>NC_141206.1:6987744-7587744 GCF_054491065.1 Syngnathus leptorhynchus | reverse complement strand
TAAATTAGAAGCTTGAATGGATAGATAATTTGTTCTTGACAATTTTTTAAACCAAATGTAAAAACACACCAAAAAATAGTATTGTTAATTCAGTACTATACCAATAAATATAAGAACAAATAATTTCCCTTTACCTATTTTTATACGTCTAATAAATATCAGTCATAAAACATACTGGTTTATGCTTGACCATTGTTATGAATAAATACATTTAAATAATAATAAAGAGTGCATCAAATATTTTTTGGAACATGAGGGAAATGAATGCATATGTTTGGAAAGTTTTGTCTTTTTTTTCTTCTTTTAAATGTGAACGGTATTTGCGTTTCATTCAGTGATTCTTTCACGTACCGCCAGAGGGAGCTGGTCCTCGCGACGCACTTTTAAGAGTCACGGCTTTAGTGTATTTACCTCTTGCGGTGCCAGTGGACATATCCCTGAGATGTTGCTCCCTGCACGCCCACCAGCCAAACGTCAGCACACTCTCGTCCTCCACCCTGTCACACTTTTTCCACTTCTTCTTCTTCTCTTCTTCTACTGCCTGCACGGCCGGCCTGCCTCGACGGGCATGAGGACGGCCCGTCCGATTCTGCGACGAAACAACACTTGCCATCATCTTTCACGTATCGTTAGCATCATAGCAGAATTGCCCAAGTCATATTTGACTTCCTGTCATAATTACGACAAAAAAGGAGTGGGCTCGCTATTTTATTTAATCGAGGCAATCGGGCTCTTCTTGTGTTGCTAATTTGTTGCGAAAAGAATCACTGAATGAAAGGTTAAAATTGTGCATCATGTTACAAATACTTTTTTTCTTAAAGCAGTACGGTAGTGCATGGACAGTTCAGTTGTATTTAACATTGATGTACCAAAAATGTGCATTGCTTCTTTTAAACTGTGAAAATCTTTGAATGATTTTTTTTTTCCAATAACACCAAAATACAATTTAAAAATAAATGCCATAAAAGGGCCTTTACTTTTGGATAAGATTTATGAAAAACCACTAAATGCTATCATGACATTCAGGAAACCGTTTTCAGTTCTTTTAATGAGGTCGTGCCTTATCAGGGGTAAGGCATCAAATAATTTTACCATTGTAAGTATCACAGTTTTCCATGTGAGAAGGATGTAAAATATGATAAAGACCTTAGAAGAAATTATTATAAGATGTCAATGAGAGAAACTCAGAAAGAAAAGAAACCTTTGATTCGTTTGTTTTGTGTCACCAGATTGCATTTTTTATTGTGTAATTATTTAATACCAACTAGAAGCATCATTGCAGCGTTTCTTAATGCTTTGAGTTGATCACCTTAAATGTGAGTTTCATCAGTGTTTTCAATCAATATTCAATCAACGGTAACTATATTTATTGATACTAAAAACATTACAGGGATTATTATGGATTATCATGTCGCATTGGAATGATTTCCCACTTGTACAATGTTGCAAAACGATTGTTTGTATTTTTCATGTGGCTTCATAGACTTTTAATTATAAATAAAAGGTGATCAACTAAATACTAATGTTATGAGTCGAGGGAAAAACGTTTTTTAATTCTTCGTTTTAAAGTTATCTTATTTTTGAAGTAGTATTTCTTGTACTATTTTCGTAATCATGTGGAAAAAGTAGTTGAGTTTTTCTTTCTTACTTTGAAACTTAATTTACTCGTTATATTCCCCAAAATACTATTAGTATAGGCCCTACTGATAGACGCCACATAAAAATATTGATGCATGAATTGTTCCATGAAAAAAAATGAATTCACTACATTTTTTTAAAATAAAATTAGTAGTAACATAAGTAATTAAGTGAGATTATTATGATTTTTAACAAACTAAATTCACTCCACTTTTGCAGTTCGTTGCACCTGATTTACCTTTTCTTATGTGTTAAGGCATATGAGTAATTTTGTTGCATTGTGTAAAAAAAAAAAATCTAAATTTTATAATGTCTTGATCTTGTGTATATAAAATAGTTAATCCGATTACACGTTTCTGTGCACGCTTAAATAGTTTTAATCATTTTAAATTTTAGGGTGCGCAAAAAAGGCCCAATTTGCGCATCATATCCTTCTCAAACCATAACAGGCGTATTTGTTTTCTATGAAAACAGCATAAGTGCGATCTTGTTTCCTTATTTACCATTTGTAACCTAAAAAGTGCGAATAAACTGAAATGAAAATGCTCTAAAATGCATGCCACGTTTATGTCACGCAACCAACATTGCGCCTCCAATATAGACACACTTCACAAACACCTAACGGGCAACATTCTTACCTTTTCACGCCCACGAGAGAAAAACGGTGATTCCTTGCGTGCTAATATCCAAAAATGTTGCGTTCACGCTCCTCTTGGCGTGTGCGTGTGTGCGCCTTGCGTGTGTGTTTGCGCGCTACTTGCGCACAGCCACGCATTTTATGCAAGCGGGAGCGCGCGCCGGAGGACGCCCCACAGCTATTGGACGAAGGCTAGAAGGGGGAGGAGCCACACACACGCACACACACACCGCAGATACACGCGGTAGACACGCGCGCACGCGCACGCGCGCGCACGCAGACGTCCCAAAGTGCGCTTTCACACGCAATTTAGTGCGTGATTTGCGTCGATCCGTCAGCATTTCACCGCTGACAGCTTGAGCACACCTCAGGCCGCCAGAGACATTTATGATTTATTATTATGAAATAATTCAAGTAGTTTATTACATCCTCCTGAGAGGAAAAGAGGTATTTCACAGCTTCACACAACTTTCTTTGGAAGACTTTTGACGCAAATGATTTGCTAAATAAGGTGTTCTTTTCCTCCTGTTTCCACCATTTACGCGTCATTTGTAGATGATTATTAATGACTGAATGTTCCTGAATGTTAATCTTAACACGATGAATCCAAATTCGTTTAGTAATACATATTTTACCGTTCTTTTATTACTCCATGAAAGTCAAATGAAATACACAATTTTGTTGCAATCCAACAATTGTTAATTCATGTATGTGGATTAATGCAATTTTTTTTTATAATAAATGGTATTTTATTGTTATATTTATGAAATGATTTACAACTGCAATACATTTAACTGTCCAGAGTGCTGATTGCACGGAAACATGACAATTCCTTGTTTTGCTGTGTTTTAGATACTTTCCTTTTATGACTAATATTTTTTTTTTTTTTTTAAGACAGGCGTGTGTGTGTGTGTCCCTTTACTTTTTCGGTAGATATTTTTAAATTGTAATTCTTTTCACAGATGTTTAACAACTTTTAATGTAAATGTTCCAGAACGAGTTTGATTAGTAAGTTTAATGTAGTGTAGCCATACATATTCCTGTGGTTACGGTTTAAATAACTTTCATGACTTAATTTGAAATACATATTGTATTATTGTAATGTCATGAAATATTCAAATTATTGACATCGTGAATGATAAAATGCTGTATCTATACATAGTATTTTAAAAGTTGTTTCTGACTCATTGTCAATAATTTATTACGTTATTAAATTATATGTAGTCATATAGGGTTAACGTTAAATGGTTTTATGATTTTTATTTTTATTTGTACCCACAGCAGACATATTTAGAGGACACGAGGTATTGATAAAATGAATGGTCGATTTAAATAGCTCTTTTATGACGTCACTGAGGACCGTGTGTCTTGTCTGCAGATTTTCTGTGTGCTTTTTATGACTTAATTGTATTTTTCTAAGATATGATTGTGTTTTTCCTTTGAGTCCTTACTCCGTCTCCAGGCCGCGCGTCAGGTGTCAGCAGGGTGCCAACACTTGCAAAGGTTGTTAAGGTTGTTCTCAGCAGCCTGTTAAACAAACAAAACACCTCTAATGACAGCAATACAACACCCCCGTGGTGGGCCTGCCTGCTTAAAATTCACCCAGATGGACTTTTAAATCTTTATTTTTGGTCTTTTCCCACATTTTTTTGGAAGCAAAACGTGCAAGAAGCGAAACGTTTTCACCGGTGACTGAAGTTTTCTCTTCAAATGCAAGACAATGGGGCGGTGTGTATAGGTGCTATACATGCACACACACACGCACACACACACACACACACACACACACACACACACACACACACACACACACACACACACACACACACACACACACACACACACACACACACAAGATGACGCCTGCAGGGACAAGTTGACAACAGAGAGAAGAGAGGTGAGCGGGAGTTTAACAAGGGATTAGAAAAACAACAACTAGATTATTATCAACTGTCATGATACTGTGTGGATTATTGCGGTTAATGATAGGGCTCCTCTTTTGCCGAGGTACACACACACACACACACACACACACACACACACACACACACACACACACACACACACACACACACACACACACACACACACACACACACACACACACACACATATATCTATAAAATACCATAAAACTGATAAAAAATGTTCGTTCATAATTTCCAGTGATATTGGGCGGACTCAGTTCCGTGATAAAAATCCATCGCACTTTTGCCATATAAATTATTGTTGTCGCTATGTACATATAACGTCTTATATTTTGTACCACTCATTTCTCAAAATATAGCAACTTCCGGCACTTTATAAAAGTTTTTTTAGATGCGGTATTTGATGTACGTGAAATGTGTGATAATACTGAAAAGATCAAACTTTGCAGTGAACATCTACACACAAAAAAGGGGGGGGGGGGATTTGTCCAGATTTGCAAAAAAAAAAAAAAAAGCCCCATGACCTGCGGGGACAGGTGTCAATATCCGGTGAAAGGTCACACCAACACTTCCGAACGGCCACACTGTACATGTTTAACAAGCTTTATTGATTGATTGGCAGTCGGGTCATTTCTTGGTTCCTTCAAAAGAAACCTGGAATTTTCTGCGTCACAATAATTGACTCAGCACAAATCCCGTCTTCAAATATAAAGCATTATAAAACAAAGTCATAAATTAAATCTTTTCAGCGTTGCGCGCTCATGTCTCCCATGCCGGTGCGTGCGCGCTCCTGCAGCACGCATCCCAAGCGTTACCCCAACGCCCCCCACACACACACACACCTTAAGATAAATGCTTCCCGGGGAAAAGCCCACTTAATGACAATTTTATAAGTGGGCGCATGTGTGTTTGTGGTCAGTGAGTCGAGATGAGGCAGATAATGAGGTCATAATAGCCTTGCTATTGATGAGCCCATTAGGCCCACAAGTGCTGAAAACACACAATTCACATTTCCTCAGTAGAATTCTACTCAACTCACTTCACAAACAATTTGATCCAGCACTAATAATAATAAATATTTAAAAACCTCCAGCTGTTTAATGCCACCCCCAATTGAAATTTTGTGTCAAAATAAACATAAACCTAAGTTCTTAGTTATGCAATATTTGACACAATTTATGCAGACGTATAACATAATACTATCTGGCATATATTCTTTATCCTCTGTGAAATTAACGAATTACTGAGGAGCTTTGACCGGATAATGCTGCCCCCTGGTGGCCAACTAATGTGAATAGCATACTGTACATAGGATTGCGGAGGAAATCCCTGCCATTGCCATGGCGACCATGCATCCCCTACTTCAGTCGTGTGTGGATAATTTTGTTGTGTTTCGAGTCCCTACCACTGGTCCTCCTTTTCCCATCTCCATGGAGACGGTGCGTGACGCCCAGGCACTAGGACAAGCTCGGCCAGTCACTCTGATGTCGCAATTACCAGTGTGTCCATCAGACACATACTGTGCATTTGTTTCCCACATTGGGAGATCCTTTCATACTCAGCTCAAGTATTAATACTCTGTACTTAGGTAAAAGTACGACTACTTGTATAAATTGGGCCTGTGAAAAAAAAAGTATTTTAATAACACAAAATGACATGTTATTTTTTTTGTATGAATTCTCTATTATCCAAAGAACGAAAAATAGTAACGGAACAAAAAAATTCCATGTTCCCCTACATCAATAATTAATGCGACACTTCCCTTAATTTTTGCTCACACCTTCGACTCTCTTTTCTCTTGATGTCCACATGGGAGGTAAGCGTTTTTCTACAACTCGAGAAACTTTAGTTGTGAATAAGTTTATATATTTAAAGACCATATATTGCTGTATCGTTTAATTTGTACAGGGGAACCTTGTATCGCCACCCTTGGCGGGAAGATTCAGATCAGGTATGTTGCGTGTGCTAGGTATATGTAGCCTCTTTCTGTCGTTGTCCACATGGTTGTTGTACGACGACAATTTTTGTTTTGTGCTGTTATGGTTTGACAAAGTAACGAGGAGAAAGTAAAGTTGTCACTTCTCTAATGGTGGGATTAAACAAGTAAAATAAGTTAAACGGAAAAACTCTGTACACTTAAAATTGGAATGAAACACTGATTGTTCTTTTGAGAAACACCGTCTAGAAACAAAAGTACTTTTGTACAAAAATTAAAGGTTATTTACAGTACTAGTCATGGTAACTTGGCCACAATGGAACAAAGAGACATTTTAAATTGCTGTACAGTATGTTTAACTAGCTTGACTAGACGTTTTCCATTCATTATGCTAGTGAAAGACAACTTTTCTTTAAGTTAAGATCAGTCTTGTATGCCGTCAAGATATGTGAACTGGTTATCAAAAAAAAGCTAAATGATATCTGTGATATTGGTTTTCCAATTCAGGGAATAAGTGTGAAAGACATCACAATAAAATACTCAAGTACAGTACAGATGCTTAAGCACAGTAACAAAGTATTTGTACTCAGTTATTTCCCCACTGCTGAGACGGAGGTGTTGGCTCCGTCGACCCTTGTGGCCTGAACATCAGTCGCGGGGCCGAGCCTCCCTGTTGCTAACAGCCTGCGTGCCATTGTACGGGGCACAAAAGCCGGCATGCTGGGATTTTGTGTGCCGCTTACCGGCAACAGTTATTAGCCCCCCAAAAAGACTGGAGACGAGGACGGGGAGGGGGGGGGGCGTTTAAGGGAAGAACAAGAAGATTTGGGGTGCTGATGGGAGTAGAAAGGGAGGGGAGGGTGGATTGGGTTGGGCGGCGGGGTTAGAGGGCAAGCCCAAAGCGGAAATGGGGGGGCGGGTGCGGGAGGGGACAATGGGATGGACAAAGGTGGACGGTCGAGATGAAGAGAAAGAAATGAGGGAGTGAAACAGATGGTGCAGGACGGTGGTGGGAAGGGAGTGGGGGGGGGGTCAGACATGACAACATAGAGGACGAGCATCAACAACCCTAAACATGTTCGTCCTCCATATGGCGACATGCTGTTATTGCATCTCGTCTGAGGGAGTCAGGGCATAAAGAAGAGGTTACTAAAAAGTAGATGTCAAAATATATTAATATGTACGTATTATGAAAAGAGACAGTGTTTTATACTTTGTTTTTAAACCAGGATACATTTTTATTTTTGATGAGTTGTTGCACTTTATACAAATGAGCTCATTCTTCTTCGTTTGTATATGCGTGACTATTGTACTTGAATGCCACCCGGTGGCCAAGACGGGAACACCAGCAAGAGGAGCACTTTGAATTGGATTGCAGCATTAAACCAAGATGCAATTATGACATGTTGATGATTTTATTCAGTGGAATATTTTGGAGTACTATATTTCCTTATTTTAAAAAAAGATATATTTTTTACACAATCTTTTCCAAGGAACTGAATTTAGTTGGATTAAATTTAACATGTTGCAACGTTTGCTATTTTAAACACTTTAGATGTCCATTTTTCCTTGAAATTGTCCTTGTGGCATTTGCACAACGGTGCAGAAATACACTAATTATCTCCAAAATACCCACAACACAGACACCCCGCCCCCAAATCTCCGTGAGCATTTTTTTTTTTCCAAATGAAAAGTCTTGTTTAATTCCACAAATGGACTCCTTATTACATTCATTACGCTGACTAGCTAGCTGCTGACGTTGGCTGTTTAAGCTGATGTCAGCGGACAATAAAGTGGAGAGAAATGTTAACACAGTAATGCTAACAGGCATTAAGGGGATGGCGGGGGTGTTGAGATTTATTTTTGGGGCGCCATCCCACCCACCCACCGCTCGGTCGTGTTGGGACGATTATGGATGGCTCAGGGTAACGGCCGCCTAATTAGGCCTTTACTGTCGTGTAATTCTCCGCCAAGCACATTGTCAATATCTTGCTTGATGAGCTTGAAAGTGAGAATGGAATCTTGTGACCCCTGGTCAGCCATTGTCGTAATGGCAGCCACACACACACACACGCACACACTTGTAATGCAGTGTTGATGTTGTGATATTTGCTTTTGTGCCACTGTTGATCTAAGCTGACATTATGCTCTGATGGCTGTGTGGCCCACTGTTACATTTGTCATCTTGCAGGAGGGCAAACAGGGGCGCAGGGGAGGGGGGGGGGCAGAGATACGTGTGTATGTGTGAGCGTCACGAGCAGATCTGCTGGTGCGGAAGCGGATCTTTTCCCTCAGTGACTCTATTAATTTACCTCATTTATCTTCAAGCACCTCCCCTCCTCCTTTTTCTCCCCCCCAATAAATACTGGAGACCTCAAGTCCCTATGAGTGTGTATAGATGTGTGTGTGTGTACAAACATTCATCTCTATGTGATGAAATAAAACACACACACACACACACACACACACACACACACACACACACACACACACACACACATACAGCAACTCCCCGTTTTCTATTCCCAGAGGACAAATCCGTAGCGGAAAAACTCATTTTCCTGCAAATAGTTTGTCAGCCAAGCTAGGAGGAGTGATAAATTATCACCGACGTCAGGTGAAGGAGGACACGCACACCCGCCCGCATGCACAAACACGCACACACACACGCACTTAAAATTCTCCCAAATTCACAGTGATCTCTCAAACACACAATCCACTTGCAGATCTACTTGTACACACACACACACACACACACCGTCGCCCCTTACAACTCAACTGTGACTCCGCCATTCCAAATGATAAATTGATGGCCAGAGAAATGGATTTGTTTTCAAGCACTCGCCCGTCAGAGAAATAATAATTCTGTGTGTGTGTTCGGCGATGATGAATGGGGCCGGACAGAACGCATCATAGCCGGACTGACTGAGTGAAAGAGAGAGTGAAAATCAACACACATACACAATCACACACGATGATGATGGCCGACAACTAGCGTGTGTTTTGTGTTGTGCGTCCTAACGAGACCTTACCGCTCTCCCATTGGGCTGACGAGACACGCGTCAAAATGGACATATTGGGGAAAACTGACATTTTATGGCTGCCATACAAACAATTAATGCGTTTGCTTGTAACTGTTTGTGTCGCATATCTTTTTTTTTTCCCTATTAAAATGAACTGTAATGCCATAGTTGCTCTTAATAAGGACAAATAGCATTCTCTAATGTATGATATAAAAATGTCGAGCAATAACGTTTTGCGTATCTGGATTTAATGCTGCAGTTCAATTCATTGTGTTGCTCCTTGTAGTGTTGCCGCCTTGACCACCAGGAGGCAGTGTAACACAGTCACGCAGACTCAACCAAAGAAGAATAGACTTGGCAAACTACTCAACAGGTAAAGATTCAAAATATATTTTTAAAAGTTACACATCTATTGTGTATTATTCATAATTACAATATATTTTTGTTTGAATGCACCAACGAGATCAACTCGCTTGCTTTGTTTTACTAACTAACATTGTTGTCATAAATGTGAGTAATTTGAGTTGTTTTTAACCAACCAGTGCATGTTTTCATCCTGCTTATTGTTCTTTAACCGGATGTTATTTTTACTCCTCTTCTTTATACTAGTACCCCCTCGTGCCCACCATTTTGGACCCCCCACCCCAACCTCCACAGTGATGGATGGAGTAAGGCAACAGAGCACACAGCAACGTGTGGCCAACAGTCCACGACAGGAATGGAAAGAAGAGAGAGGCTGCCGAGGTGAGGAGGAGGGGGAGGAGGTGGGTGTGGATTAAACGAGGTAAAACAGGAGAAACCAGGAAGGGAGTGTGTGTGTGTGTGTGTGTGTGTGTGTGTGTGTGTGTGTGTGTGTGTGTGTGTGTGTGAGGGGGGGGGGGGTATGGGAGCTCAGCTGAAAGCCACAGACTTAATTCTATGCATCATTAAGCAGTCTCACTCAATGCAACATCCCCTATACATCATCCACGCTCGGTAAACACAACGATGACATTACATTAGCAACTGCAAATGAATTTTCTTTTTAGAAGGAAATTGAGAACGCTCTCCACCTCTTTTCTATTCCCTCTTTTCGCTGCCTCGCTCGCACAGTCGCGCACACGCAAGCGCGTGCAAGTAAACCATAAAAAGCTGCAGCAATGTACAAACAAAATAAAAACTCCTCGAAAAAGATTTCCCTCCTTTCCTCTGTCTTTAAATAGAAATTCAATGCTAACATCAGAAAGTCTAGCAGGGAGCGTTTGGACCATTTTAACATGCAAAGATTTTTTATTTTAATCTTTAAAAACAATCTCATTATTTTTATTGACTTAGACTGAGTTGTTTTTTTTTTTTTTTTTTACATTTAACGCATCTAGAGTAAACACTGTTGACAAAGAAACTTTATTGTGTATTGTTACTAATTGGAACTCGTCTGACCAACTTGTAGGAGTTAGTCAAAGTACGAACCCTCGGTATTTGCCCCCAAAATATCTGCGTCAAACCAGAAGGGCCCACTTTCTGTTCATAATGACATCATACTATACAAGAACGCAAAAGAACATGTGAATCACCAAAGTCGAATGATTAATTGTGTTTTTATTCCCAAGTATCCGAGCTCCGAGGCCTGGCGAAATCGATGAAGGCTTTTCCGACGGAACGCGGCTGAGTGTGTGTCGCGCTCGCCCGCTGCCGCCCGGTCGCCTCATTTGTGGAATATCGAATCGGTTACAGTGAAGTAATTCCGCCGATTGAGTCCAATGTAAAAATCCATGCATGTGCGAGCAGCTGTCAGCGTGCGGCCGCGTTGACAGATGGCGCTGCGTCCCCTTCTCAGCGCGAGGTGATAAAAAGTCAAATTATGAGCGCCAGGCAGGGACGAGAGTGGTGGGACAAGGGGGGGGGGGGCCTCGGTTGCGGTGCGCAGACAGGGGAAAGAGAAGCCGAGCGAATCCTTCAAATGATAAGGGCAATCAGTCAATCCGGGAAACGTTTTGGACCACGGAAAGTGTTATTTCCTGCCGGTGCAGTCGGGGGTCAAAGGTCGGCGAGGGGTCAAGAGCGTGAACTCTGACCTCTGCGCGACTGGCCCGGAGGACGGCGATTGATACGCCTCCGGCACGTTTTCTGCTCGTTATTATCCGGCGGACATGATTTTTCCCGCCGGCGTAGACGTGAGCAGCTAAGTGCGTGTAACGGGACGAGCGCGCTCATCACGTCAATCCACATCATGTCGTCCGCTCAAATACAGACAATGTATTAGCGTTAGCATGCAGCTGTGACACCTTCATTAACTCACAATTGGTCTTAGGAATTACGCTGTAAATGTTGCAACACTAACGTGAGCATGGAGCCCAAAAAAAAAAGTGTGACTTTTGATCCAATTTTTTTTTTTTTTTTTTTTCAATTGAAAATTAGGCTATTGCTGTCAAAGCTCGACCTGATTATCGTACGGCTTGAAAAAGACCCTTTTCAAATTCCACTCAAGCCGTGAGTTTGTTTTGACCTTCTCACTTCCTCACACTCCCCGTCTAAGCACAGCATCAAACGGCCGAGGACCCCCAACCGGCCCCACCTGCTGCGCTGACCCCCGCTATTCTCTGAGCCGCTCCCCCGGTGTCCCCCGACTAATAACCCCCCCCCGACAATCATTTTTATAGTCCTCACACTTTTTGTGACTTGACCGCAGTTTTATAATAGCACACACACACATCAAAGGGAGGAATGTGGATATTTGCTATTAGTTTTATCATCTACGAGCAGCCGTTATCTGCTCCATCATGAAAGGAGTGTCCCGGGAACGAGCCAGGAGGGACTCCGCGGGTCAAACAAACAACCCGTGAGCATGTAATTGCTGTCCGGGCCTATTTTCTTTTAGTGGCTGGTGTCCACTAACTTTTAATCAAAGACAAGAGTCTAATAAAGCACTTTTATTTACTGTAACTATGAATTTCAGATAGTTGTGTAAATGCTTGTAATAGCCGAGGCGCTGTCGATGACTTTCAAACTGCTTGCTCTATTCGTCAGCTTGACACATTTCAAGGCGCGGTTGCTAAAACCGTTGCTGTCGAATAATCTTGATGAAAAACAATGCATTTGGAAAAAAAAACCCACTTTGTATTGTTTTGATCCCCCAAAAATTTAAAATATTTTTTACAAAAATAAAAATATTCATTTTGTATTATAAGTATATGTAGAAATATTTTTGTTTACTAGTAATATTTATTTAAATGGATATTTGATTTACTGATTTCATTTCACTGCTGTTGATCCGGGAAATAGTCAATTCACAATGAAATGTAAAAGTTAGCTTTTTTTATTAGTTTACTGAATATTCCCCGACGCCTCTAATAATATTATTCCTCAAAAAGACACAGAATTAACAACAGTGGTCAAAATTTTAGCTATATTCTTCGCAATTTACTGAAACAAGAGAATATGTGTTTTTCTAAATAAATAAAAAAGGCTAAATTGAGGCTAGCTTGGCCCTCTTTAAGCATTCTGGTTTCTTTTCCAAAATGAATTGCCCAGCCCCGACATAGAATAACGGCAATACGATTACGGTTACTTTTTTTTTAATTTAACGATATAACGCTGACTTGATCTGCCGAGTGTCTCCGCTGTAATTAAGTCACAGGACACGTTTACCTTTCTCCGCCCTCTGAGGGCCTCAGGAGTCAATCAGACTGTGGCCTCGCCGTCCCCTGCGTGGGAGGCCGGCGTACGGGGCCCAGTGGCTGGGAAAGTCCCGTGATTTATGACCCTCTGCAGGCCTGACTGCTTCTCATTTTGCTGAGATTGAGCCACACAGTTAACCACAACTCCGACGCTTTAATCCGCTCGATTTGGTAAAGGAAAAAAAAATCCACTTTGGTTCTTAGGGGAAGGCAAGGACGCTTGACGCCATAGTGCCATTGTTTGATATTAAATTGGAAAGATTTTGCAGGCTACCTCTGTGTGTAATTGGGTATATTTTTCCTTAAAGCTTGGCTGATTATCACATAGATTTGATGTTAATGATTAAGCAGAGAAGAAGGTGGGGCGGGTCGAGTCGTTTTATCCTCAGTCTCACATGGCGGACTTTCATTTCCTTATTCATGACTTTCTCCTCCTTTGGAGAACGTCTGGAACTGTCGGAGGCATTTGCATGAGCTCAAATGCACAATTTGCAGGTTCAGGGTTCAAATTTCAGCTAAGGCCTTCAGGCGTAGTTTTCTTTAGTGACTCGGTGTCCTCCAATATTCCTAAAACATACATGAAGACACTTTTTAAAAATGATTCGACATGACAAATAATTTTGCGGACCATCGAGCGATTGCTGGTGGACCACTGGGGGTACCCCGCTTCCCAGGTTGAGAAGCCCTGCTCTAAATCGGTCTTTTTAAAGACAAAGTATCGGCTTAATATCGAACATATGACCTCCGGAAGAGGTTAAGTGCAAGCATGTTTGCAGTCCTTGAAAGCACGAAGCTGATCCTACAAGTCCATTTTGGGGATTTCTGCTCTCATTAAAAGCAGCCAAGCTTACACGGGCGGCAGCAGGCCAGTAACTCAAGGCCAAAGGAGGTTTATTTTATCATGGGTAAAGGTACCAAATCATGTCGCTATGAAGGGACCTATATAAATGCAAATTGTAGTGGCGAGCTATTAGTCGTGGAAAAAGGTTTTTATGTAAATGTCCTGTCGGACCACAGCGGAGCACTTGGTCACTTTGGATTAATGCTGCAAATGTGCCGCTAAAGACAAGCTGAAAACAAATGCAATGTGGCCCACTGCAAATGTGTTCATTTCCAAACGGCACCGGAGACCATCCTTTTTTTCAAACTCACACTTTGGGAACCAAACCAAAGCCCAAAACTATATTTACTAAGGTTACTATTTTGTTGGTTGCAAAATTATCACCGTTGATGGTTGGTTAATTTGAATTCTGTTACCACAACGTCAATTTGGTTACTATAAAAAAGACAAATTGTAGAAAAGTAGAATGCAAATGTATTTTGGAACAGGGAGAGGTCTCCCTCTAGGGTTTATTTTGGAGGATTACACAACACAAATGATTTTTTTTTTTTCTTTCACTGCCAGCAGTCATCATTCCTTTTGCGTTGTGTACACACTTTTCAGTTCAAGGTCATATTTACATTATATACAGTTCGGCCATTTTGTTTTAAAATTGGGATATTAGTTAACGCCACAACTTCAGTGATTAACAAAACACAACATACTACGCATAATGTTTCATCCAAGTTCACGAGATCTTCATTTCTTCCGGAACCTTATGTTCCTGCACAACCAGTTCATGCCATCCTATGTTTGGGAAAAACAAGAATGATTAAGTAGGGTTCATTCCAAAAGCTGAAGTTACTAATCAGTAGTCTTACTTTATCAGTCCATGTGTTTGTATGGACAATAGTCTATCAATCTCTTTTGTGCTTGGCTAATATAAAAGTACTGCTTTGGCGCAATGTTGTGGCTTTTTGATGCCAAAGAATTATTGAAGTGAGTAAAGAGTGCTTTGCTCCTGTTTCCTGGCATTTGTACGCAATGTAGCATGTAGCATGTGTACCTGCAGTCCCTCGGCAGTAACAGCAGAGCAGGCTTGGACTTGCCACATTCGATCTCTGACCGTGTGGAGGTTAAGACCCTCGGCCAGCTCAAAGGCCGACATGGAGGCGCTCAGGTCTTGTTTGTTGGCGAAGACCAGTAGCGGCACGCCAGCCAGATCGTCCTCCTCGAGGAGTTCGGCCAGCTCCTGTGCAAAATAGCGTCAATGTTGCGGCGCTATCACGCACTGAACAATAGATTGAACACAAACGGTGTCGCAACACATGTAGACAGACAATGTAAGAGTATTTATATATTCTTTAATCCTGCTCACACATACAACACTTGTTTTTTTTTTCTGGAATGAATAAATGACATCAATAGGAAAAGATGAGTCTGAGGAAAATACATTGCTGATTGTGGATAAAAAAAATATGTATGATAATTTTGATTAATATAGAAATCATGTTTAATAATGACTATTCAATATTCAACGATTTTTATTCGGGTAGTTAATTTTTGTTGTGTGTTTACTCTAACAGCACATTCTAACTGGTGTCATCTTGAAGCAAGCTCATAAATTCCGATCATTCGACAAGGCAGATTTAAACCATCATCTCACCAAACTGGTCTCTTCAAAGCGCTTTTTGTCCGAGCAGTCAATCACATAGATCTGCAAGCACAGAAAACGACAATAATCCTCCATATCGAGAACATAATCCAAAATGTACTTGATCCCGCAAGCCGTACCAACACATGCGTGTTCTCAAAGTAATTCTTCCAGTAAGGGCGGATCTTCCGCTGTCCTCCGATATCCCATACGTTCAGTTTGAAGCCGGACGACTGGACGCTCTTGATGTTGAATCCCTGCTCAAACATAACAGCGGCGTTTTTGTACTCTACGCATATGTCGCGTGTTCGTTACCTGCGTTGGCGTGATGTGGCTGATATCTTCGGCGGCCATCTGTTTGAGCAACGTGGTCTTGCCGGCGTTGTCCAAGCCGAGCAGAAGCAAGCGCACCTCCTGGTCCTGAGGTTGCTTCAATCTCCGCAGGGCGGACAGCAGGCCCTTCCGGAAAACAAAAACAAAGGTGCATAAGTGCGCACACCCTCTTCTACTAACAGGGGTTGCAGTTCTTATACAGTGAGAATATTCAAATCTGATTTGCACAACTTAATATGATGTCATGATGGTTACAGTACTGTTGACAGCCGAAGAGATTATGCATTGTTGTCGAGAAATCTCCCGCTGGTCGAGATTAGGAATGTACACCGTGAATGGACGCTTTCCAAAAGAGCCTTCAGGAAGGCTTTGGCTCAAGCTATTTAATTCCCACGTGGCTAAGAATAAAACACTGTCACTCTGTCCCGCAACAAGTCACATGTACAAATTGGAATCAAGTGATTACGGATTATTAAAGCTTGGCTGTGAGGAACTAGTCAATATTTAAGAAGAGGAAAAAAAATATACTGAATCTATCTCTGCATCTTTCTCGTTTTTCCTCCTAATAAAGAGCTTGCATTAAATTGGTTTGAAAATAAAAAACAAGACAGCTTGCACAAAAAGTGACTCTTCTATGTTGATCAGAAATGACAATAATGGCACCAACTCTTCTCTTTTGACAGAATGCATTTTCCCTTCCCGTTCGGAGACATCGGAAACAAATGCTAACTAGTCAGCACGCGGGCATGTGGATGGATAACTTACCATGATGCTGTCCGGCGAATTAGTGGCTCCTGCTTACACTGACTGGATTAACATCGCTTTAACCACGTGGACCGTCACCACGGCATGTTCTGTGACGTCAAGTGCCGGTAGGTAACGACAACATTGTTTGATTAATGTGATAAATGAGACTAATTAGGAAACCGTACACATAATTTGTTTTCGTCTAGAATGGACATGAAGACTGAATAGATGGAACTGTATTTTAATGTTAGTCATTTTAGTGGTACTATGAGAATCGATTTTTTTTTTTTAAAGATTGTACCTACTAATGTTAAAACTTTGAGAACCACTGCAATTGTTACCATTAGAGCAGCTCACTAATGCAAGTCCGATTTGGAGTGTGAAAAGACGTGCAAATACATATTGTGACTGAGTTGGACTTTATTTATGACTATATTTCATACACAAGGTAACTCAGTGTGCTTTACATCATTAAAAATACATGTTTACAAACATAACAGACATTTTAAGCAAATAAATAAAATTTAGCTTACTGAATTTACTAAAGAAAAGTGCAATGAATTTGATTTTAAAAATGGTTTTAGGACTTGAGTTTTATGACTTTCACATATGTGACTATCAATCCCACCACTGACATTTTCGCCAAAATAAATGTTTTCAAAAGTTTAGATAGAAAATAGACTTGAACATGGAATGTGACGTCAATTGCCAATCTATTTAGTCCAAACAACGCCCACAGCGCCCCCTGCAGCACGCCGAGCCGCCTGCAGTTTCTCATATTACTCCATCTCAGTCAAGAAACAACATAAACATGTCGGAAGGCGACTGGCGGAACCGCTAAATAGAGCGCCACGGCAACCCGAAGACACCAGGACACATCTTTGAAATTTAATCCACTTTTGCTTGTATGGTTTCCGTCGTGTCGACGGCTGACAACCCAGGAAGATGCCGCAGAAAACGCTGGGATCCATTGTAGGGCTCCTGTGTACCGGGGTCTGTCTGGTGCAGGTAAGCCGACGCCAGCGCTCTGGATGTCGGTCGCCGCTCGCAGTCGAGACCGAGGCTTGTGGGCTTGGCCAAGGCCTCACCTCCATCCTCTTTTTGTTTGCTCCACAAAAGAAACCGACTCCGGCTCAGCTCGGTGCCGATGACGTCAGTTATTCAAAGTTTTTTCGACATTTGGTCGATGGTCAATTGGGATGACACTTAGGACGAAGCATAACTAGCGTGCACCCCATTTGAATGTCCCCATTTTGAAGTTTGATGAAGGCGGTCGAGATAAACGTTAGCTTTTGCTAACGGGCAGGCACCCGGCGAAATAACGGGTTTATTCGAGGTTGTTCAGAGTAGCTTGCTAGGCCCAGGGGCTAGCTAGCCTTATGCTAGAAAGGATGAAGTCTCTTTTAGATGTTCTTTTCAACATTTGGAAACATTTTAACAAACTTTTTTATCGATTGTGACGTTGGGTGAAGATGATAAAACACCTAATGAATTGACCCACTGCTAAATGATTGTGCTGAAAGTGTTCAAACTTGATATAAATGATGTTTAAAATATTGAATTCACAGTAGTCCCCCTTTCCACTTATTTTTGAATGTAGTTTTAACACCTGTTTGGTTGTATCCTTGTTGCTTACTTCCTCTAAACTCGACTTGTGCCATTTTAAAACGTGCATAAGCATCCGAGTACAATAATAGGCATAGTTCAATGTCGTGACAGGATTTATGAGATGGCAGCTTAGTGTGAGCTGTCCAAATATTGTCTTGCATGAATGCCGGAGACCAACCATGATTCCAACTCAATATAAAAAAAAAAAAGCTGCATCTCTTTTTTTGTTTTTGTTTTTTTGTTCCTTGGAGCTGTTATTTTTCCAAAACACTAGATTATTGTTTCATGGTCAGTAAACTAGCGATGTTTTTACCGTGTCCCGGAATCACAATAACATTTAATCAGATTGCTCACAAGTTTATGAGGATTATTTCCACAATATCATCTACGATCAGCTGTCCAGCCTGAAGCAATGTTTTGTTTTTCAATCATTCAGACGAAGTTTCTCTTTCACATGTGGTTAAATGATGACTCGCACTGGAAATTGTGTGCGCGTGTTTGCTGTTTGTTTCAAATTCAGGGCAAGGAGTTCTGTTTCGGAGTAAACAATGAGCAATATCGCTGCGAGATGGGCTACTGCTGCGGAGAGACCGAATGCTGCACTTACTACTATGAGCTCTGGTGTAAGTTTAAGTTAGCAATAAATTCATCTCGCGTTTGGCAAACCTGTGGATAGTCGTCCAGCCTATCTCTGATACTACCCCCAATCTTTTCAGGGTTCTGGTTAGTTTGGACCCTGATCATCATGTTGAGCTGCTGCTGCGCCTATCGACACCGCCGGGTGAAAATGCGGCTGCAGCAGGAGCAACGGCAGCGTGAGATCAGCCTTATGGCCTACCAGGGCGCCTCTAGCTCCTTCATTTCACCTCCACCGCTCAACCTCAGTGAGTAGAAGATCATCTGTGAGATGTTCGGTTTATCCGAAGGCAGTTTTGTTCTCTCTGTGGTGTCGTACTCGGAGGTTCTACCTTCAACATGATAGTTCTGAGTATTTCTGGAGCCCCTAATCTAGACGTTGCTCTTCTGTATTTGAGGATTCTGGAATGACTGCAAGCTTCCCGACTATGAGGAGGTGGTGGGTCATCCCCCCACCCCACCGCCCCCTTACTCTGAAAACCCTCCCGAGGCGGCCCAAGCTCCCTCCGCTCAAGTTAGCCAGCCCGAGCCAGAACCCTCGCAAGCCGCTCAGCCAGGGCCGGCCGCCGTTGCCTTACACTCCGACCAGGACGCCGCCTCCTCTTCCTCCTCGCCGCCGTCCTCGGCTCAGGAGAACGCAGAGGATCCGCTGCCGGAGGAGGAGGATGAGCTCATCACTCGGCGCCGTCACGTGACCGGCGACTCAGGGATCGAGGTGTGCGTCTGCCAGCTCGACGACGGCTCAGGGCCGGAGGAGGAGAGCGACGAGGAGAGGCGCGTGTGCGGGGCCACCGGCGGGGAATGCTGCTCCCGCCATCAGCAGCACGCCTTCAGACACAAAGAGCACACCTGCGACATGGCCAGCCAAGCCACCAGCGCCGGAGACAGCATGGTGTGAGCCGGCGTGTCTTCTACCAGCCCAGGCCAGCCAATCCGGTGCGACACTCGACTTTAGCATTGTCACCGCGGCCGAATGTCTATGTTTTCATCCTCCCGGTTACGCTCAGATGATTATCGTTAACCTCTCGACATGACGCTCTTATTTGTCCGGCTCAAGTTTCATAAGTTTTGCATTGAGTGAACTGATTGGAATTGACTAGGCCACGGGTTCTCAAACTTTTAGGGTCCGGCAAGGATTTTTTTTTTTTTCCCCGAGATGTCCCTCCTAATTGTAATGCCAGTTGAACTTGAAGAAAATATCTCAAGTGAATTTCAAAAGTACCACTGTATTGTAATTTATGCCTTTGGGGGAAAAAATGCCAAAAAAGACTAGTCCTGTAATAATAGATCTTTTGTGAAAAAAAAACTTTATTTAATCCTGATATTTTTGACCACATCATTTAATTGGCCTAAACCTAAGGGAGGGAGTCGTAATCAGGTTATGTTATGAACATAAAGAACTGCAAATTATGACGCAGAGCTCCAAGCTTCAGCCGGTGGAGCCCAGTTTGAGAACCCTTGGACTAGACGACCAACCACCACTTGTGGCCCGGCCGCTCCTTCAGTTTGACTTTCAACCATCCGCTCCAGATGTTGACCGTCAAGACTCATACCAGCAAGGTCAACCACATTTCTTTCTTGTCCCCACTCTGCTGAGCACGAGTGCAAAAGAATATCTTGTGACAGAATGAACAAATTACACTTAACTCAGACAGGAAGATGGTGCGGTTCTTCAAATGTTGCTTCTTTCGTCTCCATCACTCACGTCAAGGGGTGGCTTGTGTTTTGACTTGTGTAGTTTGGAGGAAAGGCATGCTGTTAGTTGGCATTATTAGAGCTTGAGTTTTTTTTTTTTTTTTGGATGGGCTGCAAATTTTTGGCCCCGGATAGTTGTGAAGATGTTGTCAAGTTGCAATGACATTCTGGTTCCGAGGATGCCGTCAGGCTTCTCTGAAGTCTGAACTCTTGGCACCCGTGAGGGGTTTGTTGTGGTATTTTCCATTGGCGGTGGAGAGACGAGGGGTGGGGGGCAAGGGTTGAGGGGAGAAGTTTGAAGTGGATGTTGGCAAAACTTCAATTGTGTGCTTCTCTCGCTATTGCAATGTTAGTACAAAAGTATAGTGGTCGGACTGCGGGAAATAAAATTTCAATTCACCATGTGTTCTCGACTAGCAGCGGTAACGGGCAACATCTTACAAGAACCAAATTATTTTGAATGAACATTATTTGGTAAACCCCCACTATAGCGACAAACTAAATATTAAATGACATCCCCCTAAATGATTAAATTAGCAAGTTGAAACCATAAATGTGTAAAAAACAATTACAGATACTTTTAAGGGAAAACGTACATATCCCAAGTTTGACAGTTTCCTTAAAATTGCATGAAATAATAGCTAATCTCATAAATTTTACATTCATAAAATAACAAAAATCAAAAAAAATTTATGTTTCAGAAAACTTGTAATGTTCTGACAATTAATGCCACTTTAAAAAATTTCACGTTACAAAAATAAAGAGCGTGTTACTACAAAAACGTACTGTTACGGAGATGAACATGAAATGTTACAAGAAGAAAAGATTACAGCAAAAGTTGGAACGTTAACAGAATCATGAGATTTAGTCACATATTTTTTTTGTAGAGGAAACATAGTTTTCGTTAAAAAAATTAAAAATGTCATTTTTAGTTACAAACATTTGCCATTCATTTTATAAAGGCATTTATTTTCCTTTTCAGTCAGACTCAAAGAAAAATAGCTGTGGATTAATCGAACATACTTTTTTTTTGTGCGTGCAGATTTTAAGATGGCTCTCCAAAAATTGCTCATCATGGCCTTCCTTGGATTTCACGTTTACTGAGATGATTAAGGGCTATGTCTTATCGGTCACGATCGTCCATCCACTTTTAATGTCTGTTGCGATCCTTTGGAGGCCGCTGGACTTTTTTTTTTTTTTTCCAATTAAGCGTGATCTGATTGTAAGACAGCAAGTGTATGTTGGTTGGGCTTCAACGTTTTACTTTTTTTTTTTTTTTCCTCCTTTGCTTTGCTCAACATAAAATTGAACATTTTCCTTCCTGTCCATTAAGCCAAAGCATTTCATCCTCATATCGGAATGGTAGTTTTTCCATCTGCAGTGTCGCGTATACTGTACGTCACTTAACCAGGCTATGCAAAAGAAAAACAAAAAAACGGGAAAAAACAAAACAAAAACATAACTGTTCTATGCTGCCCCCCCCCCCCCCACTTCCTGTCATGTGGGCACCAGTACTAGCAATATAACTCTCAGTACTGTGGCACAACACTGTACTGTAATCTTTCTTTATTTTTGTGTGTGTCTGTGGACTATTTGTGAATTGAAAAAAAAAAAAAGTAATGCTACAGCAACAATGTATGTATACGGAGGGGCTTCAAAAGGCAATTTTTGTTTGTGTATATATCATTTTTACTCCCCTCATTTGGAGAAATTAACAACTTAGCTTCCTTCTCAACCACTAACATTTCTGATGATGTTGTTAGGAAGAAGAAAATTGTGCTTGTTGTTTGGATTGATTCTTACTTTGGTGGGTTTGTCACTGTTCCGTCCATTCTTTTGGTGCATTTATTGTGTTCAAAACAGACATATTTAAAGCGAATGAATATTTAACTGATGCCTTTCATACTTAGAGACATACAATTTTTTTGTATTTTGCATAATGGAAGACCTCAGTGTGGAAAAAGGAAGTGGACTTGATAGAGGCGCTGTGGATGGATTGGTTTTGTTCCTCTTTCCAAATAAGACTTTTTCTATGTTGTTTTCCGCCAAAAAAAAAAAAGTGAAAAGAGAGGAGGGAAGCACTGACCGATGGATAATAATCGCTCTATATATTTTTTTTTTTTTTCGGGTTTAAGTAATACGTCTGCTGTGTGATGTTTGGGTCATCATTTGTATTTTATTTTTTTAATAAAATTAAACGTATACACATAATTAATATATTTGTGTTTCAATTGAGGTGCGCTGTCCTAGTCTAATCACTAAAAATGATGAGTTTACTCAGGCATTGTAATCAATTTAAAAAAAAAATCTACTTTTAATATGTCTGGCATTCAGGAATACACAGTAGTTATGTTTCATCGGTGGTACTTGGAAAAAAGTTACAGTTACCCCCTAGTCAACAGTAAAAGACTTTAAAAGTAGCTGCTCAGAAGAGATGGAGCATAAGGTCCAGCGTCAGGATTTGTCTCCACGAAGTGGTTTCTGTCAGCCGCAGGGTAGACTCAGTGCAGTTAAGTTTTGCTCCCCAAAGCCTAATCCACCTCTCGTCCTCCTCAGTAGAACCGCTTGCGCCGGTTCTCGTTCCAGTGACCGTAGAGCAGCAGGCCGACGACCACCAGGAAGATGCAGCCCAGCATGGAGAAGAGCACGGTGAAGAAAATGGCCAACCCGCTCATTCCTTCCTCAGTGCGACCCACTGGAAGACAACAGAAGGTCAGAGTGAAGCAAAGAATGTAGCTCGAGTGTATGTGTGTGTGTGTGTGTGTGTTACATCTGAGCAGCTCCATGTTATCCACGCTGGGTATCGTGATTTCCTCCTCCTGGTCTTCCTCTTCCTGTTTGCTCCGCAACACCGTCAGTTGGTAGAGTTTCAGTGAAATGATGTCATGGTTGTCTATTGGGTTCAGGTTCGAGAAAAGTTCATTAATACTCAGGAAAACGAGAGTTGGTACGATGCCGCCATCTGTTGTTTTAAAGTGTGAACTACACCAGCTTCAGAATTCAGTCAACCTCGTTTGATTCGAAAGCGGTCCGTTTCGTTAACGACAACGGTACCTCCCGTCTTAACGAGCTTTTTTTGATGTTCTACCTGAAAGGTCTCCTGTAATTGCGGTGGCGCCAAAATAAAAGCCCTTGGGCAGCCGAACGCCCGGCAGATCCAGGCAGTCCCGCCACTCGTGTTGTCCGTCAATGTCGATCATCACCTGAATAAAAACAGCACGATTGTTAAGTCCGTTCTAATGATTGGCTGTAAAGCATCAAATTAGCTCTTTTTGAGGCTAAGGATCACCGTTAGCCTGCGGCGGACGTATCGGATGAAGAGGAAGGTGTCGTGCTTCAGGTTGCGAACCATGGCGTTGCAACCCCCCAGCTCGGTGGGCCGGCCGTCTCGCTCGTGGTCGTAGCTTACGGTGCCGTTGCCCACCATGGCAAGAACGAAGGGGAAAATCCTCTTGAGATTGGATAAAGACGCACAAGACTCGAAGTGTCAATCATTATTGTTTGCACTGTTAAGTTTCTTATCAGGCTCACACGTTGAACACGCACATTCCAAAGATGGTTACCTGTGTGCTTGGACTGTATCTCTTCTTTTGTGCCTGTCTCCGTGTGAGTGCACAAAAGAACACAAAAAGACAGCCCCTTTACAAAACACCACTCGAACAACCCTCGCTAGGAGTCGTGAAGAGCGAAAAACTACAGCCCTGGAAATATTTTGTATATAAAATATAAAGTGGGCCATAGAATTTCCTTGGCTCTATTGTACTTTATGAACTTTCTTATTAAGACAGGGCTTTGGTGTTATCTTGTGGCGACTTGGAGTATTACAGAAATATTTTTTTTGCGAATGATTAGGTAAAAGATAGGAAAAATAGGTGAATTTGCTAGACCCACTGACTCCGGACCACAAAAGGTGGGCGTACCTCCAACTGTTTCTCCTCATTGGGATATGTGTCTACAAAAACTCCCAAACCAGTAAAGTTGTCCTTATTCCCAAAAACAGGACCTGTGTGACAACGATACAAAAAAAGAAAAGACAATCACCAAGTGGTAGAAAAGAGCATTTCCGATAATGTTTACCTTTCTGCATGCGCTCCTTTGTATACCAAATAGCCAAGCCGTCACCGTTGAGATTCTTCTTTCCTTTCCCGTGAATCTTGAAGTGCACCTGCATCTCCCAGTCTGTCAGATGGCAAGGCTTGAAAGGTGATCAAATCAAAGTCAGCTTTGATACCTGTACTGTACTTCTACTTCCACACTAGTAAATACTCACAAGTTTGCTCCATACTGCCCCCTGTCTGCTTTGCATGTCAGGTGTGAGTCGCACCTGCTCCGTGGTTACCATGGCATCGCCCATCAGTTCCCAGTGGGATGAGCTTAAAGACCCCACGGCTAAACACAAACACACGCGACTTTCTTTCTTTCTTTTCTTTTTTTTTTTTTTTTTTCAAATTGCACGGTCACATGTCGACTAAAGCACCCACGTGACGGTCATACATGAATATTTGTTAGATATGAGAACCCAGATATAAACAATTGATCTGAAGGCGTTAAGTAGCTCAAATAAAAGGGAATTAGTGTTCGAGAATGTTCTACTCAATGGATCCAGAACGATACCTTGATAGGGCTTCGTGAGAGAATACTCCCGTTTCAAGAACTCCTCCATTTCGTGCTCGTCATCAGCGATACAGTGATTAACAGTAAAAATAAAGAGAATAAAAGAGCACAATAGCTTAAAAGGCGTCATCTTTTGCGAAGAAAAGAAAATATATATTGATTTGGAGTTCTGCCTGTGCGTCCAGCAGCCGACGGCGGCCATGGTGAATCTTACGTCACCTTCCCATACAAAGCTAGCGTCTTTCCCATTGGTTTTGCTGTCTGTGTACCGCACTCTCATTGGCCGCTCTTTCCGTCAGTAATAATGCACGTGTTCTATTGGTTAGGTTTATAAAAAAGGTGTGGCCGTATAAAAAGCTTACAATCACAAAATGTGCAGTGAGTTATATTTTAGATCAAACTGTTTTGAGTAGATGCTAATCTATATTTTGTAGCATTATTTCCAGTGAATGATCGGAATGATCCTACTTGGTGAACAAAATGTGCGATCGTCAATATGAGAACAGCCGCACAAGCACATGACGTAAGGTAGGCCACGCCCCCTCCAGGATTCCCGGTGACAGTCGGCATTCTACTCGAGTCAGAAGCGATGGAGTAAATCACGCCAAAAAGAAGCATGGAGCCCACGGGAGAAAAAACGAGCGGAGAAGTTGACATCTATCGCGACACATGGGTCCGTTTTCTTGGTATGTAACATTTGTTATTTTTCCTTCCCCGGAGCTGAGTTGAAGCAAACGCGGGAATGAGGCAAGGGAACAGGGTCACCCTGGAGCTGCTAGCTTACTCCTGAGCTAACTCTGAACGGCGAGGAACAGCTGTCATTAAAAATGGTTTTATTATCACAAACGTGGCCGTCGAGATCACCGTGTGGCACAAAGTGCAGCGACAAACACTTTTTATTTGTATTGACACTTTATCCGAGCTTGTGCAATTTACGAGTTGTAGGTGAGAACAGCTCAGTCAGACCAAAGTAGTTGAGCAAGTTGAGGCAGTGACTAACAAGGAGTCATCAACTCATGAGCGTGTATCACTTTTTGGTTTGTGTACTTAACTGTAGCAACAAGTCAGATTTTTAAGTACAGGTATTGTCCCACTAGTAGGGGAAAAACCTCGAGGGCATTTTTGCTGCAGCAACGCTTCATGAATCACTCTAAGACCAACATGCCCCCCCCCCCCCCCCCCCCATTCTTTAGGTTACGCCAACGAGGTAGGGGAGGCCTTCCGTCCGCTGGTTCCAGTGAGCTTGGTTCGGGCCAGCTACGTCGTGGCCACTGCTTACGTCGCGGCTGATGCCGTGGACAAAGGGAAGAAAGCAGCGGCGGTAAGTTGAAGCGGCGTGGTGAGTTGCAGGTGACAACCAATCACAGTTCGGCTTGTCACATGACCGAGCTCGGAAAACAGGTGAGCCGTGATTGGTTGTCACCTGAGCAACTCTGTTGTCATTTTCAATCAAGAGTAAACAAAGATTCTTCTTGGGCTCGTTTCAGGCGCACGGGGATGAGCCGGGTCAGAAGACGCGGGTGGCGACAGCCGTAATGGACACGTTTGTGTGGCAGGCCCTGGCCTCCATTGTCGTCCCGGGCTTCACCATTAACCGCGTGTGCGCCGCCACGCTGTACCTACTGGGCCGCACTACTAAATTGCCTCTGCCCGTGCGCAAGTGGACAACCACGGCGGTCGGCCTCTCAATGATCCCTTTCATTATCAGCCCTATCGATAGGTAGCGTTTATTTTGTCATACATCACTGTTCAAGAGTTATGGTTAAATGAAAATATTTCAAAACGATTCATATTAAACTTTGAAATAGTATTGCTTAGAACCAACTGTCGTTTACCTTGCAGGTCTGTGGACTACCTGCTGGATTCGAGCCTTCGGAAGGTCTACGGCCCTAACGAGAAGCAGGAATAAGGAGCGACGAGGCACTTAAAAAGTCGTAAAAAAAAAAAAGGGATTTTTATCGTAAATCTTGACATTGTATTGTATATAACACAGGTGTGTTGCTGTAAAATTGTGACTGTCAAGGTCTTTTCATGTGAGACGGCAGGGAAGCACTTTGCTGTAAGCGTTCATCATGCGGGATACACACAGACCCTTGTTTTTTGTTTTTTTTTAGCGGTGGTTTGTCCTTTATCATGCATGTACTTCGCCTTAAGCCATATATCGTTCTGCTTTGACCTACCGTAGTCTGCCACAACAATTCACTACCTTGTTCCTCACAAATGATATTCTTCGGTACTTTACACCTTTCACTCTGCACTTTGGTTTCTATCAAGCTGTTAGTTATGGGAGTCATTGAGCTTTGCACTGGGAATGCAATTTACTCCACTTTTGCGATTATGGTACTGTGAAAGTGTGGACTTCACACGTATTCATCGCTGCTACGTCATATGTTGGCATCTCCAAGCACATGGTTACTGTTTGCCGTACTTTTGTTGAATGGCGGGACTACTGCTGCGCAAATTACGAGCTATGCAAGGGAATAGCGGCTAACCGTACATACAATATTGGGAGTGTTTGAATTTTTGTGTACTGTTTGCCATGGTAGCAATAACTGTCAATGCTGTTTTACATTTATTGTAATGTTTTGGTGGTAGGTGGGGGGGGGTGAAAAGCACTAAGGAAAGGGAGACTATAACTAATAATACTCAATATTCATATTCAATGTTAACATTTCAGAGTTTGCTTGTGATAGCTGTGTGGTTGCATGCCACTTATGTAAAGAAATACTGTACAGGTATTTTTGGGGTATTGAGTGTTGGTGATGGGTTACATCTTAGAATATTTTCATATAACTTACGTTTTCATATATACATTTTCGGTTAGGGTAGAAAAAGAATTAAAGCACATCGCCATGCTGTCATTGTCTGATGTATTTATCCATTTGTGTAGTGATCTCTCTGGAGCTATTTGCCAATACAAATATCAAAAATATTTATATTATTAAAAAAGATTCACGCACATAAAATATATCAACATAAAATTTCCTCCATTGCAGACATAGGAAAGGTTAGTTTTCTAACAGAAATTATTAAATGGTTTTTAAATAAAGTTTTAAAGTAATTGACAGGTGATGCTCACCGGGATGACAGGTTGGGGCGAACCAATCTGCTATAGGGGAGATTGAGTTGTCAGGAAAATGAATTTGAAGAACTACTGAATAGAAGATTTGTTGTATGAACTTGTATTTTTCTGAAATATTCGCATCATTTAAAATTTGTTTTTAAAAGATTTTTGCATGGATTCTACTTCTTAAATATATTTTAAAATCTCATGTACCCCCCCCCCCCACCCTGTAGTGCTTCCACGTAGACACGTTTGAGAACTACTGCTCTCGACTACTGACAGACAGCACCGCTCCCAAAGTCAAATAACTGTGCAAAAATTGTAATTTAGAGGATTAAGTTTAGTCTCTCTACCGTGCTATTAAGGTTTTTTTGTATCGAGGAAAAAAAAGAAACGTCAAACCACTATTCCTTATCGACCTGCAGCTGATTCTAATTACCCTATCGTGCATTTAAGGAGAAAGAACGTCAGTTTACGACTCGCACTTCAGTCATGTTGCTTCTTCTTCATTTTGTGTTTTTGGCACTTCTGACAGCAGCAAGAGGTCGTCGAAGTAAGTGTGTTTTACTTACTTTATTAGGTATACTTTTTAAGCAATTTTCACGTTTAATTACACTAGAAAACAATTTTCCCCACACACTGCATCCATTGGAAGCACACCTGGTGTCCTGATAATGACGAGCTGACTTTTAATTTTATTCAGTTTCATTTGAATGTTTAATGGAGAAAGTCACGTAAAATTATTTCTCTCTTCGCCCCTAAAAACGACATTCTAATTCATAATGCGTTTGTGGAATTTGAATGAAGCAGTAAAATCCATCGCTTGTTGTTGACTGGAAATGACGTCACATTCCAGAAGGGCTCAACATGTGACAGTCACATGATCAAACTCAGGTGAGCCGTGACGGTCGCTACCTGAGCTCGACGGCAAGAGGCTGTTCAAGGCAGCTGACAAACAATACAGATGGCATTTTATTTTAAAAATGAATTGTTCACTATGAACAAGGCACCACCCACTTTATCTACTCTTAGCAAACCTTGTTTCTACATTGAAGGCATTCCTGATCTACCCATCCTGGGCCAATGGACCTTCTCAGAGGCAAAGTCACAGGATGAAGAACTAGATTCACTTTTTAGAAAGTCCTCCGACGACTACTTGATTGTGATGATACCTGAGAGCACAGTGATGACAGATACTGTCACTCTAACACCAGACTCCAAGAACCTAATGACAACTACAAGAGAACTGCCATCTCTCAAGGCGCAAGGTAATCTTTAACTTTTGGTTCACCTTAAATTTGTGGTTAAATTTGCCTGTTTAACATTATTTTTGTTGTTGTTGTTGCTTTGGATGTTTCAGATGAGAGAAAATCAAGATCCACAGCATGGAAGGTGGTTGTGGTGGTGGTGGCCATCTTGCTGGTGTGTATAGCTGGATGTGTGAGCACTGCTTACTATCTGTGTGTCTGGAGAGGTGGTCGCATTCATTATCAACCTCACAGAGTGGAGGCTTGAGTTAATAAAACTGGCTGTGTGACATCATGAAGTATGAATATACGACATAATCTTTTTTTTAAATTTAAATATGGATGTGTCACAGTACAATACTGAATGTTTATGTTGTAGAACCAGCAGTAAGTTATTCACCCTTGCAGTTTATGCTAATGACCAGCAGATGTCCCCAGTGTTCTTAGTTTGTATATCAGCAGCATGTCAGGAGCACAAACTGGACTAGTGGGGGTTACAAACAAACTATTTTGCTTTACAATAGGTTTGAAATTAAATCCGCACTGATGCTTATGTATATAACGACCCCTCCCCCAAAGTATCTACTCCAATTTGATTGGCATCATAAGTAAATGATTCCAAAAGTTAAGCAAGCAGATTCCCATCAAGTCTGCCACTATATTCCCGAATCCCCCTTTAAGCAATATCAGGTGGCATTGGGGGGAGCTACTGAATTGAATTAACCGGCCCCCCCCCCCACACTACTGTGATAGATGGGCCTGTTCGCAGGGGGCTGCAAAATGGAGCCATTGTTCATGTGTCACTTTTTTTTTATGAAGCTAGATCCACAGAAATGCGTCTTAGTACAAACAAGTAGCAAATGTTTTTTGTTTTTTTTTCTATTCTATACATGCAGATGTCAATGAAGTTCTCAAGGGTGATTATCATTCATAAATAGTTCTCAGTATTTGTTGCCTGCTGGGTTACAAGTGTTTACAAAAAGGTTCTCCTCAGGCTGCGCTGACTGAATTGGGTCAGAATTTTCTCAGTTGCCCCATCAAAACAATGGAGGAAGTTGTGAAATAAAAAGGCATCTAGTAGACTTCTGATATTGAATGAGGCAACAGAAATGGTATTAAAAATGCGATTGTATTTACTTTTCATTTCACAATTTGTATATAGTTAAGCCAACAAAGTATCTTGTATAGACTACAATAAGAGAATATTTATATTCATAAAACATCTATAATTATGACACTGTAGACATGATGCATCATACTTTAAGAATTTTTTTCAGTCATGTGTGTGTCTGACAAATTAATTCAAACTATCTAATTATTGTCGGGGTTAATTTACCTTGATCTATTCTAAATATCAGGAAAACAAATGACTGTTTCAGCAAATGATACAGATGTCATACAACAAATTGCATTTATTTGCTACAATGAACTGAGTAAAAATGTCAGCGTCTTAAATATGATTAATTGGACGCAATCATTAGTTATGGTCAATTGATAGTAATTGTATTCTGACACTATTCGACATTGCTCTCCTCAGACGGCTACAAACAAGTAAACACACAAACGCACAATGACACCCCCCCCCCCTGGACCCCTCACACTTTGAGTGAAGGACCATGTTTGTCGAAAGGCCATTTTGAGGGCACCAACTGAAATGTTTAACGCTTGCCGGTAGATTTATGGAGGTCAGCCCAAGGCTAGGTTTTGAGAAGAAGACAAGGCTGTACCTTTTGGATTGATTTCACACGCTCGGAGGAGGGGGGGGGGGGGAGAAAAACACCATCACGCCACATTAAAACACAAAGGAAAACGTAGCAGGTCCGTGCGAGAAGAAGCGACGGCGCGATGGCGTCAGGGAGCATTCTGCTGATAAATAGGTCTGTGAAAGACAAAGGGGCTAGCAGACACGTGCAGGGTTGGGCATGTAGGATCCATTTCTCTGCACAGGAGAGGCGGGAAATTGCCTCTTTAAAAAATGACTATTGCGAGTGTGAATGAAGCACAATGTGATTATTTTTTTTTTGCCTCCTAAATTATCTGCGCGTCGAGAAACAAGTTCCACGACCAAGTCTCTATATATGACATTGATGGGCAACTGAAAAAATACATTTTAAAAATAGACATGTTTACGCTAGCTGAGCAGTTGAAAGTTGTAATAACTGTATTCACCACTAAAGGGCAGAAATAGCTCAAGTCTGTACTCGCACCAGTGGCAAATTGGGTCAAATTATTCTTTCAGTTTAAATATATATATTTATGAAAATTCCAACACAAAACTATCTGCTTAATTTGCTTACAGATGCTATCAAAGTTGCCACTTAAACACAGATTTAGTATTTTTTATTATTATATAGAAGTATTTTGTCCTTAGCATTTTACATCTGGTTAGGAAGTACGTTGGTCCGATGTGGCCCCCTAAGTAGACTGAAAAAAAAATCATGGGCCCCTCCACCATTGAAGTTGCCTCGACCTGATATATGATAAATGAATATGAATGATATTACAATACCAATAAAATAAAAGGATCACAGGCTAGGAGAACACATGACTCATATCAGCAATGTTATTAAATTAATTTTGCCAATCACGGCGCCGCAATCTGGGAAGTGAGCGATGCCTTGAAAACAGCAACATGACAGTTCTTTATCATGATTTGATGCTTGACGCTCGTCATCCAGCTCTGTGTGCTCCGGCGCTCTCTCTTTGTGCCATGAATTAGAGGCAACATGAAAACGGAGCAGACCTTCAGCAATACATAATGTATGAGCAGCTCCAAGGCTCCAGCTGAATTCCGTTCAGGTGGCATCGGAGGGTGCAGCCGAGCGAAAACGTCGGCCGGTCACTTAGTGAGTGTCGTGTGTGTGGTAATCTCTTCGCACGGAAAGACCGTGGCGATCCGACGTACAAGCGACGTTCATGTTGTCAAGATCCTATTTGTTTTGTAAATTTATTTTAAATTTGGGTTTCACACTGGATTTAATCGAGTTTATATCATTGATTAACATCCAGTGCCGTGTAAAAGGGGGGGCCAATGTGCTGGAGGTCCACCTGAGAGGTCATATAAAAATAACCCATAATCCCTCCCCCCAACACACTTTAAACTCAATAAAACACCATTTTTAAAGTGTTCCTTAGCACAAAATAGAGAAAAATAATTGAATTCCTTGTATTCATTCATGTTTTTTTTTTGCTTTCCAGGGCCTGAACGTTTGTGCTATGTGGAAACGGACCCCCCGGAGACACCTCAAACTGTAAGTGTCAAATCCTTTTGATTTGTGCTACATTGTGTTTTGCCTCATTTTCTGCATTATAAATAACTAAATGCTATCATGTATTTGAACATCATACAACTTTGACAAAGCTAGGGATTGGCTGTTGAAATATGTGTAATACCGCAAATCATAGTGACAGAAGGAAGCTTTTTTTTTTTTGTGAGTCGTACCTTCCTGTGTGTGCAACGAATGTAATACCTCGTCTGTCTGCTCGACCACGCCCTCTGGGAGCTATGATTCATCCCCCCCCCCCCCCCCCCCTCTGCACTAGTTTCCCATGCAATGACAAATCGCAGTCAAAGTGACTCGATGAGACGCAATATAATCATACTTAACGTCCTTTTTATTTATTTATTTCTTTTCTTTAAGAGTGACTATTTTTGTGATTACAAATACACATTGTGGCGTTGCGGTTTGCTGCTTGGGAGTGCACACCGTGACATCTGGGTTGATTCACTCCGGCAGCGTTGTGTTGTGATGGTGCTTGTGCGGCATATTGATTTCAGCGTGACTTAGAGATGTCTTTGTAATGTGACTACACAGATGGCAAATGACTACAATAGCAGAAGAAGAATGCTGCATGTCTTTGTTGGAGTTGGGTTTTTTTTTTTTTTTTTTTTCTCTCTCTCTTCACCTTCAATTTGGAATCGTGACTAGCTGTCAATTTTGCACTTGGAATTTTATGGCGTATAGTTTATTCAGTTATTCAACTGCTCCTTTCGTTCTTTCTCTCTCTCTCTGTACGCACACGCGCACACACACAGCGTAACAAAAATATTTGGATGGAAACATGGATAGCTCAATGGACAATCTGTCTTGAAAAATCAAATCTGGTCCTTGCGCCGCAAGTTTGCCCACCCCTTGTAGTTTTCCCAACTCCATTGCATGAAGATGTTTTAGTTCGGACTAAGTGTTTCGAAAAAAAAAAAAACAACATAGCGAGAGTGAAGTAACTGCGGACTGTAGTGGCACGCAAAAGCCCCTTGCCCCAAATTCCGAATCGTGATTCTTCACTTCAGGGTACAGAAACCTGACAGGAATGACAAATAGTAAGCGCGCTGACCAAAAGCAAGGAGACGTCTACCTTTAGAAAATAATAACAATGAAGTTTGGCCCTTCTCAAGAATAATAAAACAACAACAACAACAAAGTTTAGACCCGCAGACGTTCCTGTGATTTAAAGTCTCTCTCTCACTCTGCCACTACTATAACTTTGCCGGCTGCCATGATGGATGAGGCGGTGTCAGCCCATGTTCATTATAATGCACACCATCTATTCTCCTCAGCCACACTCTGCCGCGCTCCAGGAAATGCCAGTGAGGTAGTAGCGCACTTGCACAAAGAGGAGCAAAGCCCTCATCTGATATCACGGCCAGACTTTGCTACTTTGCTTTGCTGTGTGTTAACTTAGCGCCCAGTGAGCTATCAATCACTGATGAAGATACCCCACTTGGATAACTGCTATTTGTGTGTGCGGGCGGTGGGGGGGGGGGCACAGTATGACTGATGAACACCCTTCAGTGTCCACACGAGCATATTCCCTTGAAATATGCTCGCCCTGAATCATTAATGAGCACTCCCGCAGTTAACGGTGTGCAAAAACATGAAGAGAAACACCAAAGTGGGAGTGCTTCTCCTACTTCTCGTGCTCGCCACATCAATGCGATCGTCTCATCTGGCTGTAAGATGTATCAAATACACAAATGACAAGCCTTCCCAACTGCTTAAGCATACTTAGAGTGTATTTCTATTATAAACACAAGCAATGAATTCTTCTGTATTACAATTTATGTCAGGGTTACTATCCATGCATCATTATAATAATAATAATAATAATAATAATAATAATAATAATTAATAATAGTAGAAAAGTACTCACATATTTTCTTCATCCACTGCCAAAAATGACTCATATTATAGTGACTTAGTAAACGATTCGGGGCTGTCTCGTTCATGTCAGTATGCCTGTATTATTCTATTATATTTAATTTCAAAAAAATTGGGGGTGCACGAAATGGGAGCAGATGACTGGAATTTCCATTCATTTTAATCTGGTAAAATATATATTTTTAGATTTTGTGTTTAAATTAGTAACTCAAATCACTGCTGTATATTTCCCCCCCAAAAATTAGATTTTTTTTTTTTTTTTTAGCAGATAAAATAGGGGAAGAAAAAGAATAGTGAATACAGTATCCGGAAGGACTACTGTACACCTTTTCTCCCACACACACACACAGACGTAGTATATAGTATATACATATCAAGTCAGCGGGGGCCTGATGAAAGGAAACGTGACATATGGAAACAGATTCACTCAAACCGATCTGAATCTCATCTATCAGCGCCAAGTGTACCAAACCGTGTGTGCCACTATCTTCTTTTTTTTCTCCTCATAAAGCCTTTAAGGATCTATCGGACAAAAAAGGTTATCCGAATGACTTGTGGCTCATTCCTGGAGCGGAGGGATCAATAACCGCCAGGCTAAGTCCCCTGCTCATCCATCTGATGCTTATCTTTCCCCAGCAGCTTCAGGAGGAAGCGCTGGACTTTCAGGCCCCCCCCCCCCCCCACCCCTTTCCTCCCTTCTGTGGCACGGTTGCAACAACATGCGCTCTCATGCATGAAGCACTGTTAAATGATTCATGTCCGAACCGCACCAGTATCATCGGACGCCTTCGTTATATCACCGGAGAAGCGAATCTGTTGCCCCCACTAAGTCGCGTGGCGCCAAAGTAAGGAATGGCCTATAAATAGCTCGGCTAGATTTACACATGAAGGTAACAGAAAGGATGGAGCGTCGGGACTCGGTGGAAGCGATTAATTATAAAGCAGAAATCAAAACGCTGACGTGTTGTGTGTGTGTGTGTGAATGATCGCACTGCTTGTCAAAAGTGTCCGAGAAAGAATGTAATTTCCCCCCCCAGAGTGTCATCTTAGGAAATTTGCCACAATCGGCCTTGATCTGCCGACGCTTTTAAATGATTGTCACTTAAAATCAGATTTGAATAGCCGCTATAGTCAAGTAAAGCCTGTCTGGTTTGTCACTCACTTGATGACTAATTCAAAGGCTCGACATGTAGCTAGAAAAACAATCTCTTGGGGTAACAGCGTGATCATTTGCATTTCGACATATGCATGAAGAAAAGACATCACGGAGGGATTCCGCTTTTTAATAATCATCCGATAGTTTGGTGGCATTGACGTGAGCCAACTGTACTGTTGATAATCGGAAACGCGGGAGCGGTCTCATAACGTTCCAATACAAACACACAGACTGTAAAGCGCTATGATAAGTGCTCCTAATAAATGATTAAATAGGGAGCACATATTGGATGGGAAGACTCCATTTGCGTTGAGACACGCATATTATATATATTATATATATTATATATATTATATAATATATATATATTTTTTTCTATTCGAGATAGGACAAAATCCTTGGATAAAAATAAATATATTTATCAGGAAACAGTTGCATATTTATCGAGGTAAAAGTCAAAATATAACAATATCAGGTGCATATTTTTGAGACATTTAACATGATTAGTGTTATAATTGTTATTATTTATTGTTATTATCTATCCATTATCCGAACGTTCTCCTTATTATTATGACTAAATGTGCCAGATTCAGTCCGCTGCTGTACACCGCTCGCATTATGCAAACATGCATGTAAAGACAGCAGCCCAAATATGTGGATTGTATCAAATGACTATTTATACTAATAATCGAGGTGACGCACACACTGGCTCTTTTGCAGCTGTGCAAGATGTAATCCCACACTTGGATCACGTGGGTCGCTTGTGTGCGCGTGCGTGTCGTGGGTAGGTGGGGGTGATCGGGTAGGGGGGGGGTGGTCAAATGGGAAAGGAGAGTCTCTTGTTGTGCGACGACCGCCATTACATTGCCGCGCGTAAGGGGGGGGGGGGTTGTCTTGGATGTTACGTTGAACGAGCGTGCGTGCGCAGACCCCACGAACGCCCCCCCCTCCTCCTCACTCCCTCTCCTCCCTTCCCCTCCACACCAGCACCTCTTATTTACCAACCTCAATGACATGATCACATAGCGAGGACGCCAAATCCGCGCGAGAGCGAGCATTTTTTTTTTAACACGCGCGCACACAATAAAACGTGCAAGAAATCGGTGCTTTTTCTTTGCTTGCTCTTTTTTGCATGTGCGTGAGTGCGTGCGCGCGTGTGTGTGTGTGCGGCAGCGAGAGGACGTGTCGTAATGATATAAAACTGAAAGGAAGGAAGGAAGGATTTTTTTTTTCACGCACACACACACAGAAGGCTGCTTGTCGCTTTCCTGCCGCTGGAGTAAGAATAGTTTCTCTCCGTTTTCGGACGATCGTGGATTGTGCCCCACTTTTGTCCCCTCTGGAAGAGTCGAGGGGACGCGAGGAAGCGCCGTTTGGGATTGTTGTTGCTGTTTCTTTCTTTTTTTTTTTTTTTCATCTGGAAGAGAATCTCCATCGGTTTCCTGAATAGAGAAGCAACAGAGGGATTAAAACATTCCTGGCCGGGTTACATTGTGCGCTGTGCTAAGAAAGGCGGCTATAAATAGCCCCTGCGCGATTCTCATAAACTATCACAAGTGGTGCATGGGATCGTGAAGAATCACACGCGTGTAAAAAAAAAAAAAAATCGCACTTGTGTTTGTTTTGTGGGGTGTTTTTTTTCCCCCCTGAATTCAGAAGTTTTTTCCCCCCTTTTTTTGGGCGGTCGTCGGTGCGTTGCGGCGATGGATTATTATTCCGATTATCACTACGATGTTCGTCTCAGACTGATCTTCTCTAAATGGCGTGGATGTGTCCGCCTGACCTGGATTGGAATCGTATTTTGATCCCCTTGTGTGGATTATTTTCAATTTTGACCATGGGCTCATCGTGCACTTCTTCGCTGTGAATACGCCCCATTATTTGCTTCTCTTATTTATCCGGACCTCTTGTGAGGTTTTACGATTGTCCCCACCTCCCCTTTCTCCTCGCCGTGTGTTTGTGTGGAGTGGACCCCACTTCAGGGACGGGACCCCCACTCTCATGTGTCAGCCCCTTGGGGTGTTGATGTAGGATTTCGACATGCCTAACGCTGAGGAGGCAAAGCTGGGAGCATTATGACGACAACGACGAATTGGGTGGCGAACGGGGCAAGCCTTGAGGACTGCCACTCCAACATCTTCTCCCTGGTAGGACATGCAAACAATTGATCGGCTCACTTTACGACGTAAAGTTCCACCCGAAATGTCGTCAATGCAAAAGATTGTCTTTAGCTTTTAAGATGAATTCAGAATCAGTTGAACCCTCGTGGTGTCCTGGAGGAGGTGCCCCCAAAATTCCAGCTATAGCAGTGGAAAAAAAAATCCCATATAAATAATACAGTGCTGAGCATAAATAAAAATATAAAAGGCATGACTTGAAACCTCACGGTAGCTCCTTGCTGTCCTAGTACCTCACTGACAAACAATCATTTTGATATACAATGCACAGCGAATTATTTAAGAACCCCAAATGGATTGACAGTTTACCGGGGGTGACCCTTCCCGTTTATTTGATCCCTGGCACCTCAGAAATCCCGCAGAACCGTATTTCGACATATAATATAGATGTGAACACAGATGAAAATAAATGTCGAAATCAAAGAATAATTTGACACCTTATTGCATGATTTGGTTTTAAATACAATACAGCGAAAGGAATAAAAAATGGAGTCCTGGGGGGATGCCCCTTCTTTCTGTACCGCCCCCCCCCCCCCTCTCCCAAACCGCATGACGTTTACTGGACAGTATTATGGATCCTGCACCCTTAAAACCGCTGGGTCAGAAATGACCTAAATATTTGTGTAACCCTTTGTGTCCCTAAAGTTGGACCAACCCAGTGAGTAGTTTTTGTAGACCAGCTGGGCTGGGTTATGGGTGTGACCCTGCTCGTTGAGGTGGGATTGTATTCCACAAAATGGGTTCAATGGGACTTTGCTGCAGGGTTAATCCAACGTGACCCCCTTCAAAAATGCTCCAAAGTATAATTGGTTCTAATTGATAATTATTTCATCAATGTCAATTTGTTGAATTTAGCAATGTATTTATTGAATTAATTTTTAACCCCCTTTGTGATATAATGTGACACAGTCCAAAAAAAAAAAATTGGACTGACCCTACTACTTGGATCAATTGAATCTATTTTTTTTGTTTTGCATCTAAGCCAATATACAAAAATTGCAGAAAGTTTGCTCAAATTGACTCAAGTAGTGAGTCAGTCCAATTTTTTATTTTTTTATTTTTTTTATTTAATCCAAATTTAGATATGTTTGACCCTGCAGACGAGTCCATCCTTCATCACAGCAAGTTGAGATCTTAACTGCATTTGATGATTCACTTCCTGGCATATGTCAAAGATGACAGTCTGAATGAATTATGAAAACCTGAGCGCTTTCACATGCCAGATATTGACGCTCACTCTTGATGCTCCCGGAGGCGTTCATTAAACAACATTTATTTATTTATTTATTTATTTATTTATTTATTTGGTCACAGGATGCCACTGGGGAGGGCTCTTTCGAATCCAATTTTTGTAAGCAAACAACAGCAAGCAAAATACAGAATTGGAAATACCTGATTGAGTGCATACACCTTATTAATAAACATGTTATTCAATTAATAATGCACAGGCACGATAGGGGCGATAGATTCATTAGAGTCCAAGAGCCTCATCAATAAGTAAAGCTTAGCATGTGAGGCTAAAAACGCTTATAATGGAGTAAAACACACCTCCCTAATAATGCTCATGTGGAGGGTGAAGGACCCCCCCCCTTCACCACAGCATCAGCCCCTTTTTAAATAAATCCTCTCAGTCTCCAATGCCGAGCGGCGGATGCCTCTCAAATATTTCTCCCAGGCATAATGATTTCCTCATCTTCAATATTGTAATGTGTCAAGCTACACAAACGGCTTACCAGCTCATAAATCAGAGCACGGTGCCAGCCGAGGAGCAGTCGAAAGCTTTTTGCTCCTCCTCCTCCTCCCATCAAGCTTCCAGATAAAAGCTGATAAAATGTTAATGTTGCCCTCACAAAGATTGGCTGAGAGGTATTTTCTGACAGGCGGCGACACGCACGGCAGATAGGCTTTGAGGTGAAATTCGGTGACTTTGTCAGGAGGCCGGTGCTGTGTTTGGCACCACCTACCCCCCCCCCCCCCTTTAAAAAAAAAAAAAAAAAAAAAAAGCAGCAGGTTGATTGTCCAGCTCCCCGAGGGCAGCCAAGTGGAAAGGCATGCGGTAGACTGGAGCTCCTGCTTTGGCTTCAGACGACAACATCCAAGTCCCCAGCCAAGCGGTAGGTGAGCTGGGGTCATAGGTCGATAGTGCTTTGAGAGGTTAAGAGGTCTCGTGGCGGCCATAAGGTCTCTCTGATGGCTGTTGTGATGTTGGTGGATGCAACATTCATGTTGTTGAGTTCTTCACTGGAGCGTCTCATACTAATATATTGATTATTTTGTCACCTTATTTGGCCCCACCTTGTATCACAATACCTGCCAGTCAAAACAAAGCATTGTCATCAGAGATGAGTTTGCAAGATTCAATTGTGCAAGCGTAATCTCGGCAAGTGATGCCACGCCAACAAGCACTTCAGTAGACGCTTACCAGAAGTTGACTGACTTGCTCATGTGATTGAGTTGTGGTCATTTCCTGCCTTTTTCTTTTGCAATCACTTTGCTATTGTTTGAACTTTTGGTTTGAGAAGAAGCGGCGATTGTTTGCCGAATGAGATATCGTACCTTAAAAAGATTCTCGAGGTTTTCCGATGACTTCTACGCTCTTTTAACTCGTTTAACTACTCTTGAAATTTTGACTGATCTTGGATCTTATAAGGCGGTAAAAAAAATAAGAACAGCACCCACTTGGAGGAACGTGAATCAGGCAGCAGAATGAAACTCTATTCCAATATAAAAAAAGGAGTTTAGTGGACCTCTCTCTTTTTTTTTTTTTTTTTTTTTTTTTTTAAGTACCAACTGGGCATTACTTGACCTATGTTGGAACATAAAAAAGGTCTTGGCTAAGCAGTCTGACAACCTGTTTTACTGCATTCCTCCATGCGCTAACCTTGTCCCTCTCACTGATTTACTGCTCGGAACTGCACCTCGCATCATTATCACGAAAAAAAAAAGAAGAAGTATAGGGAGCGAAAACAAGAGGAAGATGTGACGGCACTTCACAAGGCGCCTGACCGTCATGAGCCCGTCCATCAGCGACGACGCCGGGATCGGCGCAGCACGTATAAGCGCAAAACAACTATGCCGCGTTCCCGTGATTCTCCATCTGTGACGGGACGCAAACCAGCCCCGTGTAGGACGTGAGCTGGCTGGCGACGGAGGAGGGGAAAGGGCGGAGGACGAGACGGAGGGTGGGGGAATGTTTTTTTAGCTCTGACACAGAGGGAAAAAAGAGAGAGAGAGAGAGAGAGAGAGAGTGTGAGCAGGGCTGAGGGACTGCAGTGGAATCTGTTTTCATTTTAGGAAAGTATTATGACTGATGTGCATTTCCTGACTGCTGGCCTCAGCCCCCGTTTGAGCGAGGGAGCGAGCGAGTCAGACGGAGGGAGAGAAAATTAAAGAGCGAAGGAGCATAATGAGAAGGGAGGGTGCAGAAGCAGCGAGAACAGTCATCTGGCTGTGGACATGTGCAGCTTATTGTAACAGTGACTCAAGCTAAGCAAAGGCAGAGACTATAAAAAAAAAAAAAAAGCAACACACAGGAAGCCTCCAGTGTGTTCTTTGTACACTCGCCGGCCACTAAATTAGGTACACCTGCACAATTGAAAGCAATTTCCAGCCCTTTATTGAGCCAAGGCACCGATGTAATTACTGTAGGATTTGTGTTGGATGTAAGGGGCGTGGCCTAATGAGCCATGGCAGTTCCTGGCGAATGTTCTAGTTTTGCGTCTCTCCTTGCCTACGTGGCGGGGCATTAAAATACAGTGGCCCCTTACTATTGATAATAGAATAACAAAATTCACTCCAGTCATGAAAAAATGTATTATTTTTTTCAAATGATAGGGGGGGGGGGGCGAAAAAATAGGTGAATCTTGCAGCCGTCATATCATTTTTAGATATTGGCTCTCTCCACATGGTCAAAACGTCGCGTCGGTACCCCGGAGACAACCTTCAAACATTCGTCGTGTGGCGCGCACATAAACACGACGGAGATTGAAGGCACCCACATGGCCACGCAAGCATGCAGTATGTATCTCATATTGGAAACGCACTAAATCTGCCAGCTACACTTGCACATGCACACAGTATATATGTTTTATGGACTTGAAGGGACGCTGGAGGAGAGAAGGGGGGGGGGGCTTGTGAAAACATCCCCAGCCAAGGACGCCAGCTTGTGCAAACACAGGTAGAATGCCGACTCTTTAATTAGAGGACGTCTTGTGTCCCCCCCCCCTCAACGGGCGAGGAGTGCACCACTGGTAATTAAAGTGTCCTCGAGCGGAGGTCTAATGTGATCAACTAAGAGCCGCTCATTAGCACAAACTGTATTCCAATAGAGATCCCGCCTTTATAATAATGATGTGATGGTCCGGCCCAGAAATAAAGTGCTAAGCTATGCAGCTGTGGGAGCGCCATTAAGCGGCGGCGTCTTGATTTATAGCGGACGAGGCGCGGCGGCTTGTGAGGAGACGCAGGTGATCAGCAGCGTTGTCTTTTTAGCACCAGGTTGTTTGTGTCTGCCTTTTTATTAATAGGATTCGCACGGATAAGCACGGGAGAGTGTCCACCGGCAAAGTTTTAAGAGAGAGAGAGTATCATCGTCGTATTTTGAGAATTTTCACAGTTCGGCACCGGCGGATTCACATTTGGGGATTTCTTTTCATTATTTAAAAAATATTTCAATTTTGTATTTAGAAATGAGAATTCGTTTTTTGTTTTTTTTATATTGCTTTTCTTAGAGCCAAAACAATGGCCAATTTTTGCTGATTTAATTTAGTTTTACGCGTTAAAACTGTACAACAATGACATCCAAACATATTTTCATTAAAATATATGCCTACCCCCTCCAAAAAACCAAAACAAATCTTTTGCCGATTTTCAGTTGTAAAAAAAAAAAAAAAAAAAAAAAACTATAGGACAAAGTATTGCAAATCAAATTTTTTTTGCCTATAATTGATTAATTCTTCATTGTAGTAAGCGTTAAGGAACCATTGGAAAGTCAATCGTTTGAGAGCGGACAAATCCATTTTGGCGACCTCTAAATAAGGACAGAACCAGCCCAGCTTTTCCGATTCCCCCCCCGGACTCTTCTCCAGCGCCTCCATCTGGTCACTTCCCGTTGGCCCGAGCGCCGCTTTTTTCGCCGACTGTTGACAGCCAGCCTCACCTTGAGTGCCTGTGGTGGCGCCTCCCACTAATCTTCTACCAAAGCCTTTGTCATCACTGTGGGACTTGACCCCGGCCACGACTGGCTCACAGTGGTGGCAAGTGACAACTTCCAAAATATTAAAGTACTCAATTGTTTCTTTCTGGTGACTCTACATGAATCAAATATATTCAGATTTGAGCTGGATGTCAGTTCTCATCAAAGTGCTTCTTACCTTGGCCATGGTGGTTACGGTTTTATTGCTGTTTATTTGCCAAATTACATTTTTGGATGGAGAACCGGTAGAAAATGTGAATCCAGGAATGCATTTTGGATATTTTAATCGCTTGTCCACAGGGTTTGTTTTTGTTTGTTAGCATGCGTCATTTTAAGCTAGGTGGTCATATTCGCCGAGTGCCTCACTTGTAAATCTCGAATCACAGAGGTGAAGAACCGATCTTGCAGAAAGAGCGGACGGGGTCCAACCACCGCTGGCTTGCCGAGTTGGTAAACGGGACTAGACGGGGGGGGGGGGGCAGGGGCATTCGGAGTTCTGTGGCCCGAGTGTCAAATATGTAAGTCCCGCGGTGCCAGCTGTGTTCTATTCTTAGCGCCCGTCGGCGTTGGAGCATGTGCGCCGGGCGACAGGAGGCTGAGCGGGAACGCCGGGTTGGCAGCGAGCGCCGCTAGCTGGCTCCTGGAAAGTTAGCTTGGCAGACGAGCAAAAGACTGGCAGATAGAGTCCTGGATGGTTAGATTAAACACATCATTGTCACGCCGCCGCAGCCTCCGCCGCCCGCCGCTCTTATTTATGACAAATTTAGCTGTTATGTTGCATCAGGGGGATGTTCTTGTTATCTCGGGCAGAGACGCTCCATCTGGCTCAGACGCATCTTCGCGGATTATTCTGCCTTCCAATACATTTTCCGCTTTACTTCTGGCAAGCGTGTTACACTTTCATCTCGGTGGGGTTTGCTCCTGCGCAACTTCCTGTCGACACTTTTCTAACCGCCGTCTTTATCAGCAAATGATGTTTCCAGTACGTTTTGTTTTTTTTCGGTGGGGTGTCCAAATTTCCAAGAAATCTTTTCTTGTTATCGTTTTCTTTCAGACCGGGAGCTGTAATTTCCAATCAGCTCTGATTTCAATCTGACACTGAGCATTTACTACCACTTATACTTAACCTTGAAAATCCCATTTAAAAGGCTGATAATCTCAATCCCCAGATCAGGTTGTAATTTGTTGTTCTTATGTGCCTGAAAACACCAGGCAGTTTGTTTCCTTGTAATACATTTCCTTTTTTTTTGTGTGTGTGTGGACAGCAAAACTCTAAAAATGTTCATTTATACGGTCTGTGTATATCGTAAAAAGTGATGTAAACAACCAAACAAGCCGCATTTTTTTTTGTGTGCGTTAGTGCTCGGTACAAACGGCGCGCTTAGTCATTGATTTCGCAGGTGACAAATGTTCAAGCCTCGGTCGGAGGCGTCTTTATCTTCGGCCCGATCTTTTAACGACGGAAGCTGCAGCGACAAAGAGAATGAACTTTATTTAAGGGATGTATTCGCGAGCTTGTAAATGGCCACATATTTCCTGCTACCCAAACGGCTCTGCCGGTATCCCACTTGGCCGCCGTCCAGAGCCCACTTAGGTTAAAAGGGCTCCTTTTAGATCCGGCGAACAAGAGAAGGGGAGAGAGAGAGAGAGAGAGAGAGACAACACGGTGTTGTCTGCTCGCCTCTGCAAATTCTAATGATCATCATGTGCTCGTGTTCCGCCGAGAGATTATCTGTGACCAATCAGAAGGCTACTTGAGGAGAACAAACACGTGTGCTGACTGTTGATTCACAGAGTCGCCGTTGCATCGATTCTCCTTCGCGCTCATCTCGAATTAGCGCCGTGATTCTTTTGTGTGTTAGGGTTTTTTTGTTTTTTTTTTTTTTTCCATGGAAATGTGTACAGCTCAATTGCACTCCTGGCTTGCGTGTAAACGGTGAGCCTTACGTAAGACTGAGCTGAACGCCGTACAATTTAAGGGACTTGCGGTTGTTGAGTAAACAGCAGATTAGTGAGACAGCCGCGAGTCTGAACCTGCCCAGGTGCGATCCAGGTTCAGATCCAGGTCGGCGGCATGGCCGTGACTACTTCCTGACACACGACCGCTTTCTCTCTCGCCACGCTTGCTCTGTTGGAGGAAAAAAAAAAAAATCAATGTAGGAGACTGCAAGCAAAATGAGATGTTTCATAGCACTTATGCTCCATTTAGCCAATTTGAGGAACAATAACACTATTTGCTACTCGTAGGCACTGACGCCTCCACGCAGGGCCGATCAGCGATGCACAGTGGTGAATCATTTCTTTCTCGTTTTCCATCACTTATTAAGAAATTACGCAGACGGGGTGTTCCGATGAACAATGCGAAAATCTGAACTGATAAGTTTGTTTCTAGGTATGAATTTTATTTCCTTTTGGGTGGTACTAAGTTGATCACAAAATTTGTTGCGGTACAAATTCAACAAGTCCTAAATGGATCTAATCGTTATTTTGTCTCCGCCACATTTCCTGTGCCGTCTTTTGTACAGGATGAACAAAGTGTGTCATTAAGAGTGTCATTTCGCAGTGTTTTGAATGTGACGCCGTTGTTAGTCATGTAACTGTTAATTGCTTGCTCGGACCGGTTGAATGCGCGCTCCGCTTTTTGTCACACCTCCAATAAAGATGAAAACCCGAAAGAACAAGAATATTATGAACCTCACCCACTCGCTAATTAATTTGTCCCCTAAAGCAGTCTCTTAAAAAAAAAAAAGTTGGCCAAGAAAATGGACTAATATTCCAACATCCGTATCATCCGCGTGTGGAAAAATATCAAACGAAAAGAACAGAGCCGCTAGTTTTCAGACACAAAAAGCAATACGAAAATAGATACAAAGAATATTTTGTTCTTGCTTCATCTTTTCCTTTGTTTGCGCGAGAGAAAAAATCCTGCAGCTGTTGTATGTTGCTTAGCAACAGTTTTTGCGCTTCTGCGTCTTCCTTGGCTTTTCCCGCACGTCTTTGTCTTGACTTCATTTCAGCGCGCCCCGTCACACGTCATTAAGTCAGAGACACCAGTGAGGGCCGACTGGTTTATTTATTTGCGCCTTAATTATTTAGGCTAAGCAAGATTCGCTTTTTTCCGACCGTCCCGCCACGTTTTGACGGCAGTCGGAACACGAGGCGGCTTTGTGTGTGGTTATTTGCGTCCGAGCGGCCCGGATGATGTCTTGCGCCCTCCCGTTGCCCCCCGCCTCTTTGTGTCAGGTGAGGAGCGGCAGTGGCGGCGGCGGCGGAGGCTGGCCGCCGCGTGATTGGCAGCTCTATCTGTCACTCAGCCCTGGGGACTCTGGCTGCTCTAATTAGGTCACTTGGCTGGCTCACCTCCCGGGGCCGCGTGCTACAGCACAACGCAGATCAAATGACGCCGCCTTGTGTTGTGGGCTCGGGCGGAGGTGGCGGCACAAAGCGAAGGAAAAGCATCTGTTTAGTGCCCGCAGCCTCGCGGGCCGCTTTCCTAAAGCCCACCCAACTCCCTCCCTCCCTCCCTCCCTCCGCACCTGTTTGCCACATTTGGGTCGCTACATGCGCTCCTTCACTCGTGCAGTAAAACACGTCGCTCTTCATTCGCGTGGTAAAGACGCCCCAAGGGGAGCGTGGCTTCTGGTGGGTTAATTTGATTTCACAGGGCTAATTGATGAAAGTGGGCGTCGTCGCCTGCTCCCCCCCCCCCCCCCCTCAATTGCTACTTTGTTTTTTTGTCTCTACATGCTTAACTCACTGCTGTGTCAAAAGTAAACCAGATCGGGTGTAATAGTTAACTCAGAAAGCCTTAGATGGCCGGGTCAAGATTATGAACCAAAAACGACCCATAGTGATGAACTCAAGCTACAAAATAAATTCGATTCTATGATGGATTGTAAATAAACCAACATGGGTGTGTTTTTAAAGTGTAAGAAGGAGTCGTTTAATTGTTTGCGATCGCGACTGCGAGGCACCGCCGGACTTAACCGCCGTGACTTATTCAAGACGACTTCAAACCTCTCCTCCCCGCTCGCCGACTGACGAAGATAACTTATGACAAATTGTCACGTGAGCGAGGGCCCAATATCGGCAGCTCGTCAAGCGTCCCAGCCGATTGGAAGTTGATGAGAAAGCGATGCCACTCGGCCAGAACAAGTGTCTCACTTGTGCCCGACGAGATAAAACTGCGGATACAAGCCGTCTCTCAATTGCCCAGAGGGCCTCCTTTGTCAGCCCATCAGCTCGCAAGGCTCTCCAAAGCCTCGTGTGAAGAACGAGAGAGCAACAAAAAAAAAAGTGTCATTGCTCTTGGATGGCGTATTTGCAAAGTGCGTGTCAGCTTTGATGGAACTGCCCACTTTACACATTAGCCACAATTATACAAGACCGCTAAAAGCTACAAGCGCGCCCGTTAAGACTAATATTCTTTTTTAAACACAAACGGTTTGAAGTGGCTAAGAATACGTTTTCATAAGGTAATTAAGACATTTAACGCAACAACAATAAAATTAACCGTTTTCACTTGCTCCCGGGTTCCCCATACGAGTTGTTTTATTTTTCTAGTATTTTACAATTATTGATGTCCAAAAGATTGTAAAAATGCCGGGCTGCTCAGGGAAGATGTTTTTTTTCCTCCCCTGCCTTATAATCTCTAAGGCAACCATCAAATTCTATTTAAAATTTGGTTCAAATGTTGAAAATCAGATCGTTAGATAGAAAAGCAAGAAATCAGCAGATATGAAAGGATATCTGACCTAAAAAGTGACTGAAGTTAAATGGGTTCTTGTCACCTTTCTATCAATCCCCAATTTGTCACAGCAAGAACCGTATTGATCTTCTATTGATATCCGAGCCAAGGTGCTTGTGGTCATATGTCACGCCGATTCATTGTTTGCCAAGTGTCAAGCCAGTTATCAGGGAAATCTCGCCTAAAGCCAGATCGATAACATTATGATTTTTATCTATCAACAATATCTAGTCCTATTGATTTTTTATTGACACGCCTACTTGCGGTGGCTGAGCCTCCGGCTGAAAGGCGGCTGAGTTCATTCTTAGAGCTTCGACATGTCAATTTTTATCAAAATTCACTCATCAATATTTTTTATTCTTTTTTGTGAGTAATGCCAGGATGATAAATCAAAGTCAGTGAAATACTCCCTATCTATTTTGGAGCTCCGTTTTGAGTTCACAAGCACACGCCTCCCTTCAGGACGACACTATGATAAAACTCTGCGCTGTAAGGAAATGAGCCTCGCTGTAATGGATGATGAAGATTATGAGGACATGTCCCGAGCTTGACCTTCTGCTTGAGTACACATACATGCGGTAATTCCAAGCCTGAGCTCCATCCAGGTCACCTTGTTTTCATCAGGACGGCGCAGTTAACACACTTGTTGTTTTGGTAAATGCTTGGAAATTTCAAAGTGATCGTTTTTGTTTTTTTTGTTTTTTTGGGTGTGTGGTTTTACAGTCGGCGGGGAAAACAGTAACTCTTGAGTAGTCATGAGATAGAAACAAAAAGGTTGTATGAGGTTAGTATTATGTGAGAAATGCTTTTATTAGCTTCTCTGTTTAAATCGGAAGATGACTGATGGGGGGGGGGGGGGGGGGGGGGGTTGTTGAGACACTCCCAAAAGGCTTTTGGTGACGGTGAGGCAGTGCTGAGAGATGAGAGGGAGAGCAGAGATAGTGAAAGATAATAGAGGTGAGAGGAAGGTCACCGTTTTAGTGGTGGAAGGGAAAGCTCTTGTTTTCGGGTTTGCCGCTGACTCTTAAATTGGACCGGGCGACCTAGTGAACAACAGGCAGGCTCAGAAGAGTTTTATTGACAGAGACAAAAATACACTCTTGTTTTTTTTCCACCCCTGTGACCTTTTTGCATTATGTTGGTATTTAGGTGATGACCAAAAATTTTTTTGTTTGTTTTTTGGGGCGATTTACTTGGAATATTCAGTTGCCATTTTTGTAATCTTAACATAAAGACTTAAAGAGATAAAATACAATATCAGAAATTTGAAACTTTTGCAGTGCGATTCTGGTGCAAGATTTAAATCCAGAAACTTTTTTTGTAAACATTTTTTTTTGCCCTTTAATATAAAAGTCAATACAACAAACATGCATGCACAGACACGACTTTATACACTTTGCTGTATCCACCTCCCGGTGATTAACATTCGTACCATTAAAGGTTGTTTTTGTTTGCGCGGCAGATTACAGCACTGATTTGTCACTAAACGCGAGCGATTGAACGGCAGATAATTTAATTTGCAGGGTCGACGGGGCTTTTCCCGCTCCCCTTTCACTCTAGTGTTTAAAGTGTGAATTTAGTAAATGCGTTACGATAACAGGCTGATAGTATCAGTCTAGCGTGATGAGACATCTCAGGCGCTGAATAATAGAATAGCAAAGGTGTTTCTATTCTATCGTGTATGTTATTATACCTCAGCTTGCAATGAATAATTTGCACAAAAAGAGTCTGGAGTACATGAACATGAAAGTGATCAGGAATCCAAAGGGACCAAACATTAGGAACAGCTCTCATTGTAATCTGGGGCTCAGGATTTGTTTTGATTTGAAGGCAATTTTTCCCTTGGGAAATAAATGGAAGTAGGAATAATGAGTCTGGCTTCAACCTGTTGCTTTCACGCAACATGCAAAAATATTTGATCATTTATGAATGATTAAATCTCTACGTGGCTCATTTGGATGTGCACGAGGCGGCCAATAAGGGGAAATCTAAAACGGATCTGCAGACAAATGAAGAAGACGTATATCCTTCAGTATTTAGTTGCAGAGTATAAATAATAGTATTGTTTGTTATTATCTGTCTACATTTGTTGCTGCACCATTTGTTTTTCTAATGCTAATTGAAAGCCTGTCGCAGCTCGGGAAACTTGAGTTACCAGGCACCACTACATTTTCAGCTAATCACAAAAAACGAGCATATTTACTGCTTGCATAAAAAAACAACAACGCTTCAATAAAAACGATGTAGGTGCGACAGGTCGAAAGATAAACAAGCGAGTGCACGTCTTTGTCTGTTTACATGAGCGCATCCAGCATGGCGTGCACGCCATCATCATAGCATCATGGTGTGACATGTCAAGCGCTCTATAAGTAATCCTCCACGAGCGCTTGTCGGGATTGGGCGACACCCCGCACGGAAAAGAAGTTTGCACATTTTGCCTTCTGTGCTCAACACTGACAGGTTGCATGACCACCCATCTCTCGCCACCCCCCCCCCTCCCCTCCCTGATCCAGTAGCAGTAGACAGCAGTGTCAAACAGTGGAAGGACTTTTGACACTGACTGGGAGTGACGAGGCAGCAGTGGAAGCAGATGTCTCTCTCTCTCTCTCACTCTCTCACTCACCCTTTTCTTTTTTTTTTTGCAATGTCTTCAGTAGACGCAGCATCCTTGACCTTGTCGTAGCTAATTTTAAGGCAGGGCTTATCGCAGCGCCAATGTTTATACCTCCCATTACACGCACTGTCATTATAGGAGGAACTCGTTTGCAATTATGGTTGCGCTCAGCATGCAGCTGTGCACACGTGCATTGTCGCTCGTGCTCGGATAAACGTGAATTTCAACAGGAAGTCGGCAAGCGTAATTGGACGTCCTCCGAGGAGTTATTGATCGCATTAGATGTATTTTTTTTTTTTTTTTTTTCATGTGAAACACAACAGGGCTATTGCAGTGTAAAAGCTTCGCCGCACTCACGTTATTGATTCACGCTTAGTGCTTGCTTTATATCATCCTGCGTGTAGGAAAATAAATACATACCAGATTGGCACTCAAAGATAAAAAGACCTCCGGCAAGTGAACAATTTTAGCAAATTGCTTACATCAGTAGACCTCCTGCAGCTTTTTTGGATTAAAAAAAAATTAAAAACCTAACTAACCGAGTAACTAACCGATGGCAATGAAAACAAACCAATTTCACAGAGATGAAGAAAAATCAATTCTAAGCACGTGCTCGGAAAGGAGTACAGTGGCGAGATGATCAAAGCTTTAATACAACTTGAAAAAGATAAATGCCCGCCGTTACGAATGACTGACAAGAAGAAACAATTGATGGATTAATCGTCATTTCTCTCTCCCCCCCCATCAGGCGGATTTGACGGGGATCAAATGGCGCTGCTACAACTTCCGCGGCGGCGGCGAATACGGTCCCGTGATCTCGGCGCCGGCCCAGGACGACCCGGTCCTGCGCAGCTTCATGCGCTGCGTGCAGGCCAACCTGTTGTGCGTGTGGCGCCGCAAGATCAAGCCCGATGCCAAGGAGCTGTGGATCTTCTGGTGGGGCGACGAGCCCAACCTGTCAGATGTCATCCATCATGAGCTGGAAGGTAAGCGGGAGGAGGAGGCAACACCAGTTGCTCCTCTTTTTCTGTCTGCTGTAATGTGCTAAAGTCTTGTTAGATTTGTTTAGAGAGGTGTATTTAAATCTGATCATTCATGCTAATACAGTTATCTAGTCAGAATTCAAAGTTGTTATGAAAAAGACATTATAAATATGCAGCGATGTCAGATAATAATACGAGTCAGATCATCTTTGCCCGTTGAAATAAATGGGAATGCCATTAATCCGTTCCAGCCTGCTTGCCACCCACAAACAACAATAACAAATACGTTTTTTTTTTATTGGGGTGAAAATAGCACACTATACAGTAATTGTGGATTTTATAAATTGTGTATTAGCATCAGCATTATGCTAGTGGATTTTCTTCACGTTTCTAACATCTTAATACGCGCTATGTGTTCTCCTCGTTAGCTTGATGGTTAATGTCAACTGGCAGTAGCAACATGAATAGTTTAGAGGCCTTTTTTGAAGGAATGTTAACTATTTGGTACTGTTTATCGTGAAGTGAGTTTGAGTAGAAAATTGGCCATTTGTTTTTTTTTTTTTGGGTGGGGGCAGAGTAAAAATTGACATGCGCTCGGTCACGCAACCGCTTGTCTTGTACTTGATTTGAAATGAGCCGTCATGGCAATTTGTGTCATAAGATGAAGTAGGTTCTTCTTTTACCGCAGTTCGGCGATTCCGCACAGACGCTGTCGTCGTCCAACACACAAAAGGCCTCTCGCGGGCGCGAGCTGTCAATTCCTCGGCGGGCTTTGCGTTGTTTGTTTAAGACGTGTTTGCGCTTAGTGCGTAAAAGTCCTTTACTCGTGCCTCCAATAGCACATATCTATAATGTGTTTGCTTTGCAGCTCAAGTGGTTATACGCTACTCGGGTACTATTGCTACGCCGAAGCGCACGCACGCACGCACACACAGGCGCGAGAACGAATCACAGTGAGCTATCGCACTTGTGAGACTGCTACTGTCAGCACTATTGGCCCTATTTATAGAAACATTTGCATTATCTGGCCGCGCACGTGTGTCGAAATCCAACATATCGACTAAGCCGCGGGAAGACGGCGCGCGGGGGAGGCGGGATTATATTATTCTGCCGCTGCTTTCATTAGAAGAGAAGATGGAGGTGGGGGGGGGGGAGATGGAAGCGTGGATGGAGGGGTTGTCACGATAGTGCGAATTGGCCATGAAAGAGCTTTGAAGACGCAACACGCGGATGCTCGACAGATGTCGGCTAAAGCTCTTTGTTTCCGCACGTGTAATACAGAGAGGTCCTTTGTACGTTGATATTGTTGCTCCAGACAGTCCTCAGTCATTTAATAGCCCGTCGGAAGTGTGCGGGATGGAGACGTAAACTCAGCGTGGTGCTCAGACGCAAATTAGGCTCCACCAGAGGCATCTCGGTTACATTGATGCGTTCCATGTACTGGACCCCTAAAGGTTTGAGAACCTCTGATCTGACCGTCTCTCCTTTTCAGTGATCGTGACTGTCAAATCGATATAAAAAAAAAAAAGAAAAGAGGATCCTGTAATTACAATGTCCGTCCGTGAACCCGCTGACGGAACGTGTTGGTGTGAAGAAGTGCTGAGTAGCCTCGCGGTTAAATGTTGAGTACGTCGCTATTGTTTGAAGGTGATAAATCTCTTGACTGATGCTTAAGTCTAAATAAATGATGCCTTTGAGATAGTGCCAGGAGTGTGCGCAGCCAGGATGGAGTATCTGTCGCACCCTCTGGCTCGCGCCACCTCTCTGATATTGTCTTTGCTTCAATGGCAAGTCTTTAAGGAGCCTGTTTTCACACTAAGTGGCGTCTTTAAAAATCCACAAGGGGGGAAAAAAACCAACAACAACACACAAGAGCAATTTTGAATGATGTTCATTCTAATCTGAAAAAAAAGTAGGTATTTGTTGGCATTCGTATCACGTTAGCAATGCTAGCCTGGTCTTGGTTGGAAAAACAGAAAAGGCAAACATTTTCATCCAGCTGAAGGATCATACACAACACAGCAGATTTTCGTATTGTGCAACGTCATCGCTGCGTTAATACTCGTGCACAAGCACAATCTGTGTTTGCAGATAATGAGATGATTCATCATAAGTATGAATATTTCATCAAAACAGGAGAGAGATATTATCTATTATCTGGCTTTTTAAATAAGTGCCAAATCGTAATATCCCAGCTGTGCTCCGAAGAGACCTTTATGCAAAGCAAAAGTAATTTATTAGACTTTGATATGCATTGCCCATGATCAGCTAATCAGCTAACCGTTAACAAACAAAGCCACACAATTCTTCAACATCTAGAAAAACAACCAACATACACCGATCTAAAATACATGGTTCTTTTATTTATTTTATGTCTATTCATATTTGTATACAATTCCACTGGTGTTCCTCAGGGTTCCTTACTAGCCCCTCTTTGTAGTCATTCTATGCCGTGGGGTTCAGTTTCTTTTTGTCAGAACGGAAAAAGGAGCATATGAGGTGGAGCTGATAATGAATGCAATGTATTTTCTGGTGAGAGTTAAGTAGAGGCTGATGACTTTGATCACGCCGCAGGCGGTGTTCCCATGTGCTGCCATGACAGCATGTGGTCAAGGTGAGTGCAGTAGGAAGACTTAACACAGCCAGGAAAATGTTTTATTCATAGAAAATCTACTGGATGACAGGAGAACATTTCAGGCTGTTTGTTCGTCCCTCCGCTTCAAATTTGTACAAATGTCGCAACCAATCATGGCTCATCTGTTTTCTGAAGCTGAGCTGTGATTGGTCCTTCGGAAAACCTGGCAACCGTGATGTGGTTTTTAGTCGACAGCAAGTGGCAAAATGGCCGCCCCCGGAGATAAATAAAAACGGGTGAATTTGGTTTAACTCATAGTAAGAGTAATTCAGAGTGAGAGCTCTTACTTGTTTTACAGGTCAATGTTACCAATACATGACAGCACCCCAGGGGGTATGTGTTGGTAACTACACTCAATTAAATGCATATTTAATTCAAACCACCCTTTGAAACACCACAGAGTGTAGACATGACTAAATAGCACATCTCAAATGTGTAATTTTAGATTCTCATAACCTACAATTGGCTTCACTTTCATCACCATCCGTCTCCTTTTGAAAAACATTTTAGCGTCATTACGAATGTTTGAGCAGTCACCGGCTTCCCGTGGGAGTGAAAGCGAAACAAAGTGAGAGATGAATTAAAAAACAAATCCGTCTCGTGCATTCCATTATCAATTCTGGTGAAATGAAAATATGCGAGCAACAAGTGGATCAGAGCGGCGGCACTTATGAGAAAATAATTATGTATCATGGAATTAACAAAAGAGGGCAGAGTGACTTGGACATGATTTGGGCTTTGGCAGTCACACGCATGCCTAAAACCAAACAAACAAACAAACAAACAAACAAACAAACAAACAAACAAACAGGAGTTAATGCTAATCTAAGATGCCAAACACAGGCAAAAGTATGGAGACAATCAATTAAATTAGAATATCCTCCTTATAGATGAGCAGAAGTCGTTGTAGTTGTAAAAACTGGCACCGCCTCCCGTAGGTGTAACGGTCAAGTGTCCGTATATTTTTGTTCGCGTCGCGGCTGTGTAGTGCGAAGACGTAAACCCGTTCATTTAACTCCCAGCAAGACACCAAATAAACACATTCGGCGAAAGTGTTCCTTAATTTGCTGTTGTAGGGCAGATTTGCTGAACAGATGCGGCGTTTATAGCCGTGTCCCCCCCCCCCCCAATACACATGCGTGCGTGCACACACACAAAATACACACACACACGATGGCACCTGTCCACCTAATAGCAGTATCACATCGTCGGATCAGTGATGCATGAAGTGTTTTGCTTGAAGTGCAGCGCAGCAGCAGTTGTTAAGGGACAAAAAGCTTGCACGCGTTTTAACCTTCTCACTTAACGGCGGCCCGGACGAATGTTAACGCGGCCAATCTTTATGCACTGCTGAGAGGGCTGCCCAATACACTTTAAGGGTTGTTGGGGAAATCTTAATTTCACATTGTCGCCGTGCGCAAATTAGCAGATGCTTCCCTGCGTGCGTCGCTGGCTGACTCATTTGTAAGAAAAAAAAAAAAAGGATGAGAAACACTTTGTTGTACTTAAATTCATTTTTTAGAAATTCAAACTTAGCTTGAATTTTTGTTCTTGGTAGCTACTTTTTTTGCAGATTGTGCCTCCGTGTGAATATCATTTGCCCATTCATTGACAATTAGTAGCACTGACTGCATTAGCAACTGTTTCTTTTAACCAATCCGATTTCCTTCCTTCATAGGTTTCGTTACCAAGCATTTAAGGTTACGACTGGCAGTAAATTGGCCAATATGAATTTGGCGGAAGGCGTCGGGGATTAAGGGCAAAGGGACCCACAGGTCATTTAAAAAAGAAAGAAGCAGAATAAAAATGAGTGTGGGTGAAAATGAGCTTTTCATTGGGTTATTTTAAAAGAGAAATGGCTATTATTATTCATTGCAGAGAAACATGCTCCTGAGAGTCCACGTGTCTGTTTGCCTTGTGAAAGGTGAAAAAGATATTTACGGATAAAAATGTAATTAAAGAGCTTTTTCGAGTGAATTTAGTCGGATTTGCTACAAAAGACGCTTGGCAGACAGCTGGCCTATTCAGGTAAACTAGTAAACGTCTCTCTAGTAGTTTCTAGCTGCAAACTGTTGATTTTTACTTTGCTGTACGTAATAATCTCAAGAGAATTACACATTGAATATTTAGACTAGTCCCTTAGCTTAATGCTAACATATACTGCAAAACGTCATAGACGGGCTAACGGTAATTAGCATTGATATTAACAGTAGCAGCGACACATCAACACAAAATTGCAATTAGATTCATTTTCAAAATCTTTCTAACCTAGTTCCCTGTATGGTGTTAAAAATTGGTCGTGATATCCTACTCGTAAAAAAAATAGGAAAGGTAGAGTGATGTTATTTTGATTAAAAGGCAGAGGGAAAAAAAAAATCTATCCTAGATCCATAACAACTCCTGAGCTGCTTTTCTGTGTCAACAAGTTTTCCTTGGCATGCCTTCTCTCTTGTGACGCCTGCCTCGCCTCTCCTCTCCTCTCTCCATCCTCTCCCTCCTCTTCTCAGCCTTTGTTGTGCTTTATTTTGCTCCGCTCGCTTGTTTTTGCCGCTTTTCTCTGTGATGTTAGCGTGCTTGGCAAATAAAAGGCGGGGGTGGGGTTTGCTGTACAAGTGCCAATCAACGCCCGCTCCTCTTCGCTCCTTCGGGATTTGTCTTAGGCGCATCTCTCACCCGAGCGCAACTTAAACCAGACGGAGTGAATAATTTCCTGTGATTTGGTTTGTTTGTAATGAAGGCAGTAACTAGGTCGCCACTTGCTTCAATAGTGACGAGGCTTCCTCAAAAGGAAGACCTATGGAGGTGATAAGACCCCTGGAGTGAGAATGGAGATGTTTGACCCCACCTCTCCCTCCCTGTTGCTAGTGAAAAAATGAGTCACATATGGAACCCCCTCAAAAAAAAAAAGAAAGGAAAACATGGGCGAAAAAGAGGGGTGGAGGGGCAGTCAGACGAGGGAGGGGAAGATATCCATGAGACGGAGGGGAGGAGGAGGAGTGCGCTTGCAAACAGAAGAAACGCCTTGTTAAGGAAGTGGGAGGCGACATCTGGGATTTGTCTTGAGGCCCATCAAATAGTCGGCGCGCCATATCCTCGGCTTATTTGGAGGAAAATTCACACCGAATGTGTGGCTAGTCTGTTCATCTCCAAACGGCAAACAAATGTTCAGTCATGGTGAAACAAGGAAACTGGGTTTTTTTTTTTTTTCTCCCTCCTCTAACTTGGCTCCCTCGGTAGTGAGGAGGAGGAGGGGGGGGGGGTTAAAAAAAAGAGGAAAAAATGACCTCAGTCTTGTTGACTTTTCTGTAAATTTGTCAGGAAGGACTGAGGATCTCTGATTTCCTTCCCTCCTTCTTTTGTATCCACCCCCTTTGGGCTGCCAGGGCGTGGCCTGTGACCTCCTGACCCTCCACTGTGTGTGTGTGTTTCAGTCGAGATGTAAGGGTGAAGTTTCCCAGCTGCACACAGAAGGGTGAGGGGGGGTAGAGAGGGGAGGGGGGGAGCATACATTTTCTTCTCCTTCCTTTAAAAAAAAAACCACACACACACACACCGCCAGAAAGAATGAGAGCTTTGTGTGTGTTTGCGCCTTCAGAAGAACGGGCAAAGAGAGACTGAAAAGCGACAGAGAGAATATTAAAGAAGTAAACAGATAGAGGAAAGAGTTTTTTCCAAGGTATCAGAGTTGACGGGGAGGCGGGGAAAAGTGCGACAAGGCTGCCAAAATGTGAACAAAAGCTCAACTTTCTTTTTCTTTTTTTTTCTTTTTCAATTTGAAACCACAATAACAGTCAGGAAATCGCACACCTCCGTTTTTTTGGTAACTGCATGGCACACATTGTGGCGTATAAAACGATTTGCTCCATCTTGTAAATTGTCACGAGAAGCAATCTCCACTTAAAAGTCAGCAGACAGAAAATGAACAACGTGTCTGTTAACGACGCTGCCTCCAGTTATCATGTCAGTCCATGAATCACTTTGTTTTCACCCATTAACCCATGCCCAAAGCCATCGGAAAAACACGAGGAGCCTCGAACACGGATGACTCATGTTTACTATGAGCAAATTCCTTCCGCCGCTATTCGTGGATCTTTTTCTACCACCGCTCTACGGCTGATTCGTTTTCCGCTTGAATGATACAAAACGTCGGCGACGCTCGTGAATGATTCGTTTTCGGCAGTGAGCGACCGTGAGTCGAGGCGTGCGTGCGGGATGTGATGCGCTTCCCTCCCTGTGTTTGAAGATCAGCAGTTTGTGTGGCCTTTCAGCTCGTGTTGAGTGACTACTACAGCCAAAATTGATTTTCTCCACTGGGCTTTTCCCGCAATTTTTTTTCTTTTTTTTTTTTTTTTTAATCAGCTTAGAAGAGCCGATTTTGTTGCCGTAGCCGCACGATCGATGCTCCCGCCGCAGCCGGTTTGCACTCGAGTTGGTTGACTCATTTGAATTAATGCCGTCAAACATGTTTGTGCGAGTTGAAAACTGTCAGCGATGAATCCGAGTCCTGATCCGAGACTCGTTTCATTCGTTCATAAACGCCGCGAGTGGCTGAGGAGGCGGCGAGCTCGGCCGATTCGTCCCCACGCTTGAATCGAGTGCATCTTGGTCCTCCCTGGGAAAAAGCCAGGAGGGCTCTCCAGCTCCCTCCCCGCTCCTCCATTTGGGGAGGGGCGAAGGCGTGTAGGTGAAGGAGAGAGCGAGAGAGCGAGCGCTTAACTGTCAATCTGCGGCCGCCGTCCCCCCCCCCCCCCCCCCCCCCCTACCCCCACCACCCGCTCCAGTGGCAGTTAGGGAGCCCTGTGGAGTCCCACTAAGCCTCTCAATAGCCGCCTTGCCTCCCACCTCGAGTCTCATTCACTTCTAATGAGGTGCTCAAGTGTCTGTGGCTTAACACGAGGGTCAACAGCACAGAAATGAGACCTTTTATTTGATGATTATTTTTCATAAACAGCCATTTGCATAAATGCAAACGTGATCAATGGAATTAGGCTCGTTGGATGCTCGACTGAGAGTCTCTTGACCTCATAGGAGGTTATGGCGCCCAGGAATTATTATTTTTTTTAACCAACTTGCTTCTACTGTATGTGATGTGCTGCTGCTGTTGTTTTCCCTCTTTCCTCAAAGAGTTCTCCGGATCAGAATCAAATGCGTTGACATGACGCAAAAGGCTAACAGCCGGGGTTGAAAAGGTTGATGTTTGTTTCTTTGAGAATCCTCTTAATATCTTTTTCTTATCCTTCTTGACATTTCTCTCCGTATTGCCGCCCTCTAAACTTGGGTTGTGTACTGATATGCTCTTCAAAGCTATAAATGGAGCGATGCCATATGTTCTTTTGTGCTAACAACATGATGTCATACTTAAGAGTAAACTGTCAATAAAGGTTCACCCGCAAGCAAACACTTTTACACAGACAGAGGAAACGCGGTGTGTTTTGGAGGAGAGGCGACATCATAAAAGTGGGACCTAAAACCCAGACTATCATACACATTTTTATAATCTCATCGGTTAAAGGAAGCACGCTCAGCAAATTAGGCCGAAAAGAGTCGGGTCCATTCAGAGGAGCCATAAACTACGGCGCGCAGAATTTTAATGCTACCTAGTTGCTTGATATCTTTATTAAAACACATCTAAGGAATTCATCCTTTTTTTTAACGTGTATTTTCTTTTGAATTTAATTGAAAATTTAAATTAATTGGATTCAAAATCTTTTTAAGAGAGTCCTAGTCAAGAGGCAGCAACAAATAGCAACATCGATTTTTAAGTTAGCTAGCTAACTATGTATTACACAACAAGGAGGGTTAAAGGAGTAATCCAAGATTTTTTGTAAAATCAATGCATACTTAAAATCGGTGTTCATCAGTATGATTACTTGGGGTGAAATCTTCTCCAACTAATTTTTCCATTTCATGATATTTTATTCATTAAATGTCGGCGTTATGGAAGCCAGGATACCAGCTGTGATTCTGTGCAAATGCAAATGAGACCGAGAGGAGTTTCTAGACGACGTGCGAAAAAACAGCTCGCAGACACCACGTCCCGTTCATTTATTCATTACCGGCGACTTATGGGAGAACACTTGGCACTTTGCATCCATCCGCGCCGCTTCCCAAACATCAAAACGATTCGCTTTGTGTGTGTGTGTGTGTGTGCGCGTGTGTGAAGAGTCACAGTAAGTGACTGTCAGTTATGACGGAGTGAATGGGGAAAGTCGGTGTTAGCGTTGGTGAGATGCCAACACACAAAAAAACAGAGCGGCCACACATTTGGCGCCATCTTTTCCCTGCTGCTCCTCTCCAGTCCTTTTCAATCCGCCGCAGTCTTTGCGTTAATACAGTAAATAGCCGGTGAATTATATATTTGCGCTGTCAACACGCTGTCACACTATCCCGCATGCTATCGCAGCAACTGTGATGCTTAATCAATTAAACAGTTTATCGCGTGCAATCTGTTCTCCGGCTCCGCTGAGATGATTATCCGTACATTTTTGTTTTTAATCTGTAAAAATGTCCTCTTTTTGATTTGAGCGGGAGACTAAGTGAATATTTGAGCTGTGCTCGTGGGGGGTTTGATGTTGGTATTTTGTGTTGCTTTCAATAATTGATTTTCCCTTTTCAGTGTGCCCATGACATTTACTTCTCCCCGATTATGTAACGAAATAGAGACTGAAATATGTTTTCAGCTCTTGTTGTCACTTTGACTGTTCAGTTTTAAGAAGCAAATTATTGTGAATGTAATTAGTGAAGCAGAGACTGATGGTTTTATTTTGTACTGTATTTGGGGATTTTTATTTAGCTTTCCTAATTCACTTAGCAAACATCTATTCTTGCATGCTGCCTTGTTTCGATAGCAGTCGACATAAAGTTCGATGTAAATTGCCAAATACAAGAAATAAGCGGTTAGCGGGATTCAAGATTTAAACCTTGAATGCCTTTTAGTCGCGAAAGTCCAACGTACAGTTGAAACTAGTTTTTCACATCTGCTCAGATAGTTCTGTTTTTTTTGTGTGTTATTTTTGTCTTTCCCCTACACCCTGAGTCAAATTCCCCCCTTGTCAAAGCCAAGAGAGAAAAGCAAAGTACTGAGAAGTAACAAGGGGAAGTTGTTTGAGTGCCGAGAGAGCGAGCCGGTCATCCGCCCGCTTCTACCCTCCACTTTGACCTCGGCGTCACAGAGGTGGAGCTCTGCTGACTGCAACTTGACTCCGCCGCTTCAATTCTCACTCTCGCCACAAAACAGCGATGAACTTTTTGATCCTAACTAGTATATATTTTTTTTTCCTCTCTCCTATTTTTAACATACATGCCATCATGTCTGTTTGCACCACTGCTACACATTCTAAACACCTCCAGACGCAGCCTACACATCCCTGGTGCCTTCTTTTTTTTTTTTTTGCCTGACTCACCCTCACAACTATGCAAGCAACTCCAGCTCAGTCACTTAATTGATTCCAGACTTCCCTCCACAAGCCTTCACTCTCCATAAGCGTCCTCCTGGACTCTCTGGGTCTCAGTGCCGAGTTCATGTTTCCATTACATGGTGTCTAATGACTTGATGGAAACATGCTTGTCCATGTGCAATGTTAGCTTAAGACAATAATTGTGTTGCTAAATTGGCAGCGCTACGCAACTTTATGCCCTCCCCCGGGTTGCAACTTTTCGATTATGTAGCAATTTTTTTTTACATCAATTTCTCGAGGACACGTCGTCTCCTCACTCTTCTCTTGAATCCACCTCATCCAGTATACATACTTAAATAAATTACACTTGTGGTCGGAGAAGTGGCTTTGAAAAACAAGCTGGCGGCATCTCGAGGTTGTAATCGACTTCATGATGTTGAAACAAGGTGTCATTTAAAAAAAAAAAACCCAAAAGAATCACCTTGTTTAAAGTGGAACAACATTTGCGAAAGGTGTATCCTCAAGAAAATAGCTTGCCTCGGTTTTATCGCACTTTTAAGAACTGTTATTACAACACAGAATTGTGTATTTGTTGTGTAGCTGAGTGTAAACACACACACACACAGCCCGCTAACAATATTCACGCACTGCTGGATAAATTCAACCTCATTAGAGTGTTGCTACATGCTATTGACCTTACCTGGCCCTGTCATAATCAGTACACTTGATGCTTATGTGAGGAAAATAGGAAAACACCTGCAGTCAAACAAAGGTGTCGCATAAACTGCACTTATTTTAGATTGCAGCATATCTGCACGAGCTTCGCGCCACGGCCCAGACGGGGCTAGTTTAGGGGGGAACGGGTCGGCCCTTGAGCTGCTGGTGATATTGATTCCAGGCAAATGAACAAATGGCAGAGCCGGAGAAAAGGGAAGGAGGCGTGCGGGGAAAGGTCGCCGCGTGTTGTCGCACCTTGGAGATCAATAGCAGCTTTGTTTGTTGGCTCGCCAGTGTGCTCGGCGAGGGATCGCGCCCCCTAGTGGTGATGTAAAAGACGGTGGAGTTGCGTGGCCGTCAAACATGGCTTATGTTTGCAATTTGTTCATTTGAAGTCTGAGCTTTAATTAAGTTTTGGCGTGTTTGAGGAATCAAACTGTAAATTGAAAAAAATCTCTATTTATATACCCACCTGTTGATAAATTGCAGTTAGTCAAATAGTTTTAAATACAGTGCAGAAAATCTACTTTTAAAAGGACTTTTCCCCTCTCCTGCAATGTCCCAGCCTTGTTTTGTGCGCTAATCAGTAAAAAGGCAAAATGACTTTAATCTAATTGAGAGAGTGTGGCCGATAACGTGCGGGGCATTTACATTCTCTCCGGGGCGTACTGCAGTTGGCTGTTGCCGCCGCCGCCGCGTCTGTGATGAATGACGGATCATGATGCATTAAAGCCCTATTGCACTCAGCTGCACATTTGAGTCTCTGCAGCACGCTTTTCCCTCGGGCCATCTGTTTTCCTCCCCTGATTAACAGGCAGTAAATCTGAAAATGTGGCGCTTAGTGACGCGCTGTTGCTACAGTGACAGCGGCGCCGTGTTTTCCTCCAGCCGACACGCACAATTTCGACATCGCCGTCGCCGCGTGTTGAATTTGACGAGCTTTTCTGAACGCTATTGACACTTGTGCTGATGCGGTGCTAACTCTAATGGGGATTGTGTAGTTGGGGTCTAAATGTATTCCGTTACTACTGTCGGGATCCATAAAAAGAAGGTTATACTGTACTGCTGCTTTTTTGTGGGAGAGAGGCAGAAAAAAAACACTTTATTGGAAAAGACTTGAAAGTTGTTGTGTTGGAGTACATTAGTTTTTCACTTTGAGAAGTGTAAAGTGAAAGGAAAATTCCAGACTTAACATAAACATATACTTCCTTGACAATTACTACTTTCCTCTCAGCCCTATCATTGATACATCTTAAAGTGTTGCACCTTAAAGTATACAAAATATGCAAATGATTTAGCTTCACGTAGGTTCCAGAAGGCAAAAAAAAGCAAATAGATGAAGCGGCTAATGCTAATTAGCATCAGTGGTACAGTGAATGCGACAAATTGAACACAAAGGTTGCAGCAACATCATGTAGACAGACAACATCTGTGCTCATAAGTTCTTCATCCTCTGCATTGAATGACCAATATTAGTGGCAGGTTTTGGGAATAGAATTTCAAATAGTCACTTTTGCTCTACTTTTGTTCTCAATTGGTTGACATAAAGCGGGGTGTGAGAAGATGTTTTCCTCCCTCCCCCCCGTCTTGTCGGTCGAGTTCAGCAGTGGTGAGCTGCAAAGTTGATCTTTTTTAAGAGGTGTACAGAGAAAGAAGAGATATCAGGAGAGCGGTGAGAGCTAATGAGCTGGATTTTGCCCGAGACTTGGCATTCTGCTCATCTCACTGCTGTGTTAGATAGAGCGAGCTGGCTCCAGCAAGCTTCCTGTCTGCGCCCTCAAGCAGGAGTAAATGAGGGCTGGGTGTTGGGGAGGGAGCAGGAGGGGGGGGAGGAGGTGGATTGGGTGTTGGAAGCAAGAGAACAGAGGAAGAAGGAGGAGGAGGAGAAGCAGGAGGAGGGCACGCTGTTGAAATTGAATGCCAGGACGCCATGTTCTCGCGCCTGCGTTTCCATGGCGACAGGGTAATTCTGGCGAGTAAGGAAATTTCATTCACCCCTGTTAAGAGGCAGGGGGGGGGGGGGGAACGCGAGATGAAAATATTAACCGAGCACAAGGGCGGGAAGACACATGACATAAATATGAGATGGAGAATGAAGCACCACCACCACCACCACCCCATGAGATCTTTGCATTCCTCTTTTCTGTGATGATGCTGGGGTTTGTGTGTGTCCCCCCCCCCCCACCCCACGCCCCAACATCACTTCCCCACACGCAAACACAACACCCACCCTGCACACGCTCAGCCCTGCAGGTATACAGTATGGCGCAGAACAAAGACAAGCACTGTTAACTGGACACTTGCTGTGTGTGTTTATTTGGGAGCTGCAGTACAGTAACATTCCTAAGCGCCCCCCCCGCCCCCATTTTTATCATATATATTTATACCTGAATGTTAGATAAAGAAATTGTCAAAATAAAAAGCTGTTAATTAACACTCTAAGTTTGAGTTTATTGTCAAACGACCCAATTAGACCCAACCTTTTAATATATTCACAAAACACAACATTTTTTTTCCTTTTAGACCCAAATTGGGTTACATTTGACCCACCTCTTTTTAGCTTGTAGCTCACTTGCATGTCAGCAACCTTTTATTTGTTGTTTTTGCCCGGAGGCTGTTGTGATGGGGGTTTAAAAAAAAAAAAAAAAAAAAGGGGGGCTAGCCCACAACTGAACACGCATGTGCAAGAATCCGAGCACGCGAGTGGCGCCAGGGCCTCGGCGACCGACCGACCGCACGCTCGCTCTCGGGCTAAGCGAGGCTGACAACTGCACTGGGCTTGACTGGCCTGTCGCCGCAGCTAACCTGACACTCGCCCAGTGTGCGCACTCACATCCACACACACTTGCTCTCAGTGACATCACAGCGCGCGTTTTCATCCCCGAGCGCGATTCCCGATATGATGCGCACGTTCCCTCCCTCATCAGCGCATGCAGCATGTGATGACAGAGCACGCCATAAACAAGCACGCGCGTTGTTTATAATCCTCAAGCTGGCCGCTGCAGATGCTTCTCTGTCTCTGAAAACATCATTACTGTTGCCACCGAGAGGGATTATAAAGCAGAGCGGGTAATAATGCCGTATATTGAGATTTATAATTTGATGATTTTCACTTTTCAGTGGCCGAGGAGGGGCTGTGGGAGTGCGGACTGTCCTACGAGTGCAGGACCCTGCTGTTTAAGGCCGTACACAACCTGCTGGAAAGGTAAATGAGAAAGTCCATGGCAAAAACATACAACGCCTTTTTGGAATTCCAAAACCATTTTCTCAGAGAAAAATAACGATACATTACAGTTCTGATCAAGTTTGTCCGGTTTTGAAAAAGAACACATCCACCGAAAAGTAATTTCCCGTCAGTCTCCGAGGTCAATTTCGAAAGATATTTGAAGTGCGTCCCCAAACAAAAAGTGCTAAACTAAATAATTAGACATCGCCACTTGTCTTCTGGCATCCTCACCTCACTGAAAATTAATAATTTGAGCAGTGAATCATTTGCTCAAGTACCCAAAGCTCTCTTTTCTGAGCCAGAGCCATCTGTTAAATGAAGCAGCACATATTTGCTCTCTATTAAGTGAAGCATCAGCGATCATCATAGGGGGCAGGCGGAATTAACCTTCCTATTACCTTGAAGCTAACTTCTTTTATTGCTAGCTATTTCCGGCGCGACAGCCATCGCCTTTTCCTTCGCCACCAAATAAACTTTGTCGCCGGGCGGCCGATTTACTTTTCGCTCCGCTCAAATGAGCATAAATTCGAGTCAAGTGGCTCTTAATCAAACAATCACAAGCAAAGCAATTAGGAACCATTTGATAAACTGCAACCGAGCAAACGATCGGGACCATTAGAAAAGGCAGAGTTGTAATCGTTTGACTAAATTACCTACCTGAAGCTCGAGATTGTGTCAAGCAAAGTATACGAACGGCGATTTCTTCACTATTGAAATGATGCCAAATTTGAGCGTTACAATCAAACAAAGGTCCGACTGTCAGATTATTTTGTGGTGTGAGGTGCATGGAAAACAGTTAAGCTAAAATTAAGTTAAACTAGCTACACACGTAGCGGATGGAAACACTGGAGGCTGCGCAAATCCAATCTCTAAAACAATCGTGTAAATCCTTGACTCGAGGTCAGAGGATCCGGTTCGGAATTCCCTGGTGCCGGCACATGGAGTAAAAGTCAAGACCGTGGAGACGGTCACTGAAGGAAAGCAAGAAAAACCTCTGGAACTCAACTATTTGATAGCATCAAAAGTGTCCACTGTGCTGTTTACTCTGCTGCCCGACTTTTCCGCTTCCTTGTTTTGTTCGGCCGCGCGTTTCTATGAGACAGCCTGCTGTTGAATGCCAAGGATAATGATCATCATTATTATTATTATCCCGGTGAAGTGTGCGTCTTACATTCTCTTTTGTTCTTCTCCCCGCCGCAGATGTCTAATGGACAAAGGATTCGTGAGAGTCGGCAAGTGGTTCTTCAAGCCGCACCAACTGCAGGAAAAGTCTCTAGGCAGCAGGTGAGTGGAATTCCCAGCTCGCGGGGAAACATTGTGAGGCTATTCAAAGGGTTCATTTTCCCCTCCTGTCTGGATGTTTGTATGCCTTAGTAGACTCTAGTGACACTTTACCACAATCGGATACGTTTTTGCTTCTCCGACTGGGGCAGATGAAAGTGGCGATGTCGAATTTATGACCAAAAGCTCCAAATGGGAGGAGTAGAATGTTTGTTGGTTGTAATAATTACTGATGTAGGGAGACTTCGAAATATCTGTTGTCATGTGGCGTGCACCGCTGCGAAGCCACCACCCCCAACAAACACCCCCCCCCTCCTATCCCATCCTTGCCTCACGCTGAGCCACTGTTGCCTCTTTGAATTATTGAGCATCCTGCAAAGAGGGAGAAGGCGGAATATCAGCGCAGCTTTCAATGTCCACAAACAAAACAAAAGGCTTTGGTGAATGACACTTTTGATGTTTTTTTTTTTTTTTTTATTATTTTTTATTTTTTTTTATACAGCCGCACTGCTTTGCTTGCACTTCACATGCGTCCCTCCAAATGCACCCCGCATGTTTCTTTTCCACAATAGCATTGCTTGCGCTAGACTCAGGAATCCCCTCTGCACATCAGAACACCCCCCCCCCCCCCCCCCCCACACACACACACACACACCACGAGGGAGCATTGCTCAGTTGATGTCATGTGACCTCCCGCCTCAGCTGTAACCAGCTCCTTTGTCTCCTCTGCACCTCCACACCGTCGGTGCCTTTTATCCCCAACAGAGGGCGTCTACAACAGCGCGCCATGCCATCATCATGGCCCAACACCCCCCCCCCCGCCTTTGTCAAGCTTCCCCGGTGTTTATCTCGCGTGCGTCCCTGGGGCCATAGTGGCGGAGAAGAGCGGCGCATCCAGGAGAGAATTCCAAAACCTCCTCCCTCCGCTCTCTTTGTGTCGGAATGAGGAGGAAGCTCTCTGGGTTGGGAGCGAATTGCATCAGACGCTTAAAAAGGGGGTGGGTGGGGGTTCACTGGGAGGGAGAGGGAAAAGAGGGGGGGGGGCCGAAGTGACGGTCATAAATTAATCATTACTACAGACGGCTGAATTGATGCATTACAGTCTGTCCCTCTCATTAGTTCAGTCAGTTGTACGCACGCCAACTACAATACAATGTAAATTTATCGAGGCTCTCATTCGAATTCATGACCGCATACAGGACAGCATATTATGTTTTAAAGCTTAAAAAAAAAAAAAAAAGAAATCCTCTTGTGACTGAAGACGCTAGAGAATGTGGTATGATTTCCCTAACAATACTTCATAGTAAATAAATAGCGCACAGATGCTCCGCTCTCCTCGGGTGACATTGAGCTATTAGCCGTCGTCTTGGCAACAGACACTTGGTGCCCAGCCATATCCCAAGGTCACGGAATATCCAAGCAGAAAGAGAAACATTTTTTTTTTTGGTGCTATTGTATATGTCCTATTTGTAATCTCTGGTACAATAAGGAGCGTTGATGAATTTTTTTTTTTGGGGGGGGCAGTCAGGTGACCCACTGCAGTGATTCCCAAAGAAAGGAAAAGATGAACTGTTCAAACTGTGCATACGGTAACTGTAGCACTGACTTGTTCTTCCATTATTCAAAGATCGAATCTACCAAATGAAAAAAAACAAATCTTTCACCAGAGGAAAAAAAGTTTGATTCCACCTAAAGACGCAATCATACAACCTGACTGGGTGTCATGAAGTCATTATAGCTGTCAAAATCCTTGCTAATGCTAAACACCGAGCAATTCATGTGAAAGTTTCTCATTAGAGGAGATGTACGCGTACTGACAGAATTTGCAATTAAAGTTATCGTCAGGAGCCCATCGTTTGCGTCGCGGCCAATTTCTCGTTAAATACGCCGTTTGTATTGACACGCGACAAACGTGTTATACAACACGTGTAACGGGGCTCCCCGGAGATTGGAGAACACAAACAATGACAATATTCCGTGGATGTCTTCTAACATTCTTACATTAGAAGCTAAACCAAAGCGAGAGGTTGAAATGAAACTAATTACTTAAGCGCGGATAGATCAAAAAGTAAAAAAAAAAGACTGGCCGTCCGTTTTTAACGGTTGCAATTGAGTCGAGGAACGAGTTTGAGTTGCCTGGCATCTTATGTTAAGATATATTACTTTAGTTTTTCTTCCCCCCCCCCCCCCCCCCCTGTGACTTGCCAGCCCAAACTTGACATACTGCTTTAAATCAAATAGAGTTAACACAGCACAGTCTGCATCCGTTACACTGCTGGCTTCTAAATACCGATGTTGGCTAAATCTTCTTCTAGTACAATTTGTATTCTAATTCTTCCTCTTTAATTCAACAATGCTACATGCTAATGTGACGTGTGTGTCAAGCATGTCGGAACCTCGCCGGAACCGCCCGCTGTTTGACACATACTAAAGCACGCGGTTTTTCTTCATTGGTCTCAGCCAGTGATGTTCCACTACTCGTGTACGTGTCACTTTGGCTGTACTCACAAGTTGAAGCGAGCTTATCTGCATATTTATAGCATCGTTAGGAGGTCTCTTCATGCCCACTTGCAATTTGCTATATGCACGCGGCCACTGTATTAGGTACACTTGCTAATGAGATCCTGGACCAGAAACAAGACCGATACAGATAGTCAGCCATAAAGATGGATGGGGATTATTAAGTAAATATTTTCTTGATGAAAATCATAATACTAATAAGGAATTATTAGAATAAATTCATAATTTTTAAAAAAAATCATTTCAGGGAAAAATATATATTTTGGAGATAGCCTTACATTTTCAAGTTAAAAGTCAATCCAAAAATAAAGTATAATAGTAATATTTAAAATTTGCTTATGTTTGAGATAAAAAGTTGCATTTATTTTTTATTAAAGTTTTAATCTCAAGAAAAAAAGTCTCCTATACAATATGCGATCCACTCATTTCAATAATACTGTACACCATTAATATATTGTTGAATTTGATCAAATATGTCTGAATATTAGTTTTAGTGCACATGACATTCAAATAATAACAGATTTGAACCCAACCATCAGTTTATGTCATTAACATAGATAACAAATGCCCAAAACTCAGTTTTTAATAATCTTGTCAGAGAAAAAATATATTTATCCGTCGTACTTAACTGAACTTGTTTCTTCTTATCGTTTGCAATGAAATAGCCAGTGGCTTTGACGATGATTTGTTCAATAACAGCATCTGAAATAAAAGCGCTGTTATGTTTTGATCGAGATTCTGCTTGACATTGCTTGAATCCTTTTAGCGTAAACATAAGATCACTTGCTAAAACTTCAATTTCATTGATATGTGTGCGGCAATTGCAGCAACGTGAGTGTGTGTGTGTTGCTGAATTATTCACTCGCAGCACTTTCTCCCAGGCTGGCTTTGCTCTCACTCTATATTTCAAACTGTATGTTTTTTTCCTCTCTTTTATTTTTTTTTCTTCCTGTGCCTGTCTGGCAGCTTTACGCTTCATCTGGTGCATTTGCTTAATTTTCAACCACCGAGGCTTCTTCTCTTTCTCTCTCTCTCTTTTTTTTTTTTTTTTTTTTTTATAAATATAAAATGAAGACCTTCTTGCTGTCGTTCCCAATCACCCTCTTTTTCCGCACCCTTCTCCTCTTCAGTCTCCAGCTGTGAGGATCACTCTTCATTTGAGTAGCATCCGCACATCATGTTTACTACTGTTTACACAGACACACACACACACACACACACATCAGGTCCCAAAGGATGCAAGAAGTGCTGTGTGTCCACATAATCACACTCGCTTACGGTGCAGGAAAATGCCCTTTGCTAAAGGACATGCAATGTACTGTACGTGTGTTTGTGTGACTCACAGGTAGCGCTAGAACATCTGGCCTGGAATTCAGATGGTAGTATAAAATATATGCACTCACATAATGTTATATTTCACAATATAGAGAATGGAAGTATGTATTTCTCAATGGGTTATGGGTGTAATATTTTTTTTCATTTTGTTCCCCCCCGCCCGACTGTAGCTAAGTAGCGATTACACATTCCCAGTAAGTGGATTGGATTTCCAGTTAACCGTAGCCACGTGGACCGCAATGAAAACAAGTTAAACGGCAGTGATGTCGCTCATGTTGTGTTTAATTGCACCTTTGTTATTGCCGTGCCAACAGCGTAAGAGCGCAAATGTCATAATCATCACATTTTGGCTGCAGTGATATCACACTCAGCGATGACAACATAATGCGAGATCCGTATCAGAAAGACAATAAAGCTCGAGTTTGACCATTTGAAAACCGATGCGCTTTTTAATCACATAACATCACTTATCATAATTATTTTATATGATTATTATTATTATTATTATTGTTATAATATCATAATGTAGACTACTGTGAATTGGGAGGTGTTTGTTGTCACTTTTTTTCCTTCATAAAGATGTGAAATAAAGTGCAGCCTTTGTTCATGTGGTCACACATGGCTCAATAAAGGCTGGGAAATGCCACAATAAGCTTCCCTGTCCCAGATATTCACATCCAGTCTTGGCCTTCCTACCCTCTGGGTGCACCTAGCGCCATCTAGAGGCCATTTTAGGACAGTATTTAACGACTCATCCTTCAGCTCGGCCCATTAAAGGCAGAACTGGCTCTCTTTTTTTTTTTTTTTTTTTCTCCTATTGAATTTGATGACCCATTACCGCTCCAATGGAGGTCCAGTGCCTTGGGGGCAAAGGAGATATTGCATGGGCAGCAGGGTAATCACCAGATCACACTACCTGCTGACTTTATTGTCATCTTGATGTATGTATATAACCAAGGTTATAAGGAGCGTTATAGATTAAAAATATACATCAGAGAAACCTCGCGGGCCGTTCGCCGCCGCCATGTAGATTGTAATAAGACCCAAATTATGATCAGTCGGTGATTAAAAAAAAAAAAAAAATAAGTATACATGATGGATGGTCCGAGGCGGTGTAATAAAGAGATAAATACAACAATCCGTCATTAAGCAAATAAGGATTCATACCTGCAATGAGAAGGCCAAATGAGGACAAAGATGGATGCATGTGGTAAAGGCCAGTCCTGGAAGTTTTCTGACACAACCTCTTATACGTTTTTTTCTCATGGCGTGGCATTGATGGAATTTTTACGAGTTGACGTGAAAACGTCGCCCGCTTTCCTGGCTCTCATGATGGACACCCGGTGTGTTCTTCTGTCTCCACCAGTGAGCACCTGTCGTGTTCCTTCTCCTTCTTCCTGCACGGGGAGAGCAACGTGTGCACCAGCGTGGAGATCGCCCAGCACCAGCCGGCGTATCACATCACAGAACAGCACATTCGCCTCGCGCACACCTCCGTGGCGCCAATACAAGGTAAATGACGCACAACACCCCAAAAAAATTCCCGTGAGATTTTAGAAGAACCTTTCACAGATTGTTTTTTTTGGAGTATCGGCTCAGTCTAATTTAAGTCGGTTGCACTTGATGTTTGTTTTGCAGTGATCCTGAGCCCATACGGTCTGAGCGGTACTCTGACGGGTCAAGCCTATAAAATGAGCGACCCGGCAGCACGCAAACTGATGGAGGAATGGAGCTACTTTTACCCCATGGTACTGAAGCGGAAGGCGGGAAGCGGCGAGGAGAACGTCGAGCCGGCCGATGATCGCAACGCTCACGTGGCCGTGGAGGTGGTCGTCGGTAAGTACTGGCTTCAAAAGCCGCCGTCGCGCATTCGTGCCGGAATCCCGCTGAAATCGCTTCGGACCGCCGTGACTTTGTTCTGCTAAAGCAAACAGCGGCGAGTGCCATCCCATAAATTAGCCGCCGCCGCCGCCGCTTCTCTTCCTCCTCTCTCGCTTTTCGTTTGAGGTATTTGCCGATGCTCTTGAAAAGCACCTTCACAGCCTTTTTTTAGCCCGCTGCAAAAATGAGCTAATGATGCGGAAGGAAAAGAGGATGAATGAGATGACAGGGAGTTCAAATTGGGACGACACGCAACTTGCAGTTTAATATAGATGATGTGAATACTAAGTTATGGACTTTTCATCATTATATTAACGATAAATATAATAAAAACAGTAAACATTGATTGAAGGTTTAAACCTGCTTTCGTCTATTTAAACTGTATCATAAACGACTTGGATTTCAAAAGCAAGAAAAACATGAGCACTTCAGATGTAAACTCGACCAATAATAAAAGTAAAGATGGAGCCTTTGTAGACACCCATTGGGTAGGTTTAGTAGGTCGTAAAAATGGGAAGAAACAAGGCCCATATGTCTGAGTGAGAAGAAGAAGCAGCAGCGGCAGCCTCATCTTCTCATCTTGTCCTTTGTGGTCTCTTCAGGTGGAGTAAGGATGACCTACCCAGCTGCTTTTGTGCTGATTGGCCAGGGCCAGCTGCCGGCGGAGCCACCTCCACCTGCTCCTGCAGCTCAGGGCCTCCTCGCCAGAGAGCAGAACCACTGCAGCGTGCCGCTCACGCCGCCGACATCGCCGGAGCAGCCTTGCTCGGGTAACGATGCCATGTTGTGTTCGGGGGGGGGGGGGGGCAATTAAAAGATGAACATTTTGCTTTAGCCTCCACCATCTTATCTTTCCAGCGGACAGTGGATTCGTGACCTCGGCCTCGAGTGTCCCAACGCCAGACAGCAGTCTGGGGGTCAGCAACCTCAGCCCAAAGCATTCTGGGAAAAAGCTGACTTGTCAGGTGGTCCACCAAGCCTGGAGGGAATGCTACCTCAGCCAGCCTCAGCACACGTAAGTGCCAACAGCCCGCCGCGTTCCCCCGCTGCGGAGGACGGACCTACATTTGTTTCTTTGTTCTTGGCAGACTTAAGCAGCCGGCTGACGTGACGCCCAAGAAGGAAGTGCCAAACGGAGTCACCACGTGGGATTTCAATGACGTCGGTGCGCGAGCGCCATGCAGCTGCTCGAGGTACCGCGGAGCCGCTCTCAAGCTGTTCTTTGACGCCATTACAATAACTTTGTTTCTTCTGAAAAGATCACGCAATTGTCTTGTTTGTACGTCAGGGTGAAGCAGCAGAAGTTGACAAGCACCGCAAACATCTCCAACCCCCAGATTGGCGCCAATCCGTCCTCCGGCTCGTCATTATACGCGTCTTCCATACCCAAACACAAGACGAGCGATAAGACTGAAAAGGCTGACAAACAATCCAAGAGGCCTGCCATGATCCCCTTTCACCACCGTGTGTCTGTCACCCAAGAGACCTCTCTGGAGCAGGACTCCCCTGGGGGGGGCCAGCTCAGTGGTCTGGTAGCCTTGGATCCACCCATGGAGCCTCTGGCCACTCTGGCAAGCTGCAAGTATCCCAAACCGCTCTCCAACGGCAGGAAAGCCCCGGAGTCCCTTCTCTTGTCGCCAATGTCTCCGCTGCCTCCTACACTGAGTCCACATCCTCGGGTTCAGGACCCAGAAGTACTGGAAGGGCCCCTGGACATGCACGTATGTCAGGAGGCAGCGGCGGGCATGGGCTTGATGACCAGTGACACGGCAATGTACGTGGCCCTGCTAAAGCAGAGAGAGAACGGGGCCGGCTGGTGGAGAGGCTTCCGGACTCCCAGGACTGATAAAATGGATTTCAGACCTCCAGAGGTCTCGGCTGATAAACTAGAGGATGGGAAGACCGAGGCGGTCCCTGACGGAGCTGCTCTAAAGAGGTACGGATGACGAGCAGTGAATCAGTGTTCACACCCACGACGACGCAAACCACCCTTTTTTGGCCGCGCTAAGCTGTCTGCGAAAAAAAATAGCAAAGCTGTTCCACATGCTTGACTTGCACGTAAATCAATTCCTCAGTCATCAAGTGAGGCTGTTCCGCCATGTCAATTCCAAAGTCAGCATTGGAAGCCAGAATGCTATTCGAGTGCGCTTGAGATTTTATTTGAAGGTAAAAAAAAAATATATCCATGTTGTAATAGCTTGCAAATGTCTCTCACAGACTTTACACACAGACGCAAAAGAGATTTAAAATCTCCGACGAGAGATTGCGGGACCACGTCCAGACGCTGGGCCTGCTCGAGCAGCCGGTCGTGGAGGCTCTGCGGGAGCCAGGGGAAGACCCTTACGACTTCAAGGAAGGTGACATCGAGTACACCTTCTCCACTTCCAAGAGATTAAAGAGTCAAGGGCGAGAATCCAGCAAGAGAGCCAAGGTGGGTGCTAATATTAAAAGCGGCTGTTCAAAGGCATCCTTGAAAATCCATTCAAAGGTGACTCGCTTGACTAATTCTTCCAAATGACCCAACAGAGTGAAGAAATCACCAGCAATGGCAACCTGCCAGATGGAAAAGATGCAATGTCCATTTTCAACTCTGCTCCCAAATCAGGTGCGACTTGCGCTTTCAACATCATAAAGCAATTTTTTTTTTCGTGTCCCATTTCGAAGCCATCCGAGCCTTTAAGTTGAATGTTTGTTTTTCCTTCAGACGAGTCCAGTCCGGACGACGCAGCCGCCAAAACCAATCCTTCTCTGACTCGGGAAAAAGACCTGGTGGTGAACATTTCGGATCTGGACAACATATTTGATGAAGATGAGGAGGAGCTTGGGGTGAGTCATCCAGGCTCCTGTTTGGGCAAATATGTGGAAGTAGCAACAATTCTGCCTGCTCAGCATTTCGGTCTGCTCTAATAAATGAAATGGGGTGGCTCAATCAATCAAATTAATTCAGCCAAATTGCCTCGAATAAAATGCTGTCCCGCTCTAAAAAAAAAAAAAAAAAATGGACCTTGAAAAATGCCTGGTATTAATAAACTGTTATCCTCTAATGTGATGTGGACTAAATTGTAGACGGTTTACCCCAACCAGCACTCAACCAAAGTCACAGTATCCACCGAAGATCGTCCTCTGAGTAAAGAAGGCAGAGCGGCAGTTCCTTATCCATCCAGTGAGTTCCCATCCAAACACGGTCATGCGCGAGCGACGCGCCCAAAGCCGTACTAAATCCGCTTTTTGTCCACCTCAGCAGTAGCAGACCTGCAACGTATGTTCCCCACGCCACCTTCGCTGGAGCAGCATCCGGCCTTCTCGCCCATCATGACGTACCGCGACACGCCCAGCCAGGAGCCCCCCTCCGCTCCCAGCGGAGGGCCCGACCACCTCCTGCCCCTCGCCGCTAGCCAGCTGCCTGAATTCAGGATGGATCTGGAGGAAGGCATGGCTAGTCCTTGGCAAGAAGACTTCAAGGTTAGTAGTTGGGAAAAGCCGATTCTCTGTCGCTCTGTCCGACATTTCCAAAGCAAGCCTGTCTTCATGTTCCCCCTCTGTCCAGACACAAGTGATTTCCTCCATGTTTGCGCCACTTTCCTGCCTACCCAGTCAGAGTTTACCACCGCTCAAGATTCCCGAGCAGTGCTACTACCGCCCGTCCTGGGCGCTCCTGCCCAAAATGGAGCACATCCCAGCCGCCATGCACGCTCAGAACAGCGGCTTCGTCAGGGATGGATACACGTGAGTCACATTTGGTGACAAAGTTGAATGTACTGTCATTTTGGACTTATAAGACGCACTTGAAATCTCGTCTTTCAGAAATATCCCAAGCGTCAGCGCTCTGACGGAACAGGACTACAACCAGATGAGCGGCACCACGGCTTCCGTCAGCACCACCGTGGGCATCCTGCCCTCCCCGGCCACGCCTCGTTTCTCCGTGCCCACCCCGCGCACCCCTCGCACGCCGCGGGGCATGAACCCCGCCAGCTCCGGCCAAGGTTCGGTGAAGCAAGACGGCACGGAGCTGAGCTCGCCCGCTTCGACCCCTTCCACCAGCCTGCCTCTTAGCTCCGTGGAGCCCCTCGCCCGACCTCGACCTTGCCTGCCCGAGAGCCACAGCCTGTACGCCATCCTGCTTCTGTCGGACTCGGTCCTCAACGTCTTCAAGGACCGCAACTTTGACAGCTGCTGCATCTGCGCCTGCAACATGAACGTGAAGGGGGCGGACGTCGGGGTGTACATCCCCGATTCCACCTGCGAGGACCAGTACCGCTGCATGTGCGGCTTCAGCGCCATCGTCAACAGGCAGCTGGCCCACGGCACCGGCCTCTTCCTGGAAGACGAGCTGGATATTTACGGCCGCTCCTCCGAGATCGGTCGGGCCGCCGAGAGGAGGCTGGCGCTCGGGCGGCGGGAGCCGACGATGGGCGACCCCAGAGCCAAGCGGTCTCAGGATGCGGCGCCCGCCTCGCCCTCGCTCATGGTCCTGCTTCAGGAGCAGTGCTCGCAGCCCATTTCCTCCCTCGCCTCGCTGCACCTTCCCCACGGCTATTCCAGCTATTCCCGCAAGGGGGCGCTGCTCCAAAGTTGGCTGTCGGAGAAGCAGTGGGCGGACGGGAGCGACGCCTGTGTGGAGTGTTACAATGCCTTGGAGCAGGGGCTGCAGTACGTGGACAACTCCACCGGGGGCAAAGTGGATCCAGCTGTCGTCAGAAGTACAGCTCTCCATCCTTGGCCTCACACCAATGGTAAGACTCAAATGTCAAGACAGGATGCTGCTGGAGGATGAAACCAATATCTGGACCTTTATTTATTTTTATTTTTTTTTACAAATTCTTATTTGCCTTTGTGTGATCTGGATGTGTTTTATGTTTGTTCATTTGTTTCCTCGGTGTACAGGCTCTTGTTAACATGTGCGTATCTGTTCCGTGTGTGTGTGTGTGTGTGTGTGTGTGTGTGTGTGTGTGTGTGTGTGTGTGTGTGTGTGTGTGTGTGTGTGTGTGTGTGTGTGCGCTTGTTTGTGTGCGTCTGTTCATCCCCCGTAGTGGCGGACATGAGCATGTTGTCGTCCCAGGACATGGTGCGCTTGTTGCTGTCCTTGCAACCTTTCCTGCAAGACGCCATCCAGAAGAAAAGAACCGGGCGGACTTGGGATAACATTCAACACGTTCAGGGCCCGCTCACCTGGCAGCAGTTCCATAAGATGGCGGGCAGGGGCTCGTATGGTAAGAACCACAAACGCTTTTTAGGTTGATATCTCAAGGCTCACGGTGGATTTTCTGTCTCCAGGTTCTGAGGAGTCCCCAGAGCCCTTGCCCATCCCCACCGTCCTGCTTGGCTACGATCGAGAACGGGACTTCCTGGCGCTGTCCCCTCTGGCCTTGCCCTTCTGGGAGAAGCTCTTGCTGGAGCCTTACGGGGGTCAACGAGATGCGGCGTACGTGGTGCTCTGTCCCAATAGCCCTCCGTTGTTGGCCGCCGCCCGAGCCTTCTTCCAGGAGCTCAGCGCCGTTTACGAGGTAGGACGTTGCGTCAAATTGAACGCGAGCGCCTCCGAGAACGCGCCCTCATGAAGACGACGTCCTTCTCAGACATGTCGTCTCGGAAAGCACCGTCCCCTGGCTAAGGTGTCTCGGGATGGCATCGTCCGCGTGGGGGAGGAGGTGGAGTCCGAAAGGCTGGAGGACCTGGATGTGGACCAGTGGTTGAGCGGTCCCTGGGCGGGAGAGCAACACATGGACAACCTCAGCAAACTGAAACTTTATGCCTATGCCTGTAAACTGCAACTAGGTAAGACCCACTCGTGGAATCTTGCAAATGCTCAAAAGCAAATTTGATTATTTATGTCGATAACTGGAAACTAATCCCTGTGACATAGGCCCGTGGGTTTTTTTTTTTTTTTGTAACAATATATTACATATACAAATGATCTGATTTCGCAGGACCCCAGTTGTCAGTCCTGCCTCTGGATAGCACGCTTCTCTTGCCACCCAGAATCCAAGCATCCGCCTCTTCAGCACAGCCCGCCTCTTCCGGCCAACCTCAAACGTGGGCACCCGATGCAGAAGCGGCTTCCGGGGCTCCCGGGGCTCCCGGGGCCGGCAGCTCAGCCACTCCAACCACAACACCGTCCGGCCAGACGGCGGAGTCGACCCCTGTGGGCTCCGGCGAGGCCAAAGGCCCCTTGAGTGGCGCACCAGCAGCTAACACACCAGCAGAGAACTCTGATGCGTAAGAGCCAAAAACAACACACTCTTGCCCCAGCACCATATTTGGCAGCATGGTGGGATTTTGGTTAGCGTGCCTGCCACACAGGATAAAAGAAAAATTCAATTTTGGAATTGATGAGTGAACTAGTAACCTCTTGCCCATTACCACAGCGCCATCTGCTGGATCTGATTTGACACTGCTGCACTTGCCCCTAATTCAAATACTCTTATTAGAGCCTTGAACCTGATGGACAACCCCCACCCCCTTTTTTCCCCTCAGCACCGCCGAGCAGTCCCGAATCGGCATCCCGACCGGCCCAGACTCCACGGACAGCCGCACCAACCCACCCGCCATCGTGGTTTACGTCGTGGACGCTTTCCTTAGCCCGACAGGCATGCGGAGCGAAGGAGGGGATGAAGAGGAAGGCGCCGAAGTCGAGGCAGAGAGCGTGTGGCTGCTCGGGCTTCTTCGCTGCTACACGGAAATGCTGCAGACTCTGCCCGAGACAGTTAGACCTGCGCTCGTTCTCCAGGTAATCAGGGTTGCACCTAAGAACCCTAAGAACCTGTCAGTCTGTTCAAAACTCACTTGAGCAAGAAGCAGAACTTGCCTTCAGCTAGCGGTGTTGTTGTCGCAGGTGGTGCCGTGCCAGTACCTCCTGCAGCCCGCCAGCGGGGAGAGCCACTTGTACCTGCAGCACTTGCGCTCGCTGGCCTTCTCCTGCTACTCGCAATGTCGACGCCTGCGACCCCAACACACGCACATCAAGTCCCTGACCGGTTTTGGACCAGTTTCCACCGTCACGTCGGTCCTCAAGAGCCCAGATGTAAGTTTTGGAAATCAGGATGATAAATGCTGATTCCTCATTTCATGGATGTTTTGTCCTCCCCCAGCATCCCAGCCCAGTGCACTTGTACTCGCCCCCCTTCATCCTCGGGCCCACCCGGCCCAAGCAGCCAGAACAAGGGGAGATTTGGGCCGAAGTCCCTCCCAGGTACAACGTGCTCTTCGTGGGATACTGTCTGTCACATGACCAGCGCTGGATCCTGGTGTCGTGCACGGACCAGCAAGGAGAGCTGCTCGAAACGTGCATCATCAACGTGGACGTTCCCAACAGGTTGGTGTGGACGTCCGCAAATTTACTGATGCGGCGTCTTCACGGCTTTTTTTTTTTTTCCCCCCCTCCTTCTTCTCCGCCGCAGGGCACGGCGCCCGAAGGTGTCCGCTCGGAAGATGGGTCTGCAGAAACTGTGGGAGTGGTGCGTCGGCATCATCCAGATGACCTCATTGCCGTGGAGGATTGTGATTGGTCGCTTAGGGAGACTGGGCCACGGTGAACTTAAAGGTGAGCGATCACGCCCAGACCGAATGCTTCGTGAGGAAAATGTTTCATTGTAAACAAATAATTCAAAATGCACTTTAATGGCATTTGAACATGAATGTAGCTTGTAACATCAAAGCATTTCATCTTCAACTGATCACATGGCTTTGTCTTTCTCTCCCCGCCAGACTGGAGCTCGCTCCTCGGGGAGCACTCGTTGCATTCGATAGGGCGCCAGCTCAGGGAGGCGTGTCGCATGTGCGGCATCTCGGCGGCGGACACCCCCTCCATCCTAAGTGCCTGCCTGGTAGCCATGGAGCCGCAGGGCTCCCTCGTGGTCATGCCCGGTAAGTAGAGGCAGCACAGTGGAGACTTCTTGACTACCTGAAGGTGATAATATACTTTACGGAGCTTCTCAAAATGCTCTCCCTTCAGAGAGCATAACATGTCTCCTGCTTCTTTTCTTTCTAATTTGCCTTTAACATCACAGATAAATTAATAGCACATCTTAAATGAAGACACAACACTTCAAGAAATTCATTAAAAAAAAAAAAAAAGGAAATGTCAAATGGAGGACACTAAAAGTATCTTTGTCACGCAGACGCCGTGACGATGGGCTCCGTGTTCGGCCGCAGCACCGCCTTGAACCTGCAGACGTCGCAGCTCAACACGCCTCAGGATGCCTCGTGCACACACATCCTGGTCTTCCCGACGTCCGCCACCACCCAGCTGGCGCCGAGCTCCTACCCCACTGAGGACAATAACGGTACTCATTAGCTTTTTACTGGATACTCCAGCGCCAAGGTCGCGTCTTTAGACAGCCATAAAGCTTCACATGCGCAGCCAGTGAAATCATCTGTTGGTGGAACAGCGTAAAGCTTCGGCCACCTTTGCAAATATGACTCATAATGATAGAGTACTTTTTTTTTTCTTCTCCATCACCCTGCTGAACGTGTCGCCAACAGAATTTAGCATACCGTCAATTCACAACAGTGCAATGAAACATAGTCGTTTTAATATTCATTCCACCACCAGGGGGCATGTTTGTTCCATCTCACCACCATTTTTATTTCGATCACACTGCATTTCAACTATGTATTGAAACAGTCTGATAAATATTATTACCCAGCTAAAAACCATCAAATGAATGACTTTTGTTCCCACAGACGACATGTTCGACTTGCCCTTTCCTGACGAACTGGAGAACGACATCGGCCATGACATGATGCTGATCACGGGTAACCTCCATCCTTCGCCCAACACCTCACCTGTGCCGTCACCGGGCTCTCCATCCGGAATGGGATCCCACTTTCAACACACCAGGGTGAGTGAAAAATATTTACTTTCGACCAGACACACTTTAAACTTCATTTTTGCGCATCTTTCCAAAATTGAAGCTAATTTTAGACTCTGAAATGTCACGTAAAATAATTTGATTGGTGTACCTAAATAATTGGCAACTGAGAGTATATATTTTCAAAAGCTACCAGTCAAAGCGATTGCATCTTGACTGACGCTCGACATCACATGAGCAAACAGCATGTGAGAGTGAAGCGCTGCCAAGCGTGGAGGAATTTGGCTCGGAGGCGAAAAGAAACGCGATGACAGTTTCTTCACGGCTCAATCGCAAAGTAGAAAGCAACAATCGCTGTCATCGCTCACCTGAGGGAAGAGATCAAAGTCGGCTTTAGAGCCGCTCTGATTTGTGGGAAAATTAGACACAATGTTTTACCCACAACAAATAGTTGATGTCATTATTATTTTTTCTTCAAACTTGCAGTTTCAGTGGTGCCACCATGAAAATGACACGCAGGCCCGCCAGACGGAGGGCATTCATTTTCTTCAATTATCATTGATATGTCTCCCTTGCTTTTGCCGTGCACATGGTCAATAATTGAATTTCCTGTTTGCACAGAGCCAAGGAGAACGCTTACTCTCCAGGGACAATCCACCGGAAGAACTGAAGCAGCAGCCGCTGGCTCTGGGCTACTACGTGTCCACGGCGCAAGCGGGTGGACTCCCGCATTGGTTCTGGGCCCCCTACCCTCAAGCTGAGAACCAATGTCCTCTCTTCCTCAAGGTACTCAAAACATGACACTTGTAACACACGTAAACAAACAAAGAGCAGGTAGAAGGGTCGCACAAGTCACTAAACGTAATTGAGCTCAAGGCTTTGCGACCACTAGGGGGCGCCCCCCATTAGAATTGTATTGTATTACTGAAGTACATCATTTAAATTAAAACATACCATTTTGGTAGATGTTAAAGTCCCCATGATCGTCTCACACACATACATATCTGGGTGTGGTGAAAATTGTCCTCTGCATTTAACCCATCTCCATTTTAAAGTATGACACGACCGGGGTTTGAACCTACTACCTTCCAGTCTGAGGGCAAACACTCTACCTCTGGGCCACTGAGCCTTGACACTTGGTGTAGTTTTGGGACCTATTTATTAAACTTATTTGAAACTTAACCATTTCCGTCACCTTTGATTCAGGTAAACATTTGCTTGATTTTAATACAATGCAAGTTAAATTTTCAGTTTCCATACATTTGTTCATGTCCCACAATTAGTGTTCGTTCATCCAAAACATTTTTTTACACATATTTAAATATTCTTTCTGCATTACACAGGTTGAAAGTCAGCCCTTCAAATGTAAAACATTATTACACACATCATACTCATTTTGAGACAACACTGAAAGGAGACGACTCCGTGTCGTCGAGACGACGTCGCGACGACTCCGTGCCGTCGCGACGACTCCGTGCCGTCGCGACGACTCCGTGCCGTCGCGACGACTCCGTGCCGTCGAGACGACTCCGTGCCGTCGAGACGACTCCGTGCCGTCGAGACGACTCCGTGCCGTCGAGACGACTCCGTGCCGCTGAGTTCCCGCTCTTTTGCTTGTGCGCAGGCCTCGCTCCACCACCACATCTCCATGGTCCAGTCGGATGAGCTGGTGGCAGACAAGACAAAGAGGACCCCTCACCCGCTGGACTCAAAAACCACCTCAGACGTGCTCCGGTAAGAAAACACAAAGCATGTAAAAAATGCACTACGGAATGTCAACGACGTCTTTCTTTCAATGTAGATTTGTGTTGGAGCAGTACAATGCACTGTCCTGGCTGACCTGCACGCCTGCCACCCAGGACCGGCAGTCTTGCCTCCCCGTCCACTTGGCCGTGCTGGTCCAGATGTACAACGCCATCCTCAACATGCTATAGCCAGCCGTGTGCTCGGCCCGTCCAGCCGTCCATCTCAAAGGAGCCAGGACCTGGAATGTAAATCAGAGTGACAAGATAGTAGAGAAAGAAAACAAGTCCAACTGGCAGTCACGGTGCTTTCCCATGGAGAGAAATTGAAGCTCTCAGAACAAAATTTCATACCTGTAATATTGTGCATGGCAACACGTGCACACTTGAGGCATTGTTGTGTAGTTTTTTTTTTTTACCTTTTTTGTGTACACACACACAAAAAAAAAAAAAGCACTGTTGGAAGGTTATCTTTTAACACCGACGGGGGAGCGTTTGCAGACGGCACTTTTTCGTTACCTTTTAAGGGTTGGACAGAAGCGATGGCGGTACAAAAAATATGAAGACAGGCAGGGCTGTTCATAATGTAAAACATTTGCAAAGAATTTAAAGTTATTTTGTAATATTTAAAAGGAAAAAGGAAAAAAAAAAAAAAAAAGGCCTTTTTATTCCCAAACAGTAAATAAATCGCTTGGGATCTGAAATGAACATTGTCAATTTAATGCAATATTTATACAAATTATATCATGTGATAGAATTTGATATCTATACGTATATACTTAAATATATATTACCTCTTCCAAACAGGCACTTAATGAAAAGAAAGGGTGATGGACACAAATCTCTTAAATGGAAATAGACTGAACCTCAATTACACAAAAATATGATAGAGCTATTTATAACGAAACAAATCTTTGAACAAGTTCAAAAAATGACACTTGGTTTGTCGCCCAGATGATGTCAAGCAAAGTCCCATTCTCTCTTCACTATGTTTTTTGTTACAATCTGAGCATGTTTGTATTATACACCACTCAGCTGTGTTTTTCTGGAATTTTCTAAAAGCTGTACATTTCAAGCTATTGTTTTTTTTTTTTGCAGTGAGCTTTTATACATATATATATATATAAATATAAACAGATACAGTATACAGTGCAAATGTCATTAACTTCCAGCCAAAAATGTGGAAATTGCCAAGTGAGTGCTCACAAATTGTACAGACAAATGCAAGTTTGCAAGACTTTGTTACGTCGGTCATGAATTTGAATATGGAACAGATCCACACAAGTGGGACATATCTGTTACTTTTACACTATTTTTTAAAGTAAATTATTAAAAGGCTTCCAAATGATGACATGTCTCTTTTGGTCATTGTATGTATGTACTAATGAATGAATGCATGCATGTATATGTGTATGTATGAATGTAATGAATGTAATGTATGTATGAATGCATGTATGTGTGCATGTAATGTATGAATGCATGTATATGTGTATGAATGAATGTATGTGTGTGTATGAATGTAAGTATGCATGTATGCATGTAATGTATGTGTGCATGTATGAATGTAAGTATGCATGTATGCATGTAATGTATGAATGTATGTATGCATGAATGTAATGTTGAATGTATGAATGTAATGAAAGTATGTAATGAATGCATGAATGTATGAATGAATGCATGTATATGTGTATGTATGAATGTAATGAATGCATGTATATGTGTATGAATGAATGTATGTGTGTATGTATGTATGTATGAATGTATGTATGCATGTAATGTATGTATGAATGTATGAATGTATGCATGAATGTAATGTATGAATGTATGCATGAATGTATGTATGTATGTAATGAAAGTTTGAATGCATGTAATGTATGTATGAATGTAAGAATGTAATGTATGTATGCATGTATGTGTATGAATGAATGTATGTATGAATGTAATGAATGTAAGTATGCATGTATGCATGTAATGTATGTATGCATGTATGAATGTAAGTATGTATGTATGAATGTAAGTATGTATGTATGAATGAATGTATGTATGTATGTATGAATGAATGTATGAATGTATGTATGAAAGAATGTATGAATGTATGTATGAAAGAATGTAATAATGTAATGAATGTAATAATGTATGTATGAATGAATGTATGTATGAATGAATGAAATGTATGAATGAATGAAATGTATGTATGAATGAAATGTATGTATGAATGAAATGTATGTATGTATGAAATGTATGTATGAAATGTATGTATGTATGTATGAATGAATGAATGAATGAATGAATGAATGAATGAATGAATGAATGAATGAATGAATGAATGAATGAATGAATGTATGTATGTATGTATGTATGTATGTATGTATGTAATGTATGTATGAATGAATGCATGTATATGTGTATGTATGAATGTAATGAATGTATGTATGAATGCATGTATATGTGTATGAATGAATGTAAGTGTGTATGTATGCATGTAAGTATGTATGTATGCATGTAATGTATGTATGCATGTAATGTATGTATGTATGTATGTATGTATGTATGTAATGAATGTATGTAATGAAAGTAATGAATGTATGTATGTATGAATGTAATGTATGAATGTAATGAAAGTATGAATGCATGTAATGTATGTATGTATGAATGTATGTATGTATGAATGTAATGTATGTATGTATGAATGCATGTATATGTGTATGAATGTAAGAATGTAATGTATGTATGTATGAATGCATGTATATGTGTATGAATGAATGTATGTGTGTATGTATGTTTGTATGTATGTATGAATGTAATGAATGTAAGTATGTATGTATGCATGTAATGTATGTATGCATGTAATGAATGTATGTATGTATGAATGTAAGAATGTATGTATGAATGTAAGAATGTATGTATGAATGTAAGAATGTATGTATGAATGTAATGTATGAATGTATGAATGTATGAATGAATGAATGTAATGTATGTATGAATGAATGCATGTATATGTGTATGTATGAATGTAATGAATGAATGTATGAATGTATAAATGTATGTATGAATGCATGTATATGTGTATGCATGTATGAATATAATGAATATAATGAATATAATGAATGTATGAATGTAATGCAATGAATGTATGTATGTATGTATGTATGTATGTATGTATGAATGTAATGTATGAATGAATGAATGAATGAATGAATGTATGTATGTATGTATGAACGTATGTATGAACGTATGTATGAACGTATGTATGAACGTATGTATGAATGTATGAATGAATGCATGTATATGTGTATGTATGAATGTAATGAATGAATGTATAAATGTATATGTGTATGCATGTATGAATGTAATGAATATAATGAATATAATGAATGTATGAATGTAATGCATGTAATGCATGTAATGCAATGAATGTATGTATGTATGTATGTATGTATGTATGTACGTATGTACGTAATGTATGTAATGTATGTAAGAATGTAAGAATGTATGTATGTATGTATGTAATAATGGAATGAATGTAAGTATGTATGCATGTATGAATGCATGTAATGTATGTATGTAATAATGGAATGAATGTAAGTATGTATGCATGTATGAATGCATGTAATGTATGTATGTATGAATGTAATGAATGTATGAATGCATATATGAATGCATGTAATGTATGTATGTATGTATGTATGAATGTAATGAATGTATGTAGTGAATGTATGTAATGAATGTATGTATGTAATGAATGTATGCATGTATGCATGAATGTAATGTATGAATGCATGAATGTAATGTATGCATGTAAGAATGTATGTATGCATGTAAGAATGTATGTATGCATGTAAGAATGTATGTATGCATGTATGCATGTATGTATGTATGTATGTATGTATGTATGTATGTATGTATGTATGAATGTATGTATGAATGTATTTATGTAATGAATGTAATGAATGTATGTAATGAATGTATGTAATGAATGTAAGAATGTATGTATGAATGTAAGAATGTAAGAATGTAAGAATGTGTGTATGAATGTGTGTATGAATGTGTGTATGAATGTGTGTAATGAATATAATGAAATGAATATAATGAAATGAATGTAATGTAATGCATGTAATGCATGTAATGCATGTATGTATGCATGTAATGCATGTAATGCATGTAATGCATGTAATGCATGTATGTATGTATGTATGAGTGCATGTATGTATGAGTGCATGAGTGCATGTGTGCATGTGTGCATGTGTGCATGTATGTGTGCATGTATGTGTGCATGTATGTATGCATGTATGTAATGTATGAATGTAATGTATGAATGTAATGTATGAATGTAATGTATGAATGTAATGTATGAATGTAATGTAATGTATGTATGTATGTATGTATGTATGTATGCATGCATGTATGTAAGTATGTATGCAAGTATGTATGCGTGCGTGAATGTATGTGTGTATGTATGTATGACTATGTATGAATGAATGTATGCTCCTTATGTGCTGTTTTTAGCTAGTCTCATGTAGTCATATACATGTCTTTCACTTTGATTCCTTGTTTACATGTTTGAAACTAATAAATTCATTCATTCATTCATTCATTCATTCATTCATTCATTCATTCATATATAAGGCCATAAATTGAGCGAGGGACGAATTTATTTTTTAACGGCTTCAGAATGGACAAGAAAAGCAGACAAAAGTCACTCTTGCAGGCATTGGCCCGGCTTGTAAAGAAAAAAACCCACCATGAGTGGTTGAAAACTAAAAGCTAGTGAAGGGTCACTTGTGGAGCTGCCTGCCTAATGGCCACAGCCACTGGAGGAAGCAGCCTCTTAATTGACTGCATTGTATTGCCTGCAGATGGCATATTAGACCATGGCCGTTCAAATCGCACGTGGCTTGGATGCAGCCAAATGGCCTGTGGGCAGGACAAGCAGAAGGCCAACGGTCGCTCAACGCATTCACCACAGTAACTCGCCAAGAATTGGAGGTCAATGGCGTTTTATCTGGCTTTTCTTCCAGCGCATCATCTGATGACCGGGAAAAAATAAAAAGGCCCCACCTCCATAAGAGGTCCAAATGGGCCAAAAAGGGGACTGGCATTGAACTTAGACATTGTGGATGTGCTTCAGCAGCCCACAACTGCTTAAATGATTCATTAAGCTGCTGTAACGCTAATTGTTATCCATAGAGGATAAAGAATATATGAGTGCAAGAATATTTATAATGTCTGTCTACATGTGTGCACATACAAACATACAACACTCACACGCACACACAGTTCCCTGCACCTAACACTCAATACATATGCTAAGGAACAGACGTAAGCACTAACTTTAGCCTGAAGGAAAGCCTTGTGTTAGCATTAAGCTATTAAGTTAGTTGAGCTGTGTGATTAATTTTGGTGTGCGTGTTTGTTTGCGGTGTGATTAATTTTGGTGTGCGTGTTGCAGCCTTACCCTCAATCCAGATGACCCAGACTCTTCCTGTGAAGTGGAGGCAGCTTGAGGCCGTGACGTCACACCACCACATCATTTTCTGAGAGAAACACACACATACACACTGTTGTAATACATGCACATTGTAATATAACATAGAATATTATTGTCTGTCACAGCAATTGGAGGTGATGCGGGGTAGGGGTCAAGGGGGGGGGGGGGGGGGTTTGAGGCGCTATGGATGGCGCAGCGGCTATATTACAATGTGTGAGGTGTCAGGGGTGAAGGGTCACACGACTGAAAGCTTTCATCTTGTTTGGTCACAAGTGAAAAGATTAGGCCTCTAAAATGTTGCTGATATTAAGTGCAAATGTCTTCAGTATACAACAAAAACAAAGGAATTGACCTCGCCGTCCCAATACTTTTGGAGGTGACTGTATGTAGGAATGCACCGGCTGTCCTTAGATAGTCGTGCAGGTGTCCACAGGTGTTGTGGCAACGGGAAAAGTAGGTCAATGCGAAAAGAAAGGCTGCGGCAATTAATTTTGTTTTTGTTCCAGCTAGGGTGGCGAGTTATGTAACGATTATCAGGCCATCACATCCACACCCATCAGCGACTTCAAATATTTGCCGGCCCGCGCCCGACACAAAGGAAAGGAACGCCAGGAGGTGAAGGCTGACGAATGCAAAGGCGGCCGGCCGGCCGGATGAATGTGTGAACGCTTTACAGGAGCGGCTTGTAAGAACATGCTTACTGCTGCGTCATCAAACGTTGCACGAGAGATGAAGAATGATGTGCAGGCCTCGGGCACGCTCCAAGGTGCATTGCAAGTGAAAAATGGCGGTGGCCCAATACCACCATGTTGACTTTTTCAAACAAGTTGACATTTTAGCGTGATCCGCTGATGAAACGTTTTTAGGCGGGCTGAGTGATTTATTGCTTGTAGCTTGAGTGACTGATTTGATGATGATTAAAATTAGCCTGGAGCCTTTTTTTTTTTGCACCAACATTTAGAAAAGTTTGTTCTCTGCATATTTAATTCTACAAGTAGCCAAATCTGTAGAATTTTTTTGTGGTCCACTAAAGCAAACAAAGTGTGCCAAGAGCCAAATAACATCCAAGCTAGTTGATGAAATGGCTTTAAGGAAATTGCAAGGCCACGGCCTTCTGCAGCTATTGTTCCGAGGCACTGCTGAGGCGACACAACAGCTGCCAACACAACACGATGTGGCCTGCTTGGAAACATCTGATCGAGCCCAGACCTGGGGGGATTTGCATTTGCAAAAAAAGAGGCCCCTAAAAAGGACGAGGCGCATTCTGAATGCAGCCGCTAATACGACACAATGCATCCGCCTCCTTGGAGACATATAGACGCTATAATGCAAAGTCTACATTAGGCTTGGGATGGTTTGAAAATGTGCGTGCGCTTAGCAGCACTCAAGACATTTCATTAGGTACACACGCAATCCAATTGACGAGCCGCATTGACAATTTTGTCGTTGCAAAAATCAAATCAGTTTTACCCCCTCAAAAAAACAATGAGGATTTATTTGATGACATTTACACACCCCGGCCTGTTGCCTTTTAAACAAATGCCAAAGTGTTCGACAACAATCAAATGTTTTGCCTCCTTTGAAAGCGTCAATAGATGTCACAAGTGTTTTTGTGATGGCCGACATATGAAAATAAGTAATTCCATTCATTGCATATGAATGCGCTAAATCAAACTCTTCACAGACTGGTTTATGATTAGCCATTGTGATCCAATTATTCCCAAAGACAACACAATAAAACACTTACGCAACATGTTTCTTTGCGCTTCACAATACACACTCGAGTTGTTTTTGTGGCCATCGCTCACTCCGGGCCCCCACTCGGCGTCGCCGACGAGGCCTATCAACGCCTCTGAGATGTAAAACACGACCTCTCCACGCTCATTCTTTCCTTGTGGCATTAATGAGTTGAGCTAATTATCAAGAGGAAACATGTTTGATGCAGCTGTCAAAACACCCGAGGACGCCACACACCTGTGACTCAAAAAAACGCACACCGTTGGAGAGCCAGTGGGTGATTAGACACTCCTTTCACTGTGTGTGTGTGTGTGTGTGTGTGTGTGTGTGTGTGTGTGTGTGTGTGTGTGTGTGTGTGTGTGTGTGTGTGTGTGTGTCTCCAAGCAACCGTGGGATTTCCACCCCCCTCCCTGGAGCCTTTTATTCATCAATACAAATGGTGGTTAGAGCTAATTATTCTATTCAAGCACTAGACACAAAGACAAAAGCATTTTATTTTGTCTTACACTGTGCACTTAAGTAATTGTAAAATATTTTCATAGCTCGCATTGTGAACAATGAAAATATGTTTGGTACATGTGAAGTTGAACAAAGTGATTTGGGAAATCTAGATCTATTTTTCAAATATAGAGCTTATGTTGTTTTTATTTAACTGTATATATTTATGTAACTATATATATAATCGAAGACAATGAAGAGAATGAGTATTGAGAATATCAATGCAATACCCAATACATCCACAAGATGGCAATATGACTCAAGAGATGCAATCCGCCAACTGAGCACTAAAGTCGCTTCAAAGATGACTTATATTGCATTTTATATACCCCTGTGGAACAAGTAAGACTCCTGAGAAGTGGAAAGGCGAAAAGAGATCTGTTGTAGACAACAGACTCACCAAAACAATCCTAAAATACACTGCATTTACCGTAAAATACATTTTTGTGGGATCACTGAAAAGCTGCAAATGCAATAAAACATGAATAAATCCAAATTTCTTTAAAAGGCAGCATGGTTCAGATTGTGAATGAGAACCCAATTACGGCCCATTATGATCATTGCTCGAAAAAAAATATGTACGAAATGTATACCAATCCTACTACTATTTATTATAATAAGCATATTTCATATGACTATTATGACAAATATGACTTCATCACTACTACGACCATAGAAAAAACTGCTACCACTATTATTTCAACTAATTACAACTAGTAATAATACTACTAAAAATAATAACGAAGACTACAACAACTCTTAAAAATAGAATTGCACACTGGGATGCAAAGAAAATGACTGTGATTGTTGAATATTTTCAAGACACTATGTGTCTTCATTTTCCAGACGTTCATGTCGTCATTTTATAGCAACACGGTGCAAATCCAGAAAGATGCTCAACGATGTGTCCTGTCCTACGAACGCATGATGAGCCTCTCCACGTGGCCCCTATGGGGAAACTCGAGTGAAGCTGCCAACGCTTTGCTGTCAGTGTCACAGCTCGGAGCCGCCGAGCACATTTCCAGAGAGTGGATGGAGCGGACGTCTTGACGCTCATGACAAGTGACACGCTATCACGCAGCGCAGCGAGCCCTGCCTGGATGTGGCGATTAGCCTTACAATAACAATAGAAAAAAAAAAAAAACCGGCTCCCGTGTTCAGCACCCCGAACCCCCGCAAACTCGAACTCCTTTAGCGTCCGAGCCCCAATTTCGCCATCCTAATCATAAAAGCATTAAGCGAGATGCTGTTGCCGAGTGAAAAGCGGACCAGGTAAAATGCGGGCCCCACCTTTAAAAATTCCATTTCCACTCAAGTGGACAAGGCGCAAGCAGGACCATACGGGGGGGGAAAGGAAGGGGGCTCAGTTGCCCCTCTTCAAAATTGGAATGGCGAGAAGCCACCAAAATTACCCAACAAAATGCGGCAACAGCAAGACTCAAAGATCGGACTAAACAGAGCACTGCAGTAAAATGGAGATTATGGGCCAGCAACATGGAGGTAAAAACAAATAACCCACCCTTTCCCCCAAATTAGAATATAATTACATTCATAATATAATTTCTTCAACAATATACATGGAAGAATCGCAGTAGAGCATGGTAGAAGTTTCTCGTACATTTACTTCTTTTAAAGGAGGTGCACAAAACTTTTCTTTTCCGAAAATCTACTGGCTGATTTCACTGTTTTAATTGATTATTTTTCATGAAATGACGTCAATTGTTGATTTAGCGACGTGTCTCAATATTTTTGCCCACATGTTGTGGTTGATAGCGACAACGTGTTAGGTTAGCGTGATTCTCCGCAGCCTTAAGGAGTTACATTTTTTTTTTTCTTGTTTAATAAAAGGAGAGCGATCAGAGCCTCTCCTTTGTGATTACATTAGCCACAAGGGCTGGCAGGCCTCCGTGTCTGCATATAATTTCAGTCATCGCTCTCTATTTGGACGCAGCAGATGTTTCCTCACGTCAACACGCCCCCTGACAAAGCGAGATGGAGAAGGCGTCCTTATTGCAGTGGCGGCCAACCAAACGCAACAACCTCTTGCCTTCTCGCCATCAGAGATGCGCTTCACCATCGCGGTATAGGGCAGTCAAAAACAAGGGCAAAAACAAACAGCCTCTCTCTCTCTCGAAAATAAAGGTTGCTTTTGTTTTGTGAGACGCCGGAGGTGAGACGCAGATTGATGGCTTGCTTTGAACGCCTTGAGAAGAAAATAGTGATTCAATGCTCATCACTGACATGTGGTCGGCTTGACTTGACGCATCTCAATTTCTCCTCTAAAGTATTTGGAGCAACATAGCCGTGTCAGGCCTACAATCTTACTAGTTTGCTCTTTAGAAAAAAGAGACAGAATTGATGAACAGAATAACCACAGAACAGATCATTTGTATAATAATAATAATAATAATAATAATAATAATATAATTTTAAAATTTGATTATTCATTCATTCATTCAACAGATTGAAATAATAACTAATTAAAAAAGCAGCTTGCCCAACTATAGACAATATGATTATTTACATGTTTTAAGCGTTTCAAAATTGCTGAAAAACTTTAAAATAAAATAAGCAAATCAAAACGGCTAATAAAGTTCACATCTTCATTTTAGGAACGTGATCACTGAAGTAGGGCTTAATCAAACCATTTAAATTAATTAACGACATGTCAAGGACAATGATATATTAGGGGACATTCCATGATTATTATTAAGGAAAAGAAAACGCTTACCCGAAAGTGGGAAAATGTTAAAAACAAAAAGTTAACACCGCATTCAATTAAAGCCTAATTTGGTCCGGCTAAAAACGGAGAAAATTACATTGACGCTTTTGCGTTTCTAAAATTTGGACTGGGGTGTGTGTTTTAGTGCAAATGAATACGATCGGAGGCCCGCAGGAGAAGGAGGAGGAGTGGACGGGGACATCGTTAATGAGAGGTGACATGTTTTCAAACTCCCTTCAGGAGCGAGGGGCACACAAGTGCTCCAAAGACGAATCAAGTCTTCAAAGTCTTCATGTAATATTTCCTCAGCTTCTCTTAACAACAAAAAAAAATCATTAAAGTGGGAATACGCGAGCGCGCGCTCACGCACACGCGTACACAGACGGTTGGGATGTTATTGTATCAATTTTACAGGGTCGGCCCCAATTAGGCTATTAAGGCCTTTTCCCTCCCCAAAACGGATTTGAGGGGCTAAAACGCTTTGGTTTTTTTTGACATCCATTGAAAGTCAAGTTTATTTGACTTTCTGACATGATGTGTGCAAATTTAACATCGTATCAGAATGACTGCGGAGGTCTTTTTTTTTTCCTCTTTTGTTTTTGCACCATTTCCAAAGCAGGGTGTGGAAGGAAAATAAATAATTTTAAATGGACAAAATAATCCGAGAGTTAATATTTAAAGGGGCGGGGTGGTGTTGGGGGGTTGAGGGGTTAATCTCCACCTCGCTTGGGAGAGCAAATAAATGTGGACGCATTTTTTTTTTTTTAAAACACCAACCACTGAATGGCGCTCGGGAACTGCAAGAAGTATTGAGATGCGTGTGCAATAGAAACAAGAATAAGCGCTGACTGTTTTTTTTTTTTTTTTCCTGATCCGACGCAGAATGGAATAGCTGTAGGATGAATTAGAAATGAAGAAAATGGTGACAAAAACAAAAAGCAAGAAAATAAAAATAGAATGATTGGCAATAAAGGGTACTTTCTCATGGAAAATGGCAACTTGTGTTTTTTTTTTTTTTTTAGAAAGGTTTCCGACTTAAAGGACTGTCTATGAAAGTGAATTTTTTTATGTTTATATATTTTAAGTTTCATTTTATTGAAAGATATTTGAGTGAAATAATACGTTTTTAGTCTTGTTCTTGCTCATAATTGTAAAATTATCTTTGCTTCTGTAAGGTAACTGTGAAAATTCTTTACTCGGTTGTAATTGTCCGTCTTAATGTCACAATCAGCTCTGACGATTTAAACAGAAATGTCAAATTCATAATTAATTTTTAAATTTACATTATAAATTAAACAAATTGCTCATGGGAGTATAAATATTGAAGCATAATAAGTAAGATTTAACCTCTTATTTAATTAACGTTTAAAAAAGAAAGTGACAATGAAGTGTGTGTGTGTGTGTGTGTGTGTGTGTGTGTGGGGGGGGGGGGGGGGTGCTCGAGTTGGGTAGGTAAAACTGCCATGAGAATAAATAAAATGAATAAAATATGCAATTACCTGCAGTATTAAAAACGCTTGGCTTGTTTGTTTCATATGTCTAAAATTTTGTTTATTTTATACAGTACAAGCTAACAAGCTAATTTTAAACAACTTGTCTTTTAACAGGAGAGAATAAAAAAACTAATACACACACACACCACAGCTCTCAGCATGATGTCATCTTTGCATACTAGGTTGTACCTAATGAAAAGGCCAGCAAGCATGGCATGAGCGCTGTCATGTTGTCATGAGTCTTCCTCATAATAGAACGGTTGTAATAACCTCTCCTCTCCAAACATGCTATTCCACTGATGGATGATTCATATTCAAAAACTATCAGGCTGTTTCTTCTCCAAGTAAGCACATTTCATATTGTTAGTTTTGTTTCCTTTTTTTTTGACAGATAAAAGCACCACATTGTCCAAATATGCAAAGCCAGCAGAATGCAGAGTCATGGAAATCGTGCAATACAACTGAGCTATGATTATGGATGTACTGTAAATATAAAACACACACAAACATACACACACAAAAGACCGCGATAAATTCATTCGCTTCCTGTCGTTCCAACTTGAGCCACAAATCAGCCACTGCATCTTCAGTCTTCATATTCTACCTCCCAGAGTTCCATTGCCACTGCAACCCAGGAGAACAGCCTCATTTTGGGCCATCCATCCAAAGAAAGCTCTCCTTGTTCTGCCCATTCTGCCCACATCATCGTTCATTCTCACTAACTGGGAATTAAAGAAAAAAACATCTAATTTGATTATTCCCGCCTCTCATCAAGTGGAGAGATTTTTACCGACGCTTGACTGCATTTCTATTCCCACCCAACAGTCCCTCACTTTCTCACTACTGCCAGCAATTGCATGAGGAGCTGTTAATCTCTAGCTGTGTTCTCTCACAACGGCGCAGCCTGCACCCATGTACGGAAATAGCAAAAGAAAGAAAACTCCACCCACGGGCCCAGTTAGCACATTGCGCTAGGCTTGCGCCAGGCACGACAATTATCCACAGCATAGGAGGTGGATGCTCTACATCTACTTTTTTTCCCCAAAAGCCATCAGCTGGTGGTCCCGCTCCATTGTGACACCTCAGCCATCCGAAGCATCAGAGAGTGGCACACCTCCACGCCACTCGCATCGACTCGGCGGGGTGAGACGACTTCTTCAAAGATAAGACGGCGATGCAAAGTGACAGCCAAATGGAAAGTCTTAGACACACTTAAAGAGATTGTTCGCAGCGCAGGGACATTGAAGGCATCGTCTTTAATAAAATACAATTGACGGAGGAAAAAAAAAGAGAAGATGATGATCTTCCATTTCATTGGCTATGGGCAGATTGAAATATTTTGCCCTGTTTCCAAAGATGACACTAGCTAACGCAAGTCACACACAATTGTCACTTTAAAAAAAATGCCACCAAAGGGAACAAAACAGATGCACCGGTGTCTTTAAAAAAAAAAAAATGCCTTCCAATATTTTCCCCCCGTGCAACTGACTGATGGGACACATCCCGCCTGCTGTTTTTCCTCTAATGGCGAGTGCGCGACTTGTGCGCCGCATCTACTTTGAAAAACTCAACACCCTCATTAGCCGCCACACTACACTTCACATTTCCAGCGAGCCAAACAACAACAACAAGTTTGCGGCTGAGAAGCAGGCGTACATTTCCCTCATCTCTACAAGGAAAACACACTCGGGCCCTCAGCACTTGGCCTGATCAAAGACTGACATGTTCTACAAGCACCTGCCACCGCAATGCCAAAAGTGTACGCGGCATTATGTTTAGATTTCACTTGAGTATGTGTGTGTGTGTTTATTTTGGTATGCTTGTTACTGCACACATTTGTGCTCTTCCTCTCATTGTTGCCTGCCACACACACACCATTAGGAAGGACCGCAAAATAACGCCTTCCAACCCTCTAATTACAAAAATTTTTCTAATGGCTTTTTAGAGAAATTGCACAGTCTTGAACTTTATCGATATAGATAATAAAAAAATAATACAACAGAATGCAATGAGTTAAACAGTTTGCGCATCGTGATTGATCCAATGGGTATTGTGTGTCTTGGCCACCTGGGGGCAGTATAATTGTATACTGTCGCAACCAATCACAGTAATACTAGTCGTTTTTTGCAGAGGATAAAGACTATGTGCCATGTGATTATTCGTTGGATTTATCCATGGCTATTATTTTTAAACAATCTTCTGTGCTTTGATACCAGAAGTCATTGAATCATTCAACGAAGGGTATTTCTTGTAAATAAAATAAGTATTATTAAAATGAATAGTTATCATTTTTTCTATTTAGTACATCATTAAAATTATTATATTATTATTTTCATTTAAATAACATTTTTTGACCATCTTTCCTGAAAATGATCCAACTTGAGGGGTATAGTAGGCTCCAATGTATTTCTCTCAATCTAGACGAGGACACCCCATAATTATCGCAGTGTTTATACCTTCAAGCGCTTCAAAAGGTATATTTCCAAGTCGTACAAGTCAAGTATCAAGCAGCACCTCGGAGGGCACCAGCCAAGTGAGTCAGAACTTCAAAGGGTGACACATGTTCACCTGCATCCCAACTGAACACCGAGATGACGAGACCAAACATACGAGCCAGTTGTCCAACTATTTCCCGTCTTTGTGTAACAATTTGTGCCCCATACATCACTGTGACAGATGTCCCCATTCAATACGAGTCGCACGGCTTAATCCGCGCATTAAAGTGCGGAATATGATCTCTGCCAAGCATTGTTAACTTTAGGAAAACTTGGAAGGCCTCCATACGGGTTGTAATAGGCCATTAGTTTATTGTCAAATATATCATATCGGGGTGCCGCTACATCGTGCCAAGTGGAAGCAGCTGAAGCAGCTGAATGTTCGTCTTGGAAAAAAAATCATCCAAATAAAGTCAATCTTGAATATTGAGGAGGAGGGGGGGGAGAACGAGTCCATGCTAAGTCATGCAGAGGTCAAAGGTTACCTGCGGAAGATCAACACCTGACAAAACAAATCCAGTGTTCACCTGAGATTAATTTGTGCAAAAAAAAAAATCCCCAACACGTTTGAACTCCAGCGAGGCGCTGTAATTTAAAGCGTGTGAACCTTGCCATATCAAAGCTCTTCTGTATTGTTGCGCCTCTGATGGACTTCTGAGGTCAACTTGAAAGGCTGCGACTGCATATGGAATACGAATTGTCTTCAGGAGTGTGTCTCTGCTAATGCTGTCATTATTCATATGTCTACACGGCGGCGGCGGTCTCCGCTCGTAATAATTGGAAATGCAAGTGGCACATGAGAGTGAAGAGGAGCACACAACAAGTGAGCATAAAGGAGGCTAAAAGCATTCCCCCCCTCGCTCTCGACCGCGCTTTGTCTTTCCACTTGAGGCCTCAGGGAGATAATGAGGGCCTTGGCTTTGCAAACATTATTTCTGCAATATGGCAGCTGCCATCAACTTATCTCTGCAGCCTTTGCATTTGAATATCGCGCAAGCCGATAGCGAACGTGGACGACCTGCACTCGCCCAAGAAGACGCTCGACTGGGACATCAAACACTCGCTACCCCGTGACGGACCCGCATTATATGTGCATCTTTTGTTCCGACGTTGGACCCCGGCAAAGATGGAGAAAATGGGTTGGAGAAGAGGGCCAAGTGATGGAGAGTAATGAGAGTCCTCTTGAACGGAATAAACATCCAAAACATACCTTGTGCCTTCCTCAAATAAAGCAAAGTATAATTGTCCTTATTTAAAAAAATAAAAATAAAAAAATAAAATCACAAAAATGAGGCTGGAATGGATGAATAGCGTTTCCATTCATTTCTATGAGGGAAAAAAAATATTTTTAGAATCTGCTTCTCTTGTCTACTCTGTTTGATGATTTACTGTTAAAAGGACGGCCTTTGTTTATCGTCCTTCCGATGTCTCGTGCTGACAGCGGCAGACGATATCAGCATCCTTGGGATATTGTTAAGCCATCAAACAGCTGTTGTTAGTTAACAGTGGCATATATTGAAAATCTTAAAGCCCCGTTCTGCCGACTGCGGTGGAAATGTTGCAAATCGCTCGGTATGAGGACCAAAGAGAAGCAATAAATCACATGCATATCATACATAGAAATATTTCGCCGCATTAAGACCGGAGGCGCCATCCAATCAGAAATCAAGCGTAAGCAACATTACACTACCTGCTCAAAACAAAAAGTCCAGCAGCTGCTTGTCAGCTTTTCCACCTAGTATGTCGTAAGCTAACAAGCTAACAGGCACTTGGCACCAGGATCAAGGTGAGTGCAAGTTCAAAGGGCAAGGTTCACCCAAGTAAGCGGCCCTGCGCTGGCTCATACACTCCCGAACTGTCCATATTTACGAGGTGTCATTTTTATGTGAGCGCCAGGCAACAACAGGTTTAAGAGGGCCAACGTAACCTTCCTGGGGCCCCCCGGCTGACCCGCACCTCGGCTACAATGCTTTCCTTGGGCCACAATTAGAAGCGGGGCCTCTGTGAGTCACCCCGGCATGGAGCTTCCATGGCAGCAGACGCCCCCCTCCCCTTTCCCCTCACTTACTGCGCCAAATATTCCCCACACACTTGATGGCCTATTAACAACCTCATATCAATACACAGTGGCACCTTAAAAGGACTTTAATTCATTCCGGGAAATCAAAACACTTTCAAAACAACTTTCTCCATTGAAGTGAATGGAAAAGGGATTAATTCGTTCCAGCTCATATCATAACGATAAAAACAAACACAATATTTGAGTAAGAAAAATCGGTTTAACAATTTTTTTCGACCTTTCGCTTATCAACTTTTCCCCAACCCTCATCCTCCCTCCCTCCCTTCTCCGCCTAGCTGGCCCTTTCTCCGCTTCTCTCGCTGGCGCTTGGTGAGCTGTGACAGTTGCCGCCGCGCATGCCCCGCAACACAGTGAATGTGCAGCACGAGCTGGCTGGCTGGCTCCGGCCGGCCACAGAGACTTGTCAGCGCCACTCACCGTCAAAACCCAAACTACCAATTAACTCCTGGGCGCACCCCCACCTGCCTGGAGGCGCATTGACCCCCCCCCCCCCCTCCCTATTCCACACGACACTATGCCTCACCACTACCGCTGGCCTCCAAAGCCTGCCGCCGTGCCCCCTCGAGAAGGCCCGTGACTCGGTGACATACACATGCTCAGAGATATTGCCCCTCCCATCTGGCCGGAGTCTGTCTGTCTGTCAGACCCTTGAACTTGGCAGAAGAGGATAAAGTCAATTTGTCTGTTTGTTTCACTCCACTGTGCTTATAGCAGCTCCTCATCTCCTGCAGATTTGATTGATCAATATAAAAATCCTATTTTGTTACACCGTTAATTGTAACCTTTACTTTTCAACCCCGTTTGTCAGTACTGCCCACTCTTCTGTCTTCCCCCTCAAAATAAAACACGATGAAATGTTTGTGTTCCCGTCGCCGTCACAGTTTACATGACCATACATAGTTATTTTCACTAAATATACACATACACACACATTGTTGATGGAAGACATTCTTTCCCGGTGTCACGCAGACACATTTCCTCCAGTGGTGAGTTAACTGCGCCTGTCTACACGCTTTCTGTGAAACCATCAGCCTCGGTGGCTGCGAGGGAAATGCTTGACCTCAAGTATCATGAGCAAACCGCTCGCTCCGCGGGCCTCGCTCGCTCCCACGGGGGACGCCGTGCATTAACGGGGGCGCGATGACACACGGAACATGGCCGCCGCCGCCGCAGAGCCAACCCCCACCGCCGATCGTCCTCCCCTCGGCGCCTTTCACCTTCTGTGCGGTCCCTCATTACAGGATCAGAGAGTGACTTCCTCTCTCGGCGCAATGTTCTCACATCCTGAGATCTGTTTATCGCAGAATCACAACACGCAGCTGTTTTGTGTTGGACACTGTGCGTGTGTCTGATTTGTGTACATGCACGCTGTCCAGTCATTACAGATGGAAGTTTGTGGAAGAAAAGGTTTTTGTTTTTTTCGATTCCTTCGGTTCTCGAGGCTTTTTTTTTTTTTTTTTACCGTCACGCAAACAGAGGCTATTACACATCAAAATGAATCACGATAGATGGCTATCATGATTTTACGCACCTCCCTTGTGCTGACTTGGGTCAGGAAGAGGAGGGCAGTAATACAAACTTGTTGGTGTGTTATGGGAAACCGAGGCAGGGATATCCCAGAGGATCAGGAAAAAGAAACCGTTTGAGAGTGTCGCTTTCAATCATCAAGATGTGAGTATTAAAGAGGTTGAAACTGTCTAACAATATTAATAATACAATCAAAGATACTCCCCGATAACAAAAAAATCTGTATTCAAAATACACCACAACTCCCTTCACATCTTTGGTCTGTTATTTTAGCTCACTGGGTCACTTATAGTAGTTGTGAAACACTTCTTTGTTTTTTTTTTTTAAACCATTACTAGTATGAATAGACAGAGAATAACGACAGCTACAACCACATTGAAGAGACAATGTGGATTTTTTTTTTTTGGTGGGTTTTCTCACTACTACTACAATTCATTTTCAGCGGGCTCACAAAAAAGGGCCAATCAAGACTTGCTCCAAAAAAGCACTTAATACTTTGCATCCATCTCCAAAAAAGCAATGTTTATGAAGCGTGACTTTCTGCAAGTCAGATTAGTGGACATTTTACATGCTTCCCTTCCAGGATTTCCTGCATTTGAGGGATTATTTGTCAACATCAAAGCAATCTTGCCTATTGATTTTGAGCGCTTTCCAAACCCAACGCGGCTGGCAATTATCACTTTGTTTTCGTTTTGCAGGCAAAATCTTTTTTTGGGTGGGGTTCAAACACGGAGCGCGAGGCTGAAAAAGTACAGCGGGATCAACGCTGTAATTAGCCAGCCAAAATGGCTTCAACCTTTTTTTTTTTTTCCTCTCTCGATGAGGTCCTGTCTGTACTGGTTCAGCAACAGTCACTGTTTTAGCCATAATGGGAGGAAAATGTTCCCCCCTGATTATTTATTGCCTGTCAGGCATCCCCGCGTGATGGGGTCGGCTACACTGTACAGCTTCCTGTGACACGTAGTTACATCAGGCCAAAGTAGTAACTCACTTGAGGTGATACGCCAAAGCAGAAACCTTGTGCGTGAAAAATGAGGTGCAGTCTGGCACGGAGTTCGCATTGCGGCGGCGTAAGATCACAAGGAGATCATCTGCAGGCGCAACTTGTCTGTTTTACTTTGAAAGGTCTTATTTAGAACAGAGCGCTGTCACGGAAATGCCGGTCGCCGCCCTTCATCATTTGCCATCTGCGAAGCAAATAAGGGCGACGGGGCGCTTTATCACATTGGGGAAAACTTTGCTGACAGTGCAACAAGGAGATCCAGATTGTTCTCCTGGAGCGATATGGCCTCATGAAAAATGGGCCAACTGTTATGACCATTATTTGTCATTCTTACACCTACTCTAAAAAGCTAGCTATGTTAAGCTAACATCATATTATTATTTTATTATAATATTACTTTGTTTATGCTCTTCAGGCTCCTTCTCAGCACCTCACAAATCCCCTCAGGCAATCACTCGCCCGGTCAGAGGGCATCTTCTGGCGGCAGCGCGAGCCCCCTCAACTCTTCGAGTGGTTTGTTCCAGGTCGAGAGAGCCGGGCCGAAACGCACCAGCGCGCCTAAAACCAGAAGCAGGAAGTTCGATACAATAGAGGAGACCTTTGATCCACGACGAGGTGGGGGGGGACTTCCCTTTACGCCGTGTAAACTATTAACGTGAAAGTGACTCTGCCCATGGCACGTTGGTTACGGAGAATAATGGGCCTAAAATTAGCACACAATGGCAGGCAGACGGGCGACACTCGCACTCAGCCATGCGCAGGAAGGGAGCGACAGGTAATTGTGTTAGCAAGAGTGATTCCTTGAGGTCGGGCGGACCATCTTGTGCCGTGAAGAGAAAGGGAGCTGAGCGTGCACAACATTTGACTTTGAAAACTTCATCTGAGAAACATGACATGCTGCTGTTTTGGTTAGCGACAGACTTCAAAAAGGGATAGCCCTTATTACGTAATCAATAGCATGAATCGACTAAAAATGGTTACGGCTCTTTTTTTCCTTTTCGGAAAAGGAAGGCATTTATTTGTTTTCAATGGATGGCATCCAGCGAGTTTTTTTATTTTATTTTATTCTATAATCCAATTTCATTTGACATGTAGTAGTAATACAATGTAGGCATAATAGCGTTTGAGATGATGTAGAAACATCCTTTCCTATTCAGAGGTTTAGCCTAAATGATTCTCTCCATCTCGTGACATGTTGTATTTAAACGTCTTGTCACGTCAGGTTTGCCGACCGACCCGTCTTGCCAAAATCCCACATCAGAAGAGCAAGCAGCAGCACTTCGCCTCACTCTCTTAAAAAGAAAAACATACACACGCACACACATCCTGGCTATTTGGATGGAAAACATATTTCATTTCAAGGTTTTACACGTTGGACTAGGAAAGGAAGGGCAAAAGTGATCTGATGGGCGTATTCTGTGTAGATTATAAAAGGGAAGGTTGCTTAAAATGTGTTTATTCTTGTGACATTGACGACATTAAGGACTCTCTGCGTGACCCTCCCAAATGGTGACAACAATAACATATTGTATTATGTGTTTAAAGAGCACTTGTGCCAGTGGAGTACACAATAGCTTCTGCTGGGGGCTCGTAAAATATACACGGCCGACTAATCAAGACAATAGCGAGTATCCATTGGCGGGTTGTTTATTTACTGGCAACACTACAGACGGCAGCTTTGATTTATTTATTTTTTCCTTTCAATATTGTGTTGTCTTCTTTTTACACTTTTACACTCCAACTGTCTGACCAATGAACTAAAATAAAGGATGAATTGTTTCTCAACCCGAGCAAATGGTGGTTCAAGCACTATCATCTGAACGGGGGGGTGTGTAGACTTTCTCTCCACTGTACCAGGCCAAATGCGTGAGGCTATCTAATAAACATGTAAACACTGGGCGTCCTCCAGCTCATTAGGTGATTGCAGAGGCTGCTTGCTCTCCATAAATCAGCGCCCAGGTTATCAAGGCCTCTGATCTTAACTGTAGCGGGCGCCCAGCTGTCTACAGCCGCACCGACTGGGAACAGCAGACTCGGCGGACTCAGCTTCCACCCGCCTATTCCACCGTTCTCACTTTGCAAATAAAAAAGGGAGCAGATATTCTCGTAAGCCGCCGTGTACGCATGCTAAGCGGTCATCAAAGCCAGCCGACGTCTCTTTTCTTGGCTGATGTCAGGTGAGCCGTCAGGTATTTGCGAGATCGGCGTGACCGCCGGCTTCCGCTACACGTGTAACATAGCGTGGCGCTGGTGTAAAAAAAAAAGGCAACGTTCTAATCACGGTCGTGAGAAAAAGCGCTCTCTCCGGGCAGAGCGAGCCGGAGCCAAAGATGAAAAGTCTGGAGAATTAAAAACGGCTGTGTCAGTTTGACTCGAGCCCCCTCTCATACCACCATAAAGGTTACTACATGCCAGGTTCAAGCGCAGTATCACCCCCCCCGACCCCCCCACGCCTTGCCTTTAATGTAAAACACACTCGGGCCGCATACTAGCCTGCCCACTAAATGTTACACCGCTGACTTTCCATGCACACACACGCCTCCATTTTTTTTCTAGATTTATTTCGGCTCGTGACGTGTGAGCCTCCTCGGTACGACACTGATTATTTCCTGCTGCATAACAATGTCCATTCAAAACAATATGAAAGAATAGAAAGGTCACCGCTAATGATGCTAAAATAGATTGCAGGAAAAGTGAGCCTTGCAAATGAGATCATTTCCATACTTGATAAGCAAATACAACTAAAAATGTGTGAGAATAATCAGATTATTTTTTATCAAACACATCCAACAATGAAGACTGAACTACTAGACAAGGCCATTCCAGGAAATAAAAAGTGTTTAGTAAAGTTGTTAAAGGTTTGAGTAGTTTATTTTGGTTTTAAAATGTATTGTTTTGTGCAAAAATAGGAAAGTACGTTTTTAGCATAGAGTTACCATAAACATAAAATATAGCCACATGGAATTTATACTAGTAGCATCTTGACTAAGCTCATTGAAATGATTTAACAAAAATGTATTTAAATGAAAAAAAAAAAAAGTTTAGATATTATGTTTACTCTCGTATATTAAAACCGTCTATTGGATGTTGAAGCGGACGGAGTAGAGGTGTATTAGCGTTGCCAATATTGCCAATGTTTATTGCATTCCTAATGTAACATGCTTGAAGGGTTTGTTCCAAATGAGTGCTGAGAGAGAATCAGGTGGAACGTGCAAGTGTTAGTGCTCCGGGAAGAGTGATGGAGCCTCCTTAGAGATTAAAATCTTTTTAAGAGCGACATTTTTTGGGCCCACTTGGGTCTGAAAGCCTCCCTTGATGGCTCAGGTTTCGGGGTAAGAAGTGCTGAATGAACCTTCATCTAAATGGAGCCCAGGAGACTTTGCCATTCAGGAACAGGTGGATGGGAAAACTGACCACTCACATTGATGGAAGGGCTTTCCGTGTGTAGTTTGATGCATTTTTGACTTTTTTTTTTTCATATTTACACGGATAATTATTGTAACTGGATAGCAACTTTCGGGAAAAGTTGTTTTAGACGTGAACAATATATTGGAAAGCATTTCTATTTGTCATATTCGCTAAAACTGTCAGTTTAACGTGACAGCAGTATATTTTTTTAAATAACAAAAAAAAACCATCTTGATTTTTAAGACACCACCGTGCCTGAGAAAAAACAACCAATCGCATTTATAGGTACAAGCTCCTCCCTTAATATCTAAAGAATTTATTGACCTGGATTGGGTCATATGGAAATGAAATACAGAATATCTATATTGTCTTTGCTTGTGAGTTTCATGCCCCGCAGCTGTCCAAAGACAAACAGCTGGTGTGACATCACTGAGGGGGGCGTGGCTAAAAGTGCAACATGGGTGTAACTCAAACAACAAATGACAATGGCTATTCTAATGTACGCCGTTTCACTACCTCCAATATATTGAGCCATAAATAAAAATATCAAAAAGTGTAGCGAGATTAAAAATAAAATCTCGTCCTTTACTTAAGATGGACGTCATGAATAGGTCTCTTTGATTGAACACAAAGCTATTATTGTGTCGTATGAATGGCAACAGATGGCCGTGCAGGTAATTACACCTTTGGCCGTCTAAGAGAAAAGCATTTAATTGTTCTGCCTGTCACTATACATCACTGCCATAGATAGTTGAACAAAGACACATTATTTGTGGTAAAGAAACAATCATTTTCAGAGCAATTATGTGAAATGGGATCATTTCCCACCACACAGTGCACAGTTGTTGGGAAGCATCGCCTTAGATCAATGATGCCCGACACTGCCATTAACCTGTGCATCCACCTGTTTCCATTCATACAAAGGGATGAGTCTTGCGAGTACATCACAGAGTTGCCGTGGAGCCGCAAAAAGTCGCTTAAAGATTCAATCTGAAAGCATGACCTTCACATTTTTTTAATAAATCCTTCAAAAGTCTCAAATCTCTTTTCAAGAATTTTTTGGGGTTGCCAAATTTGCTCTTTTTTTCCCATAACAACAACAACAATAATTTGTAATCAGTATTATTTGTGACATTTCTGTTCGGTGGTCCGCCTTGAGAGCTTTCTCATGGAAAATAAGCACCTTGAGAAAAGTTGGCTAGCACTGCCTTCGTCGATGACATGAGCACAGAGCGTCAAAAGACAAGCGAGAATTTTCCCTTCCGATCTGAGCACCCTGGAGATGGCCACGCCACGTTTTCCGGAAGCGTTCCCACCACCGATGTTGTCTCATCGCTTCTCCCGCCCGAGCGCAGATGTGAACCGGGCGGGAAATGAAGACTTTGACTGTAATCTGAGTGGCTAAAGTGTTGTCGAGAAGATGAGAGTCCGAGGAGTGGCTGATATTAACATCTATTGACAGGCCGGGCAGGTCTTTGCTACTCCTCACCTCTAATCAGCTTCTCCCTTTAATCAAGTGCGCTTCACAATCTCCCAACTACTGATGAACAGCACTATTGAGTTACTTGAGTCTCAGTTCACACAGCCAAGCCAAGCCACGCTCATCACCCCTCACCAAAGCGGCATTAGGAACATTCCTTCCCTACAGACACGGACAGAGCGTGTTGGTTCAGCAGGCGACGTGTAATGTGTGTAATTTGATGGGAGGCTGCAAAACAAGGAAGCGGGGAATATCCTGGCCACATCTTTAACCTATTGAGGCGGGGATGATGTCATGATTAGAAGAGGAAATTGGGATCCCTCCAAAACCTAAACACCCCAAGGCTGTTGAGCCAGCCGTCCAGACGGCTGCAGGGATCCGGGGATGGGAGGGGAGGAAAAGTGTGGGAGTGAGGAGAAAATAAGAAAAAAAAAAAAAAAGAAGCCAGCGAGAGAGAGAGAAGCCGGGATCAAAGCGTAGCCGCACTCCGTCGACGAGGAGGAGCGCACTCCTGGGATGAGTGCCTGCGCCGAGATATATACCATGAAACTCATCCAGCCTCTTCACCCGGGCCGTCCTGTCAAAAATGCCGCCCTATTTATGGTATCTCTTTGACGGATTCATCGTCTCCCATGTGCGTGCACTAAACACGCGGCTCACGCAGGAACTGTTAAACGCATCAGGCCGCGACGCTCCTGGCGGATTCCTTCGAGATACGCAGGGAGGTGATGAGGTGAAGGAGATGCAGCGCAGAGACGTGGAGGGAGGGGGGGGGGGGGGGGGAAGAAAGAGAGGAATTGTCCTCGGACGGGATGCCCTCTCATGCCCCCGCCGACGCTCACGCACGGATCGCATGATCACGTGTGAAATCCGACCACAAGGCGCTCCGTTGAGTTCTACGGGGGGGGAACAACTGACGGGCTGTGAGGGCGAGGGGGTGTTTTGTTGGTTCTTAGCAACACTAAATCTCCCTCACACAGTCGTCAGTGGCGCTATTATCTCACCCTCCTTCCCGTGTCCGAGGACTCAGCTGAGTCTTGCTGGACGGGGGCCAAGGTAGGCACAAGGGACTCTGCAAACTCAAACTCCTCAGGCCCGACTTTCTCGCCAGTTGTCCGGTTATTCTTGTGGGCTGCTACTGTGCACTTGGCTGCCGTAGGACTGGAATTCCCCCCATTGCGCCACGAATAAAAAGCCTTTCTCTATTCTATAGGTCAGTATTTGCCAACCTTTACTGAGCCAATGCAGCCATTTTCAAAAACTCTCACGGAACAACACCAAACGAAATGTCACTAAAGTATCAACTAGTAATTGACCGGACTTTACTACTCCGTCTTCCGACTGGCCAGTTTACAGAAAGCTACGCACAGATTCCCGATTAACAAAGTGACATAATAGGCTCGTGCTCACACAGTAGAACCCAATTTGTCCTCAAGCACGTGCACTTTTTACCTGGATGGAAAAAGGGCCCTTGAGCCTGCTGTCCATTTTTGGCCTTCCTCAATGAATAAATACAAAAAATTAAAATAAACAGATAAAAGAATAAATAAATAACCTCTCTGTCGTCAATTCAACGCACAAAGTGTTTTGGAACGTTACAAATCAAAGAAGTTGTTTCTAATATCACAAGCCACGAAATATTAGACCTGGATTGACTACTAATACAGTAATATTTTGCAGTAATACAATAAAAGCTTAATAGAAAGAATCTAAGAAATGCAAATTTTTTGGCACCTACAACACAAAATGAGACCGGCTGGCTCGTGCAAGATGGCGACAAGCACAATTAGCATAATGTTGCTGTACTGTGCTTGATAATCAATTGACTTCTTTACACAAAAACCTCAAAGTCAAACTATGAAACCATTTCCCCTACGAGCGGTAAAAACAAATCCTAGCAAAAAACGATTCCACATACATGGTGGCAAATTGCGTGCTATTAACTAGCAGTCGCATGGGAGGACAAGAAGGTGAATGGCTTCCTGTTTTGCTTCCCTGTCACTCAGAGTTAATCAGGTTGATTTTTGTGTGAGCGCAGAAGAGCCTGCCGCCGCCGTTGCTGCGCACTTTACATTACAAGTCAACCAAAGTCATCACGCGGCGCTTGTTGCCGACACAATTTTGTGCTTATGGGGAAAATGGGGGCCTCTGTTCTTTGTTCGCTTCCTGGTATTATTGTAGCCATGGCAACCCTGCCGCAATCACGTCCTAAAGTGAGGAAAGGCTGGTGTTCGCAATATCCGCGGTTACATAACTGGCCATGTCTCTGGAAAACAGTCGAGAGCAATTTCAAGTCAAACGAGTCCAACGCCGAGCTCCGCGCTTTTTCAAGTCGCGTGTTGTTCCAAATACAGTCGCACGATTTGATGTGCAAAAAAAAAGCCCTGGCGATATTTACACTTTTCATCGAGCCGTGTAAAGCAAACACCTCATCACAAATCGCAGGCCTGGATGATCGATGACTCGGATCCCGGCTTTGTTTGGATGTGTTGAAACGAGCTGAGCCTCGCTCCCTCGGGGCGAAGACACTGAGGGAATCACTTAAAGAGCTTTAAAGACTCACGCGGCCCCGCCTCTGCGCATACAAGTTGACTGCGCCTTGTGACCCGCGGCACCGTGAACTATGATCTTGCCTCCCGACTTAAGCAAACAAGCCATAATTCTTCATCGATACGACATTCGACAAGCTGAGCAAGGAAGCTCAGGCAGATGAGTGCCTGGCGATATACACAACACTTCCTATGACTTCTTAACTCAAGATAGATTTCCAATTTTTATATCTCATCAAACAATGATTATGTAAACATGGATCACACCGAAAATAAACCAATACACAAAATATAGTGTATAAAAAAACTAAACAAAAACAAATCTATTGTGATGTTATTGTTCAGATCTAGGTCAAACTATTAAAAACACAGTTTTTATGATTTGGACTGGACTTTGCAGATTTTTGTTTGACTGTACAGCGCAAGACGAGAAACGGGCACTATTAGCGCTCGGCTGCGGTCGGTCCGGTACTCTCTCGAGTCCGGTGGTGTAAATTCCAAATGCGAGCCAGCCATGATTGCAATCTTTCAAAAGCAGCTTGTATGGCATCCAAGCAATGTGGAGCTCTCTGGCACCACAATAGCAAATTAAATGTGCCTCTTTTCCACTGATATTAGTCACAGCCTACTGATGTAATGTTTCCCCCCGGAGCCTGATTTGGTCCTCCCTCTATGATTATGGCGGCACACTTGAGGAGGATATCCAAGACTTATAACGCCGCAATCATCGGAGGCCACCTGATCTCTTTCGGAAGCACTTAAACGACCCGCACTCGCTGGCATCCTGAGTTTGCTTAGGCCCTAATTTCCCTCCCACTCACTCACGTGTGTGTGTTTACTTGTGCCATCTTAGGTACATATGTTAGCATGTACGCGTACGCCCGCACTTAAGCTGTCACGGCCTCACAGAAAGTCGGCTGATTGCTCTGATGCGAGTGCAAAAATGTGTCGGCCGTGGGGTGACCCTTGTCCTTTTTTTTTTTCCAGCTTGGACAATTTCACCTGAGCCCTTGCACCAGTTACCGGTGGCGCTGGTGGGAATAATGGGGCCTGGCACAGCTCTGGAAGCTATTTGCCATCAGCGTACACTGATTGGAGCAGCCCAGTGGAGGGAGGGCGCAGAGGTTGCCGGTTGAGGTTGAAATTAGCGGAGGGCACCGGGGGCCTCTGGTCGGGTGTCAAGCCTGATTAGGTGGATGGCGGCCTCGCCGACACGCCGCGAAGAGCGCCTACCCCGAAAAACATGTGCGTGAACAGTCCCAGGCATGTGTGCGTAGGACACGGTGCCAAGGACTTCAATGAGAAGCAATCTGTAAAGAATAACTTGGACTTTTGAAAGTGTTCCTCTGACAAGGATTGGCTCCGAGTTAAAGGAGACCGACGAAAACCAAGGACAGAATTCCTTCATTTTCCATAAATCCACGTTTCAGATCACTGCGGCTCTGCTTGGCTGAAGCCCGCAACGGCGCCGCCTTCCACCTCCCCTCGCCAAATGGATGTAACGTGTCGCCAAAGCACCTTTTTGTCAGCAAATCCTAGAAAAGCTTTTTACGAAAGCAAAAAAAAAAACGTGACGAGGCTGCCAAATGGAATCTCACTCCTGACGCGTGAAGGGAGTGCGCTTCAACGGTTTGCCCATCAACTTCCCGCCTGATGTCACGCTTGTCGCGATTTCATGACACATTAAAGCCATTTCAGCGACGATGTCACCCGCCCCCCCATTCGCCACTTTCCATCCTTCCTTTGCTTCCTTCCAGCTAGCGAGGGCCTACTCAATGTCTGTTATTAAATGCTAGTTAGGTAAAGTTGGTTGAAATCTGTGTCGCTTGGCTGGGTGACGAAACTGAATGCCAATGATGGAAGTTATTAAAAGGCTCATCAAGTCTCAAGGCCACATGAGCCGAGCAGTCCTAGAAGCTGTTTTGCTAGCACCCATTTGTAATCACGCTAACTAACGCTATCATGATATCACGATGTAGCATAACTACAAAGTGGTTTGTTGAGTTGCGTCCAAATGATCTGATTTACGAGTCTCAGGGTAATTCGGCTCATTTTATGCTTTGAAAAAAAAAAAAGATCTCAACTCACAGTTAGGCAGATAGCTAACAATTCTTGAACGAGAACGCAAATCCAGTTTACTGTCAAACTAAATATTATACAAATACATTTCCGTGTGTGTTTAAAACAACCACACAGCTTAGCATTAGGTAAGTCTGTTTCGCTTAATGTGAACAAAAATGCCAACCACTATTGATGGGCTAATAATGAGTAGCGTGATCAGTACTGTGGTATTATAGCCCTTTGAATATTTGAACATGGCAACAACATATGCAGACAGGCATTAGGACAATATTCACAGGTATATAGTCTTTATCCTCTGTAAAGAACAACTAACATTGTAGCTGCTTACTAAGTGACCACCTCTACGAATCTCTGTACGTCAGTCTTATGCTAGCCTCAAAATGCACTCACCAGAAGAAGCAGCAATTCTTTCATTATATCGTAATTATATGTTTACAAATTTTATATATATTTAGCTTGGATTATTTGCTTAATATGTCATTGAAAAATGATTCCTATTCAACAAATACAAAAAAGAAAAATCCCCCAAAATGCAAGATCCAAACGTCAGTGGAACTTAAGGAGCTTCTCGTCTAGAAGTCAAAAGGGAGCTTTTCAGGAAAAAAAGAAAATGTGACCCAGCCGCCACATACAATATCACTCCTGACACACTAGCGGAGTGCGCGTCCAGCCGTTAAGCCATCAGAAGCCTGCCTGATTACACTTGTGGCGATTACGGCGCACATTACTGCCATTTTTGCTCAGACGCCAATCAAATATGAATGGCTTTCCTCTGAGAGGGGCGCCTGCTCAGGGTAATGGCTTCCTCTGGAAAGAATTTTGGAGGTGAAAAGTTATTTTAAGGGGGACGTTTGGGCTGAAAGATGAGAGTTGATGGAGGGGTGAAGATGACCCACTAATGTGGTTGGGGGGGGGCGGGGTTCTTGGGTAGTAATAGGATAATATAATATAACCAAACAGGAATTTGGCTACAATCCACATCATGTATATAGGAAGAAAAATGTAATAATCATAGATAAATACATTTTTCAGCATCAGGAGATTTGGACAAGATTTGTTTTCTTAGAAATTTGAAGTTGTCAAAAACATCCAGTAAATCTTAGCGAGAGGGGGACACAAAGGCCAACAAAGATGCGTCCCATCACATGCTGATTCGTCACTGTCACACTGATGCAGGAAATCTTACATTTTGCACGGACAGCTGGCAAGTCAGGCGATAATCCGTTCGCGTCCGCATTTTTCTCGCCCTTTCCATTCAAAACTAAAATAACAAAACGGCCTTTGAATGCATCAACAGATTTTTTTTTCCGCCTTGACAAAAAGCTTACATTCATCTTGTGGAAATACCTGAAGACATGCCATAAACTCTTAGAGAGGTGAGCAGAGAGAAACATTCCATTCCCCCCAACAGATAAACGCCAAAACAGCCCCTGGTGTCAAAATGTCTTACGAGCCATCATAAACAATTTTTCAGGGTCTGAGTCAGGCGTTCAACAGTCAAATTGTTTGTGACCAGCTGTCAAACCAACAGAACAACCATGCCAAGGAATTGGAAAAGTGCACTGAAAAACATTTTTTAAAACCTGTCAGCAAGAATATTTGACTCCATATGTTTTGTTTTTGCCTGGACACTGTTGTAAATCTATTATAATCGAACGGCGTTGTCTTAATTTTGTTTTTATTATTATTTTGTCACCATTTATACATTTTTTTTAAATTTCTTTCGCTGTTTTTTCTGGCAAAAGGAAAAAACAACATGCAGTTCAGTCTTGGTGAGTGCTATTCTCGTTCTTCTTTGCTTGACTCTTCAAGCTAGCATGTCACCCCGATAATTCCCCACCCTCATGACGCCTAGGCTTTTAATTCTTCTTCCGCCCTCCGTATCTTCCATGGGGACGGCCGTTTAAGGAGGTGTTAATGTGGACTACTCTATTCCAGATAAACTCCACGTGTCAACGCTCTGTAATTCTCGTAGCGGACTTAGCATGTCGTTTAAGCGCCATAATTCTGAGCATGTAAAGTATTCCGCCAATTGACACAGTGATCGGTTCTAATTAGAAAAAGCTTTTTTTGAACCAAACTGTTTGTTTATGACACGAGTCTGACCGTGATGATTCGTGTTTTCAAATTACCATTAGCACGTCGCTTCCGTCTATCTCCTGCTTAGCCGCGCGGCGGTCGGGCTGCTATTTTGAGCTGCTCTATGGCAAACGCTGAGCCCTCAAATCCAGAAGGGTCTGCGGATGGCGCCACTAGTAGCCAGTCAGTCTCACCCCCCCCCCCCCTCCCGCCACCTCCGAGCTCCCCAGCCAGCAGCACTCAGAGCCAAGGTCCAGGAATTAGCGCCAGCACCCGTCCAGACAACAGATCAATGGGCCCGGTCCTGTATTGATAGGGCCACTTGGGCTCCAGAAGTGGCTGCTAATCCCTGCAGTTTATCAGCTCCGCTGGCTGCCCTGGACCCGTTGTCTGCTACACACTTACACTTGTGGACACGTACACGCTTTCTTGTAAACATCAGGACTTCTATTCACGTTAGCTCCGACAAGCACTCATGATAGAGGTCGCCCGCCTCTCTCATCGCGTTGCCCTTTTCCCGCAAGCGTGGCGTCAACCGCATTACGCCGGGTGTTAGGGCTGCGGCTATAGAGTTGCCTTGTTTGAGTTCACCTCAGCTGGGTGGCTGTAACTGTATCCAGTGTCCTGCATGTTAAAGTGGGGGGAGGAGGGGGGGAGGGCGCAGAGGCACGCTGGCTGGTAGACAGAAAGTCTGACCGGAGTGTGGCCCATTGATTCTAATGGGCATTTTTAGGGGGCCTAATGATGGGAATCTATTCACGCCTCACTTGTCACGCCTTATTAAGGCGAAGCAACAATGAGTCCATTCACACTGGCTCCAGTTACCTCACTCAAACCTCCGTTTGGAGGCGGCTTTTGCTCATTTTGACCACGCACGCATCAAAAGGCTGGAGGCCAAAGGAATCTGGGTTGGGTTTCAATCAAACAATGTCATGTTTCTTAATATTGTTATGCTCTGGCCGCTTAAATTCGCCACCTCTTTCATTAAATTAATTTGTAGCAAAACAATTGCTTGTTTCTATCTAACTTTGGGGATTCAGCCTTGCGTCTGAGCAGTGCGGGCATTGCGTTTCAAGTTGTAATATCAACGATCACCACTAGATGGCAGACATGTCTTTGTTGTGCCCTACAATGTGAGTAGGCCTCATCATTTCGGGAAGGATGTGCATATCACCTCAATAATATAAAAAAAAATGTGTGCATTTGTGTGAAAATAAATGACAAAATGAGTTCTTGCACTTACTGTTGGTGTCTTGCTCATCGGTTTTGTGACATCCTTGAACGGTCATTTTTATAGAGCCTTTGGCGCTGCAAAGAAATAAATAAAGTACGTGGTTATTTTTTTAATTGTGACCATTTCTCATAGTTTTTAGCTGTTTTAGAACTAAACGAGAAGCGCAAAGACTTATGGGCAAGTGAGGCTGGCAGGTGTCATAAACCAAATAAACAAAGGCCAACAACTAAAGCTACACAACCTGTACAAACAAGTCATTATCACCTGGCAGACCAACAAAAAATGTGTCAGCAAACAATGGAGGTGACTGATGAGGTGACGAGGGATTTGGCCCTGGGTGAGAGGTGGGCGGAGCCAGGTAAATCAATAGAATAAATGAGCAAATTATACCCTAGATACCTGCATTATACAGCATCCTGAGGTTATTATTTAAGAGCAATGCAAAGTTTAAAATGTCATTCAAAGGTGGTTAGTTTATCGTTTAGTATTAGTGAATACTTTTGGAAATACATTGTACACTGTATACAGTAAAGTATATAAATGTACCATACAGTTAACAGTACAGTATATATATTTGGATAGCTAGCAAGCTCGCCAACAAGCTCACTAACTAACTTGCAAGCTAGCTATCTAAGCTAGCTAGCAGGATGGATGGATGGCTAGATTGATAGCTAGTGCTTACTATGTAAAGATGAACCAATTTATGAATCTTTATTAGTCTATAGAGTAGCACTATAAGTGGTTTAGAAGCCTGTCAATGGCAATTTGGCCTTTATTGGCATGACACGAGTCCACGAAAGCACAGTAGCCACATCTAACCCCGCATTAGTCGTGTGTATGTGTGTGTTCCAATCTTTGCCAAGGTCATGTGGAGTGGCTTCCTGTAAAGCCGGGCCATATATCAGGTGTGCGACGACGCCCGCAGATAAACGCCGCGCGCCACCTTGCACTCCGGCCCCCCATTTACGCGCGCGTCTGTGTACACATGCTTTTAGCCAGCCACTTAACAGGCGGGATTAAGTCAGCATGGAGATAATTGCCGGGTGAATGCAGACGGCGGGCCGCTGTGTGCCACTCAAAAGATCCACAGACACCTTTTGTCAACTTTTACCTTTTGTCTCTGTGCAGAATGTACTGAAGGGAGAGGGGGGGGGGCGAGATGAGGTAAGCAAAAGAACGTCGTTAGGGGCGGGTTGGACATTACCTTTGGAGGGAGGGCTGTTTGTTCATTGTGACATGAATGCTGTCTAAAGAAGAGGAGTGTCTGTAAATATTGATCGCCGCATGAAGCACTCTCGGTCTCTCAGACGGATTCACCCTGGAGCTCTGTGCTTTTGTTCAGCCTGTTTGACATGGAGACAACAGTTCACATATGAAAAGACCAGCAGGGATATGCGCCTTTCATTACAAAACAAAGATGGGATATGGACACAGACAAAAAAAAAAAAAAAAAAATCAGAACACATATAGAAGATATACTGTAATGCATTTATCAGCCACTTTTTGGAGTGTTTCTGTTTCAGTGCAATAACATTTTATTGTATACTAATACTTGGTAGGGAGATATTTGTACTTCCTGACTTCCCAACAATGTGCTTTAGTGTTTATTTAAAACACATCCCTTATTCAATGGCATGGGCGAGTAGTTTAATGATGGCTCCAGGGCCTTCGTGCCGTGCACCATAATCTCTTACTGGCAGTCAGTCATTTTTCTCCTTTCACTCTTTCCTCATCCTGGCCCTGAAGGAGGTAAGGGGGTGAAGTCACGGTCAGGAGTCGTGAATGAAGGCCAACGTTGCTCTCTTCGCGCAACCATCACAAGATCTGCCTTTTTTCAGCCCTTCTGCTGCCGAGTCAGAAGACAGACAGCAAGCAAGAAGGTGCGTCGGCGCAAACATGGCGCTCTGCTTACAGTGACGTGCCACGCCGCTTGTTCACGTGCCGCGCCGTGTCACATTTCACATTCGGCGACTCGTTTTCGACTGCGTGTGTGCAAACAGAAGCCCAAACACCAGTTGGATGAGTCCGGCCATAAAAGTGTCTAAATTATTTACACGGCGTGTTAAAATATGCATGCAGGCTGGCAGTTCAACAAAAGGATATTTTGAAGAGCCTCTTCAGACAGAGTGGTTTCGTGTGATTTGAATAGAACTGTCCAGACTATCATATTCTACAATTGTAGTTCTGTGAACTTCCTTCTCTGGAGTTTACATAAGCAAGGAACCATATTTGATTATTTAAAAAGCGTAATTTGAAAAGAAAAAAACCATTGTCACATTTGTCGGTAGTACAAACTGTTAAGCTGTACAATATATATGATAAGAAAAAAATATTATATATATATACATTTATAAACACAATTTTGATTGCCGTGATTAAATAAATTTGATCGTCAGCAATGTTTACATTTCATATGTGGGCTCTGCTGCGTGTCTACAAAAAAAACAAAAACTGTTTCTTATCTAGTAGTCAGCCAACCACCAGGGGGCGAGATGCAAGGATAAGATTTCATTAGGGAGGTTTCAAGAAGAAGCAAGTGCACCCTGCTGACCGTCGTGGCAAGAGAAGAAAGTACAGCAGAAATTGGAGATGAGGAGCATCATGATGAAAAGCTTCAGTCTTTAGAGGGATCAAATATACATTGTCTGGATTTATTTTGGATTCATAGCGAGTGATGTCTAAAAACATTGGTGTCAAAAATAACTCATTAAGGGTCCAAAAAGTACCAGCCCCATTTTTTTTCATTTTAAATTATTTTTCTTTTTAGATGGTCCTGCACAAGCTCAATTGATGCAGCAGTGTGATGATACAGTTTTACTGTCTGCCTAACACTCTTGTCTTCAAGACCACTGTATTAGCATAGTTCATTTCTTTTTCCACTTGCGTGTTCAAGCATCGTGTCTTGATGCTGACACAAAAATGCTTTAGCTACGCTTATGGCGAAAGGGGTCCATTTTTAGCTCCTAAGCTCAGACTCAGTCAGCTCAGTCTTTGATGTGACACACAAAAACATCAGCACCACGCGGTGAGCGCATTCGCAGCTGTCTCAGCAAAGATCGCGGCGCCACGTCTGGGCGGCCAACGGAACTTGACATCTCATCCTTGCTTTTTTTTTTTTCTTCCCTCTTGACAGCCTCTGCTTCGTGTCACTCCATCGCCATCCCCGCCTGATTTCATAACCCATCGGACGGCACGGCGCGGCGCGTCACGGGCCTTTTGGCGTGTTACGGCGCTGATCGACATTTCGTGGCAGCTACCTGACGCCCGAAGCTGGCAGCTCACCTCCATCACTGTCACAATCCCGCATTCCAGTTTTTCCAGGCCCCATCGCAAGCATGATTAATAGCTGTGCCTAAAGATTCAAAAGAAGTAACTTAAGTAACTCAAGTAACTAAGTAGCCACTGTATTATATGTGTGTGTGTGTGTCTGTATATATATTAGGGATGTGCCAATAAAAGATTCTTAGTCTGTTTTGTGTTCTTTTTAACAAAAGTATTGTAAAATATGTGCCTCATCTCAGGCTAGATGCTAATTGTTGATAACGGCAGTCTGGCCATTAAGCCCGAGGGTTTCAAAGCCCGTAAATCGTCTTTGTATTTTGTTGTTCTTTGACAATCGGGGTCATCTCGACGGCTGACCCCTCTGTTGTCTGGGGGGGGGGGGCACGCTTGAGCAGTAAATATCCATAGTGAAGGTGTGCCGCCTCAATCCAGCGGCAGACGCTCAACAGGCCGCTGGTGACAGATAAGTGGCGAGACGAGCCCTGACAGGTCACAGCTTCTAACGCGACGTGACACCTAATAAGTGCTGCTTTTTCTACCGCAACACGTGCGCACGTAGCAGCACAGCTGAGGACTGCGGAGAAGAAAGGCAGGAGGCGGGCAGGGGAAAAGCGCAGCAAAAACACCACTGGTGGGAAGTAACAAAGTGCAACCATGTTGTTACTTCCCACCACTGCTGCTTTGAAAGGATAAAAGGAAGATTTGGAGAAAACGTGTTGTCTTGTGCCAACCCACAAACCACCGGATTCTCTGTCTCATCTTAAAAAAAAAAAAGCCGGAATAGAGATCAGTTATTATCATTTGTGAAATTGGCATTTTTTTGGCTCCTGTTTTGACAGCAAAAAAAAAAAAAAAAATCAAACGCTAGCTAGCTCCGAGGAAAACGTGAACTACGTAGACGAGTTGGTTTTGTTCGCTGCTTAGCCAAGTCGATTTTTCTGCCTCTGGAAAACACTTCAGCTAGCCACAAGCCAGGAGATTGTTTTTAGGTGGCTGTAAATAGTTTCCATCATTTTGTCTCGGTCCCATTGAAAGAGGCACTGACAGATCATTTCTATTACGTCTGACGCCACTCCTTTGAGTCTGTGTTTACACGTCTTCGTGTAAGAGTCGAAAAGTGGGAATAACAGCCAGGCAGCGAGGATCATGTTAAAAAGAGGCGGATTAAGGCTTTTGTTTATGCGGACTTTTGAGTCATCGCCATTGATTTCCCGAGGTGCGCTTGAGTCCAGAGCGAGCGGAGGTTAGCGGCTGGTCACGTCTTCTACAGCGCTTCACATGATTTGGCGCGTGTGAATGGTGTCGTTTGTTGGGACGCCAGGGGAAAGGGCCCTTTGTCAAATATGGGAAAATTTGGAGAAGAGGGCACCAACTTAATTCCACTGATGCAAGAGGAAGATTTGTGGTCAAAGCCTGCTTGTGTGTGAATCAGCAGCAAATACTTTGTCTAATGTGGGAGGAATTAGACGTGTTGTTTGGGAATGTATTTTAAGGTGAAATTATCTTTCGTGGTCGGCATTCTTCCTTTCCGTCAGGCCTCTCGGGAATTTCTTACGAAATGTGAAGAGCGGCGAAAAACAGGAATGAAGGAAAGAAATTGATTTCTGCTTGAGCATTGAAGAATGAAATTAGGATGCACAAATAGATCCATTTGCACAGTCTATGTAATTCTGTTATATATATATTTTTTTAAAATAATGAACACTGATGTAGAGTGCTATTTTTTTGGGTCAGTGGCTAGAACAGATTAACGGCATTTCAATTTTTCACAAATATTTTGATTTACAAGCACAGTCATGATTGAAATTCAAGTTTCAAGTCAAAGCATCACTCCTGTTTTTTTTTTTTTGGGCAAGAACATGTTTTTTATGATAATTTGACTGAGAAAAAAAAGAGATTGAACGTGACTTGAAAATCCATTCAAAGCTGGAAACTGTCTCGATTGTACACCCTGGATTGGTCGCCAGTCAATCACTCCCATTCACACCAAAGAACAATTTTTGCAGGTTTCAAACGACTAAATTCCCACCACACCCATTTACGTACAGAGCACCGCTTAACCTTACTGATCCCTCGCTAACTCCGTCGCTAGCGCCTCATAAAACCCAAAGGCCGACCCAACCGTAACAACCAATTTCTTTGAACGCATCTTTCTTTTATCGCCTTTGCCATATGAGCTCAATTTTGAAGGTATTGGCAGCCAAAGAGACGTTTTGCGCGGACGGGGAATGCATCCTTTAAAGCGTGTAGCTGTCAGGCCGACTTAGCCACCAGCGTCTCAGACGTAGCCCAGGGGGAAGTGTGCTTTCTGGGCCAGTGGATCCCGTTGATGTTTCGGGCTCCTATGTTACCATGTACGCATCCCGACAGCGTTGTCGTGCGTCGCTGTAAAGTGACTGAATACATTTCAACACGCCAATCCGGCCGGGAGAGGCAGCTGTGATTTAAAATTTGATGGAGCCCAGAGCAACAGATTGGTTCCTGCCGTTCTCGGGGTGTGTCCATGTGTGTGTGAGAGTGAGAGGGGTTACAGTGGCTTTGCTGTGTTGATCATTTTGTGGTTCTTTAACTCCCATGTTGTAAAAGGCACACAAAGCCTTTAGATCTTTGCTGCTGGAAATTCAAAACTTTAAGCCCCAGTGGCAATTCAATGCAGCTCAGTAAAATACAAATATTATCTTGTACTATTTTTTTCCCCCCTCATCTATTTATTTAGATGGCTGCAAACACCATGAGGGATCAAAACCTATGCAAGGGATTGGGGGGAAAAAAAAAAAAAGTCAGCATAAACGGATGTCTCGTTTTTGCTTTAAGCGGTGGTTCTCAAAACACAGAGCACCACCTAAAAAAAAAAGTACTTTCATAATAACTATCATTAAAATGCAAAAAGTGTTCATGTACTAAACACTTCTGGATGTACTCAAATACTTCCTGAAAATGATCTAAATGCTCCTAGATGTACTCAAACAAGCCTGAAAAATATGTTTAAATCTACAGAAATACAAAAATGTTAAATAGTTTCAATATTACACCGGTACTGTATCATATTTCAACTTTATATTCATTACCGATTTGATTTCTCTAGCACATCACGTTTTCAAAATCTGTATGGAAAAACCAGATGTGGTCCAACAAAAATAAAAGCATTCACAAAATCAGCGTGGAAAATATATTTTGGGACAGGACACAAAATGTATCTGATGTGGCCCAGTGATAATCTGGAAGTTGTGTTTCCACCATGTGACCCAACCCTCGCTTCCCACTTGTGTTGAAAGCATCATTTACGCTGTGTTTAGTGGTTGTGGTTACTTTCTCTAAACGCATCCTTGGAAGTGTGACATCACTTGCCTTTGGTGCGCCGACAATATGGAAAAAGTCAGAATCGTGCAACATGAAACGCACTGGGGACAGCGGCGAGATGCTCACTGCGGGTTGGAGCGTGCTCCTTGCCCAACAGGTGTTAGGCATCATATATGCCAGACACAGATTAAAACAAGTTTGCGAGGGATTATCAGCAAAAACGGAGATTTGCAGATTACACACACAGAAGGGGAAATTCACACTTTAATCCTACCGAGGGGGGATGTAATGACTATCTTGCAAGATTTTTTTTTTTTAATATATATTCAGAGACGACCAACTACAGTTACATAGAAAATCCATTTATTTATTGGGTCTACTTGGAAAATCCTTGGCTTTCAAAACACTCGCAATTGTTGTTACATGTTGCTGAAAAAAAAATTGAGTTTATTATTTGGTACGTAAAACAGCGGTGCCACAAAATCCAATTCAATCTGTGACCACACTAGTAATTTCAAACTATGGTACTTGGAATCATCATCGCACGATGCCCCTACTCATCATAGCTGGCAAATTGCATCAATACACACTTGATCTGTAATTTTCCATTTAACTAATCGGCTTTGTCTATTTATGAACGCGGGCACGTAGTCCAAAAAGGTCAATATCAACATATTACTGAGCTGTGAGCGAGCCGCAGAAAGTCACAATGAGACGGAATCGGCGAGTCAGCAGCACCTGCTACTGTTTGCGTGGGACCCAACACACAAATGCAGATGAATAAATACACAAGGACACTGGCACGTACACACTGGTGGCCCCCCCCCCCCGGCTTAATCTAATCAAATGCGATGGCTAGCTCGATTAATAAAGCCAGCTATTGACTTCTAATTGGCGCCGCTCTGCTCTGCTAATTTCCTGGGACGAAGTTACACTAATGCAGTTTGCCTGATGGACTACTTATAGTTCGCTCCCAAGAGAGCCGGCCGGGGCCTTTGAGACGGATAGATGGCAAGGTTGAAGAGGAGGTGGGGGGGGGGAGGGAAGGAGGATGTTAAAGTTTGATAAAGATCACAGGCTGTTGTTTCAGTACAGAGCATTTTCTAATCAGTGGCCCGTTGGAAATGTCATCCAGGCCGGTGTAGCTTTACCGTGCCGTGACACAGGAAAAGGGGAAGGGAGGGGGAAGGGGGGGGGGGTGAGGACGGAGAGTGGCGGAGGGACAGCTCGAGCTGCCGCCTTTCACCAGTGCAGTGTAACACTAGCCACCTGTGCACACACTAATGAATTCCCCGCAAACCACTCGGAGCTCCAAGTGCGTACATACTCGGGGGCCCGGCACACTTTTGCGGGCCCTGATCGCATTAGTTCTGGTGAGCTGACCGCAAATATCTGACCACATATATAAAACAGATTAAGAAGTAAAAAAAAAAAAAAAAACTAAAAAAAAACAAACATGCCTGAGATATTTTTTTTTATTATCTAAACTGAAACCCAGACATGACGGGAATTTTTTTAACCATGTAACACACACACATAGTGTGCTACCATATTTAATCCGTCTAAACAAATATTCATCTGTAAAAGCTTCGAGGTGCAAAATCCTGTTCACCTTTGGCACACCACACCATTCATTTCACAAAAAAAGTTTTCCTATCTAAGTCATATCAATCAACGCTTTATTAACAGTTCTTAAAGTTGTTTTGAATTAAAGTGCGGAATGAAATTCAAGTCCAGAACTGCCATCACTTGCTTCCTCCTTTGCAATAATCCCCACCAATCCTCAGTCAACACACACACAATCATAATTCTGTTTTCTCATGAGGGATATCTCGATCAAGACACGCCAACAGATTATCTCGTGAATTTAGCACTATCTGCGTCTCATTCCGCTCTTAATCTTCCATATTTGCAATCTCAGTCCTGTCCGTAATTCTTCTGGTGGCGCGCTAACAATCCCATAGCGACACATCCTGTAATCCCGGGTTGACACGGATTCTGGAGGTCGAGGCACCTGTTCCGCCACAACGTTGGCTTTGCCTTGGACTACTTTGCAGATTAGCATGTGAGACGTAAACAAATTATGATGACAGCATTTCTATCGTCCGATTCTGGCGAGAATTTGATTGCTCGACTGGTCCAAAACATTTCTTAGCAGACTAGCAAAAGTCCACAAATCAGCCATTCCGTCATTAAAATCTTTCCAATTGCTTCTTTTGACCTGGATTGTGGCAAGTTTTCTTGATCCAGTGTTAAGATCACGTATTAGGGAAGGGATTGGCGTGTTTTAATGCCCCCAGATTACCAGTAATCTCCTCAGATTATTAAAGAAAGGGAGTATCCAGGCGTTGAGCCAATTCAGAGTCCCTATCTTGACATCTACCCAAATTAAAATAATGATGCACGGAATTCGAAATAAGTGTCGCGCTTAGCACGTTCTCGTGGCCGTTTCCTGTTTTCTGCTCCATTTCGGACATGCAAATAGAATTTGATGAGAGCTTTTAAGCACACCCACTATTAGCAGACATTGTTATATTGAATATTGAGCATAGGAAATGGGAAATCCAATTGAGCTTTGTATATAAAATTTGATTTGTCCAGATTTTATTCCAATTATACAAGCAGATTTTGTCCTCCATAAAAGCTATCTTAAAGTGGATCAACGGTGGAAGGATATCGAGATTTATTAAAATAAACCGATACATGTTAAAGTCCATGTGTATTTTTTTTTTTGGGGGGGGGGGGGGGGGGAATCCTAGTCGATCCCTTTGAAAGTGTGTTATTCCGATTGAGCTCACATGACGGCTTGATTCAATCTCTGAAAAAGACACAACGGTAGTCAAAAAAGATAAATCAATTTCTCAGCATCCCGTCTCTGCAAGCTCAGTCCAATTTGAGAAAACACATGACAGCCAGGCCGAGAAAAGATCCCGCTTGCTTGGTCTTGCTCGCACTAACACACGGACAACCTTGTGGAGCGAGATCACACACACACGCACGCATAGGTCAACAGAGGCTGGCTCTCCTTGAACGTGGTCCAAGCACACACTCATTCAATTAGCCGGGACCGCCAGGGCGACGTCAAAGCGGCCCTCCAAACAATGGACATGGGGGATTCATAAACGCGTCAGGGAGGAAATATGAGCTAATGCCACTATTCCAATTAAAGCAACATTTGTTGCCCCGTGACACCTAAATGTGACTCTCGCCAGCTGCTGCTGCCCGCCGCACAATAGAAGGTGTGCGAGGGTTAGGCTGCGTTGTATTGTCGGTCCGGCGATTGTGCGAAAGGTCGAGGCCCGCGTCTCTCGCTCGGGGAAAGTCAGCTCCTTCATCATGCGGAGTGGGAGGCTTTTTTGTTTTCCCTTTGTCAGGGTGATTTCCAACATTCCCTGACCTATAAAGATAAATCATCTCAAGGAAAATATAGCAAACTTTTTTTTTAAACTACAGAAAACTAACTATTAGCCAGGATGTTAGCGTTTCCTTTTTTTCAATTCCGTCACGATTAGATACCGGAGGGTTTGAGTAACAAAATTAACAATGTACTATACCAAAAATACTTGGCCGAGAGACGCGTACATGATTAGTGCCTGTGTAAAAAACAAAAACAAACCGACATGCTATTTTAAGACGATGCTCGGCTAATCTCCATGATTTCCATTACTGTTAGTGGGACCGTTGCCCCTCCCAACATGGCCGCTACGTACATTGCTTTGGATGGGAAGATTTCAACTGCCAACATGGCCGCCACATTGACTCATGTTTTAACCCTGCTGTCAGTCTCTTTCTGACGATAGCAGCGCAACAAGGAATCATGACCGGTCTGTGTCTAATGATGGCACCCATAGGACATTTAATTCTTTGTCCTGTCACTATACATCACCGGCAAAGATAGACAAACATATGTTATTTGCAAATAATTAAGAGTAATTCAATAGTTTCCTTGGTTGGGAATCATTTGTTCTATTGTTAGCATCAACAATTTAGCGTGCGTCTTAAGTGACCGGCGGCACTGAATACACAGGCGCATGGATTCGCTCTCACCCTAAAGCAACATCAGTCCTGCCTTACTTGTGGCGGCTGCGGCCGCCGTCACACAAGACAAGCAAGCGAGACGCCAGTAGCCTCAAGGAAGCTTTGCGTCACTTGCAAGAGCCCGGCCTTGGCGAGAGCGCTCCCTTTTGAGCTCTGAGCGCCTCCACCAGAGCCGACCCAGCCCAAATCCCGAAAGCGGCCGGCCTCACAAACCACCAAAAAGCCCCTGCCTGCATCCATGTCACATTTGAAGTGGTCAGACGCCAACATCAGAGGAAGCCTAAATATAAACGATGAGGTCGTGCAATCAAAGCCTCAAGTGTGTCTTTCATTTTCGCAAACTGCCGACAGCGGAACGTCGGTTCGCAGGGGCCGTGGCGGAATTCTTTGAAACAAAACAATAGGCTTGAATTTCGACGCAAATGAATCATTTTTATGCCGCCCGCTTGAAAGCAAAGCGAAGCGAGGCGTTGATGAAACCCAGTGGTCAAGAATAATCTCTCATCCCGAGCAGGCTAACCTGATCCCGTGATGCGAGCACTTCCTGGTGTCCCGCTAATGATTGTTAATGATGTCACCCGATCAGCAGAAGAGGAAATGCGTGAGGATTCATGTGTGCGCCGCATATATATTCACAGAGTTGAGATACCTCCGCGAATTGACTACGGGGGTCATTTTATGTTGGCGAGGGTGGGATGGGGCCGAGCGGGCGCAGGAAGTGCGGCGGACAATGAACTCCAGTGTCTGTTCATACAAACATGTCCTCATCTTGTGTCTGAGCATGGGACCCTCTCCACCCTCCCCTCGCAGCCTAATCCCCCGGCCCTCAGCCGTACTTATAACCCCCCCATGGCCCCGTCCTTCCAATGAGATAGAGCAAGGGTCAAATGGAAATTACTGTTCAGCCCTTTTCCCCCGCTACTATAAACCTTTTTCAGCTTCTTCAGCACAACAAGAGGCGGGATTATAAACCATCGGGGGTGGGCGCTGGGTGGGCAATGGGGGGGGGGGGGGTCTTTCTCCAAACCTGAAAGGCGGAAAAGGCTTTCTGACAACAAGTAGCTAATTTGAGAAGAGTTTACATGATGGTGGCCTCTACTTTGTCTCCTGGTAAACATTCATCTTCCAATTTTAATGTCTCAGGGAGAAATGTGTACTGGCCTGGGTTGTGTATACAATCCCTGTTTAGCCTGTTCCCACGAGAATCTGGCAGTTGGAAACATGGACATTTATGGGTGGCATGAACATTTGGGGGATTTTGAAAATGAGAGATTATTACTTGAGATACCAACGACCCAACCTCTGAAGGTTACTGTCAAATTGTTGCATCTGTAAACATCAACATACCCTTGGCTACATTACTGCGAAGTCAGCTCTCTTATTTCCGCGAGAAAAAAAATGTCTTGCTACTCCTGTTCTTTGGTCATTAGCAATCCAACATGGATTAATTTGCCCCAAATAATAGTTTTGGATCAAAAAGCTGAGCAACAAGCTTTTGGTAAAAAGCAAAGTCAAACAAACTTTGACATGAAAATGTTTTTTGAATTGGACTTATTTGACCGCTTTTACAAATCAGTCAAAACACTTTGGCGCCTAACCCCCCCACCCCCCAGCGAAGATAGCCGCGCTGTTAGCTTAAAAGCTGCATCCGCCTCACACAAACAATGCTTAATGATTTCCTCGTACAAACGTAAAGATGTGGCCAGACAAAGTATTATAAAAGCCTTGCAGATAGTGCTAATGGAGCCGTGGTTGTTAATGGGCCGGCCGCACTCGCAGTGATAAATGATGCTTATCTGGCTTTAAGCAGCAAAGGATTTGTTACACGTCTCCCTCGGTCCATCCTTTGATGCGGCCACCGATAACAGCCCTAATGACGTGTGGCGTGGTTACAGTTAACCGTGGTGTCACTTTTTGTTTTCTTCCCCAAAGTTCTCAAATTCGCTATAAGATAAATAAAACATCCACATCCAACGATGGGTCACGATCCTTCTTTGAATGGGAGCCCCACTTGTCAACTCTCTGCGACTTGTCCCCAGCTAAATGGCTGTAATTACATGATGTTTGGATCCTAATAAAAGTGGTGGTGGCGGCAGTCGGGGGGGGGTTGGGGGGAATAGATGGGGCGCGACCTCTCCACTTCCAAAACATGACCCGACAATGTGGACGAGACGCCAAGAGTCTCGCTTTGTGACAATGGCGAGGACGCCGGCCTGGCTAACAGGCTCCGACTGATGTTTTCCAGCGCTCATTTATTCTTTTCAGCTTTGTGGATCCCATGCGGGCAGTGAACTGGATGAATGATTAGCATGTCTGCGCTTGTTTCCCAAAACAGCCAATTGTGATATTTGCTAGAATACAATTGTGATGACCAATTGAAAAATGGAATGATGAATAAAATCACTTCATGACAACAATTAATATTTGAATTACGGGCAAAATCTTTTACAATACTTTAAATCGTCAACTCTCATCCTTGAACGCCATGCGGTTATTCTCCATGAATCAGAGTCAAAACTTTATGTCGTGCCAGTCGGCAACAAAAGTTAAAGCCACTTTCCATATGCGGCGGGCCTACAAGAACCACATTAAAGTTAAGCAAAGGAAAAACGCATTGAACAAAGCCTGCTAACCATTACACAGACAAACAAACAAGTTGGGAACATCCCCCGTGCGGTGAGTGGACAGTTTGCCAAAGCCCCCCACCATGTAATGTTTCTGTTAATATACACATTGTGCTTTGATATAATTGATGAAAAAAAAAGATCAGTGTAATACTTTGATCCAAAAACTCACTAAGCTTTCAATTCTTATGTCATCATGAGTTTTTATAGACTAAAAATAATGTGAACTCGTGGGAGCTCGAATCAATCATCATTTTTTTACATTATGTTAGCTTAGGTTAGCCAGACATGCCTCACCTGTATCAAATCTCCTTTTAGCAAGACACCAGGCTACTTCCTGTTTGGTAGCTTAGCAACCAGAGCCAAATATGGGCACTGTCTTGCTTGTTCATCTTGTAGCGTACCACAGAGAACACCACAAAACCCAAGTGCAGTGCAAAAAGGACTTTACAAGTGTTTTTTGTGGTTATTTCTGAGTGAGAGAGCACTAAATAGCTGTTTGGAGTCATGCTGAAAAAGTCCACCACACCTCAGGTTCAAAACGTTGCCCTTCATGTTGTACGTGGACTTATATAGTGTTTTAATGACAAGATTTAAAAAGTTGTTAGCAGGACATGAACTCTGTTTGTGGTTTCCAAGCAAAGGCCTCATTCTTGTCAGAGCGCACTTTTGCAGAAACTCTCGTCCACCACAGTGTAGTCAAACAAACACAACTAGCGATTTTGTCTTTTTTTTTACTTTCACCAACAGTTCAACTTGGGCAGTAGTCTTTGTTTTACTAAGTGATATTCCAGTTCTTCATGTGTTTATGCACATGGGCAGCAACCCGTTTTTTTTTGTTTTTTTAAAGGCTCCGCTGTCTGAGACAATGTTTAAGTCCATGGCTCATAGGATTCCTGCAAAATGTCAGAATCTAATACAGAGCACAAAGCTCACATCCATCACAATAACATTTGGAGGGAAACCATATATCCTCATTAACCCGGAACTGGCCCGGGGAATTTACGCAATCCCCCGGCTAATGCGGTCGTCTTTTGATCCTGGTCATTAACGCACCATTAGGACTATTTTTTATGTACTGTTTCATGCAGCACTCACTACCTTAGACCTTATTACGAGCTACATGATCAATATCCAGATATGCGTGCGGCTGCGGGAGGAGAGAGTGTTTTTTAGTTAAGGCCAAACTTCTCCGTCAAAGCGGTAAAAGACATCTCGAAAATTTGCGCTAAATTAGCCACAGATGTGTATGTTTGTAAAGATAAATTGAATTAAAGGCTAGTCCCTACTTTGTTGCCCAGACGGAGTGTCCTCAGTGGCCTTCTAATCACGCTGTCCGCGATTTAACTGGCTTCAACAGGTAATGCTGTTGAAGGGGGAACTGAGGCAGGCAACAGGAAATGAAACACGGTCGCCTGAAACTTGGATTGTCGGAGTGGTTTGACTCACCCGCCTTCAAGTACCCCCACCTACTTTCTCCTACTTTAGCCCCGTCTGCGCCCGCCGACTTCAAGGAAACCAATTAAGGCACGCACGAAAGTGTTTTCGATGGAATGTGTTGGATTTGCCCCCCTCTCTCCCGTCTATTAGTCAACTGGAACTCTTTGTCAAGGAACAACAAAACCCAAAATGGTTTGTAAACGTCACAGGCCGTCCGTGCACCCTCTTAATCGAGCTTAAATGATGAGACGCCTCCTAACCTTTTGTTGCCGGTCATGAAAAGTTGGAAGTTGAATGTAGTAAGACTTTATAAAATCCGCTCTAACAATGACAAATTTGATAGTTTTTGGATTATAGTAAAAAAACTAAATCAAAACTGGAAGCTAACGTGTAATTTTAACAAAAACGAATACAGTGGGGCCCCGATTTTATTTTCTAAAGTTACGTGCCAACTCCAATCTAAGATACAAATGAGCTTTGGAGGGGAAAAATATAAATAGTAAGAAAAAAAATTAACAGGTATCTTCAGATTGGGAACAGGTCTCAACTATATCTGATAGGGATGTCAGCCAATACAAATGCAGCATACCCGTATAGACAGTCAATGCCAGCTTGACGTCATCGGAAATCACCAATTGGTAATATAAACCTATGTACGGCCAAGCATCACAAAACAACAACCTCACTTGAAATCTTAACTACAGCAAAAGCATAGAAAATCAAATATGGCCTAAATATGCTACATTAGAGCTGTTTAATTTGATTTCATAAAAAAATTATCCTCATTGAAATCAATGCGGGGAAGGGTCAGTCCAGGCCAACTGAATGTTGTATAACGTTTTAGTCAATCCAAAAAAAAAAAAAAAAAACTAGGACAGAAGCATTAAATGTGATTTGGTCACTTGGAATTTTACTGTAAATTAGTCTAATACACAAAGAGATGGGGGAAAAAAATGGACTGGGCATCAGCTGATTCCGCCAACAAGTGACTGAGGACGTGCAGTCAGCAGTGTGGCGAAACCTCACACAGCTGCTGATGGCGTCACGCTTATTACTACCGCAAATTCCATTTTGCATCAACTGAACCATTTAGCTGAATTATTTTGACCTTTTTGCTTGGTTTGATTCACGCGCGTGACTCCAAAAAAGTAGACCGTTCCAAAAAAAAAAAAAGAAATGAAATCAAATAGCCAAGTTTTGCTCAACTGATCTCAAATTTTAACGATATGCATAAAAATGTACGCAGTGTCCCACAAGTCAAGTTCGGTGATATTCTTGGCCGAGTATCCTCGTCTTAATCGTGTTTTTGTAAAACTACAAAAATCTCTCCCACTCACTCTCTGGCACTTGAGAAACGCCTCATCAACGGGAAGGCCCTTCATAATTCACAATCAGCTCGGCCATTTTTCACCTTTGTCTAAAAATACAATAGAGGAGGAGGAGGGCGCCTGAAAAAGATTACTCAAGAATCGCCGGAACAACAGGAACGAAGTCGGGCGAGCTAAAAATACGGCGCAGCGTGTGAATAGGTTGTCGGGGGCCGCACGAGAGGACGCTGACCAAGCTTTGCTGACTTTCAAGTGGGAGAACAATGCGGCAGACACTTTCAGGGCGTTTGGCTTGCACACTGTGGCGGCTGGATGGGTCGCGAAGCAGGATGTCGACTGCCGCCCCCGCCGAGAAGGGGGCTTGTTGTGCTCAAAAGTATCGGGACGCTTGACCATGACAAAGTGGAGCTCGGAGTTGCTATTGCTCGACACAAAGTTACTCAAAGTGACATGACCCCAATTTGTACGTCGGAATGTGGGGGAAGCCGACTAATTACTGTCATACAACTTTTAAAACGGACTCATCTTAAAACTAATTCATTTAATAATGGATTAAAAGGTGCGGTAGTGAGAGTAAATGGGGGGGGGGGGAATAGAAGGTGCAGATAAAGGAGAGAAAACAGGGTTGAGAAAGAGTCCAAACAGAGACGTGCAACGTGAGATGGGCCTGCGACCTCTCATCTCATCGATTCAGACATGGAGGTTCTGGACTTAATTACCCTCAATTCACCCCCGGCCATCACTTTCCCTGTTGATCACCTTTCCCTTCAAGTGTGTGCATGTGTTGGAAGGAAGAGAGCAAAGAAGAAGTGTATGTTTCCAAGGCCGCTGCGTTTGTGGTTTTCTGGAAATTATGGGTTGCCTCATCTGTAATCTGATTTCAATGGCACTGGCTTCAGAAGGCGAGTCAGTCACACCGCACGGCGTGTATGTGTGTGTTGGTGTGTACGTGTTTCCCCTCTGCAGGAGGTTAAACACTTACAAGGCACCACTCAGTCAGTCTGTCGCTTCCCCCCCCCCCCCCCGTGAGGCATCCTGGGAGCGCTTGATTGGGTGCGTTGCAGAGAGTGGAGTCAATTAGACAACATGGAGTCATGTGAGGCGGCGGGCAACCAGGAGGAGGAGGAGGAGGAAGAGGAGAGTGGATCATGTGATCGCAGGCTAGCTGCAACAACAGGTAGCTAACCATCTCTAACGGACGGAAACCTTGGAAGTCCAAATATTTCATATTTTTTTTATGTTTTATATTACGTTATATCTTTTTCTGTTATTTTGAAAATATATCAAGTCATTGTAAATCAAGTCTTTCCTATGTTTCGGCCAAACGAGTGCAAAGTCCTACGAGCCGAGTCGCTTCGTGGCTAATTTTGACCCAAACGTGTTTCCGAGTGCCAATCAGCAAGCTGGTAATTAAGTTTGCAGTAGCGGAAGCGAGAAAATAGACACAAGTGGCTAAAAAGCTAAACATCCCCGCACACGGGACAATCAAACCGGCCTGATTGCCTCACGGGACCTTCCCTTTTTCCCAGGAATTAGGCCGGTCCGCTCTCAACGCTGGCTCGCACGCACACGCAGACGGCCACACCAACGTGCCGCCGTGTTGGTGTTTACTGTAATTAGCACCAGTTCATTTGCGGCCCACTGACCCAAGTTGACCCGCAGGAGGATCTGGGTCAACACGGACGGGGTCTAGCGCCACGACCAGGGTGAGTCGGCTCGTCCACTGAGAGTGGAAGGTGGAACGTCTGGTGGCTGAGGGGAAAGTCGATAAAGTGTCTATTAAAAAGTGTGTGTGTTTGTCTCTATGTGTGTGTACGCTGACAGATGACAAAAGCTAGTTTGGCAGATGACAAAAGCCGGCGTGTCTGTTTGTGCGTTTGTGTAGGTGTATCAGCGCGAGTGTGCTACTCACTAATTGTGTGCGTGGGTGCACGTGTGTGTATGTGTGGATGTGTGGGCGCGCACTCCTCATTGTGCTGGACTTCAGAGGCCCAAACGTCTCCTGCTTCCTCTCGGAGGCAGTGGGTTAAAAATAATGTGGTGTGCAGTGAGCGGCAGGGAGCAAGGCGCAGACAGCTAGGAGCCAGAGCCTCACGCTCCCCCCACCCCCCCCACCCCTCTCTCCCTCACCCGCCTCCCCTCTCCACCCCACCCAGACCTACTCATACACACAAACACACACACTAAAGCCGAAGCAGCAGGGCTATATGGATTTTTTTTTCCCGTTTTATGGACATCTCCCTCAGTGACTTAATATCCCCCCATAAACGTTAGCATACACAAACACAAATAGATGGTCATCCATCTGCCGACACTTTGTTTGATGCTTTCCTTTCAGAGCACATGAAAAAAACACTGTCGCCGATTTTCCACTCTAAAGTCTGATCCTTAAAACTTTCGTTATGCTCAAGTCTCGGTTCGAGTTTACCTTTTTCAATTAAAAACGGAAAGGCTTTTAAACATACGTGCACTTGAAGCGGTGTTGGAAATCAGATGGTTCTAATCCAGTCGTACATTTTGTGGGGGACCGCTGCCAAAAATAGGAAAAAAAAATAAAAAAAACACCCTCCTGTCCAAAATAATAATTAAAACTACAAACAGATTGTCCAAAAAAATCTAATGTTATTTCAAACTTAAAGCCTTATCCTTAAGAGTAAATACAGGTTGGATTACCAACACAAGTCATTTCCACTGACAACCCAGGCTAAACTTAAAAAAAAAAAAGCTCCATTCCTAAATGCTGATCCGACCGAGTTAAAAGCGCTTGCTATCAGAGACAATTCATTATGCCAGTGTACTTAATCAAGTGTCCGCAAGGTCATCCTCCTTGCCCCGCTGCGACACGTCAGCTAAATCGAGCGAGGGACAGAACGCAAGATGGCACTGAGGCATCGAAGGTATCGAGGCCGGCCTTTGACCCGCACATGACATGTGCCAGTCAAGCAGGAAGAAAGCGCGGCTGACTCACAGGTAACAAGCCTATCGCGTATTCCACAAACACACACACACACACACATCCTTCTTCTCCACCCCTCCCTCCATTGCGTGAGGAAGCCAGGGCGGCTGCAGTCTTTCTCCGCCCCGAGATAAGACTGTCTCCAAGCGGCCTCACACACCTCCTGTCATCTGTCTGCTCTCCTTATCAGCCGGCCACTGCCGCATGCTGGTGTTGATGCTCTAATTAAACCCACGTTGTCATATCTGCGCCGCGCCGCCGCCACTCGCGATCCGGGATGCTCGGCGAACTCCTTTGTTGCATTGTTCGCCCATTTTGTTTTGCACATCCGAGGGAACTTTGTGTGCGAGCGACAGTGCGCGCCGCACGGGGGATGGCTACGCTGCACTGTCCATTGTACGAGTGCAGACAATGTGCGCCGATGGGAAAACTGATTTTAATGCACACTTGGAGATAAGAATTATTTTGTCATCATGCTAGAAGATGACTTGTACGATGCGCTACAGTGCCAAAGTTTAACGGGTCGGATGAGTTTTTCAATGACAAAGTTAAGAAAGTTTTTGTCAACACTAAAACATATTTCTGTATTTTTTTTGATACATTAGTGTCTTTGGATATATAGTATATTAAGAATTAAGCACCTAATGACTCATTAGGTGGCCACATTTTCACAGACGATAAAGAATATATGCCTGAGGGTATTGTTGTGTTGTTTGTCTACATGTGCTGCTCCACTCTTTGTGTTCAAACATGCATAACTGTGACACAGAAACTACTTGTTACCAGTCATTTAGCATTATTTCTTTGCATTAACCTAAGCAGACTTTCCTAAAGCAATGATACAAAGTTTTCTCGTCTTTTAGTTTTAACATAATGTCAAGCCGGACCATGCTAAGCCCCCAAAAGTTCTTTTAAATCAAGACCCGGCACAACTCGAGCAGCTGACAAAACAATAACTTTGTCTGATATTTGCCGTTTGCATTTTCGAGTAATTTGTATTTATCTCCCGGAGGCACACATATATTGCGGGTCAGACGCCCGTTTTGACAGCTCGGCTAAATAGTCGCGATGCTTGGGGAGTCCACACCACTCAACATTTTTTCCTCTGCCTCTTATCTGATTAAAGTGTTTACAAAGTGGGAGTGCTGTAAAAACAGGTCCCTTAGATGATTTTATTATATTCCTCTTCCACGGAACAAACCCGACCTTGTGTCTCGTTATTCCAAGCACTGTTTTCACACCTTTCCGTGGCCTTATCAGCGCCTTTTGACCCGCAGTCATTCAACAGTCCAATCAGCGGAGACCTGGTATAAATATGCTTTTCTGGCGCAATGACTCCGATCTTCACAAACAAGTTACGTGGGTGCCGGCCCGGTCGGCAGCTTGTTTTGTCTCCGTAACTCTGGCGCGGTACGTGTGTGTGTGATAAGAGGAGACTGAGCCAGTTCCAAACAGATACTCGGGCAAAAGAGTTACACGGGCAAAAAAGAAAAGCCGTAGCCATAAATGTTTATAGCTCGCCATTAAACTTTGCTTTAGATGTTGAATGTGTCAGTTACTGATAGCGGAGCCTGTCAGCTGATTTACTGTCATGCCTGAAATTGCCTTAGTGACGCCTGGAGAGGATGACTAACCAACTCAGGTAGGGTCAACAAGCGTAGACAGTCTGATAAGGGAAGCGAGGCGGAGACACCGAGGTAGATTGAGATAGAGAGCGGCAGAGTGAAACTGACAGAGAGAAAGAGAGAGAAGGAGAGCCCTTGGGATGGACAAGAAGAATGAGGGTCACTCCACGTAAACATGGCAGACATCTCTCGATCTACCCCGAAGACATGAGACCAGACGCAAACTACTCTATCTGATTGATTCTCTTGTTGGTCCGAGGATTGCTATCGGCGACGCACACTTTCACGTGTATTCGATGTTAGCTAGCTCGTTAAAGGGGATGGAAAAACTGGATTCGAACAGGAAGTGCGGCTAAGCTTTTGCTTTTTGGCTCTTTAAAATGTAAGGCGGAATATTTGACTGTTTCGTGATTTTTTATTTTTTTTACATTGGGTAATTTAAAAAAGAAAATTACAGCAAAGGAAAATAATGGCAAAAATTGGCCAATTGATGGCAGATTTTTTGGGTTTTGAGTCATAATGTCTTAATGTGTAAAATAAGAACAATTCAGCAAAATAAATCATTTTTAAAAATGAGCCATTTTTAAAAGAGCTGACCGATTTACGCGATGAGTATAGAGGATTTTTTTGGAATGATGAGTCTAAACCACAGTTATCTCTTCAAATGTAAGAAGCAAAATTCAAAATAAACTCAAGTACTAATATCGGAAAAATCAGATCAAGCAAAGTAACAAAGTACTGCTACGGTCAAAATGGAATCTCAACAGAACCGTGCAGAATCAAAACCGTTAGTGCTAGCAACTCCTCCAGTAAGGTTTCTCCATCATTAGCGCCCTCTTAGCGTCTTTGTCCCAAGTGGGACATCAGGCATCAACACCCATCCGTCTCAATCAGCCTCCATTTTCATTCAATATTCAAAAACAGCGGCTCCGAGTCGAGCCATAAAACACGCACGCGAGCACGCGAGCACACACCCAGCCGGCCCGCCGGCGCGTCTCGCAGCCACCCATCCTGCCGTAATGCCATTTAGAGTAATAGCACTGCTAGCAAATAACAGTTAACCGCGTTAACGTCTGACTCTGGCGCGCCGTGCCCCGTGCGAGCATCTGTCATCTTTATCAATGAGCAGGGGGTTTGACGTGAATCTAATTTGGCCCCTCCAAACATCTCCCCCCCCCCCCCCCCGCCTCACCCCCTTGTGTCATCTGCCTTCATGCGTCGCTAACAATGATGTCACAGGTGCTTGTACTGGATTAGGAGATGGCGTCATGGCCCACTTTTTAAAGAAGCGATTTGGATTTTGGAGGGTGGGTGTTGAACGAGTGTTTAGTTTTGAGGGTGGAGGACCCCCCCCCCCCTCCGCCCCCCCACACACACACACCCACACTCTCCACCCTCTGCCACTAACCTCCTGACCTGCTTGACCCGTGTGGCCACTTGGACAAAGGGAGCCTTTCCCTTTTAATTCTGCCCAGGGAGCTTTATATGGGACCTGACCCGGCGCTCCTCTTAACCTTTTGGACCTCCGGCCTGATGTCCGTGATTTAGGGCAAATTTCATTACATGCATTCTCCGGATGAGACTCTCGAGCTGAGGGGATGTGGCAGCGCAACAACTCAGCCTGATTAAAATGTCAGGTAGGGCAGACGAGACGCGACGCTAAGCCTCACATGAAAGAAGGCGCGAGGGTGTGATCCCGGATCTACGGACGCCATCGTAATAACTAAAACTGTACATAATAAGCCGCCGACACAAAGCCGGCGCTGTAACCGCAGAGCATCCATTGCATGAAATTGGCGGAAGGTACGGGAGATTCGATTGCATGCGCCATTCACCTGGCGAGAAACGTGAGCTCCGGCCCATTCACGCGCTATGAGTGACAGTCGCCGCGGTGTCAGTAAACAACCCCCCCCCCAGCCGGGGAACTTGTGAAACGGCGAGCGGGCGGGAAGACAACGCCGACACCGAAGGGGATGCAAAGATGAGTGAGGAGCACTAGAAAGGCAAGACCCTTGAGATGACCTGCCATCCAAGGCGCCTGGGCCTGTGTGCCGTCTACCTGTCTCTCTCTTCCCGACTGCCATGTTCTTGTCAGTGTTGACACCCTGACAGCCCCACCGAGAGCAGGCGGGCCGCTTAGCGGGCAGGCTGAATGGGGGGCTGACTGGGCCGGGCAGGGCCGGGCCGGGCTGGAGCCAGCCTCGCAGACGTAGACAATAGCGGGGCCCGAGGCCGGGGCCTGAAACCCGAAGCCCCGGCCTGGTATTTTAAGAGGCCTGAGTGGCTCTGGAGCCACTTGTCAATCAATAGGTGCACACAATCGGACGAAAACAAGACCTGGAATGGCGGAAAAAATTGAGACGATGACAGGGGGAATGAACATATTGAAAGATATTCCCTTTTTCCTGCACATTCTTGCTGAAGGAGTCTCAAGATGTGTAAAGGTAACGAAGGGGGGGGGGGGGGGGGGTGGGGGTAAGAGGAGTCCAAAGAAAAAAGTTTTTCTTTTTACAAGAAAAAAAGTCACATTGAAATATTATTTTCTAATTCAATGAAAACTAAGAATTGGGCAACGCCTCATAAAATTTAAAAGCAATTGTTTATTTATGTATTTATTTATTTATTTATTAGTAGATAGACTGGATTTTCAGATGAAATGTCAATATTTATCGAAATTAACTGACTGAAAAGATTATTTCAACATTCCCATCTTTTTGAAGGGGCGGGGGTAATATGCTTTTGTAGAATATTACGCACACTCTACATTTTTGGGCTTTCTTAGACAGGTAGTTTTTCAAGAAATGGTGAAGCAGCTATGTGTCTCTGTGCGGCATTTCACTTGCACACACACACCATCCACAAACGGTGTGTGTGTAATTGTGTGTGCGTGTGTATGCGTACACAGATAGCAAAGGCAGCACAATGGCGCTTCCTCCGCCTTTCACAAACACTCGCATCACTTGCCTTGTCTCTCTTTCTCTCCTCCTTGGTGACACCTCGTGCACTTCTGAAGAGGGCAACAAACAAGTTGATGACGTAGCTTTGGGAGCTGCTGAATGGCACATCGTAATAAGCCGTTAAAGGACACAGCGGGGCTGGGAGGGGAAAAAAAAAAAACACACACACATTAGTTTGCGTTAAAACTTGACTTCCGTTTGTCTTTTAAAAAAAAAAAAAAAGTCTTAAATTACATTGAGAGAACAGAGATGGCAAATGTGGCCGTCTCCTGCGGTTATTAGTAAATATAATAACGCAAATGAGACACACGCAGGCTGGCCCTCAATTGAGTTGACTGTGAAGTTCGTTAAGCCATTACTCCCTGAATCTCATTTCAAGTCTGGCCTGCTCTTTACATTTGGAAAAGTGTAGAGTGTTTTCACACAGCTCATTTTAAATGTATTTTTCGAGTTACAAAGCATTTTCTTTCTTCAATTTTCCAAAGTGCTGCCTTTACAATTTAAAAATAGCATTATACTACATTGCAATGATTACATTTTTAGGTAAATTTGAAAGGAGTCAATAATAATAACAATAATAATAATAATAATAATACATTTGCAAAGTCTCACAGCATCATACTAATGAAAACATCAAGTCAGCTGCCGTCTAAAGTGACTCGCTCCAGCAACACTGCCGACTCAACTTACAAGCTTGTATTTCCTCATAAAGTGGCCGGGGTGTTTATTTATTCAACTACTAGGGATAAGCCATTTTTATTTTTGACACGGCTACAGTCATACAGATGCAAACAAAGAAGAGTTTCACAAATAAGTGACTAAATAAGCGGCAGTCGTAAAAATAGATGCCTGTGAGTTTTGTTAGATCGTCTGAAAAAGTGTTTCAACTCTGCCATAGAAATGCGATGCGTTAGCCACTTGATGGTGTTTACCATGATGTGTACAAATAACCCCCGAAAGGTCACGTTTGTGCAAACCCACCCCAGAAACCGAACCTCATTCAACTAATAAAAGCTATAGGAAAGTGAACCAAATCAAAGTTGATGGCCGAGGATGTTTATGACCTCCCTGGGTGCATGAACTCCTCAAGCTCAAGCAAAGATGCCAGCTATCAGGAGATTAGTCAAAATATCCTGTCAAGGTCCAATCGAGTCGGGTGGCTGAGATTACGCACACACACAAACACACACGTGCGTGCGCACACACACACACACACGCGTGACTCCTGACTGGAGTGTTGCGTGTCTCCCTTGTCAGCCAGATGCAGATTAGAAGTGACCGGCGGTACCATCAGAGAACGGCGCCTGCCTCGTGTTTTCCGGTGAAGCATGCGTCCAGACACATCTGCAAGCAGTTGACTGGGCCTTTTCCTGCCGCTCTGTTCCTGAGAGGTCTGGAAGGGCGACGCTCCGATGTTGACCTTATTGTGCCCCGCCTGTCACTTAACCTTCGTGTTCCATGTCAGCTCCCCTGCCGCCGACGTTCAAGCGGCGCAGACTCTGATGCAGAACACAACACGACACCAGCGCCGTTTAAAGTGGCCGACCTCGAACGTGGCGAAGAGACGGCCAAGGAGTAATTGAAAGGCGTGTGAACTAATTCCAGCTTGCCTCGTGGTTTCTATAGAGAAGTGGCAGCTGCTGTCTTGTAAAGCGGCGGTCGCCGACAAATGGGCCGTACAGAGACGGAACAAAAAATAAGAGACAGAAGAAGAGCCTACGACTTCCAGGAAAAAGAGAGCTACATTTAAGAGTCGGTAGTAGCAGTTAAAAGACATTTTTACCGCCCGCGCGGCGTAATATGTGGCAATAGCCTCCAAAGTTAGCCTCCAAAGTTAATCCGGGCACATTTTACAGAGAATTCAAGTGGAGTTCAGAACAGCTCGACTCCTTTCCCAGCTCATCAGTACGGCACTGATTGATTCAAGAATACAAGACTGTCTTTGGCAGTTCTTTGGTTAAAAATAAAAACTCAATGACTCATATCTTGATAAAGATTTGTCGGGTCAAAAGTCAAGTCAAGGCAACGCTATCATTTGTTTTTAAGCTTGTCTATTAAAATAATTTTTACTTTTGCCCCGTAACGTGTCGGAAAGACTGTTGTTGTAAGGGCTGAATCTCAAACCCCCGGAAAACAAACACGACTTCTCGCCCAAAGTGTTTATGATCCCGACCCTTTGAAAGCAAGCGAGTCACCGTGATAAACTGTTTCAAAAAGTTTACATTTTCTTTGCCTCTAGAGCCTAAGAAACACAAGCTCGTGCTGTATAAATCTGTCAGGGGCTGCAGAGTTGAGCGTATACAGAGTCATGATTTACACGTTCCAGATGGGAGATTACAGGACGGCGGCGTTGGCTCTTCTTCGTGCGCCCACTTCCACCAAAGACCCTTTGAGCGCTAACGTCTTCAAACATTGTCTTTTTGCCGGAGACGCCCTGGTACAAAAAAAAACCAACCTGGCAACGTTGTGAGCCAGAAGGACGGACATCCAGAACATGAATGGTGAAAATATCACAAAATATCGCCTTAGCTTGACCACAATAAGACATTGTTGATATGTATTCAGACATTTCTGCACACTCGTCTCCTGGGCAACCTTGCATAATAACAATTTGCAGAAACAAAGAACTTACACAGACTAAAAGAGACGCTCAATTGGACAAAACTTGTGTGTGTGTTTATGCTTATGCGGTGTAGGCAGCATGCTTTCTTCCCCGAGGCTCTCGCCCGGGGTGCGTAAACAGTGATCCTATGGTGCCGGGCAGAACAATTCAGTGTCAGGGAAAAGGTCAGCGATCGCTGCTCGGCTCCATCGGGTCAGAGAGGGGAGCATTAAAAAAAAAAAAAGCAACAGAAAAAAGGGGGCTAAAGTGGCGAGGGCCCGGAGAATATGTTTCCAATAGACCCTCGTCAGGCCGCGTTAGCATCTGCGTCCAACACGTGCACCGCGGGGATCGTGACCCTTCGCTTCCCCTTCCCTCGCACTCCCCGGCGGGCCGAGCGGCCTGCAAGGTCACCACATGGACCAACGAGGCACAATATAAAATGACCCCCAGCAACTGGCCTACGCATAAGCCCCCCCCGCCCCCTTTCCCCTCCAACACCCTTTGGATATTTCCAGGGAGCACTAGAGTACTAGCTCATCCCTGGCAGGGTCACTGTCAAGCCGTAAAATCACACCGGGGCCAGAGGCGTGGCCCGAGCGGGTGGAATGGGGCGAGGGTACGCCCGCAGCGCCGAGGCGTTGATCAACGCCGACGCTCGCCGTCCTGTCGGCCGTCATCACGGAAGGAGCGCGCCGAGCTCGGGGTAAACACGGACGGAGCGGCGGGACCTTTACGCTGCTTTTACCTGCAGTAACCGGAGCCGCGTGTGGCATTCTAAGATCTAACGCGACCTGATGGCATTGCAAAGAGGATAACCATCACTTGGGAAATGTTGCCGCTGTGGGGCTACGTTGGAAAGATCAACTTTCTGGATCACTGTTGGAAAAAAAAAAAAAAAAAAGACTCCTGCTGTGGAATCTATATTGACGTCGCAATGCTAATTTTGGGCTTCGATTCTCATCTTTTTACAGAAAAGAAAGTATCTTGCGTCATTTCATATATAAGCTCTCATAACATTTAATATCCAACCTGAACATGCACCTGTTGTCCTTCAAGTCAATTTGTGAGGCAATTTGTGATGTTTCAATTCTATCAAAGTCAAAATCTTTATTTTGGCTCAGAGGTTAGAGAAGATAAATGAATAGCAGACTACTCAAATCTGATATTTTATATGTGATGCTAAATGGGCTGTAATGTCGGTTGTAATAATTCTCCAAATCGACATCGGAAAATAAAACGCTACAGCAATTTGATTTCACTTCCTCATCAATGTGCCTCTTCTGGGTTTAAAAGGCGACTGCATTTGATTATCTCTCGTTATTTTTCTCCCATTAGTCATTTCCTAATGATGTCATCAATGTCATCATCCTCACTATTAAAAGGCTCGTCGCAAACGACACAAGATGTCAAATAATGAGGAGCTATCGAGGTATTCTTCCGCTTGACAGGGGGAAAATAATTATTCATTAGGATGGAACGCTTCATTTAATTAGTCTTTTTGTTAAGACAATGAAGGGAGATGAACTTGCATGGGAAGATGTGTTTTTCAATGCATGACAATAACGGGAGGATGGGGGGGGGGGGGGGGGGAGAAAAGAACAACATCCCGGGCTAATTTGAATACAGTCCTATTAGTCTAATGACCAGAGTCTGTGATCACTACTCATCACCATTAATGCCACAACTCTCCTTTGCTCGCATTGCCCAAGGCCCGACTTTTTCCCCTTAGCCCACATTCGGCCGGGGAACCAACGCGTTTCCCCTTCCGCTACACATGAAATGTGACATGGAGACACTAATGTATGTGGAAAGGGGACGGAAAGCCGGGATGCTAAGACACCGCGCGCTTCTCCTTTCGCGGCTAATGATATGACGTGCCACACGGAAACTGGGAAAAAAAAAAAAAAAAAAAAAAGCACACAACCTTTCGTGGTTAAAAGCCATCAGCGGCGAGGCACGCTTTTTTCTAAACGCGCTAATAGGTGCACCTAACGAGCTTTGACCTCCCGTCCGCCGGCGTCCGAGACCATATTGACATCAGGATGATGAAGATGCGGCGGCACTGCGTTCAAATGAGTTGGAAGATTGCAAAAAAAAATCGGTCGCATTTGCAGTTGCATGATTTGCTCCTGTTTTCTGCTTCACAATGCACAACGGTCGCTTATTATTTTAAACACATGTTTTGGATATAAACAAGTCATGCGACTTGCCGCGATTGGGGAAAAAATACTCTTGGGAAAGCTTCTGGAAATTGTGATACATGCAGAAATGTGTGGAGGAATGTCAAAGGGAGCTTAAGATTTCAATTTTGGAACACTTTCTGGCACGCTGGTCAACGTAGAGGAAATAAATCAGTTTCACGGCTAATCGTAAAAAAAAATCTTCGGGAATGTTTTAAGAAACATCCTTAGCTGTTATACAACTGTAGCTTTATTGATTTTCTCGAAACATTTTCAACTAAACTCATGATGCGTTTATCACATTGGGATTCGTACGACCTTGCGGACGCAAGTTCCCTCTCGTCTGAGTCTCGACTGATTGTTAGCCGATTGAAATTCTCTCATACGTGTCATCAAGGGCAAAACTCGGATGAAAGATAACCTCAGCCGTTATTACAGCATCAAATGAGCATTGAAGTCATTTGGACGAGCGACGACCCCCCCCCCCATTCGCACATACCGGCAGCACATGACAAAACAAACAGGTCAGCGAGCATGAGGTGAAAACATGAAAGTCACACGTCTAATGCCCTGGCATCATCGTCACCCGGCGCCATTCCACTCGGCCGGACAAAGTGGCACAGCTGGCAGAGAAAAGAGCAGGCGCAAAGCAGGCAAGAGTGTTAAATGACCCACGGTGCTCAACAACCTTGGTGACTGGGGAAGGCCAGCACTAATTAACGCCGGGCGGCCATTTTGGCTGTCAGGGGGAATCGTCACTGCGGGGGGGGGGAGGCCAGTCCTTGGATTCACCCCTTTGGTCGTCCTCGTCACTCGCCCGCGGACAATTTTTCCCCCCCCATCCTCTAACGCCAGCCTGACCCCCCCCTTCCCCCCACCTATGCTAATGAGAGGAACATTTGTCCGAGGAAAAGCCAGACTACAACTGTGTCAATCAAAACGCTAGCCTTTCACTTTGTTGCCGTACTCGCCGCACCTCAGGAACTGAAATCCTCCCAAAAAGGGTCACAGGGAGCAGAAAATGAACCCCTTGCTAGCACGGTAAACGTTAGCAATGTGAACCATTCCATTTCCAATGTGTGACAACGCCACAACACCTGATTTCGACATCTCGGTGCAACAAAATGAGTTCCGGTTACTCGTCATGTTCGCTCGCCCTCATCAATCAGACTGTTGCTGCGCAAAGTGCGGGAGGCAGCCGCGGTCTCTGCGTGAGTGCTGGAAGCAAGAACATCTTCCGCAGCCAAACACGTCTATCAATCATTCTTCCCGATTCTGACACGCCGCCTCGGAAAACCCCGAACGTCGTGTCGCCTTCCGGAGACGATCCGCCGCTATCGCATGACGCGGTAGGATTCGGATTCATCGCCGGCAATTTATGGATTCATTTATCAGCCGCTTTCCTATTTGTTTCTTTTAATCGGCCCCGGGGGTGCGAGCGCGGCCTTGGCCAGCCACCAGCGCCGGAGCTTTATTCCTCTTCACACAGGCCGAGTGTTAACGCCGCTGGCCAAGTTCACAGATTTGACTGACTGTAGACTTAATGCCGCTTGCCTTGTTTTCAGCACTTGTCCCTCCAGATTTGCCACCCTGGCTGCACAATTTCCTCCAATTCTAATTATTCATCAGCTCGTTATGCCCGTGCCTGGGCGCCTCCCCTAATTAGAGGCGACGCGGGCTTCGGTCCCGGGCTAGCCCCGAGTGAGGGAACCAGTTCCGAACCAGTCTGCGGCGTGCGCCCGTGGAGGACTGGGTAAGTGCCAGCCTCTCGGAGTACGCGAGGGAGAGGAAGGGCCCGTCTTGACAGTGTGATTTGACGCCGCTTCACACACCATCATACTGCGATGCCCCATATCTGTTAGCATCACCGCTAGATGTTAAGAGCTAAGTCTTTGTTTCACTGGTGTTATGTATTGCCACATGAGTGTGAATTTTTTTTTTTTTTTTATGTAGATTTGTTTAATGCCGTCAAGTCGGGCTGCTGAGAACAGTGTCAGTGGGCAGCGTAGACAAGCGTGAATTATTAAATCATTGTTCCCTAATTAACATCAGCCCCCCCCCTCCTCCTCCTTCCCTTAGACGCCGAATAGCCTCTCGGGCTAAGAACAATAGAGCGCGCCTGTGGTTATTTAAATGAACATTTTACGCAAACAGAAACAAACAATGGTCCCTTGTTCGCGTCCACTGACACAGCTGTTTATATTAAGATGTCTTGTTTTTGCTGCAGAAGCAGTAGTAGCGTTAGCATTAGCTAATCAATGAAACTGTCAGTGTCGAATAAAAATAAGACAAGTAACTACTGTTCTCAGACCAGTCCAAGACTGCAACACATTGTATCAATTTAAATAGCGACATAATACTAACCTGCCTGGTTAATGTTGTATTTTCTGAAAAAATAATGCTTGGCAAAAAGCGCTTTTAAATATTGTGGACATTGGGTCTTATTTGAGGGCAGATGTAAAACCAGCTCACATTGTTAGCATCTTAGCATGTTGTAAACATCATCGGAAGTGTTTGACTGTTGAGTTGTTCTCCGCGCCTCGGCGGGTAAACAACATTTTCAGTGACCTAAAACACAGCTTGCGTGCAGACATAGAGCCGAAACGGAAATGGTACCTTCTTAAAAATACCCGCGTTCGTGACGACGTGACCTGAGCCTCGGGAATTTACCGTGACCCCGTGTGTCATCTTTGCACCTACATTTGCACATTAGCCAATGTGTCAAGTGTAGTAATTCTTTGTGCGGTGCGGTCCAGCCCCCCCCCCCCCCCCCCGCTCATTTTCTCGCAAATCTACGGTCGAAAAGATTTAGGACTCACGCTAATGCATATTCATTAGCCCCCCCCCCCCCGCTAATGCTAAGACTCACCTATTAATATAAGCAAATACATTACATGCATAGACGGTGCTGTGCTAATTAAATCCCTGTGTGTGAGCCCAGAAATATGTAATGCTGACATTTAGTCAAGGGAGATTTGGGGGAGATGAGGAGAAATTCTAGCGCTGGGCTGGAGCCGGGCCCGAGGCGAGCTGGCAGACAAAAGGACAGCGGCAGGCGGCGAGTCTGAGATCGGGAGCGGCGGAAAGGTCATCTCCGTGAAAAGGCTAACGTGTCAGTGCTTTTGTTCCCGGCCCTCGGAACATATGTTTGGCCCTCCTCCACGGCTGCCCCCCCCCCCCTATCCCCGCTATCGGGATGAAATCTAACCTCCAGCCCCCGTTGCAAAACATAAGATGAGACACTCAGCACATGCACAAACACACAGGCGGCGACGCACGTTGGTGCAGCAGCGCTTATGTTGCGATACAACAGTTGTTTTGGATAAATCGCCCGATCGCTCACGCCGGCGGAAAGCGACACCGTCCGAGAGCACCTGTCTGATTCTACGTGCATAAATCCAGATAAGCTGGACCTTGGCGAGCATGCAGTGAGTGTAAAGAGTCCAAATTGGCACCTTTTTTTTTTTTTGTAGACTGATGTGATGGTTGTTCCGTGTACGCCTCATGATTCTCACTCGAGCTCGTTTAGTGCCGTTTCTTACGAGACTTGAAGAGGAACATCTTTGGAAGAATATCTGCAAATCATAAAAAAAAAAAAGAAAAAAAAAAGTCTCAGTTTCCAAAATGAAAAACTGTTGACAGGATGTTGCGCACAAACGACTGAAGGGATCAACCCTCGCCAATGAAAATAACCCCTGTGGCGGAAGTAATAAAATATCAGTAAAGTAATCTAATCTTTGGTTAGCCAAATGTGGAGCTCCGGCCATGAGTTTGTGCAGCGGGGAAATGAGTCAACCACAGGAGAAACATGTTGGCAAGACATCTTTCACCTCGAAGAGTGAAAAAGGTGAACTGCTGGTTTATCACCCCTGGACTCGCTCTTCCTCCCTCAACAACAAATCCGAGGCACAGAAGGAGGAGGGGCGAGAGGAGGGCTGTGGGGGGGGGGTCATCAATTTTCCCCAAACTGCCTTCATATCAGAATTTTTTTTTTTTTTTTTTAAAGGTTCTTCCTCAAGGCAGCTTTAAGAAGTTGTCTCAAGTGACCACATTCCAGCACTGGTTTTTACACCTTGGGTAACTTCACACCTGAAGAGAAATATGCACGGAAGTGAGAACATGACATGTTCCCCAACACCTGCATGAAGCTAGAATAGCTTGTGGCTTCATCGGAAACCGGCAGAGGTTTCAAATTCTTTGCCGCAATAATGTGCACGTGGCGACTCGATCTTTTTGTAAATTGATCCATTTTGATAAACTATAAAAAAAAAAAAAGGGAGATTTCTCCAGTTCTGATTATTCTTTGCTGTCCAGCAGGCAAGCCGACTTTCCAACAGTGTCAGTCTGGATCAGGTGAGGCCATAGTGACGTTCAAAGTGTGTGTATGTGTGTTCTTGTCTGTGTGTGCGTGTGTGTCAAGGAAGGAGAAAGGACTGGAGGTTGTTCTCGTTAGCGGAATGAGAGCCACTGTCACTTCTAGATTGTAACTAGTTGCCAGACAACTTGCATCTCAGCTCTCTTAAACAACACACTCCCCCCCCCCCAACCCTGTTACGCCAAGTCCATGTGCCAAACACAGTGACCCACATTGACATAAAGCCCTGGATGACACTTTGGACCGGTCCGTCCACTATTCATAGCTTGGCGCTGGTCAACTCAGTCAAATGAGGTGAAGAGCGAGAAAACAGCCAATGCTGCGTGACAACTGTTTGCCTCTCTATCGTCTATTCCTGGGCATGTTTGCGCTTTGGTCCATTTTGTGTCTGAGAAATCACCACCGGTGCCACATGGGTCCTTAACACACACACATACACACACACACACACACACACACTCGGCCGTCGTGAAAAAAACATGCCGCCGAATGGAAAACAACACCGGAGAAAGGGGCGGATAAATAAATGATGGTGTCAGGGCAGAGTGCGAATAGCAGCCGTGAGGATGCGAAAAGGAGAGGAAGGCAAAGTGATTAAGGCTCCAGAGCGCCGGCGATAGGCCTCTCTCTTCCTGGCGGTCTCTGCGGACCCCGTAGATGAGGCTGAGAGCGGGCAGACGGGACAAGGCAAGCTCTCAGGCTGTCGCCGCCAGTGATGCCCGACCCAGGAGACCACGCGAGATGGGAAAAAACTCATAAAAGCTATTATTGCGCAGATGGTTTGTGCTCTTTTGCCTTTCAAAAAAAAAAAAAAAAAATCTCGACCGGTGGAATTCACATCCACTCAGGCTCATCTCGGAAACGGCGTCTATGTTTGCGGATCTGCGAGCGTCTCATAGTGTCGCGTCGGCGACTCGGAAGGAGCGCCCGCTTAATTCCTTGGGCGCTAATTCTGCGGACATGCCGCAGCTTGCCGCTCAAAAGGAAGCTATCTCACAATCAGGGCGTGAAATGCTAAAGAGCTTCCAGCCAATGCCCCTGCTTGTGTGGCGTTTTCTCACAACTAGTGTTCATTTGACATTTAGTAAATCATTACTGCAGCCGTGCCTTTAAGCAAGAGACGCACACATAAACGTGGCGCAAGGGAAAAAAAAATCATCTCTACGTACACACATACACACACACACACGTGCAACCTTTATTAACACTGTTAACATGTGAGGTGACCTGATTTCGTTCATTGCCAAAATGACACATTAAACCGAGAAGTGTGTGATCAACGCCCCTGCAGCCTGCCTGATGTCAGCTTAGAAAAAATAAAAAAAAAAAAGTGAGGAAATATTAGCTTATATTTAGCATGACAGTATTCCCCTGCAACATTGCGATTTACGTCTCTCCAAATAGCTCCAACTTGACCTGCTAGGAACATATACATCAGATTGGTATCGGTGTCGTCGTATCGGCACACATTTTTAAGCATCCTTATGCAATTTCTCAACACTTTTTGCGTGTTCGAATATGCTCAAAATATATAGAAGTATGTTTGAATAAATGAAAATAAAATCATAATTTCAAAGGAGGCTCAGAAGGCCCCGCAGGCTTTCACACCTCTCCCGCGTGTGCTAAGCTTCGTCGCGGCCCCTCTAATCAACGGCGGGCTGAGGGTTGAAAGCTGATAAAAACCCAAGCGATACGGCGGCCGCTCATCTGTCCGCTCGCCTCTCGTCTCCGCCGACAGCTGACGGATGGCTGATGGCGAGAGATTCACGGCTGAGCGATTGCAGATGGACGCGAGACATTTCTGATGTCTGGCAGTATGGTGAATTTTGGCGCAACACTTAGTGACCTGCAAAGGTGACACTCTTTACACTCAGTGGCCACAATATTGACAGATGTCAAACTCCAGGCCCGAGGGACATTTGGATTCTACGAGGTCTCCTGCCCACACACAATTTCTAAAATGCTTCCCCCCCCCCGCCCCCTCCTCACTTGTAATACAAAAGAATGTTGCTGTTCTCGCTCCTCATTTTACGAGTCCAGATCTATACGCAAATGCGGCTGACGATTCTAAAAAGGCACCTGTAACATTTTTGTTCCATGCATCACATTGTTTTGTAGCAATGCTTTAAGCCCGTTGTCTGCGTCATTATCTCGCAAAGAGCTTCTAATGTCTCATCACAGCACTCACACGCATCCTCCTTTTTAATCCATAACCTCTTAAGGCGGTCAAAAAAAAAAAAAAAACGTAAAAGGTAGCGACGGCGTGCCTCGGCGTTTGGTACGCACGTTTTTTTTTTTTTCATATCAATGAGTGCACCGGGTGGAGTGGAGCAATATCCACCATCAATTAAAGATGGAACAAGAAAGCAACAGTCGCGCTAATGTCGGCCTTGAGAGGCTGAGCGGGGCAATCGATAGCATTAGAATAAGAGATTGTTTGTGTGACACGTGAAAAAGCTATTTGGTTTGGCGGCGCCATCACAAAAAAAAAACGCAAAGCAAAACATTTCAACTGTTTGGTTAAAATGATTTTCTTTAACGATTGGTCGCAGGAGGACCCGCGTGAGCCTCGGAAGTAAATCTCCATTGCAGATTTGCTTAGCACAACTGATTGTTTTTCTTTTTTTTTTGGACGGCACGTGTTTGCTGGGATGACACGGGAAGGGCGTGACGCCCTTTTAACGCTGTTTTTTTTTTTTGCACCGTGGTGGCTCGGCGTGACGGTGGACTTTGAAGTATGCTGTTGCCGCCGGCTCCGTGTTTGTACTGTTCTAATCGAATAGAGCGGAAAAAATTAGCTATTTCTTTTTTTTTTTTTTTTTTTTTTTTTTTTAATCGTGCAAAATTATTTTGGGTAGTGTTAAAATGATCTCTATATCCACGCACACACACGTGTGTGGCCTGGCAGGGCAGTCGTATCTCAATACACCACTGCACTCGAGTGAATCCAACAACGAGAGACAGGTTCCTTGTGTATTTTAACATACTTGGCCAATAAAGATGATTCTGATTCAGATTTCCTTAGTTATACAAATATGGAAATGGCGCTTCACTTTTCCCAAGTCATTGAGACACAGAGCCAAGACGCGCGTACACACACACACACACACACACACACGCGCCAACTCCGTCTTTGGCCGTTCGCCTCCGAGCGCTTTGACTTGCTCGGGCTGATATTACAAATTCAAACTCTGCCGGAGCCTCGGCCTACCTTGACGCTCGCCTGCCCCGACACCTCAGCGGAGACGAACGCTGAGACGACGCCAGGGCGAGGCGAGCTTGCCCGGCGTCTTCTCGCCTGACAGCCAACATGTTTATTATTGGTGGCCGTCCCACGCTCGTGAAGAAGGGACAGGCGACGGTTCTCGCCATGCCCCAGGCGGAATGGAGGCAGACGAGGTGGGGAGACGCTACAACAACTCACACGACATTGACCTATCGCGTTCCCCCTCGGGGTGTCAACGAGTGGGAACGAGGGGGTTAAGCCATCTCCGCTGTGGTGGAACTAAGAAGGAATACGCCAGGGAAAAGACGAGGAAAGGATGTTATGAAGATTATTGGAAGAGGGCAAACGCTGTGTTGTCAGGGGGGTTGTTGATGTAGCGAAGGCTATTTTTAAAATCATACCACTTTGGGTGAGATACGGCTCACTCGGGGACATACCAAAGCCGCAGGTGGTGCTAAAAACTCCAAACGAGAAATTCTATTTAGGTCAAAACAAGAAACAGCTAAAGAAACAACAAAATGGCCGATAACAGTAACATAAAACCTCTAAAGCACAGATGACTGACAAACTGTTAACTGTGTTGTTTGGCAGCATTTGAACGCTATTGCTAGCCCGCTAGCTAGCTAATTTTATGATCTACTGCTAGTGTATTTCCGACGACTGAGAATCAAAATGATCATCTGTCGGCAACATGACGCGCAAGTTAGTGTTTAGCGTAGAGGCGCGCACGTGGGCGTCGAGAATGAAAACCCGTGTTTGTGAACTCAATATCGCGACCTCTGACCTGCGCCATGCTGTGCGGCGGTAGCCTTTCTTGTTACATTTTATAGGGTCAGGAGTTCATAGTCCATCCATCAACGTCTCAAGCGGCGTGAAGCTTATTTTTAGCCAAACTGAAAAGACTTGAAGCAGATGAATAGGGAGAAGATTTATAGTTTTGGTCACCTAAATCTCGACAAAAACGCCCCCCCCCCCCCCCCAATTCCCCCTCCCTCCGCTACTTGACCCAAATGAGTCGGTGCCAATGTTGCTCTCGCCCCCCGGGGTCAAAAAGCAGCAGTCCCCAGGGGCACGGTGATATTATTTCCAGCTCCGACTCTGTCGTTAATGATCTCACACACTTTTAAGTAAAGCGGCCACTTGCAGAATGCACCTGTTGTGGATTCCTTGCTTCCAATGCCTCAAGGGTAATGAGATAAACGCCATCTTGTTTGCCATGACTCGCAACAGTCGATGAATACAGCAAACTGAGTTCGAAAATGTTCTTCATTAAATTTGGGTAAAAAAAAAAAAAAGGGGAGGGGGGGGGGGGGTTCAAATCCCCTAATCTTGTTCCATACCAAAATTCACATTTGAGATATTTCAAAATGGAGTGTATCTGTGCCCAATCCCTTTTAATGGGATTTCCCTTGATCTACTTGAAATAATCCAGCACAATTTAAAAAGTACAGGTTGGTCGAATTAATGTTATTTGCTTAAAAAAAAAAAAAAAAGGGGGGGGGGGGCATGGGATGCAAAAAGAGATTGCTTTTCAAACTCCGAACCATGGATTTTTTTGGGGACGTTAAATTGAAAAGAATCATAATCTGCTGGCTCAGCTGCTCCTTCTTCCCCGTGTATGCATATTATCGTACTTGGCTGGTTGTTTTGCTAGTGTTTTGCCAATAGCGAAGTCAATACGTGTCCTAAGCGGTGGGAATTGGAGCCCTAAATGGACGGAAGTCTGAGCAGTAACTATTGTCATTAGTCCAACTGGGAATCCCACTTGGACGTCCCTGGAGATCCCAAGCCGTCCTTTCCGTATGTGACGATACATAGTAGCGCCTCTGACCGAATTTGCACGCCATTTTCCTCACTTGCACGTCAACGTGTGGAAACGCGAGCGAGAAGCGGCTCGGGTGCACTCCGAGGTTCATACGCGCACTCGCACACACGCAGACTGGATATGGAGACAGAAGCACCCCAACGCCAAATTAATTTTTCATAACATCATGCTCAATACAAAATGCAATAAGTGTTTCTTGTAAGACGACTCCCGGGCACTTATAGCACTTGAGCATGCGGCGGAGGTCCGGTCTACATGTTTGTCTGACTTACTTTGACTCCAGGAGGCTGACATCTGATGCTGAGGAGGCCCGGGGGCTGCTCGGCTTGGCTGCGGGAGAGAAGGAGGCGAGACAGTGCGGTTAGCGATAGATAGGTGGGCACACTCGCCATCATCCCAATCCGTCACAAAAGAGATTTGCCTTCCGCTGAAGAGGAACAGCAATAATCCTGTTCTGCGGGAATATGATAGTCAAAAATGGATGTCTTTTCATTGTTGATCCTTTCAGTTTGGCCTCTTGCATTTAATAGTCTCCTAAGCTACACAGGAGCTGAACAATTAATCAAATTCAAATCCAGGCATATAAATGTATATATATATATATATTTTTTTTTTCAAAATCGTTCACCAGCTCACTCCAGTTGGATTTTAGCAAAAAATAATAATAATAATAATAATAATAATAATAATATTGTCTGCCCGACGACAACTGTGTGTGCTCACAATCATCCAGAATTGACAAAACTAAGACGATTGAATTAGACCTACATTACATGACATCATCGGTCCGTAAGTAATATTTATCTTGGTGAAGCACCCGACTTGTCTGCAAACGAACAAACAAGTGATTTAAGGACATGGAGATATATGAGAACTCAGTGCTTGCTGGCTGTTTTAAAAATAAGAATGAGCCACTGTTCCAGCATTCATTGCAACCGTTCCCACGGTTCCGGTCAACATTTGTTCCGTTGTGTTTTTTTTTTTTCTAATCAGGATAACACATCAGCGACTGTGTCTTGGTGTCTAGAAAATTCCCCACCAGAAATAGCTCATAAATGACAGTTTATTCAAGGTCGTGAAGCAAAAGAGGATGTTCTCACTACAAATTAGTGGGAATTGTGCTCTATGACATGATACTTTTTGAATGAACCATTTCGATCCAACTAAAATAGCCTGAACCAGTAACTCCTCTGAAAATATAGCAATTACCGGGATTTGGACACTTGTCTTTTTGGCTACTAGGCAGAATTTGCTCGGGTCAGCTGAACGTCCGCAAAAAGGCCTTGAGGGAGGAAAGCGACATTGACATGCAAATGATCGTCTCGAACTTTATTGAGCGGGTACATTTAAGTTAATTTGCTGTTGGGAGTGGCTAATTGAAGTAGGCTCCTCCAGTAATTCTTAAGGAGTCAATGCACCTGATTTAGAGGAGACCCGCTCGTAGATCTCTCCATTGACAGCTCGCTTCGCTCCGTATGTGACATAACGGCTGCAGAGCGAGGGGGAAGGCAGCGGAGTTGCGACCTTGGAGCGCCGCGTGGTTCTGATGTCAAGTATCAGCACCTTCAAGGCCAATCAGAAATGTTGCAGGAGACGTCTGGTGAAACGTTGCCTCTCCCTTTGGGAATGAAGCGCGTTAGCGTAGCGTCTTGCTTAATTCGAATGATTGTGACGGTAAGGCCGGCCCAAAGTGCCAGCACGCCGGCAAACTGTCGGACAATGTTTTTCCAATCGAGGCCATCTGACGCTAGTTTTTCCAGCAATTCAAAACATGTAGCAAGTGAAGCTCGCGACCGTGACCACTAGGGGCAGAGTTAGCATCGTGACAAGCGAAGTGGCTACAAACTGAAATCTATCAATACTCTGCTCCCGAATGAATATTTTTTGGCAGAGAAACATCCACGAGTGTGTTGGTACCTGGCCGAACGTCCTTTCCCGCGAAACACGCTTGTCCGATCACACTCAAACCCACTTATCTATATAAAAGCGTGTGCGCCTGTTTGCCCTTTTGCAGATGTGTGTGAAGGACCGAGCGTAGGGAGGAGGACGGGGGGGGCTTAAAGTAAAGCGTCAGGCCGTAATTGGGTTACGGGGGCCAGTGATGGATTAAAGCGCGGCCGGAGAGACGCTGCAGCAACATTAGGGTGTCTGAGATGTCAGAGGCAGAGCGCTCTCATTAATCGCCTCGGCCCGTACATTACTGCATTAGCTGTATTAGCAGCTACGACTCGCCAAGCACTTTGGGATTTCTCGCTGAGGCAGGCCACATTCTTGTCTTACACTTCTGGTAACTGTGGGCGGCGGCTCTCGCTTTTTCATCGACAAGTAGAGGCCAAGACAGTGGGAACAATTAGAGAGGATCAACAAGATTATTAATTCATACCTTGTGACTTAAGAACAGAGTTTATGGAAGTACAGCAGTCTGTAGCGTACTGACTGAAGCCCGATTGTAGAATTTTAGAAGATTGATGTTGGGATAAAAAAAAAAAAGATTTTGCTGCATTGTTGGATGTTACTGAGATCTGCTTGGACATTATTTAGCATTTGAATGATGGAGCTCGATGGGGCAGAGGTCATTAGCCTAAACGTCAATGTACGGGCTAACACCGGAAAGCTAAACCTTCATCCGCTCTTTCTTTTTGTATAGTTTCACCCACCCCTTTGCCGCCTCCATCCTCCCTGGGCTAAAATCGGTGACTTAATCATAGCTGATGAGCGGCCATGATTATCTCCTAGCTGGTCGTTAGCTTCAGCTAAGCCGCGATGCCGGGCGCTCGCAGAAACGTCCCATCGTATTATTTACCGGTCCCGTCTCGAATTGCGAAGTCCGCTCAGCCCTTTCCTGCTTTCTCGCCGTCGGTGTTCACAATGATCCATCTATATCCAACGTCTCATTCATTACAAGCTGTCTCATGAGCAACTCGCCGGATAAACATTTCCTCCCATTCAGCAATGAGATGCTTCCAAGACATGTTCAATAACCTTTCTTGCCTTGTGAGTCAAAGATGGTGTCATTTTTTAAGGGTATTTTGACTCATTATCATGGTTCAATTTTAAAAAAATGATACTTGGTACAGGACTGAGAGCTCGACTCATGAAGCCTATGATTGATTCATTAATAGAATAAGAAAGACATTTCGGCCTAAACAGAGTCCATTCATCCATTTTTTTTTTTTTTTTTTTTTTGCTCGTCCTCGTTCGAATCACGGGTGAACAATTCAGTCTTCAACGAACCTAAGATGACTTTCAGCAAGGGGGTTTTGCGGCTCGTCTATTTTTGGAACGTGGTACGTGCAAAGTCCACACAGGATGTCCAGCGCCGAGATTCAAACCCGGACACTCGGAACTGCGAGGCGCCAACTATTGTGTGAATATTCTGATATCTCCCAAAGACATTTTGGAAACCCCCATTTTGCTTTTACCATGGATCACTTTCTTTCGCCGGGCCGCATGACGAGGATCTGGGCCCGGCATGGATTGTTATTGGATCGCGCTGGTATAGAGCCCAATTTCCCATGAGCGTCCTTTGGTACCTGATCCGCGCTAAGAAATAGAGCAGCGAGCCTACCTCGCGCCCCCCCTCCCTCTTGTTCTCACACGCAAAAGCGCATGCACACACACTCGGGCCGCGGCTACACACACAGGTATCTGTTAGTCTTGCGAGCGCCTCCATTCACATGGAAAAGGGGCTCGTCTTCCGACTCCGGGATGAGGTATTAGCTTTCCCCTGTGGGAGAGTTCTAATTAGGTAATTGACTGATGCATAAAGCAGGTGCCCGTATCCGTTACAGCCGGCTCGACCTGTTCATTATTAAACGCTGACCCTCTCCGCCACTCGTGCCAAAGCTTACGGTGAAGGGGAGAAAGTAGCCGGCGGCTTTGACGGGGATAAGGGACACAACTAATTACACTTTGCCGGTTACCTGAGTGCTGATGCATCTTGAATGAGGCACCTGCAACTCTAATTCCCGCTGAACGAGAACGCCCAATGGCTCCATGTCAGTGTCGGTGGCAAGTAACGAAAAACAAACAAAAAAAAATGAGCCAATTATCCATCCATCCATTTTCTATGCAATAAAAATAACAAATAAAAATCTTTAAGTGCTAAAAATAAACAAGCCTGCTAATAGGTGGCCCCGTTTGGTAGATTCCAGAATCCTCCAAACCGTAGAAAACAGTCTGGACAGTGACATGCGCTGGCGCCATCTTGTCACCCATTTTAACATGACGCCGCAATGCAAAGCAGCAGACCGGTTCCAGAATTTACCACATGTAAAGGATATTTTCCGCAGAAACCTCACAATATAGTCATGGTGGACTATAAATGAAAAAGGCCATGATTATTAAGACTTGTATTCCTTTCTAAATACAGAGTGTGACTACTTTTGCCACCTCGGCTGTCAGGGCGTTATTAAAGGCGGAAAAAGCCCTTCTGGGGAATTAGTTTGGCTGAAAATAGCAGCGTTGCATGACAGACCAGGCAAACGGCTCGCCCTCGCTTGTCTGCCCCATCGACAGACGAATGAAACCCGAGCTACACTCCTCTGAGAGGAAAGGAAAGGAGAAACTGGCCGAGTGCGAGCGGGCAGCACTTCATTCTGACATTTTGACACTAGTGAAATATATAAAGGATTGGGTTGCCGTTAAGCCCGTCGCCGAGTTATTCACATCACCGGGCCAAACGATCCAGATATGGATTGATAGCGGAGACGAGAATTGATTCAAAGTGCGCGCTTTTTGTGTGCTGGCCGTGTAGACGAGAGAGCGAGCTGCAAAACATGACCCCGCGCGCTCCATTTTAATTCAGCGACTTACACATTTCATTTACAAGTGTGTAAGTTACAGATGCTTTCAAGCTATTTGGACAGAGCCAGACTGCTGGAGGCGGGCCAGCCTGTAAAGTTTTGCCATCAAAGACCATAAATTGGATCATACTCTTAAAATTGACATTTCTATAATTTTAACTTGTGTTCTGTCATCTTGCGTAAAGGATGAAATAGTGTTGGCTGCCGAGAGATGAGGAGGACTCTGGGCAAGGACGAAGTTTTTGATGTCATTTGTATTTGGAATTTGTGGACAAGTCTGTCGAAGAGAGCAACAAATAAATATTTAGCTCCGCAAGCTTGCTTCTTTTCATAAAAGATTTAGTTTTTTCTTTTATTTTTCTTCTATTCAAAAATATGCTTTCCATGAACAAGGAAATAGCCTGCTCGCTAACTAATTGATGGGCAAATTAAACAAATTTTAGCATTGAATAGAGACATTTATTTTTTCAGTCCGAGTCATGATGGAATGTATTTTGTCCAGTCCGTGTGAACCAGGAAGTAGCGAATTAGCTAACAAACGAAAGGACAAACAAAAAATATGTGGTTCTTCTTAATGATTTCACTTTGAATTGAGCAATTGATTTTCTTTTACATTTTGAGTCATGACAAAATTGCCCCCCAGCCAGAACTCAAATACGTTAAGTCGAATGTATTTCATCGATGACTGTGAAACAGGAAGTAAACCGCTTTTTGGACAACCAAAAATGTTGCTCGGCAAGTTTATAACTTTTATCAGAGAAAAATAAAGTAGGCTGAATACCTCTTGTGCCAAGGGCGCCAGTAGATTACCAGGTTGTGGCGTCATACTAAATGTTTAGGCCAAACAATCCCTAATCTGATCTAGCCTAATCCAATCCCATCAACAGAGATCACCAATAGGGAGATCAGACACTCACAACACAGCCAGTCAAGCCTACAATGAATATCTTTGCAAATTTGTGACATGTAAATGACCTCATTGGATGGATTTCCAAATATTACACAGTGGGTTCATTTAAAGCAAAACATCAAGTTTGTTGCCCTGAAATAAAATTCGATATATTATTGTAGCATAGATTTAAAGTGATCATCTGTGTATAAATCCCATTTTTCCCCCCGTACAAAAGTTTTTGATTGGACTTCTGCAGTACAGCTGGTACAGCAGTCGTACGCTGGTCAAGTGCCCAGCGTAATGGATTCCTCGATCCAATCACGGAGGCTTAGCAGTTACAGTACGAGATGGCGTTCATCACACAGATGTGGCCACTCTTGGCTCCTGAGATGATCAACCACCCACTCCAAAATCTCAGACAAATCAATCCCAAAAAAAAAAAAAAAAAAAATCTAATAAATGAAAGCAACAGTATGGCTTGTGCTTTTTTGATGGGATATTGTGTTATTGGTGCGGCATTAAATGCATCTCCATTTTACGAGCATGCTGCAGCCGAAATCCACTCAAGTTGCCTCCTGGTCTGTGCAAGACAAATTAAACTGTTCCACAATCTTGTCGGATATTTTTTTCTTTTTAGATATTTCTTTTAATCGTCCTTTGGTCAAGAAAAAAAAAATAAGCATGTTTACCTGCTTTGAATTTTGAAATGACATATTTTGAGTAAGTTAAGCCAAGAAGCAATTTTCGGCTCGGAAACTGCCAACCGGGCCTTTGCGACAGCCAAGCCGCAATGTAACCAGATCAGCAGCAGTATTTCAATTGTCAGATAAAAAAAATACACATAAAAATGAATCGCAACTCTTTTTTTGAACCTGCCCTTTGACATCCATGAAATTCATACTTCCCTTTAACTCTCGTACCAAAAACATCCCCCGTCTCTGGAAAAGGGACAGGAAGAAGATAAGAGCAATTTTACTCCTTGGTTCCACTTCAAAAGTGGAAAAGATCCAATAAAAATCTTTTTAACAGCAGGTCGGACAGAGGCGAGGCCTCTTTCCCTTGCTCGCTTTCTCTCTCCTTTGCTCAGTGTGAGCCTTGTCGTCATGTTTGGAATTGACCCCACGGTGACCCCTTCTTCCTGAACCAGAGGGAAGTCTGTCAGGATGCACAGCAGCTGGCTGAAAGCGCCAGAGACCAAGACAGACAACTTCAAGGCTCGAAAAAGGAAGGGGAAAAAAAAAAAAAAACGAAAAAAATCAACAAAACCGTTTTAAGAGTTAGTTGTTTCATTTAAGGAAATACATTTTATTTTTGAATCATCTTAAGAATAGAAGTATAACGATACAACGAATAACCATTTTTTTATTTTTTTAGGGAGTTAGCAGCTGCACTAGTAGCTAGCCAAAGCATGCCGCTAGCTGGCGCTTAGTTTTGCTTTTCGTTGCATTTCAATGAGGCACAAAATGCAAATTTTGCCTCACCTAATGGGATGCAAAACTATTTTGATCTTTAAACTTGCTCCAAAATGAGCTTTCCAGACAAACTTAAAAAAAGGGGAGGGGGTCTGGCACTCTTCTTATGAGTCCTTGGTCTTCTTCTCATCGTTTCATTTGCATTGCGAGAAGTGAGCAGCAACCATTTAAGGGGAGCAGCCGCAGAGATTAAACAGGGCAGTCCGGGGTTTAATCTTTGCCCTTCACGTCTACTCAGATGCAACAAGGACCACGGCTCGGGATGCTTGTGAGGTCATAAAGGCCTCGTGCCAAAGAAAGGGCGACACCTCCTCACTATGATTAAAACAATAAATCTGATTAGGCCTCTCTTCCTTCATTTTTTTTTTGTCTTTCTTCTTTTACAAGGACCGGACGACGTGCGTGAGCTCTCCAAAGTCATCTTATTTCATCTGTCTCCCCAGGTGTGCCCGTACTGCACGTGAAACCCAATAGTAGATTAAAGTGCCAAAGCCCTGAGAGAAAAAATGCTTTTAGGAACCGTTAAAAGTGTCTTTAACAGTGTGTTTTTAGGGCACACTAAAACCAACGTACGGCACCACATGGCCGAGATGATGGAAACGAAGGGGAGGGAAAGAGATAGACGTCCACAACTTGCCCCTGTTTTAACACCCGGTCTGGACTGGACGGATTATTTCAAAATTTTGATGTATTTCTGTCCCGGCTGATTTCAGATCTAACGGTGAAGCAAAGCTTTTAATTCTTGTCTGCCCTGACTGGGCGCCCGCCGGGGTGCCCGTGACCCCTTCATACCTGAGCTTGTAAAAGCAGCCACAGGGGGTCTCAACAAGTGAAGAAATGGAAGCCATGTGACACAAGACAGTGCCTATAAATATGGCGGAGATCACAGGGGCACTTAATGCAGGGGTGGGCAGACGCCTTTTTACCAGTGCGTCTACAACATCTTAAAAAGGTTCTGTCGTGTCATATGAAACCAATAAAAAAAAGAAAAAACTTCCTCCCGATGTGGGAAAGGCCTGCGCCGAGACTTTTCAGCCCTCCTTTTGCTTTAAAGGCACGCTCACGTCACATTCTTTTTGTTGTTGTTGTGGTGCGTGTGATTTATTCACCGTTCTACCTTTATCTTGAGTTCGCTCTCACCCCCTCGCAAAATGGAGGGGGGGGGGACATTTTTTTGAAGGAACTCACTGCTGATTCATGTTCCGAGCGAATGAGGTCAAAATGGGAGGAGGGCAAATTTGTTATAGTGTTAAAGCAATTCTTCTAAAACCTACTGGCCACAACATTAGGTACACCTGCACCAATCATACCAATCGCAATAACTGAATAAATGCTACAGCTAAAATATCATCCTTTAATTTTTCTGGCATTTCTTGCCTTATCCCCAAAAGGTCAAACTGACCCGTTAGTACCCACTTGTGCTGAATGAAGAGGGTACCACGCAGTGGAAAAGGGGCAGTACTACGTACGGCGGTCCTCACTTTGGCTCTCTGTCCGACAGACGTTTAAAAAAATAAATAAAAAAGCCTTTAATCGGGCCGCGGGCCGCTAATGAACACGGGCCGGTGGAGGAGGCCCGAGAGGAGACGCAAAGGAGGAAGGCAATCTCTGGAAATGATTACAGACTCATTTCCTTGTTTATCCTGCCTTTGAAAAGAGAACGAGAGGCCCCCTCCTCCTCGGACCCTCCATCCCAATAGGCCCTCCACTTATTGTGTCAAAATCACTGCACGCCGCCCCCCCTCCAAACTCCCATCGACAGCACCCGCCAGAAGCCCCCATTGGTCCGTCCTTAATCACTCTCGCTCCGTGCTCTTTCACTTTTGCCCCCGTGCTTTGGAAGATTTGTTTCACTCTTTCACTCAACTATTTCGCTCTCTCTCTTCTCTTGTGCGCTTGCCTATTGTGAAGTTGAGGGTCCCACTTGTAAACAATTTCCCCACAAGATCAAGCTGGGTCCCCCCCGCCCCCGATCCCTTTTCATAGCGGGGCTCCGGTCGGGCCCCGGCCGGGCCCTTGTCTGCCTCAAGTGGCCGAGCTGGCTGGGCTCGGGGTTAATGGCTGGAAATCTCCAACTAACCTCTCCAGCAGCTGGCTCCAGACAACCCTCTTTCTCATCTTATCCTTCAGCTCTGGCTTCCCTTCTTTTTTTTTTTTAGCCCCCTCCTCTCTTACTCTGGTCCTCTGCCAACCCCAGGATTTTTTTTTTTTTCCTCTATAGCGGCTCAAGGCCGGAAGAAAACCAAGGAGCATAAGTAAAAATGGGTCTGTAAAGCCCAGCGCCTCCCCCTTAACTGCCCCACTTCCACCGGCCCTCCTCCTCCATTTCCCCTCTCTCTACGCTTGTCTGCTAAGAAAAAAAAAAAGAATAAGAAAAGAACCTCCATTGGACATGTCTTTCATTTCCAAACAGGGGTTCAAAGGCACTGGGAGATTTGGGCCCTTTTTGTGAGAGCTGGAGGGTAATGACAAGAGGGGCGGAACAACGTCCAATTCCAAACAGCTTCCTGGCCTATTCCGCACGGACTTTCCCGGAGCCAGCCGAGGCCTAATCAACGCAAATCTACACGAGTTGCAGAAAAGCTGTTTCCAGTACTCAAGTGCTCCAAAGTAGCGCTGGAGTGGAGGCTGTCGGCTGACTGCCGAATCCCGCCGTCTGCCTCTTTGGCTTCGGCGGCAAACGCAAAAATTTGGAAGGTCAACAGCCCCGCCGGATTTATAAGGGAAAGGCTTTAATCATTGACACAACAATGAATTATCATTGGCGCTATTTTTGCACGGAGGAATAAATGGCGCTATTTCTAAATCACTCAAAAGAATCGAATGGACACAATGTGGTAATGTGCAGCGGCAAAATATTCGGCTTTTGGATGTTTATCAAATCGTTTGTTGACTGCGAGTTTCACGAATATGCATTTTTCTAACATCTACTGGACTCTACTGATTGTTTACAAATAAACTTGACAAATTAGAAGGAATATAAAATTATTATATATTATGTATTCAATATATGTAATATATATACTATATATATTAAATATTCAAGTATATTTTTACTAATCCCCAAAATGTTGAATTATTTATTACAGTATTGCTCCTGGTGTAAACATGTCCACACTGAATAAAAATGTGCTGGCTTCAAGCATCAAAGTGATAATATACATAAAAAAGCAAGTAAGCCAAATTTAAATATGTCCACACACTCACTCACGCACACACAAGCAGGTGGTCCCAGGCCATGAGCACCGATGAGGAAGATGTTGGCCGACATGCCCCGAAAGAAAGAATTTGCTGTTGTCTTTCATCACACCTACCTGTTTTCTTCACACATGGCTTCCTCTTCCTCTTTTCTGGGGCAATGCGAGGCGAGGCGCCTTGGCCGCCCCTGCCCCTCCCACCATGGTCTCCTCCATCTATCTCTCCTCATTGCTCACATGGGCGTCCTCTTTTTCACCTGCAAACACACAAACATCCCTTCATCATCGGTCCTCAAACGGAAAAACACAAAGCCCTCCACCTCGCCCCCCTCCATGCCATCAGTGATGTCCAGCTTTTCACTTACAATTAGCTTTGCGTCCCTTCGCACTCGTCAACTGTCATGAGTTTAGCACCCAGTCATGAGGGGCCTTGACAGCTCAAGCTAAGGCGCCCTGACACCACTGGTGTGAAAGAAGATTCTAATTCTGGATAATTAGCTGACGAGAGCATGGGGGGAGGGGGGGGGGGGTTTGCATGTATGTGTGTGTGTGTGTGTGTGTGGGTGGGGGGGGGGGCAGCTAAGGCAAAGTGGCACAGCGTGCTAAGCACTTTTTGTCAGCTCGGTGTTGGTCCCTCTATTCTCGTTGTCCGTCTCATCGATTTCAACTGACCTCATTCGTTGGAATGTTCCAATAGTTTTAGAAGAAAATCACAGAGTTGAGAATTGTATCACCATAAAGGAAATCAAATAAAATTAAGAAGCAATTCTGTAATAAGATCATTTCCGGGGCTGCAAACAAACACATTGTTGCTCAGCCTCTAGCTAGCACGCGTCATGACCAGTCATGTTTATAAAAATAAATGAAACCAGTCTATATTATACATTTAACGAGGTATATTGCAGAATAAAAACATTTGCATGTTATGCCTTGTCCAAACCATTTTCAAAACTGTCATTTTCAGCACAGTATTGGATCCCCTTAAAAATTGGAAGATTTGGGCTATCTTAAAAAAAATAATAGCATTCCTAAGTTACTTCTTTCATTTTTAACATTTTCACAAAAGCATTTTACACTTTTTTTTCTGATTACAATAACTTCATTCAAGCTACTTTGATTTTTTTCCCCCAACATTTTCTAGGAAATATATCACATTGACTTGTTCTAATCTGATCATGCTTAGAGTCCACTCGAGTACTGTGAATCCACAAAAACGTGTTGTCAAACACAACGCGCACACACATTAGGCCTCGGCGTGTCAACAATGCGGAACATCTTAATCGAGTCATTAACACAACATAAAGAAGGCCCAGCCTTTAGCGTGCGGGACACGCCCCCGTCAGCACAAAGATCGTCAGCGTGCAAACACATAAGAATGAAAAGAAACGGCCGCCGACGGCAGGTGCAACTAAAAAGCAAAATTAAAGCGCTCATCAGAAGCTATAGTCCGGGCTGCGGTTTAGGCTGTCCAACACATGGCGTGTTATGGCCGCTTTTGTGTGCGTGTACGTTCAAGCCAGTGAACACACCTTCCAAAAGCACCTGCGCTGACACAAAGACGCAATTGCATCATTTATTTGCACGTTTGTCTGACCTGCTGATACACGTTACCATTCACATTTTGTTCCCCCCCATTAAAGAGGTATCGTGATTTGTGACTGACCCCACATTTCGTTTCATGTTATGAGCCATCGCCTGGTCGATTTTTGCGTCACGCTGCAAGCTAACATTTTGAAGTTAGGAAAAGATTCCGATCTGATACACCATTGTGCAGACATGCAGATATAAAAGCACACACACGCTGCCGGGGAGCCTGGTCGTCTTGAAGGTAGTCTCGACTTAATGTGGGCTTAATGCGCTGTGACACTCGTGATGTCACATTCTTTGCACCACCGGCTGCGTTGCTAATGGTCATTAGAGGCTTTGGAGAAGCTCTGATTGACGTGGTGGCACAATGTGTTTGTTTATACGTGTCATTTACTGTGCGAGTCGTTTCAAATGGTAACGCCGCCGATTGAAAATCATCCAAAAATCTTCATCTGTCTCACATGACGGCTGACCGAATCTTCCGCCACCAGCACTGCCACCATATCAACACATTTAACCAGTTAAGCATCCATGCATGTCTACATATCATCAGGCTGTGACCCCAACAGTTAAGCCCGGCGCCGGAGAGCCCCCCCCCCCAACCCCCCAGCATGTGTGTGAGTGGAGTGGGCCCATCCAAGCATGGCCTAGGTGGGCCCCAGCCAGTGGCATGAGCCAGACACAACGGGCAGGAGCGATGGTTTTGAAATGATATCTATTACTGTTAGTGACAGCGGTCCCGCAACGGCCGCCTTGACGCTGCCGCGGACTGACAAGCTGAGCAGAGTGACGCTGATGGCGGCAGGCACAAATCACAATCGCTTTACTGCATCGGCGCCGCCACGCTCTCCCTTAACCTCGGCCCCAAACCTTTGCTCTCCCCCCCAAAAAAAACTTCAAGCTCTGAGAAGAGGGAAAGAAGAGGGAAAAAGTGAGGAAGGCTTAATAACAGCCAGCAGTCTGTGTTACAGAGACACATTGTTAGCATAGTCGCGAAATTGACAAATTTAATTTGAACTTAATGCCACAATATCAAGTTAAATAAAAAAAATAAAAAAACGGTGGATTCTCAGTTATCCAGATCACATAATGCTCAAAGGGTAAATTGAGAAAACTATAGTCTCCTATGTTGAATTTAGGGCTGCAGTTAATGATTATTTTAGTTATCGATAAAGCTTCCGATTAATCGATGAGTCACACTTAAAGTGTTTTCATTCCCTCAGTGAGTGACAATAAAACTGAAGTTTGACCCGAGCTTCATCTCGTCATGGTCATCAAAATGAGTGGGAGGGGCCAGTATGAAGAGCAGCTCATTTGCATAATACAGCACCACCTCCTCAAAACAGGCTACTATCATTTGTTTTATTTATTTAATTCTTCATCACTGATAAAGACACCTTTGACACCTGGGAAGAGTTTAAACTGAATAAAAGCGAGGATATACCATAAGGCTGGGCTTTCCGTGCGGAGAGAAAAGAAAACAGACGGCGAGATTTCTTCTCCAGAATGAGAGCAAAGTAGCTCATATGTTGAGAAGGAAGCGCGCCACTGCAGAGGAACGGCTTAATCCCGGATGTGTTGACATTTCTACCCTTTGGAATACTGCTCATTTCCACCTAGAACTGAAAACATCTTACAGTGCAGGAAATTAAGGCTGATCCCGTCTAATACACGGCCTTAACTTTACATATCCGCTCAGGAATCCACTTTTGCAATTATTGGGCAAAAAAAAAAAAAGTCATGTTTTACACAACCCTGGAGAGTAGGATAAAGAGCTAGACAAATGCCATATTGCTTCTTGCTGCCACTTGAAACCAACATGCGTATCCAAAGACCATATCAAGCCACGCTGGTGATAAGAAAAAAGAATATTCCGGCAGAGTTTGAGCACATCTTTGCCGCTCTGGAAATGTGCCTGGCGATTGAGACGCATACAAACTGCACTTTTGTTTAGTTCCGGTTCTGGAAAATCTCCAAAAACCTGCATCCGACAACCTGAGGGGACTGGGAGCCTCAAAAAAAAGGGGAAATTGAATATATTCATGTCATTCAGAGCCTAGACTTCCTATTCTATTCCTACTGGAAGTGACTTAGGAGGTTTCTGTAATATTAGCACTCCATGTAGAGGAGAAAGAATATATGCATTGCTTCGAAAGCTGCTACAATAAATACTACATGCTTAAAAAAAAATCTACGTTGAAAGTAAGTAATAGCTAACGTGCGTCCAAAAGGCATCAGCCCTGAAAAAAAAAAAAAAACATTTCTTCCAGACACCGACGATGGTGTTGGATATAAAATCCGCACAGTGTGTGCCAAACAAACACACTCGCAAGCATGGAAGCACCAGCAGGGCACATCTCGTCAGAGAGAGAAACGAGAGGTAGTGGCGCCCGTTGAGCTGAAAGGCCTCTGGCCACCATGCCAGCACGATCTCCTCAGCACTTTGGGACCCCCCGTCGCTCGCCGCATCCTCGCCTCCCACCCCCCCACCGCCTCGCCGCTACCCGCGTTTATTTCTGTCAGCTTCCATATTCTCGTCTTCACAGCGCGTTTGCCCCTTCTCACAAGACATTTCTAGTCCGTGCAGAGAGGCGCGGGCACCCCCGGTAAGATGGTAAACAGGCACACCAGCTTGCGCGGGGCGGGCTCCGCGGTGGCACTCGGGGGGCCCGGGGGACACGTCGTGTTCAGACGTTCTCCTTATCTTTATTCTCTACAGGGACGATCAGCGGGGCTGTTACGGCCCTGGCGTGACACCGCCTGTCCCAAACGATACGCCGACACGGGCACCCGGCGCTCACCCCCGCAGTCGTACGGCCTCCATATGCGCACATCACTACAATGAGGGTCCTTCAGTGAAGGCTCCGGCTTTCCTGATATCTGCGATATTATCTGGAAAGATTTTTTTTGCCAGTGGAGAGCAACAAAAGGTCAGAGGAGCATTTGCTGATGGTGACCGTGATAAACACAATGGGCCGCAGCAAGACAACCCGGTGACAGTGGTTGTGGAACACAGAGCACAATGCTTACCACTGTCCCAGAAGTCAGGGAATTTAATTGAGATTAATAAAAAAATATATCGTTTATGAAGACAGTGCCATGTGATGTTGATTTTTTTTTTTTTTTTACAGTGTAGTGTCAAATTATGTACAGTATGAATTCACAAATGCAATACTAGCGAAAGGGTCCAACACCGTCATTGCGCAACAAGCGTTCCGCAATGCCATCAATAGTAACAATAATCATACTAATTAATCTCACATCGAAACCTATTTGATCTTAACCACCCCCCGTCTTCCCGGCGGATGGTATATTCCAGTCTAAGCCCGACTTCCTGCCGTCTCCGCAGCGTGCTGACGGTCCTGGACGGACAATGTGGAGCCAGCCGTTGCATCTATCTGCACTCTAATGAGATCAGCGGGAGGAACCGAGGGGGGGGGAGGCAGAAGGGGAGGGGGGGGCAATGATAGCTGACATTCTTGTAGCTTCTCTAGACACATGCTAGTGGGGGTAAAAGCTACATGTAGTCCATAATGACCAATGTAGTTGAGCAGAGATAATTGAGACGACATAAGGCTACGACGGAAAACGTACGAGCAATGAGAGTTCATGTCTTTTTCGCAGACAGATATTAAAACCTGAACGCATCAAGGGAGTTTGTTTATGTTCAATTAAAGTGTACTTTAAAGGGATTATGTTATCGTTTTGTGCTGGCTTTGTCTCTCTTCATTGTAATTACATTCAGGTTACAGGTGTCTTAGGTGAAGGAAAGTCCTGTTTTTGGAAAAAAAAAAAAAAAAACGGTTTAGCTTAATGCTAACGCATCATGGCAAAACCCATAGACTGGCTAGCGAATTGGCTGTGTTCAAACATTTTCCGTTTGAATGCAAATGATGGAGCGACACATTGATTGATAGAGTATACTAATACGCTTAGGCATATATTCTTTATCATCTGTGACGAACCGGTATTACTGTGGCTATGCACAATGCATTGTTTGCCTTGCATAGGTTGTTTTGGAGTCAACTATACAAAGCAAGTATGGTCATAATGTTGCGGTTGGTTGTTTGTGCCAAGGCATATCCGCTGTGTATGGAGCATATCAGTGTTTTGTGTTGTTTATGTCAGTTCTCATCACCAAAGTGCTCGGCTTGTGTTATCGAAAGATTACAGTTTAGGTTTGAGTAAGCATTTTCTGTTAAGAGTGTGCAGCTGCAGCATCTGACAAAAGACTGGTCTTGACTCACAGCTGGGATCAAACAACTGCCGCCGACTGTCTTTTTTTTTTTTTTGTCCCCCTTGCATCCCTACACAAATGTATTGACGATAGTTTTGGATGTTCTCTGAACTGACTAATTAATTAGCTCTTTACTTTTTTGAAACACATTTATACATTACAACATAAGATAAAAAAAAATAATAATGTCATTCAAACACACCCAGAAAAATAATCGAATTATTCCTGGGAAGACAAAGAGCAAAAGAACTCAAATGAAATTAGCCCGGGCGCCCGTGTGGCACAAATGGACTGCGGTGACAAGTTCTTGTGACCTGCCCCTCCTCCTCTGTTGGGTCCTGAACACGGACCTCCAAAGCCTCCCCACAGCCAGCATTTTCTGGCAGGTCATAAAAGATAATTGTGTTGCCTGGGCTTTTTAAGAGTTAGCCAACGAGTTGCTCCGGGGTGGTCAGAAAGGACGTCTAATGTGTGTGTGTGTGTTTACCACGACAGAGACAGGGAGACTCGAGCCAGCCACCCAGTCGGCTGCAGATAAGGCATCAATCTAAAGCACCTCTCCAATTTAGGATGGGGAGGAGAGGACTGGCCTCTTTGAGGATTGAATGATGCTCGCTGCAATAGTTTGAATCTGGATTCACCTTTTCATCTTTGCGTGTGTGGCCGAGACCGGCCAATCTGCGGGGAGCAGTTTGCCGGCGGCCCTCCGCCTTGCTGTAACTTCACGAGGTGTGTGTCGAGTTCACAGCGCCGCCGACCAGGAGCTCGTAATATGGAGCCAGAGGCCCTTCGCCCGCCCGCCCGCCGAGGCCACACAGGTACACCGCGCCGCTATGAGCGCCGCCGCATAAGAACATGGGCACAAATGGCGGAAGGAGGGGCAGAGAGGGGGGGGGGGGGGGGCTTAGGAAATAAAATTTTCCAGTATAGGAGTTAGCTCAAAGGCAACTGTTGCTGGAGAAAAAAAAAAAAAAAAAAAAAAGGATTCACACAATGCTACACAGGGGTCAACCTCAAGGCCCTGAGGCCAAAGTTGACCCGGTGCATCATTTGATATGTTCCGATAAAATAGATGTAAAAAAAAAAAAATTGCAGCAAATTTGAATATTGCAGGCCAATTTTTTTGTCACATTTAAGAAACAGCCTTGAAATCTAAAATTGGAAGAACCACTTCAAGGCTGACCTGACTTGTCGCCCTTTGGACTAAAAGGTATGGTTTATTTCAACACACACCGTTGCGCAGGAAGCCCGTGTTTATTTATTTGCTATACGTCTGAACTTGCTCGTCTTGATGTTCTTGTGTTGTAAGTGAGTCAGAAAGCGGCCCGTTATTAAATCACCGGGCTCTCCTGCTTGGAGTGCGACTATCCCTCAGATCTATGGTAATACGCAGCCCGGGGTGCAGGACAATTCCATTAGTGGCGAGCAAGGGGCCGGCCGGGGCTGATGGCACTGCAGATAGGATCCCCTCCGCCGCCCCTTCGCTCCCTCACGACAATACCTCTCGGCGGACTGGACGCCTGCCGACGACGGCTCGGAGTCTGATGCGGCTAATCGGCACCGTTTGCACAAATCCCAGCGAATGATGGGAAAGCAGACGGCACAATAGTGTCATCGGAATTACGGGACGATTCCAATATATTGACATTCAGGTATGTCAGACAGGTGAATGACATCACTCTTTTTTTTTTTTTTTACAAAATTTTAAACGGGGGAAGAAAACAAATCTAAAGGCTCACCAAGTCTCTGGTTGTGTTATTGTTGTAACCCTGACAACTGAGCCACAATGTGTCACCACGCTTAACTGAGGGTTTGCACGAAACAGAATAAAGGCCACACTGAGAGGAGGAAGGAGGAGGGGGGGGGGGGGGGGGGGGAGTTAAATTACAAGGAAACAACTTGTAAATAAACAAAAAGAATTGTGAAATTTATGACTGCTGAAGTGTGCCGCGACAAGAGCAAGCAGCTAAATGTTTAAGCGTGGATTGTTCATCATTATGACAATTAGCAATTATTTTTGTAATATTTCTACATATTTAATTTACATAAATTACATTTTTTCTCCTTTTTTTTATATATAATATAATTTAAATTGCATCCTGCAAGAATGAAGCAACACTGCTAAGCTGCAAGGTTTCTTCAAGCCTAACAAGTGTATCATCAAATATTACAATTTGCAATCTAATTGACAATCACAAAATTCAATTTAAAGAAAAAAAATTCAAAATCCCATCCCCACAAAGAGCTGAGGGCCAATTTCCTGTTTCGGCCGCCACGCTAAGCACCCTTGAGACAATACCCAACATAAATAACAGCCAGATGTATGAAAATATTCATATCCTGATTATGAATATTATTAAAGCCCAAGTTAATATAAGACAGATTTGTATGAAAACAAAAAGGGAGGGCAGGTTGTGTCTGTATATTCTGCCTTGCGCCACACTCGGCACACAGTTTACATTTGGGGAGTGAGCGAGACTAGGAGCGGGCTTTGGCTAAAGCCTGCGATGAAAGCCCACCACTCTTATTTTTATTGTCCAATCTCCAGCAGGCGGAGTGTTGTGGGAACTGGAGAGAGTTGTGTCTGCTGTTTGATCACACCATGGGAGTCTGACCTGTCACTAAGTGGTGGCAAACACGGCCCACACACGGCGCGCGCAGTTAGCTAGCGGCCACGCATGCGAATGTGTGTTTCCCACACACGGCGTCGCATACCTCACCAAAGGAGGCAGGTCACAACATGTCATGAGTGTTGAGGATCCATAATGGCCATTTAGCCTTCAACAGCTAATATCGGCGCCGCTGATTTACAAGGAATCGGATTGTCTCGGCCTCGCTTTCATCACGGCCGTTTCGACACGAGCTGCACGGCTCGGGATGTAAACACCGAGTGGCAGTTTTGGAAACGCTTTTAGGCTGTTTCCGTTGGTCTGAGCGGATTAAAGACAGCAATACATTTGACGCCGTAAATAACAGATAAGTCAACCAGCAGTTTTCCAAATTGGTCAGACCTAATAAAAACAAACAACTGGGCCCGACCGTCCTGCCTTGGTGGCAGGCATCGGATCTGCTTCTGGTTACCAGCTACTGGCAGCCAGGAGGAATGACCTCCGGGAGGGAGTCAATCTTCAAATGCCGTGACGAACGGCGACGGCGGCCGGCCGGCCGGCCTCACGCGCGTCGCCACGGCGATCACGCGGCGTGCTAGGCTAACAGCCGCCAGAGTCACGTCTGATTGCGGCTCGGCTCCCTGATCACTCCTGATAGGAGCGGGAGAGAGGGCAAGATGAGTCGGAGATGTCAGATTGCATATAGGCGAGTGGACGTGTCCCCTCAGAGCCGCAAACTTTGTTCGTACCAGAGTTGAAATAGTTTGGGATTCGTCATTACAGCTGGGTTTTGAAATTCAATTGGTTTTAATTACTAGTTTTTAGTTATGATTAGACTAAATCGATATTTGATGATCATTTTAGTCACTTTTGTAAACAAATATGGAGTTACTGTTTGGATTTTTTTCCCCCAAAATCATTTTCGTTGTAGTTCTTCTGTTTTGTAATAGTAATAATTCGTGAGAAATCTTCAAAAGTGTCAATATATGAGGGCCTTGACGTCACTTTGGCGACAAAGTGTTGGGATGTATCACTCGGGTGTAAATGGAGGCTTTGTTTGGACGTTGGGTGCCTCTGTTTGGAATGAAGGAATGGTTAAATATCACGCACGTGAAGCTTTGACTGCCGACAAACACTCGGAGGGGAAAAATCATCTATTTTGGGTGGGCACGCATGCAGTCAAATGTACACTTTGCCCTTGTGACCAAACGGAGACCAGAGAGACATTGACATGACCCAGATAATAGGCCCAAAGTCTTGCCTCCACAATTTGATCAATTTGCAGTTTCCGTACAATCGCGGCACTGTGCTGTCCCCCGCAGCTACGTCGTAAGAACCCCCCCCCCCCGCCCAGTTCACTCGGCCACGCGGAGCCATCAGCAGCTCGCCGCAGCGTGATGCTTTGCCTTTCTCCCCTTTTCCCCCCAAATCAGCACTAAGCCCGCCTGATGCCTGCTGCTGGGACACAAACGTGCGCCTGCTCCTGTCATCTCCGAGTAAAGCAGGAAGAGGAAAGGGAGAGGGGGGGGGGGGGGGCACGCTGACAGTTTGTCTTGTACCATATGCCACGTGGCAGAAAAGCCCAACTGATACGGCTGGAGTTTGGGTCACAGCCAAGGGCTCTCTCTATCTATCTATCTTTCTTTCTTTTTTTATTTTTCCTCCAAGTGGTCTACTTTCTTCTTCTTCTTCTCGGTCGTCGTGGTCTTCCGTGCATGTGGCTGTGTCTTGGGCGGAAATGTGAAACAAAATCACTGTCTGGCCCTCAGCGGGCTGGATTTACTGTCTGGCCCCGGCCAGCACAGAGAGCTGCTTTGATCGTTATTTGTGCAATATTTCAGGCAGCGAGGTGGCCACTGATAGCTGGAAGAGCTTCTCCACAGCTCCTGTGAGATTTGTGATGCTGAAAAAGACATGTTTTCCAACAACTGCTTGAGTTCGCTACACTTTTTTTTTTCTTTTCTTCCCCTTTCCAAAGGATAAGGGAAAAAAGAAAAAAAGTTGTTCAAATACTATCCTCATGCAATCCAATAGGATGATGAGTGTTTGGGATGAAGAGCTAGCAACAGATGGTAACGTACGTTGGGGTGAATGGAAGATCCTCAAAACTGCTGTGTAACCAAAATTGCTCGACACACGGCAACTATCACCTTCCGAGAATGAAACCTAAGGGACCCCGTTGTTGCTTTAAATTTCATCGTGTGAAGTGAAGCAAATGTGTTGTTGGTGATGTTTTGAACCCCTAAAGACATTTGATCCATTTGAACATTTTCTACACTGCGGGGGGAAGGGGGGGGCTACACAGCCTGAGGGCCAACGACGTTTTTTCATAAACCCAAAGGTGTTTTTCTTTTCAACAAGGCTCATAAGAATGTGAGTGTCGCTCGGTGTTCAAAAGATATTTGACACGCTCGATACGATGCGGCTACTGTCAATAAATCTATTGTGCACAATGCCTGCAGAGAAGCAATAAATATGGAAATCATCTGATTTGGGTTATGTGGGCATCCTTGACCTTAATCTAAGATCTTAAACACACACTGAAACTTTTGGGGTTTTCCCATTTTAGTCCGGACCGTATTGGGAACAGGTGACCAACATGCAGCGGCATGATAAAGAATGAATTTTCTGTAATATTGACTTTTTCCATAGTTAATTATTTAATAAAAACATTTTTGATTTTACTTAAAAAATATACAAAATTAATTCTCTAAAATATTGACGTTTTCATTGGTTTTTATTTCATATATTCTTTGATTTTATTTGTAAAAATATTCTCATAAAATAACAAATGGATTTCTTGACACTCCCTATTACGCTTTATTGTTTTTACAGACTACAGTAACATAGTGAGTTTTCATCCTAAAGCAACAAACGCCGACAGCTGATGCTAGGCCGGTCTGGTAAACCTACGTACTACCGTCTTGTCATTAAAACTCCAATTTGAGCCTTCAATAAGGTTAAATTTAGCATTAGCATTTAAGTCTGACCATTCCACTTGTGCTGTCACTCAACACCAAAGCAGAGATTTAACGCCCTCGGATGTTGCTAAACTTCCGAGCGAGACCAAAGTGGTCGGCGTTCTCGCTCTGACAGTTCCACCCCCCTCGCCTTTAAAGAGGCCAGTGCGGGAGGGGAAGGTTTGATTAGGGGAATGACAGGTGAGTGACAGACGCCTTGAGGAGGAAGTGGAAAGCGTGTTTTTTTTGTTTTTTTTGTTTTCTCAGCGTGCAAGGTGCAGCACGGAGGAGCCACGGGTGGAGAGATGCCAGATTGGACTCTTGACGCACCTTGATGGCACTGGCAGGCAGATGTGACACAGGTGAGGGCCGGCGTCAGCCGAGCTGGCGGGCTCCTCACAGCTGTTTCTTTGACCTTGCCAGACAGGTGCGCACGCAGGACGCCTCAAGTAGAAGCACGCGTGTCGATTTGCACACACGCCAGCGTTAACACCGGGAGCTTCTTCCTCGTTGTTTTTGTACAAGGAAAGACTTTAGGGGAGCCTCGAGTCGGTTAAATTCATCGTGGGCGGACGGATGGACGGGCTAATTTTACTTCCATTCAAACAAATGAGTCTCGTCACATATCAATGACATGTAGACTCATTTAAAATGTTTTTCTACTCTACTCTCAAATCATCAAAGTAGTAGACTCAGATTTAAAAATGATAGCAAACATATAAAGAAATAGAAAAATGCATCATAGTCAAGACTAGAAAATGCGTCCCTTTCCATTTTCTCCTCAGTTCCGAGCCAGGGCAATTTGGCGACATCCCGGTCCCGCCATTTGAATCAGCACGGGTTAAAATCAATCATGCTACGTACCATGATAGACAGCAGGAGAAGAAAGAGACAAGGGCGCCGGCTCACTATGCAGATGAAATATAAATTAATCACAAGTGTGATATTTTATTCAAGCGGGCGTCCTTATAGCGAGCAGGACACCCATCTGTCTCTCATCTCTCCAGGCAGCCATGTCATGTGGGACGCCAGTGAAGAGAAAGAAAGCCTGCCTGCCTGCCACCACCCATCGCTCGCTCGCTCTCTGCTCAGTGTCACTGCCACTCACCCGCCGCTCTGATGTGTTTGTTCCTCTCCGCCGCCATTAACGTCACTCTGGCTCGACACGCTCGCAAATGGAACGTCACCCGGGTCTCCTAAAGAGTAGAGAGGGGACAACTTCATTTATGTTTTAGGTGTACATGGAGACTTGAAATGCAGAACAAGAGTGATAGGTTGATATTTCCACTTCTTTAAGTAGGTCTGCATGAACAACAACAACAAATTCTCCAGAAATTTTCCGGCCATCTTTAAGCGTCAACGTGTTTGAAGCAGACCGAGTGGCGAGGTTGCGCGAGGGGTCAGCATTCTCAAAGGGCGACCAATTGGATCATGACCCATGAAGGACAGATATGGGCAAGGGATTTAGTCGGGAAGGTCGCGCCCGGGTCAAGGAGTGTCTTGCATTCCAGACTCCTAATCCTCTCCCGGCAGTCTGGAGCGGCGGCCCTCTTGCCTCTCCGCACAAGCGTGTCCACGCACACAAAACAAGCGCACCTCTGACTTAAGTCTGCGCCAGCGAGAGCAGACTGTGGTGATGGAGTGGCTGAAGAGATTTAGGGTGCATGGGAATACTTCAACCCCCCCCCCCCCCCCCCCCCCCAGACTTCTCAGTCCACACCAAAGGCGTTTTTTTTTTTTTAAATCTATATATAAAGATATATAGTCGGTATCCACATCTAGATGGAGGCCGTCGATTCTACTCCAAAGCAACAGGTGGCGCTATAACCTGTGTGAGCCCCATTAGCAATTAAAGTAACTTTCACTGAAATTGACTTCTCAAGTCAAACACAAAACTGCCATCACATCAAATGTTCAGCTTGAGAGTTTAAAAATAAAATCGCCTAAAGTTGAGTTTGCATAAAAATGTGAAAGGCTCAAGAAAGTGATCACGTCAATGTAAGGTTAACATCATGAGAAAGTTCTCTTCAAAAAAAAAAAGTGCCATCTGTATCGCTTTTAGCATTTGAGCCAATCAGAAATCCGGTGGAAGTCATTCCCCAGAAGAAGGCAAAAATAACATCAAACAGAGTTTCTGGCCCAGTCGAATATAAAACACCAATGTCCTTACAAACGAGCCAGACCAAAAAAGAGAGGGGAAAAAAAACGGTTTTGTTTTTCTTTTGGGCTACACATGAATGCTGAAAAAAACAGCTGGCCAGAATTTGGACTAAAACTGGGAAAGACCAAGACTATTTTTAAAATGAGCCATACTTAATTGCCATGTTCTTGTAGACATGGTATTAAAGTCGAGAAAGAGAGAGAGAAAGAGAGAGAGAGAAAAAAAAAAAGCAGCGTAGTCTCATCATCTTCTACAGAGACGGCGTGGACTCTGCTTGCCCTCCTGGGCTTCAATCCCTGACCTTCCACTTATCCACCCGCCTCCTACTGGGCCATCCAGTTTCCCCCATGCTGAGACACCAGAGTGGCGGGGATGTGGGTAATTTGTCAGGGCAACCCAACCCCCCACCGGTGCTACCTTTGTGTGTTTGTGTGTCAGCATGCAAGTATGTATTAGGGGAGACGGGCGAGGGGGGGGGAATCCCTCCAACTATGTCGCCACGCAGTCCCTGACTGCCCCAGACGAGAAGTGGCGAGAGCACGGTGAGCTCAACTATTTCAACCATGCGACAACTCGATACGGCGTAGGTGGTGGCCAACGGCGAGCGGCTGCTCTTTTCTAAACACATCCACATTACACTCGTGTACACAATGGGGGCAAAAGTTCTCACACACACTGTACTTAAATCGAAATTGATACGTGTGTTTTCAATGTTTCCACTCCTGTAACTTTGTGAATCCACTAACAAAATAAAAACAGCAAATGAATAGCAACTTAAAAACTAGCGCCGTATTTTCCTGATGATTTGACTCGAGGGCATATGTTAGAGGAGGGGGTCGGTTTAAACCCGTTGAGATTGACTCTACAAATCACACCACACGCACAAAACACACAAACGGGGGGCGAGAAAATTGCTCCATCTGTGGCCGGGATCGCACGTAACTTTGTGCGCAGTAAGTAAAACACAGCGAGCAGGCATCGGCCTCCTACTGTTTGTTTTGGAGTGGCCCTCCTTCTGCGCCTTCAAGTTGTGCAACCCCCCCGCCCCCCCAAACGAACCCCCCCCCCCCCCAAACGACCCCCCCCCCCCCCCTTGCTCACTTCCTATTCCACTACACCATACCAAAGAGAGCCAAATAAAACACAGGCTAAACATAATGAAGCAGCATGTCAGCGGCAGGGGCCCAGAGCAAGGCTGAAACATGAACCGCCGTGTACCAGCCATTAGGAGCAGAGCGAGCTACGGTTTCTCTGTCGTCCGACGGCGGGCCTTGTATGCGAGCCAGCGGTACGACTGACTGATGCATCCTGTGCGGCGCTCGGCCGACCAGAAAGAAGTCCCAGCAGGGGACCGCCTCTCCGCGCACCCCCTCGGGCCCGCCGCGCTCCCATCAATCTCGGTGCTGGGAAAGACCTGACACGGCAGTGCCAGTTTTGGAAAAAGGAGAAAAAAAAAAAAAGAAAAAAAAAAGCAGAAACCAAAATAAACGCAATCTGGGAAATACGGCGACGCGTTGTTGTTTTAAGTTTGTTCCTGCGTCGCATCACTTTTAGTTCTTACGCCGCATCACCCTAACTGACTTCATGAGTTACATCTGTCATCCCAATTTAAGTACGTTTTTCTAAAATAAAACAAAAAAAAAATCTAATTCACACCGAGTTGTCTTTTCACTCTGTCATGTTACCGTAACATTACTCCCACAGACCCAAAAAAAAAAAAAAAAAAAAAAAGTGTAATATTCCACAAGTCACGTGCTCCACAGGAAGTTACATCATGCAGGCCAAAGGTTAAGTTCACACGTTCACTTTTCGGTATACACATGATTTCAACTTTGACTCGGTGCTGTTTTTTGAGAACCAGCGGTCGAGTGTATCAGCAATAAAATGAGCTAAAAGTAGTTGGGAAAATTCAACCAAGCCCAATATAGAGCAAGTGCTTTGTAAACCTTGGTTCAGTTCCAGAAGGAGAGAAAATATTATTTTTTGTCATGACTCTTATGATGAGATAATTGACTGAGAAGAATCCAAAGTTCTTCAGCATTAACTCACAGTGAGACATGCAGCCGGTGTCCATTTTCAACTTTTGTGATCAAATATGCTTATGCTTAATAGGTCTATGCGCAACTCCGCGATTAAACGAATGAAAACATTAAAAGACAATAATAAATACTTTGTTGTTTATACCCGAGTAAATATGCAAAATCGTGTTTTTAAGGGTCTGTTTTGAAAAAGCTCTGACTTGATCTCAAGTGTCCCTAATGTTTTGTCCAGTGAGTGTTGAAAACTGATGTCAAAAACAGACAGAGCAGGAGGGAGTTGTCAGCGTGTAACAAAAAAAGCCCTTGTGGTGCGAACACTCGCGGTCGCAGAGGACTGTTGCACGACATCCCATAATTTGACACGGTCGAGGTGAGAGCGAATGTCTGCTGTGGTCTTGCTGCACTGACAACGTCCTCTAATTCGACATTCCACAAGACTCTACCGAGGACAAATGAAAATGATTTAGGAGACATTTAAAGTATAGCTCTGTTTACTCGCCGCCACTCGGGGCGCTGGCGGAGGAGGAGCTGCGGCCTTCGACGGCGGATGAAAGCACACGTGTAAATGCTATTGCCGGGTTTCCGGATCGGGCCGAGGCCGAAGGACGGACGGCGAAGGTGAGAAATAGTTGTTGGCCTCCTCTTGCGTCCGAGCCGACTCTGTGAGCTGAGAGACGCGTAAGGAATTTCTCATGCCTCAGAGGGAAGTGGAGTCTGGGTCTCATTCCCCGGGAGTTGCTGGCTACTTTTTATTGTTGATACGCTAGACCGCTGCTTCTCAAAATGGGGTCCCTGGATCCCCCTGCGGTCTGTAAATTGTGGTTTGGGGGGGGGGGGGGGGGGGGGGGTGTCCCAAGTGCATCTAAACATTTCTAAACAAAAACTGAAGTATCTACAGACTGCTGGAGTTGGATTTTTTTTTCTAAATGTGTGTTAAATTGCTATGACGGTATTTTTATTTGATTCTTTACGTTGAATTATCTTGATATATTTTGGGGGGGTTTAATCACTAAAGTGAGTCAATGCATTTGACCAATTTTAGGGAGGGAACGGCTAAAAAAAGGACTCTCGTTAGGTGGGCCAGAAAATCAGAATGTTCCACGGGCCGCAGTTTGACCACCAGTGCACTCGAGAGCAAACTACGTCGTGTCAGCAAAAGCCGTAAAGATCCGATATAGAAGACGGTGGGGCGCAATGTCGAGGAAAAGGAGATTAGGCCGGAATGTAGCTGTGTCAACAAATAATAGTTTTGACAATGACTTGTTATTGGCCCAGCTATAAGTAGAAGCGTCGGATAGTTTGGGCTTTTTCTTTTTTTAGGCCTGTCTTTTCTAGCGAGGCGGCTCAAATCTTGGCTCCGCCACGGCGAGAGGAAGCTGTGGAAGGAAATGAAGCGAGCGAGAATGAATGAGGCTTGCAGAACAAGAGCCAGAGCTGGTGAGGAGAGTTAGTTTACAGTGCAATCAGCATTAAGGAAATTGGTTTGCACTAGCGCTGAGAGTTGAGCGAGGTGATTGATGCTAAGCTAGGCTAGCGGGGGAAGGAAGTGGAGGAATTAGCGGCGGGCCAGGGCACCAGAGAGCTGTCAACTACTTCCTGGTCAAAGCGCGGTGTGAAGTGCGTTTCCTGCAGTCTGCCCTCGTGTGAAGTACCCGAGGCGCGCTTTTGAGAGACTTTCCAATGGATTTGTGCGAAATAAAAAAAATACTTGACTTGAAGAACGACCTTTAAATAAGAAAATTAGAAGTTCCAAGATAAATACAATATTTTCAAAAGGGATCATAAATATATGAATATAAAAAGATTGTGAATATATTCTTATTATATTGTCCATCTACCTGTGTTGCTTCATCGTTTGTGTTCAGAATCTAGTGCTTGAAGTTTTAGGTCTCGCTTGTTAGCACTAAGCTAAACTGACTTTATTAAGGCAAAGCTATTTGGTCACTTTGAATAATTATGTACTCAAAAGGGGAAAAAAAAGACGAGATCAGGTAAATGACCATATAAGGAGAGTTAATACACGTACTATATTTTGGGTCGTCGTCCGATTTGATTTTGAACATTGTATAAAAAGCTCAGGTCATGTGGCATGAGAATTCAGCAGTACACTGTAATTAGCAGAATGTATGAAAATGTACGAGTGATGTGTGCTCGCAGCTGCTGAATGAGAAGTCAATGAGCTACTGTTCTCACGCCAGCGCCCAAAGCCATCGTTCCAAGGGGGAGGGGGGGGGGGGGGGGGAGGTGACGGACGACATCATTCCCATTTCCTAATGATTCCAAAAAATTCCCCACCAAAAATAGTCACCATATCACAGAATGTTTGGTCACGTAGCATGGGAGCCTGTTGTCAAAGGAAAATGTTGAAAAGGTGATTAACATTTGAAAAAAGGCCAAGTAATCACTAACACTTCTCTGGAATGGTTTCAATTTGTCCATTTGTTTTTTAGAGTCCGCAGGGGTTGGAGCTCAAGTTGCTGGAAAAGCGGCAAAAGCGATTGACTTTTCAGAGTGTTTCCGACACAAATCTTGCGAGAGCATGCACGAGGAAACCTGAGCGCGCGCACTGACTCGTCCCCAAACTGTTTTCAAATCAAATGATTTAAGAGTCCTAATGTGACAACCATGTGCAGAATCACGCTGGGACTGGACTTGTTTCCATATGCAAAGACACTCAGCGTCCCAAAAGGGAACAGCGCTGGTGGGGAGTAACGAAGTAGAAATACTGAAGTGGATTTTTCAGGTGTCTGTCCAAATATTATTTTTTTTTTCGGAGGACTTTGTACTTTTACTCCTGACATTTGAAAATAGACCGCAAAAAATCTTTAGGCCAATCACAATTTAGCTTGTAGTGATTCCAAACATAATGCAATATATTTTGTTCGATTTAAGTAGAGTTTGACTACTCGCTGTGAAGAATCTCGTCATTGGGAAGCCTTGAGCTTGAGCTCCCCCCGCTAGCATCAGCAAACCTGCCTCTGCACACAAGCCGCCAACACGGCACGCACCAGCGCTCTCTTCGGGGCACCGTGTCAAAACTTGGCCCGGCGCTTGCCAACAGTGCTGCCACGTCAAGAATTTGACAATAGCGGTGGCGGCGTACACGCGGCGTAATTAAGCAACAGAGGACATGGCAGCGAGGAAGCGGCCACGCACCCTGTGCCCTTGATACTCGGGTGTTGGCGTTGACGGCATTTTTTCTGACAGCTTGGTCTCGTCGGCCGTCTAACAACGCCTTACATCTCCTGACGTGCGCTTTACTCATCGCTGACGAGGAGGAGGAAGGATGTGTGTGTGTGTTGTGTCTGTGTGTCCACCAAAAACACTAAACCCTGGCGTGAATATCAAGAAATAAACTTGACTGCATTGGCAACAGAGACTCTACACGCTTTGCTTTCCAGCCCCAGGTACGCAAGAAATTATAACTCGAGTTGTGTGTTGATGTAAAACACAATAAATACAGTATAAAGTAAAGTATATATGAAATAAGGCATATTTAAATGGTTTTCTTTTTCAGAAGCCATTACTTTGAATTTTCAACTCGCAACATCATTCCCGATGACGTTCGACCTTTCTTTTTTTTCCCCCCCTGAACTGTCCAAACTGGATCTCGGTGAGGTCGGACTTAACACATACTAGGGAAGTCTTCCAATATTTGTCAAGGTTTCAAATTCCCCAAAGAGTGCAACAAGGAGAAAGCCAGAAACGGAGATGAACATTTGGAGGTGCAGCCATCTTTCTAACAGCCACTCTTCCACTTCCAGGCCAATTTTGAGTTCAAGTCCCATCCCTTTCTTCTCCTCTCTCCCAGTGGTTCAGTGTCTTGATTTATCTGATGGAAGGAATTCTACACAAGGCTCGGGCTCCGGTGGTATCCCTCCACTGTAACCTTTTCCCCCCACCAGATGTTCCGCTCTCCAAACACGCTAATGTTCATCCCCAAATCCCCGTACAAACATATCAAGTGGTCGCTACATGTTTACGCTGGCCACCGGCCGACACAAGCGACAGGGCCGGCGACACAAGGGTTTTCTTTTTTTTTGGGGGGTGGGGGGGGGGCAGCGATGGCAAGAAGACAGACAGATGACAGACAGACAGACGGAGATGTCAGACATATGCTCGGGCCAGCTGACGACACAGCGATGACCTGGAGGAGTAAGTGGAGCTGATGTGAAGGGGGGGGGGGCGAGAAGGGGATTGATCACTCCTGCAAATGTTGTAACGGCTGATACTTTGAGACAGACCGCAGCATCTGCATTCATTTTTTTTTCTTTATGAGGGTGCATCTGACTAATCTAGAGGGAAGCAAAAAAAAAAAAAAAAAAGCCTCCTCATGTTACTCGATTTATCAAATCAAGCTGAGCAGTCTGATTGCCTTCAAAGATGCATGGAATGTCTAGTTTAGGGTGGTAGACAAAAATGGAGATTATCATTCTTGTTATTTATTATGGTCAAGGTGGAAATTGTGACTTTTTTCCATTCAGGTAGTCAACTTTCTTCTGGGTTCTGATTGGTTAAATGGCTTTTGTAGGGCCAGTTGTTGATTCATTTATTTGATTTTGTGGGGCGCCATCCTTGATTTTTCGACGCATCCATCCAGGGGAATATGCAGAGCAGGGACGTAGGAGGAGCAGCAGCAGCAGCAGCAGCCGGTGATGCTGCCCTCACAGTGACCTCGCCCATGACACAATGAGCCCCAAATGGCAGACAAGAGCGAGGATCAAGTGCTTCAAAGTGCGCCGGCAGAGATAAACCCCAACAGGCCCTCTTTGAATGATAGTGGGCTTCTTTTTTTTTTTTCTTGTAGAAATTATGTTGCTACCATGACACCTGGATTGCATGGAGCCAACACCTCATCCAGTTAATGGACAAGAGCAAATAAAGACCTTGCTAGGATTACCAAAGATGCTTAAAGCAGACGTGAATCGCTTTTATTTGTCGGACTGCTGCCCCCACCCCAAAACCCCCTTAATTTGCCATGTGTGCCAAGATGAATATTTTGGGATTTAAAGATTAAGATTTTGATGAAATTGGGATATGCATTGTGTCAAAATGTAAGGTTTATAGCAGCACAACAACTATGATATGTCATTTTACGATAAGACTCAGACGCTACATCAACTCGTCAGTTTAGCTGGTCAAACAAACATGAAATCAAAAATGTGTAAATTATTCAGAAGCGACACCTGCACGTGCTAAATGCTAACAGAGCGCAACGCTTGATCAATTTACCGAACGTCAAAGCTTGTATAAAAACGAGCGAGTAACATCAGCATCAACGCTAACACCGATTAGCATACAGTTTGTAGCAAACTGCCACAGTAGCTGGACCCAATATTACTCTCCATTGTGACAGTAATGTTCTTTCACGCAGGAGTGGTAAATTGCTTTCATAATAAAAATCCAAACTGTACAACACAATTGTACAAGAACCCACTTATTTTTTTCCCCCTTATTGATCATCGCTTGAATTTGAAGCCTCGAGTCTGTAAGACCTTTGTGGCAAACAAGGCTGCCTCTTTGAGAACCTTCTGATTTGGATACTTCTTTGTGGCCCTCCATGGCAAGCCGGACACGCTCACCTTGGTTTTATTGTTGTCATCTGTATTCCGTGCCCTACTGCGGCGGAGAGACAACCGACATTGATTTCCTCTTCCCTTGTCGTAATTGAAGTATGAAAGGTTTGAGTGGTTCCTATTTACGAGTGACGCCTTCCTGGGCTACTTAGCCTTGAGGCCGTTGAATGGATGGAGAGCAACAAGGGCAACCAAAAGCTGTTTGGTAAACACCTCGCAATGTTTGTACAAAAGGAGTTTAAGGCTGAGGGACGTGCCATAGACTTTACGTTTGATAGTTAGACATTTGATAGACATTTATGGGCTACCGCAGGTTTTTTTTTTTATAGCCATTTACTGTAATTTGACTTAACGTTGCGTTCGTTTAAGTTGTGTTTTGACTCGCACACAAATTTAGCTTGCGTCACCGCTACAGGCACAAAAAAACATCGTAAACCGAGGACGTTCTGTACAATGCGAATTCCCGGCAACTGATGTAGGGGGAAAAAAAAAAAAAAAAAAGCTTCAGGCGGCCTCAGACTTGTGGCTGGTCGTGTCTATGTGCTGAAAGCTATTAATTTCCACCATTAGTCCCTTTTGAACATCTAGGGCGGAAAAAAAAGTCTATGCTCACAAAACATGTTTTTTTTTTTTTTTTTTTTTACAGGTCGCATAATTCTACTTGGGCTGCCGTTTCATGTTCAAGTAATGTGAGATACCTTTAATCTCAAAGCCGACTTCTCCGCTTTATGATGAGCCCGAGTGGAGAAACAGAAGGAAGAGCCGCGCTTTTCTCGGTAATAAAGCCCAAAAGGGGACGGCGGGCGCTCAACCTGTCAGCTCGCAATCTAAATGCATGCAGGATTGCTTTTAAAGTGGGTGCCGCTGATATCCCGCTATGATGTTAAGGCTTGGCCTGACGGGTGGTAAAAGCCCAAGAAAAATCTCTTACTGGAATGGCAAAAGGAACAAGTTGTCGCTTTCTTGAGGAGAAAAAAGAAGAAAAACAGCAGCACGTTGTCCTCCCTTCACTGATGTCACATTGATTATGCTGATCATAAACTGCGTTTGTTTACCCCCCCCCCCCTCGTTCCGAGCTGTCAGTCACCCATCTGCGGAAATGAGCGCGAGTCACACTAAAAGCCATCTTTTCCGTGTTTCGCCCGCATTTACGGGTCACGCCGCCGAGAAAGACGCTCCCAGCGGAGGCCGATTTTCCGCCGCGCTCCGGTATATTAATTGCTTTTTAATGTCAGGCTCTTCTGCTGGAAGTTGTCGCGTACTAACAAATCAACAACAATAAGGTTCTTTAATGTCGCCGGTGCGGGCCGCAGCCACGGCTGAAAGGGTACGCTTACTGAATAATCCATGCCGGCTGCGGCGGAGTGGAGGCTGCTAACGGAGGAGTGGGAACAAGAGGCCATTTGGCTTCCTTTCCGCCGCGTCCCAAGTGTCCCCTGCTCCCATCTGTGCGCATGTAGTGGCAATATGGGACTTTGGTGCGAGCGCTGATGGGAAGATGTAATAGTGATCCAGCTAATCCAGCTAACCCAATGAAGCAATGTGACATGCGCAACCCCCCCCCTCCATCACCCCATTCTCATCTTCAAGCACAACTTGGGGCAAAATTGGAGTTCTGCATCCATTATTAATCCGCACGCTTATCAAGAGAGGGCTCATTGTTCTGTACGGCCTTGAAGTGAAAGGAAAATAAGACAAATCTTTGAAAAGAAGCCTAAACATTTTTTTGTAATTGATACAAAAAATATATATATATTAAAAATGACCACCTCAAGATCCACAAAGATATCAGACGTACTGTACTAAAAGTGCTACACTTAAAACTTAGAAGATGTCAATTCAAAACATCAAAATATGTTGCGATATTCTTGTTTGGTTCTTTTATCGTCATATCGACTATCATTAGTCTTGCGAAATTACATATCTAGCGGAAGAAGAAAAAAGTTCCAAAAGGGAGCGAAAAATTGACCTAATTTCTGTTTTGAGTCCGGAGCATTCACTTTGTAGCTTTTTACCGTCATTAGCCAAATACGCTAACTTCCTCAAAATGTTAAAATGTTCTCCCAAATATATTTTGACAACAATATTTATCATGATTGAAAAAAAAAAAATTCATGGTTATATGCGCCTGCCCAGCATGGCGTTGAGTAAAGATTATGTGTTCTGGGAAGGTGGGGGTCGGCTGCGAGGGGGGGGGGGGGGCGCACAAGGGGTCATCAGTGAGTGTTTGGAGCTTGAGTTACAGGGCCAGCATCTGCCATCCGGTCATCAGGCCCTCATATCCATCACTGGGCCATGGCGTGGTGCAGCCCGGGTTTTGTAAAAACACCCAGAGGAAATGGAGTCTCTGGGCCAGACAAGAATAAAATTAGCTTGATGACTAAGTTCCTCCTCGGGTCCCAGCGGGGAAAGAACTCTGCCATTTGTTTTCATTACTTCCCTCGGCTGTAGAAGCAGCGCCGGCATTATGTATGCGTGCGAGTGCCGCTTTTGTTTGCGTACACGCATGTTGGGACCGGGGTCGCCGGCCACTTCCAAAATGGCCGCTCTGTCATTTCCACCACCGAGGTTTAATCAAACGTATTCGCTCGTAAACACGGCACTCCCATTCCGAAGCCGCTCCGGCATGTGTAATATTTGCGCTCTGGCTCTCTGGAGGTGACATTAGCGCTTGGACCCATTCCACGCTCGCAATATTGCCTTCTGCTACTTTATTGCGGGGTTTTTTTTTTTTTTCCCCCGACGAACTTCTTATAAACACGCAAAGGTTGTAAACATTGATTCGCTGGCTAATGTGTTTTCATTCATTACCTCTTGCGCGTATGACCTCAGAGTTCGAAGCGTGCGTTGGGTCTATTTTGGGACAGAATGTCATCCTTTGCGCATGGGTCCGAATATTAGGTACAGCCGTGTTTTGCAATTCTGCCTTTGTCGAACGTCAACATAATCAGATGTAAATAGCCGGAGCCTAACAGCAACGCATATTCACAACAACGGGCCTCAGAATAGAGTCCCAGATCAAAACAAGGAAGCGGAAGACGCTCTTGTTTGTAAACTGAGACAAAACACTCCAGAAATACTCGTCTTTTTTTTTTTTTCTCTCCAAAATGGCTGTCCACAAATTCCTCCCAGTGCTCTGAATCCATTCACCAATTACTTCCTCCCTCACTCCACTCTCCCAGATTAGTTCCAGCTTTTACCCGTGGTGCCGTTCAGAGGCAAAGTGAAGACATCATGTAGCTCTTTAAAGCATGTAGCATTAACACCTCTGCCCCCCCTGTGTAAACCCCCGAGTACTGACCCACTGCTCTTTGGGACGCAGCCGTGTGGAACGGGCGGCGGCCAGCCGGTGCTGCGCTTCCCATCTCACACCTCCGCTGGGAGGAAGGGACTGGACCTGATGGAGAAAAGGAAAGTGTGCCATAAGTCGAGGCCTTCGAGCCGCCTTGTGAGAATTAGCACATGCAAACATTTGCCTTTTTCTGTCGTCTTCAGCGGTACAAATTTAAATGATGAGCATTTCCACACGACGGGCTTGTATTTTGAGCATGTCACACAGATACGCCGCACTTGTGAATAATTCAGACAACTAGCGTGAGAGTTGTCATTTAAGGGCCACCATTAGTGAGGACACAGGAAAACCACCTCTTACCAAAAGCATCAAAAATTCATGAGCTCAGTAAAGAAAGCGGCCACGTGACGACGCATAAGCCAGACTGTTGGCGGGACTGGAGAAAGAGGCGTTTGGTTCCTGTTCAACATGCTCTCCGGGGAATTTCAAAGGGAAATTTGAAAGTGTGAAAGTGTGTTGAAGCACAACAACAACTGCCTGTAATTCATCTGGATATATTTATCGACTCTTAAAGTGTTGAAGTACCAAGTAAATGATGGCGGTGATGACAAAATATCACGGGGAATAAACATAGAAGAAGAAATCAAAGAAAGTAGGCTAACTGTTAGCTTTTCTGCTAGCATACGTTTCATATTTTTACTTCATAAGATTTTGCCATTGTACCTTCTGAACCAGATTAACATTTACAATTGTTATTTGCAAGTGTGGAATTAAAATAATCGATGATATTTCAGAGCTAGCTAACAATCAGGCCGATGCTAATTTGAAAACCAATCTTTGCTTTCCTTGGGATTCCCACCCCGGAGTTAAAAGTGCACTTTTATCAGCAAGCAAAGCTTTAATTCTGCGTCTATAAATAAACTGCAGTTGTGGACACACAGCCAGTGAGATAGAGAACAACACATGTTTTGTGTGAGGCCGCTATAAGATAATGCATTTACATGTGTATCCAGGGGAGGATGGAGAGAAAGCAGACGAATTACACGACTTCCTTTTGTGGGCTGAAAAGTGGGGGGGTGGGGGGGAAGTGATTTTCTCTAATGCATCTCTGTGTTGTGTCCTTGTCCTCCCACCATGCCGACTGTTTGGGGGTCCTGCGAAAACATGGGTCAAGGAGAGTGTGTGTGTGTGTGGAGTGGAAAGAAGAAAAAAAAAAAAGTTTGCCAGTGACAAGGAAGTCAAATAAAGGGAAGAAAAGCTCCATTTCCCCAGCTAAACGTACCCCAGGGAGGCGTAAGGGAGTGAGAGGGAGATCAAGAGTGAGAGGAAAGGTTGTGAACCGACAATACTCCGGCAAAGGCTTTAGATTTACAACTGGCCAGGCCCTAAAGAGCTCTGCCATGCTTATTCCTACAGCCAGTTAAAACAAATTGTGGCCATGTTTCAATCACCCACATCCTCCCTGCGAGCTCATCCGCCCGCGCCAGGCTTTTTGGCCCGCTTTGCCCTCAATTATTCTTGAATAAATACTTCAACTGAGGCGTCTTCATGCATTGGAAAGTCCCCCCCTGCCTTCACACACTCCTCTTCGCAGAACACGGCGAGGTCCAAAACTCTTGACCCCCCCTCCCCGAGGATGAGAATACACGCTGCCCTCGTGTATGTTTGATTGCAAATTTGCGCTGGAAGCCTCGAGGTAACCTGATCCACTGTTTGATTTTAGAGCGACGTCGGGGTGAAGGAGCAAAGGATGGGTTTTTCTTGTAAGGGGGGGGGGGGGGGGGGGGGCGGCGGGGCGAGGACACGAATGGGGGTCACAGGAGTGACTTTTTCATGTTGCAGATTAAAAGCAGATGTCAGTGGGATTACATCCCCCGGTGTCATCACTCACACCTCACCTTTGTCTGTGCACACAGACGCACACTTGGAGAGAGAGAGAGGGAGAGAGAGAGAGAGAGAGAGAGAGAGAGAGAGAGAGAGAGAGAGAGAGAGAGAGAGAGAGAGGGAGAGAGGGAGAGAGGGAGAGAGAGCTTTGGGAAGTTCTCTCAAGCCCCCGTGGAGGTCAAAGGACGTGAATGATGCGGTCCTGCAGCTAAAAGTGACATATCATAATTATATAGACACCTCCAGGTAAATAAATAAATGAATAAAATATATTTATTTTATTTTAATTTTTTCTAATATCAAACAACCTGCACACCCCTCAGCGCATTTATTGTGAAGGAGTCGCAGGAATGTGACGAGCACTGAAGTTTTTAAGCCACTGAATACTGAATCATAGCGGCGCGCCGATTCATCTTAATCCACTTTTTTCTCTCTGGTTCTCTTTTTTTTCCTTTCGAATGGATGGAGTTGAAATATTGCCCGAGAGGACTGGGATTCATTAGGTCTCTGACAAAGCATGGAGAGGATCAAGCTTTTTAAAATATATCCTTCTTCAAGAGAAGTGAGTGTGACATGAAAGATGAAAAAGAAGAAGGGGGGGGGAGAAAAAAGTTTGTGCCGAATTCCAACACTTAGTGAATCATTTGGGCTTAAATAAACAGAACTATACACACATGCGCTCACAAAACAGTAGCAAAGTGCTGGGATCCAGTTTATTGATCCAAGTCACTGTCTGGGGGTAGCCAAATCATATTTCGGAAAGATTTGGGCAACCCCCATGCACACAATAAGCGCCAAAAAAAAAAGTATTTGCGGTCATGTATCATCGTCAATTTCATTTTGAATCAAAAAAGTTTGAATGAGTTATTATTCATATTTATTTTTTTCATCAAAAGCCATGAGAATAAATGTGTGCACATCTGACTGACCTAAGATCAACATCTCCGCCAAACGTATTCATCGGGGCACGCTTAAATGTCCCCCTGCCCCCCCCCCAAAAATAAAAAATAAATAGCTGCTCGTCTGCACCAAAGCTGTGATGTCACACGGGCTGGAGTTGCGCCGAAGACGACCGGGCCCACAGGCTCGGGATCAGAGCGGCGACTTGCTTATTGTTTCTGACAGGAACCACGCCGGGGCCGCGAACCGGGACGCAGCTGCTGAGAACGTCGTCACATCACCAGTCGTTTGGAGCGCCGCGACAAGATCGGGGGGGGAGGGGGGGGGGTCGTGAGTGCATGTCACAAGGGAAGTGGGGATCAACTATGACTGCGGGTTGCTGTACGAACATTGTTATGATATGAAAAAAATGGGAACAGTTTTGACTCAATGCTGGCGGGAAGCGTCGGCTTTCGGCGCTTGGAGGAGATGGAGAAATATTTCAAATTTCCACACAGTGATCTCAAATGATAATCCGAATTTATTAAGAGTTGGTCTTTCCAGTTCAAACGCAATTTTTTTTCCATATTAGCACGAATTTGAATGTATTTTGATTTGTGAGGGTCACTCGGCACGCGGCAAAGCGAGCCCTGCTTGTCGGCGACTAAATTTAGTTTCAAAGTAACTTTGTTGGGCTCTTATCTCGTCTGCTACACGGCGGGCGCACGCAAGCGTGGAGTGCCTCGCGAGAACGGGGCCGAGAGCCCCTAGATCTTCCTCTTGAGCCGCTATCTGCTCTCTCTTGACCCGGCATGTGTCTCGAAATATGCTAACGGGGGGGGCCGACGCAGAGAACATTCAACCTCTCCAAAACAAACGTGCTGGTGGCTCTTTTGGCTATATAAGTGGCTCTTTTCTACTTAAGGGGAAAAAAAAAATGAAAAAGAACATACTCTGTGTTTCATTTAAGACAAACAGCTTTCAGAGAAAATGACTCAGAAAGACCTCTTAAAGTTCACTTGCTAATTGCAGGTATTTCTGCTTTCATTTTGGCGTTCGTATAAGCTGTTTTGTTCTCCTGATGTTGATAACTTTGCTTCCGGGGCTGCAGAAACACTAGAAACGCTCAATTTAGATAAAGAATTGTCATTTTGGAGAAACAGACAGTCTAGCACCATGACTTTGTAATGTTTGTAGTATTTGGTTGTTAATTCTCATCAAGCGGAAAGAATATGTTGTGTTATTGCTTTGTTTTAGTAAAGTAGCAATAGTTTTGAAAGTTTAAAAGTAACATAACATCTATGCAATCTTCCATGCGGCGATATGCTAGCAATAAGCTAGCAGACTTGGTTTCATTGATAATTGTGGTGAGAGTTTCACAAAAAAGTGGCCGTTACTGAGGTTGCAGCAAGCACGCTTGACCTCTCACTTAGAGAAACACGTGAGAGTCTTTTTGTGTCCTTCAACACATTCTTTTATGTAGCTGACCTCCCAATTTTCTTTTTCTTAAACTGTGGTCAGGGACTGGGACGGGATTTTTTTTTCTTCAATGGGAGTGGGATGGGCCGGGAGTAAAAATCTACTTCCAAGTCAGCCTCAAATTCAGACTTAGTGCGGAATTCAAACAGGCTGCGATACAGTTGGAGGCCAAGTGATCATGTGACCTGAAATTGGTCATCATTGCGCCATAATGCAGCGTAAGGCCACATCCTCATCTTTAATATCTCCTCACTGCCTTGACCTGCAACCCATATTGTGGATTTATATCTCAAATCTGCTCCCTTTGACCTACAATTAACCTTAATGAAAACGGGAAGACTCGCTGCCTTTAGTGTCTTTCCAGGCACGCATACATTTTTTTTTTTTTCTCCCTCCCATGGCTTTTCTTTTCCAGCACGTTACGTTCAGCCGATGGAAATCAAGGTAATGACGAAGCGAAGAAAAAGAATGTTCTTTCAATAGATAATTAGGGAGATTGGTTTACCAGGGCCACTCAAAGCTCATTCACATGCGAAGGGGCCGAGGCCCGGCCCCCCGAAAGGGCTCCCAAGAGAGGCATCGGCCCCCCGGCTTCATTTCTCAGAGCAGGTGCCTGGCAGGTAGTCAATGGAGACGGCCGGCGGAGATATACAAGAGAGTCATCCTCCCGCACAAGGGGGTCAACATCACAGATCAAGGGTCATGAGCAGAGGTCACAAGGTCAATGTTTAGCACACACGGAAGCGGTCAGATGACTGGATATGAATCCCGGGACTTCTAGCCGGTCGGTGGCTCCGAGTAGCGGAAGTAGGCGAGACGTTTCGCGTTTTATTTAGCACTGTGCGATGTCACGTCTTCATTTAGCTAACGGCACTCGGTCCATGACACGCACGCTTGAGTTAGTTATGAAACTTCCCGAGGTTTCTATTTGATCACATATGTGTTATCAATAGTATTGATAGATTTCATTTTACAAATCAAACTCATTGGGCAGATTTCTTTTGCCATAAATATGCTCCAAGCCGCTTCCCATGACAAGGTGATACAGGAAGAAGAGGTCAGAGGTGACGTGCACTCTAATTTGTAATTGAATCTCAGCGTGGAAAAGCGATCAGTCATTGCCCGTGGGCTGCCATCGAGGAGGGGCGGGGAATCTTTCGCCGTCCTCCCAAGCGGTTGTCGTTGGAAATGCAGCTATGCTCTTCAAAGTCACGAGCTTCACGCAACGATGACACAAAGCAAAACAACTCCGGCCAAATCCTTGTAGTACTTTACCCAGGTAGCATTGTCCATTAGCATCGGTGCCAATAACTACGACGACATATCGGATCTGCATGTCAATTTCTCTTGTTCTAATCAAATAGAAAGCCCGCCGAGTAAATATCTCTCTTCTTATAGCCCGGGCTGTTTACAACACAGCCGCGGCTGTATAAACGACGCGTGGCAAATGAAGAATTTCTTTTAAGGCGTCGGGCATATGCCCGATATAGGAAACCCATAGCGTCAGTGGCTCCATATTGGATGCGGAGGTCAAAGGCTAGCGAAGGTCAAAGGTGTTGTTCTCCTTTCTCATCACGAAGTGCATTAACATCTTCTGCCCTGTCCCGTCGCGTCCAGATGGCTCGGCGGGCCCGAGGACAGATGCTCCGGTTTTGAAAATGCACCGTCGAGAATATCCGCGGCTCCATCATCGCCACATCATATTTCAAAAGGAAGATGGATATGGATGCATAAATAAGGACAGGCTGCATTAAGTCATTGATTCTTTGCGTGTAGCTCAACTTTCACGGAAATTCTTTGAAAGAAAAATGCTGTTGACATGAAAGAAGTTTGGATTTGGGACCAAGGGAAGAAAATGTAAAGAGATCTGAGCTGAGGACAATAAACGGTCAAGTGAGCTGATGGGATTTGACAGAGATCGCTATTGTTAAATGAGAAGTTCACATTTAATTTACACTGCCGCCAATCTGAATCAGATCCAGTTTAAAATGTGTTTCACGTCAAAGCTTCAGACCCTGCACACTGTAAATTGATAATTGTGTGTATTCAGCAACTCTTAAATTATTTTAAAAAAATAAATAAAACTATAGGGGGCCCATACAAAGGTGGAAGAGAATAAAGTCATCAAAATTTGTTTAGATTTTTTAAAATAAAGTCAGACTATCACAAAGAAATAAGAAATAAATATAGAAAATGTGTTTGTGAGATACTAATAGTTTAAAAAACAACTTATGGATATGATGCATTCTTTAAAAATGTATGTTATGAGCAGAGTATTGGCTAATAATCCTATTTTGAAGTCGAAATATTGTCAGGAAAAAACGATATAGGAAAAGAAGAGGGAGAATATTTAATGACCAAATCTATTTTAGTACAAGAATAAACAGACCTTTCTCTTCCTTTCTAATATGATATCATCACTTTACAGTGTGAGAAAAAGCTGTGGTTGGGGTGGTGCCAGTAGAAGTACAGTAGATAAATGCCTGTTTATGGGCGTACTCTGTGTGACCTCGCCTAAGGGGAAAATAGGCAGACACTTCTTAGAAGCAACCATCAGATTGGATGTGAACTGTCTCCTAGGGTACAAGGTTTTATCAAATTGAATCTCTTAAAGTGCTTATCCTACCGTTTGTCCTATTAAAGGTTTTAACATGTGTCTCTTCCTTTGCAATAATGAGGCCTTGGAGTAAACAGTGGCGTAGAGTAAGCCATTATCGCCACATGCTAATTAGCCAAAGCATTAGTGTAAAAAAAAAAAAAAAAAGAAAGAAGACCCAAAAAAGCTTGTTTAGCTCTTTAAGTACTTATTGCTGTAATATTGTATTCCCCCCCTCATATTTTAAGTTTATTCTTGTAGTGCTACAACCTTTTATGGAAATTGATTTGTTAATCACGATAGTTTTGTTTACATTTTTTATGGATTATTAAATAGGAATAACCTTGGAAGATTCCCTACCGATAATTTAAAAAAAAAATCATCACGATATGCTCAATCCTTCGTAATCTCAACTGTCTGATATAGCAAGATGGGAAACAAACGTGCAGGAAAACCAAAATACATACACCAAGGGCTAACGAGCTAGCTAACTAGCTAGCTATTTTGGGATAGTTTGCTACCGCCTTTTGTGTGAATAAATGTCACATGCCTGCCAAAGCCCGTCTGATCGATTTCGCGTCGAAATCAGCAAATCTGGGCCGTTAATCACTTGGCGTCCCGTCGGCCAATCGACATGGTGCTCTGACGGGAAAGCCCGCCTCTTTGGTTGCCAGTCATTATTTTGAAAGCGCGGCGAAACCCTTCGAGGCATGCGAGCAAGTCAAACAAACGTGGCCGTTCCAGGCCGCATGGCACCCTGCCGCGAGGTTTGGCTGGGGGTGCCTCGGAGGGACACACGCATTTGTTCACACACACAACACCAGGCTGCCCGGAGACCTCCGACATGAACCTGCTTCTCTCACTCAGCAAGACATAAATCAGCCGGCTCTCAGCGGCCCTGCTGGCCCCTCAGCGCCATGCTGAACCTAACTCCACGGGAATCAAACGCCTGTAACAGGATACAAAAACTAATCCGGGCCAGAGACAATCGCCGGCGCAGAGAGGCTGGAGGGGTGCTGATCGAAGACCATATCCACCCACCCGCCCCCCTCCTCAAATCCAACTCGTCTTTGTCATGAGACCTTTGGCCCCTGCACAGAGGCGACATGCTATTGTGAGGTGCTACTGGTCTGCTACTGAAGATGTAACCTGTCAGGTTTTCCCTCCACCCCAACGCCACCACTTCACTTCTGGACTCTCCAGATGGCTCTCTCGGCTTCCCAGTCACACAGACACACCAGTAGTAATAAAGTCATCAGGTCCAAATAGTTTTTGGAATGTCACAAAACAGCTTTCCTGAATTCTGTCTCGTGCAATCATATCAACGCAAACAAAGAAGAGTTTCACAAATATTGTAAGCTGTTGAGTAAGATGCAGTAATGTCATTTTTTATAGAGGAGAAAAAAAATAGATGCCTGGATCTGTCTACAAGAGTTGTCCCACCATTTGTGTGCAAAGATTAAAAGGCTTGTAAAACATCAACGCTAACCGTTAGCATGCCAATCGTATTGTTTATATATTATTATCATCAAGGCAACATTGGCAGATTTTTTTTTTCCCCAGTCGAAGCAAAACATCTGTCAAAACAATACACACGCACATACTATAAAAACAAAAATAGTTAAGTGTGAAAATTAATTTCAGAGGCTACATGGATCTTATGGAGTCTTCCTTTTGGAGTTCTCATATGAACAAAAAAGTGCTCAGGGGCGGCCACAGTAAACGATCCAGTAGCTTCCCGCTCGAGTCCTTCTGCCTGAGCGCATCCATCCCAGACTCCATCTCACCACCCGCCCCCCTCCTCGCCCCCCCCCAAGCAGTGTTGCTGGAATGCCTCTGTACTCTGCTGTCCTGATAGAGTGGCCACTGTTTCACTGCGATAACATCAGGCACCAGGGCCTGCACAGCCATGGGGCTCCGAGACACACTTTTATGACTTAAGTGTCTGGGACACATATCTGCAGCCATCAGCTCCTCTGTACACCCTCATCACATACTTGCACACATGCACTCCTGCGCACGCACGCACAGCCAGCCACCCACCCGCAAAGCATGCAAATGTGCGCGCAAACTCACAAACACGTCTTTGTTGACTGGGCTCCAAAGGAAATCAGCTTGTGTTTGATTTGAGACACAGGCCGTGTTATTATCTGCAAATTAAGCTTTTGAGCCTTGCCTTCAAGGCAATCACCGAAAACACCCTCAACTGGAACAAGCTAGCATAATCCTAAAATTGCTGCAAAGGTTTAGAGTGGATATAATTATTTTGCTTATATAAAAAAAAAAAAAAAGCTAATTGATCATTATAAGATGGGTTTTAAGAGCAATGTAAAACATCAATACAAATGTTCATATAGTGGAGATTTGGGGGATTATTTTTTTTTTTTAATCATTTTTAAGATATGTATAGTACTTCTACCTTAACTTGAAGGATTTTTCAATTTCCTGAAAAATGGTGACTGCAGAAATTTCCATATTTTTGGGGAAGGGGGTGGGGTCACTTAAGTAAATTTGTATTATATTTAGATTCGAAGGGTGAGTAAAAAAAAAAAAGTTACAATTCTACCGCCTCTTGCCTATGCACTCATGCATCCTTTTAAAGCTGCAGAAATCAGTGGAGTGAGCAGGGCCTGGATTGCACTTGAAAGCAACTTCAAAAAAAAAAAAAAAAAAAGACGCAGTGCACCCTTGATGGACAGCACCACTTGACTCGTCCCCATTGACGGTCAGTCACTCAAAGCAAAAGGAGGATGAGATGAGTTTCTCAGGGGAGTGAGGATAATAAAATCAGTGTGTGTCGTGAGTGGGAGCCATATTTGATGCTCTAACAGAATGAAGGTCTTTGGCGGTCTTTTAGCTAAAGCAAGCACATTTCTTTGAAGCCCAGCCACCTTGGCTGCACAAGCATTACCGGGCCCGAGCTTCTCTATACATTAAGCACAACACAAGTGCATTACGGACCGCCGCCCCAATTGTTCTCTCTTGTGAGTAGAAATATGATCCCAACAGACCTTTTGATTTGCTGGTTTTTTGTTTTTTTTTTACTCGCTTGGCCCGGCGCTGCTGCTTCTCTTCTTCCTCCCCTCCCGATCGGATTAGGATCGATCGTAGCGTAGCAGAGCCCGGCCCAGACGCGAAGACCGGGACAACGCCGTGGCGCGATTGTGCTCCTCGTGCCCCGCCTCGGAGACTATTCAGGCGACTAAATAGAATGATTTGCCCTTAGATGTCAAATTTCCTCCGAGACAAGGATGTCAATACCAATTAGATTGTCTGCAGTTGCCTTAGTTACGCCAGCCTGCCCCATTGCGCCGCCGCCGCCGAGCCAACCTCCTCCACTCCAAAGACACACTCACTCTCTTTTAACATCTCACTCCCATCGCTCTTTTTTTTTTTGTAAGCAGAGTGGTGGTCTCGGCACCAAGCCTTCAGCCTCAAATCAGTTTTATGACTGGCGCTGTGCAGACATTAGGCTAACTCCATTAGCCTCTCGGACCGAGATGGCCTGAGGGGATACTGTGGGGCCACGATGGGACTGAGTAGGTAGCCGTGTGTGTGTGTGCGGTGAAAGGGCGAAGGAGGGGCTAACGCCGTCTTAACGCACAGTCTTTTGGCATCTCCTTAAAGGTCACTGTCTGCTGGTCGGAGGAGGCCAAAGCCCAGCGGAGCGAGAACGTAAACAAGAGAAGGAGAAGAGGGCAGAAAAATGGATTAACGAACAAATGTAATTAGGAGGAAAGGGAGAGACTGGGAGAGAGGACTGTCTCCACTTAGAATGGTGGCTCCTGCAGGCGCTTAAGTGCAAACATGACAAACAGATGTGGCCATGGCTGGCCAGACACAAGACTACACACACTCATTAGTATACAAGTGCGCCGACACACGCATGGATACACATCTTCTCCGCTTCCTTTAACGCTACTTCGCCTCTCGGAAGCACGTCGGGTGATAAGGAGGCCGCTTTGCAAAAAAAAAAAAGTGAATGCTACGCTGATTGCTGGTAGGTATTTGAGAAGCGGGATGGATCGTTTGGACCGTAAGAGAAGTTGCAGAAAATCGCTTCGACACTTTTGTGGACATGGTGTAAAAAAGACAAGAAAAAGCCAAAACCAACATTCCTCCGATTCTCAGAGTCTTGGGAAGCTTTCCTCGCGACAATGTGCTCTCTGTTTATAACAATACTCCAATATGAGGGCTTACTATCTCTGGCAAGCGGACACCATGAGACAGATTCGTCAAGATAGTGTGTGACACAACGGGCCGGGTTCTGAGAAGCCCGGTGAAGAATTTCATTGAGCCAGGCCGCTCGTGACGCAAGGCCTTTGCACTCTGGATGAGTAACTGTGAGGTAAATGCAGGTTTTGTTTGAGTGTATTCACATCAAAACGGCAGGGTGCTTTAGGTTGAGCCTTGGGGGCTTTATTTGAGAAGTTGTCACGTGACTAGCGGCTAGTGTCAACCTCTATTGTGACCAATCAGTACGTCTTTACGTCATTGTCACTCGTCGAGCTTGACTTGGATTGAGCTTGAACGTGAGCGTAGAAATACGATAGCTTTCAAGTGTATTGCCGCCAGTTAATTAGAGATGATGTCATCTTCGAGATAGGCGGCGGTGATCAGTTTGACGGATTTGACCAAAAAAAAAACTTAGCTTGATGACTCAATGCAACTTTTTTTTTTCCCTTTGTATTTCATGAAAAATCACGACTTTTGAAAATCTCAATTGATGCGTTTATATTCTAATAGTGTTGTATGCTTTTCTTTGACAATATAAAAAACAGAACCCATCATAAGCTTTCTTCATTGATTGAACAAAAATGAAGTATGACAGCGTTTCAACTGAAGTTAGCCAAGATGGCTACTTGCCCTTTTTGCGGACTAAGAGTCAATCAATCGAGACTTGATTTATTGCCTTAACTCTTGTTTACATCAAATATATGTGCAGGGTGCTTGGTCGGCCTATCATGTTTCAGTTTGTTTTTCTATCAGGAACATGAAACTGTAGACTTTTTTTTTTCTTTCTTGTCCAATGCCTAATTAGTTACTGCAATTGGCTAAAATCCATACCTTCCCAGAAAGCCTTCGAATAAGAACACGTTAGCTCTGTTTTCACTTTTCCGTCATCGGGGAGCACTGAAGAAAATAATGCAGTACTATTATTCACGTGATTTAGCAGGGTGTCATTTTGGGGCATATTTCCTTGAAATTTCTCAATTATGACCAAATTCAAGACTACGCAGGAGGTGCGTATCAATGCCGGTTACGACTCGGCAGAGGAATTTGCCCGGGCGATCCTCGACATTTTCATTCCATTTCAAAGTTGATTTAACCTCCCGGTGACACTCGTCGCAGATGCTTTGAAATGGTTGTAAAAGAATAGTTTCTGCATGATGGCGTCTGCGATTAGGCGGCACATCTGCACCGGCAACAAACACACACACGCACGCACGCACATACACACGCCCCCGCAACGGCCCCCTTCAATTTCACATCTTGGTGTTGGTTGGCAGCCAAGGCAAACATTTCCCGTGAATAATTGCACGAGATTGATTTCAACTGGGCCGATTAGACTGGGTTTTCGTAAGAGAGGTAACAAAAGAGGCACGGCGTCAGGAATGGCAGGAGGAAGTCGAGGAGATGGCGAAAAGATAAACAGGAAGCGGAGGAGCGACTTTGACGAGCACGAGGATTCTATAACCGGTCCGACCGCAAGCCTTTCAAAGGTGCATTTTTGCCGTCTAGAAGTCTGACGCGCTCGTCAGTCAAATGGGCAAAACAAATGTGCGCGCTCTCCACCGACGACCACTTATTTCTCTTTTTACGCTCTGGGCCCTCCGAGGGTTTTCCCAGCTCCCTCCGTGCTGAATAAGCATGCGGAAAGTGACCATTAAATCTATTGCTGATGGAGAGACAAGCGAAGGGGAACGTCAATATTAACGTGGACGGGATTTACTTGTGCGACAGGCCGCCCCTTGCGGTGACATCATCGCCGACGCTCAACAAATTGCAATGTGGGGGGGCCATGACGTCAATCAAAGATTGCGACTTCTCACTTGTCTATCAATTCCTTAGGGATGGTTTTGGTCGACTTAAAACGCTGAATGAAAAAAATATGGAAACCTGGAATAAATAAGAATGAATGATGTGTAGTGTAATTGCTAAAAAATAAAAGACAATCTGAAATATTGTTGGAATGATATTCGTAATACCATTACGATTATAACATTTGGAATGATTGGACGTTATGGGATCAAATGGAATCTTTGAGCAAATTAAAGTGTCCTCTCAAAAAGACATCTTATGTCGAAGCACTCCCCCCCCCCTCGCCACCTACTTGAGGAAATACGCTAGGTTAAGAGATTAAAGGCTCGTTTTGCAACACCCGCTCATCTTTAAAGTCACACTGCCGGCCTTTTCGCCATTATCGCCGCAATTAGACGGCGGGTAATGAAAAAAGCATGTGAACGTGCATACTCCATAAAATCCTACTTTCAGCACCTCTGAAATTAGAACTTAAGTCCCCCCAGAGGGGCTATTAGACGACAAATCCCCCCCATTGACCAAGTTCTGCCCTCTTGCCCGCTCATGACTGACACCCCTCCTCCTCCTCTTACCCGACCTCTTTGAAGTTCATCGCCGCGGCGACCGCAGCATCACATCCTCTCCCGAAAGCGCAAAATACCGCTCGGCCCCTTAAGTACGCCAGGGAAAGAGTGAAGGCAGGTCTGCGGGAAGGGAACCCGGACAAATCGGAAGGAGCCAGATGTTTGCGTCCCGTGCAAACTTGTGTAGACATGCGCTTGCCGTGGGCTTGCATTAATGATGGCGGGGATCCATCTTAAAGGGGGGGGGGGGGTACATAGGTTGCGGCCATGCACACTCTCACCAAGTCACATGTGCTTGCAATAAGTTGATCCAACAAACAGATGCAAGAAGGCCAATGTTCTTTTGCCTAAATTGGGGGGTTTTCTGAAGACGGGAGAAAACATTAGAATTGGGTCCTATCAAAATTTATTTATATAGAAATTATAGCTTGACTTTTAGTAGTGAATGAGGGGAGGAATTAAGCAAACAGACGAACACGTGCGTGTCGTGCGTGCCGCACGCCAGAAAGTCATCACGACCGCACGGGTTCATTTTTTTGAAAATCCATCATTTTGGTCGACAATGAAAGCCGTTTTAATAATTTATCTCCAACTTTGGAAAAGGCCTGCTCGTAAAAATCATCATGATATTTTCATAGGCATTCATTACTCTCATTTAAAATTAACATTTCCATTTGAGTAAAAAGTTAAATTCATTGTGTGAGTGCTGCACAATAGTTCAGGGGAGTTTTATTTTTGGACATTTGGTAGAAATGAACCCTTGGCCTCTTTGATATGATAAAACTGGGAGATATATATATATTTTTTTGTTCCTTCTAAATTCTAATGACAAACATGCTGCTCACATACATCAATGTCAATTTGAAAATAAACACCAAAGTCCACAAGCTAACCTATGCTAATGCTGCGCTAATGCTAACCTAAAATGTCAACCACTAGAAACAGGCTAACAGATGCTAGCATAGCACAAAGAAATCATACAACAGTACTCAGAACCAACCAAATTCTCTGTGTAATGGCTCATTTGTGACACACATCACTCCTGGGCATAAAGCACTTGTCAGAAGTGTCATGACTGGAGAAATGATTGCTTGAAAAAAAAAAAAAAGAGAGAGCAAGCGGGAGGGATAAAAGAAGTGCAACAGAAGGCCAAGCGAGGGTGAATGAAAATGTAAAGATTGCGTGGAATGCTCAGGGCTGAACTGCGGATGAACCCCCGAACCCCAATCTGCACCTGACAGACGACGTTATTTGCATTGACATACAACCGCAAGCTAGCAGCCGGTGTGTCAGAATTCCACATTAGCATGAAGAAGAAAAGCGCGTGAAAACAAATTAAATACATAAAAAGTAAACATTTGCGCCATGAGAGAGAGTGTGGGAATATTCCACATCCCCGATAATTGCGGTACATTTAATATGTTAACATCCTGTGCCGCGTTACCTCAAACATACATTGAGGTCTGGAGGGAGGGTGCATGTGAAAGTTTTACAGTCAATCAGTGGCATTTTCAAACGGGAGGAGAAAAAAAAAAATTGTGGAGAGCCAACCACTTAAATCAGGGAAGTATAGTGCGCTTTAACAGAATTGTGCAAATTATTTTTTATGGTCATTTATGGGTTAGCGAGTCACTTGGCACTGTTACTAGGCAGATTTCTTTCAGTTAAAATGTGAATATGAGCATGCTCTTTAAATAAGTTCTATATGAAATAAAAAAATATATTACAAATAAATAAAAATGATAATGAATAAATTTCTATTTTTTGGTTTGGTTTTGTAGTTTTTTTTTTAATCTAATATACTGCAAATATAAGACTCCAGCGAATGTTTTTTTTTTAAATTACTATAAGGCCTAATATTGCACTGAAGTATATTGAATGAAATGTAGTGCACTTACTGACAAAAATCTATTTAAGCTACTCTAACAATTATTTCAGTGATACTTTTGTCTACCACTAGAGGGGGCTCATGAAAGAATACGACCCACGCCGGCCTAAAAAGATCAGAACGCGAGATGGTTTCATGTACAATAGCGTACGTTTGGGATCCAGATTTTACACGTGCCTTTAGCACCTTTTGTGCTCTTGTCACATGGTGATATCTGCGAGCTGTCATCACCTTTTTCAACGGCGAGAGTGCAGGGAGCCAACGACGACCGCGGAGCGTTGCCGTCGGAAGAGCGTTTAAGCCGCCTAATGCCATGTTTGTTTTGCTACGCGCTCTCCAGACTCCCGAGCCGCCATTGGCGCGTTGGCTGCCACGCTCCACCCCTCTCCCTCGTCCTTCATTCACTTTCCCCTCACTGGTTATTTCTTTCCCCCCATTGGGCTTCCCCTTCATGTCGGCCTGTTTCCTCCTCCTTTTTCTGCTTCTTCTTCTTCTTCTTCTCCTCCTCCCACAGGGGGCCGTTTGCATTTCTGCCAGAAGGGGCGGAGGTGTCTGCGATCGGGCCTTCATAAGGACCGGCCTACTGCTCTCGCCCCCCTTCCCTGGGAAAACCGGTGCCCCCTACTAGCCTGGCAAAGAGGGACCCCGGCTTCTCTTTGAGAGCACTGACAGCCGAGACAGCATTTGGGGTTTTTTTGGGGTTTTTTTGCAAAGGGGTAAAAAGTGAGCACATTGCTACTGCAGGAGATCCAGAAGACTAACATCAGAACGGAAGCAAACAAAGTGGAGAGGGGGGGGGGGGCTGTTAAAGAGGTAAGGCTAGGTGGGGAATGTAGGCCCGAAATGAGTTTGGAATATGATCCACGGGCTGGAACCAGTCAACGTTTCTTGACCTGACGTGCGTATGAGATAACATGGAAGCCTTCTCTCACACACACACACAAAATTCCACTAATCACTCGCAAAGTATTGGCAACATTTAGGGAGGCTTTCTCCCCCATTTTGTCCCCCCCCCCCCATGGCATTTTTGTAACATACTTCCTGGCGGATAGCGCTCGACACCAAGCACAGGAGCGGCGCATTGATCTTTCATCGCTCCGTACATTAAAAGCTGAAGGCATGAGGGGAGCAGAGCCCCTCCACCCTCCTTTTTTCTTTCTTTTTTAAATAGCGGCCCGTTTGGAGCCTAACTCGGATTGTTTCCCGTTTCCTCAGATTGTTTTTTTTTTCACTGAGTCAGGCCACCGCGCCGGGCCGCTCTGAAGAGGTAAGGCGGAGTTTACGCAGACGCTCGGGGCGGCACGTAACAAGCGGGACGCTCACACAATGGTCACCAGCACGCTTGTTTCTTGGCAATTATGCGTGCGTGTTAAAGCGCATAGTGGACACTCAGCACGCTAAGGCAACCTGCTTTGTTGAATTCACAATACGGATTTCAGGCGGACTGCAAAGTTGAATGGAGGTTTAGTTTGACACCAGTCGTTTGGGAAAAAAGAAAAAAAACTGTAGAATTTATATTCAATACAGAGGCGTTATTCAATTGGTCCGTTGTATGGTTGTGTACCATCGTATGTTTTGTGTAATTTATTTCAAAATGCACTTTATATTTAATACAGAGCAGCCATCTAATTTTTTTGTAATTTGGTTGGGTATCAAACACTCTACTAAGTATTCAAAAAAATTCCCGGTGATTTTTGGGGGATTTATTTCTTGTCTTGCAATTTTTTTACGGTCAGCTATCAGTTAAGATTGGGCTTCATGTTTTCTTGCCTTTCGACAAGTTGCTTACAAATTGGCAAATTATAACGAAGTGGTATCATTTTAAAATACAAAAATGTGCTGAAATGATCAGCATTGACGCCGTTACACGACACTTCAACGAGCGTCCGTCCACTTCGCTCGAGCTACATTTGACAGTGTGGGATCGATTCAAGTCAAGGATAGTTGTCATAAAAATTTGCATTTCTCACTTGTGAGTATAAAAAGGAAACCCGTGCTTCCCTTCGCCCCCCCCCCCCCCCCCAACGACAAACAGCTGCCGCACGACTCGTTTGAAGTGCACTTGATCCCATGACTTCATCGCATCCTCAACTATTAATCAAAACCGTTTTGGATTAGCGAGAGGGGAGCCGAAGAAGGATGGCTCTTAACGCAAATCAAATTGCACTTAATCGGCTCAAATTACCTTCATCAATTTGCATGAAAGCCTCGGCGGTGGTCGACGACGTCCAATCATACGGCTCAGTGGCGAGCGCGTGGGCGCGGCCCGCCTCGTATCCCGACGGTATTCCATTGATCCCGCGGCCGACTGGCCGGCCGGCCGGCGGCGGGAGGAGGAGGCGACGGGCGGGCCCTGAACTTGGTCAGCTCGCCGGCGTGATATCGGGTTGCTCCGCCGGGATCTGTTCGGACTGGGAGAGAGAAACAGACTTTGGATCAGCGGATCAATTTTCACTGGACCTTGAATCTTTGGTTTTAGAGAGTTTTCAGGAGGCACACAGATGGTCACACATTGATGGAGCCAATAGTGTACTGTCCCAACTGCCGGGTTATAAATCACCTAAATTGGGTGAAATACTGTCGCTAACCCAAAAGTGACCAAGCTGATGCTGGGTTATTCGAACGGGGATTCAGGATTCGTGATTGAGCTCAATGGAGGCTCACTATTTGGCAAGTAGAAGGTCATTCTCAGCTCTTGCGAGCTGGCATCCTGTTTAGGTCATAGTATTGTCACGTATATTACGTACAATACTTTTAAAATGCCACTTCACAAAAGAAGTTCAAGCTACTCTAGGTTAAAGATGTAAGATTAGTATTTGGCAAAAAGTAGGTCATTTACAGTTGCCTATTAAGGCTTAGCAATATATGGAGATAATAAACAATGCTTGAATGCACAAACACAAATATTAAACATTCTTAGAAAACAAACAATACAAAAAAAAATGACTGAATCACTTGATAATAAAAAGGGTGTGGTTTACTATTTGGCAAGTTCAAGCTATTTAGAGATACATTTAGATGTGGGCTCACTATTTGGCAAGCGGCACAGTTTATTGCTCCTACTTGACTTGTACATATTTATTAAGATTTAATATGGATGATTATAAAAATATACAATTTATAAACGCCATGAAGAGGCATCATTTAAACTGCAACTATTGTTAATTGTCATTTTAAAAGGGGATGATCTTGTTCTGAAGCAGTAAGCGAAGGCAAACAGGATTAAATGTCTTTTCATAATAACCCTGAAATCGATTGGGATGAAAAAAAATAAGAGATTGTGGTCTTTGCTTTAGCACCCCCACACAAACACACACATATACACACACACACACACTATCGAGGTTAAGGAATCAAGACTAGATCATGTTTCTGGTGTAGTGTACACAAAGTGGATAGGTCTAATTAATGCGCTCCATCATACCAAATATGCATTTCATAAGAGGCGTGGAAATCATGTGACGTCCAGGCTGAAATTGGGCAATAATGAATACAGACGACGACGCCACTTGGGTCCGGCAGAGAGAGACAGGATGTTTCAGCAGTGAAACCAGAGCTGCTGGCCATCTTGTATTTGTTTATTAAGGATGCGCTTGTACTGCCTTATACTCCCAGGATGCTTGTAACTGAGAGATCGGTGCATGTGGGGCCATCGGGGCGGGCTATGAGCGGTGAATTATTTATTGAGGAGATGGGAAAATAACTCAAAAAAAAAAATCATTGATTGACAGGAGAAGTCGCAACGTAGCACTTTAATGATTTGAATTATTTGTGAAAAGTTGTGGAATTATTTTTCCATGCTTGTGATTTTTTATTTTTTTTTTACAATATTTGCAAAAATTCCTCCCATTTTTGTAAGTGATTGCATGTTTATGAAATATATATAAATATAACGTCATATGAAATTGTGTTTATTTAAAGGCAATTATTGGACTTTACACTGATCCGATCAGCTACTTCTGATCAGCAAGGGGGGGGGGGCATTGGGGGCGGGGGCCAATGGGGTCAGAGGCCCCCGCGTGATCGTGATCATTCCCCCAAAATGATGTTTGTGTAAAGTGTTGTAAACGGTGTCTTTTTCTGACTAATATAATCAACGACAGCATGTTTACGCCGCCGGAGCGAGAAATTGGAGCTCCCAACAGAAAACAATCTGATCTCCGACTGAGGAAATTCACTTCCCATCAATATTTCTCCATAGCCATATTTAAATGATTTGGTCGGATATCAAATAAATCACATCTGGTTGCTTCCTCTCCCTGCTTTGTTGTTGTGGAGTTTTTGTTTTGTTTTGTTTTCCCTTTGGTGTGAGGCAGCCAAGGAGAAGCGAGAGTAGGCTGCCTTTTGTCATTCAATGGGCCGAACCCTTTTTTGGAAATCACCGTCCTCCTTCCTCTCTATATTCCCACGTGGCCGCACTCCTCGTACGATCCTAAATGACGCTCCTCGACGATTGACATTACATGACGATTGCGATTCGACTTCCCCGAGTATTTACGACCACGGGATGCGTGTAAAACTGTTAAATCAATATGACCTTATTTTTTATTTTTACAAGAAAATAATAAAATCAAAGAAATCTGGAGATAATTTACAGCTGGAGTGGCGAGCATATCACTGTTTAAGCTAAAAGCTCCTCCATTAACGCTTTTGTGCTGGCTCAGCAAATAATCAATCATGCTAGTATTGCTGTTTAAAGGAGGATTTACTGAAAGCGAGCGGCAAACTCGGCGCTACCTTCCGTCATACGAGTGACAGATTATGAGATGGATTTTACCAAGCTAACTCGAGTAACCGGGTAAAAAGAGCAAAAGCAGGCCGGGGAGGTTGTGCAAAAGTCGGCCCGGCGTAAAATGCCAGCGATTCGCTGAGCATCTGCGACGCTGACAGCCTGATGATTTGCAGGCCCCCGCGTTCAAACCAGCTCCATGTGAAGACTTTATTTTGCACAAATCAGAGCAGTGAGGGATTTGCATCCAGAAAGGCGGATTCTTTTTCTATTTGATTTGCTTTAAGCAGCTTCAGACACACCCTTTACACTCTCCCTCGTGTGTGTGTGTGTGTGTGTGTGTGTGTGTGTGTGTGTGTGTGTGTGTGTGTGTGTGTGTGTGTGTGTGTGTGTGTACGCGCATGCGCAAATGAGGGCTACATATGTGAGTGAAAAAAATGCAACTTTTTAAAGCTACATTTTGATTTAGATTTTTACATTTAATACAGAGCGCTGTTGCAGTCATGAAATTAACCAGATGGCGCTATTTTATTTTATACACATTTTATATTTAATATAGAGCATGGATGTGCTTGTAAAGTTAATGTATGGAATATTTTGATATTTAATGCAGAAAACGGATTCAATTTTGTCATGAATAGAGGCAACATGATATTTTTGGGCTGGTATTTCATAATTGATATAGACTAGAGATTTGGATGACGAGGGGACACTTTTTCCGTGCTTGTGTAATTATTAACGGGGGCAGTGTCCCACCAGATGGCCCTATTTCTCCTTATTTAAAAGATTGTTATATTTAATACAAAGCATTAATTTATCCGTGACATAAATTTGACCAGGGATGAAACTATGTGTTGGATTTAAATCTAATATTTCATTTTCATACAAAGCACCTTGGAAATGATTTGAAGCATTTTTTTCCTGGAATATTTTGGCTTAAATATTTTGGATTAAATATCGATGCACTAATTCCGCCTAGCAATAAGTGGCCATCGTCTTGAGGGTGCATTCTCAGTAAGAGAATGTAATTTCAAATTTGGTTGGTTGTATTTATTAACCAACCCTAAAATCAATTGTCCAGTCAGCATTGATAAACAAATATCACATTAAAAGCTCCAAATGTGAGTTTAAGAAGGTTGAAGTGTGGGGGAGAAGCGGCTAGCCTCCTTAAAGACTGTCCCAACGCTCGTAAAAAGACAAGTGACATAACCGGGAAGTGTCTCCTGGAAGTGTGCGCGTGCATGTTGGCTTGGTGGTAAGGAGAGAAAGAGAGCGAGGGTGGGGGGGGGCGGGTGCTTGTGCATCGGCCGCGCGCTAGTTTTTCTCTCTCTCTCTCTCTCTCTTTTTTGCCCTAAGCGCCTCAGTTTGTGCGCCAGGCGCCGAGCAGAGTAATCTGTTTACAGTGTGTGCGTTGATGGTCATTTTTTATGATGTTGTTTAATCCACAGCGGAGGGAGGGAGGGAGGAGGAAGCAAAGAGTGAGGGTGGGGGGGTGGAGGGCGACGGGATGGGGTGGTGATGGGGTGGAGGAGGGGGGGGGGGGGAGCGCTCTAAGCTGAGGCCCCAGACAAGCTGGCTCCACTGGGCCATCTCTGTAGCCTATAGGCTTCTTCTCTGGCAGCAGAGAGGCAGGTGTAAATCTCTTCCTGAGATCTTGCTCTCCATTTAGCCTTTTTTTTTGTGACACCACTCACCTCCAGGTCAATACATTTCTAAATGTGTGTGTAGATATATATATATATATATATATATATATATATATATATATATTAGAGAATTATTTCTTTCTGCGCAATGGCACATCTGTCCCTTGGATTTAGCTTATGACAAAGAGAGGCGGGCGGGGCGTTATTTGGCTTTCGCTCGTTAATGAGCCGAGCGGCTAGCGGTCATTTGAGCAAACAAAGTCGATCCACGGGCATATCACGCAGAGGTCGTGCAACACCTCCCATCACGCAAAGGGTGTGACGCAAAAAAAAAAAAAAAAAGTTTTGCAAAGTAGGTCTGCGCCACTCTTGATTAGGACGCCCTGCCAAAGGATGCTTGCAGACATGAGATAATGAGGTCCTGTGATAACGCGGGGCTCCTTTAAGGTTTTCCCATGAATGGAGACTGCCGCCAGTCCACACAGGCACACTGTGTATCGCCGGCTCGCTACTCACTTCTCATTTGGCGCGCACAAAAGCTGATCGGCGCCCAAATCGGAGCTAACAAACCCCACGTCGTATAATGTCCAGCCCCCCGACTAATTAACTGGAATCCCACCTTCTTCTTTTTAAATACAGTGAGCAATTAAAGCGCGATGTGGGCCAGAAGAGGTCTCCGGGGCCACGCTCGGTCGCCAGGAGCATTTGTGAAGGTCTGCAGCTTCTCTATATAGGCCATGGATCTTATTAGGTGGCTGACCCCGGGCCGGCAAAAGGTCCTTTCTCTAACTAAGATGTTTCCTAATCGGATTTTAATTGGTTGGTTAGGGCTTGTGTCCCGGTCTGTGTGGCGGCGGCAGGCTGCATGATGGAGCCCGCATGAGCGCCGCCAGACATGACACTTTGGAGCTCACCATTTTGGGAAGGGTGAGGGGTGTGAGGGGGGGGGGGGGCACTTCCAACGGTGCAAGGGGAGCTAACAACCTCAAGAGCGGTGGTTCTCACACTTTTTTACACAAAGTACCACAAAAGAAAAATCTGTACTGATCACTCCAAGTACAACCACAAAGCCAATGTCAAAATACAATGGTGTAGTAGGCCTAAGTGTTCACAATAAAACAAGACTTTTTACGAGCAAAAAAAAGAGGTCAAAATGTAATGGAGACCGTGTATTTGAGATTGCTAACTCCATCAAATGAACTTTTTTTTTTTTTTCTTACCGGAGGAGTGCTGAGGAGCCTCAAAGGGAGCCATGAAGGCAAGCATGACCACAAATGACCATCAATTCATCACCCCGCGCTTTGATGGGGAAAACTTAATGCAGCAGCTGCACGCGTTCAAGCCTCTTCCGTGCCCGAGCCGCCGACGCTCCTGAATCACATAACACACACACACACACACACAAAGTCAAGAAAAAGAAAGGCACCCAGGTTCAACTTACGTCCAAACACGCTCCCCTCCTCATTACCCCCCCCCCAAAAATGTCTTCATGCAAAACATCTGTGGGGAATTCAATAAATGAGGGCACGGCTCTTAACCGCATCCGACTTATTTTGATTTTCATGTGGCTTTCGTGTATTGTCTAGCTCAGTAAATACGGCCCGGCGTCGTATTTCAAATGTCACAAGTCTCCTGACGGGACATGCAATTTGAACATGAAAAAAGCAGTAAAGCCAAACACAGCTAGTAAAACCAAAAGGGGGGGGGGGGCTGAAAGTGAGTCATATTTAACTCATAAGAGATCTAAAGGAAGGACATTTAAACGCATGTCGGGTGCGTATAGCCGAGTGCATCTGGGGATCTGGCATTAGCCCCCCCCCCCCTTCCCAAATTTTGTTTTTTAATAGACTATTAGAATGAGGGGCTCTAAAGGTTAACAGCGTGCTTTGTCAGTGCATAACCAAATGAACCTGTTGAAGCACGGTGGCCGCAACTTGGTTCCCACCATAAGCATGCCAGCGTCTACTTCAGTAAAATATGACCCGCGGGCCACAAAAAGGCCAGCGCCAGGCTTTAATTCGACCCGTTGAGCATTTATTGCGTTCGTAGGGAAACTCACGATGGGGCCAAAGTGAGCCTTGCGTTAGCTAAAATATTAGCCAAGAATTCAAATCGGAATAAAAACCTGATTACATCAAAGCATTATTAATTCACAGGATGTTTACGTTTAAAATACTTGGAAAGGTCGTTAGCTAAAAGATATTAAGGCCTGAGGAGTGTTTGGGTGAAGAGTGTGGGGAGGGGGGGGCTGTCGTTGGGGGCAGTCGTGGTGCATTCATGGCGACAGAGCCATGCGGGAGATTCAATTGACCGCACTCAACTTTGCCGCCGCTTGAGTTCGCCGCCGCCGCGAACACTTCAAAAATTGTTGTTCTCGCTACTGACAAAACCGTGAATTCACCCAGAAACTGGAGGTCAAGTTTCCACAGAAGCAGGGGGGGGGGGGGGGGGGAAGAAGGGAGGAGAAAAAAAAAAAAGTAGCAAGAGGCACCTAATGGAAACATGCTAGTGGCACGGAAATAAGCTATTTTGTCATAAAAATAAATGAATAGATAAATACATATGTATTATTGTATTGCTACTTTTAAGAGGCCATTTTTAAATATCAAAACCTTTTATGGTTTTTTTACAGTGACCAAAAAATGCATTCTAAATTCTAAATGAAGGCTTGGCCTCCTCCGCTAAGTAGCGAGTCACACGGTACGCATGACGATTGGCAACTAACACAGACAAAGTGTAAAATACAAAGTTGACTGACCCTCCGGTCAGCGGTCAGAATTGAGAACAGGACAAAAATCAACTTTCTGGCCACGTATGTATACACAATTCCCTTTCGAAATTGACACGGTTCGAGCCACGTCCGTCCGGTTGTCCGTGCCATCGGAGGAAATTTTTTCTTTTTGGCCTTTCAGACTGCATGGCACTTGCCTTTCCGCTTATGGTTTTCCATTTCAAAGCTCCTCTGTCTTTATGTAAAAACCAAAACACAGTAATCCAATCTGACCCCATTGCAAATTTTCCAGAAACTATTGGGGGGCAGCCGGCTTGACATGAGCCACGCACTTATCCCACTTAACCCCCCGAGAGAGCCGAGCCACCTCAACCTCTTAGCCCCAAAGACGGTGGAGGAATGCGGCGCTTTATACCTCGATCCGCTTAAAAAAGAGGATCGAGAGGATGGACCGACACAAACAAAGAGAAAAGCTGGCGACTTCAAGGAAGTGGCTAGCGACTGAAGTGGCCGCCGACGCCGGGGCTCTGCCAACGTCACGAGGGCGCCGCCTCCCCGGCCTCTAAATCTAAACCGCAATCATCCCCCCCCCACCCCTTCGGCCACGTATTTATACCGCGCTAACTTGACGACAAATAACCTCGGGATTTTTCCCCTCTGCTCCTGATTTGCTATTGTTTGCTTTTTAGCACGCAAAACCGGTTTGAGTAAAAAGCCTCACGTTAGGAAGATTGACGAGGGGGGGGGGGGGGTGCTTATCTCCCGGTGGCACGTAAAGACTTTTGACACATGGTCCACATCTGAGGCATTTGCGATCACGCCGCCCGGGGCCGGTGGCCATTTATGGGGTCGTGCAGACAAATGGTTCACATTGGGCTCCGGAAGTAGTAACGTATGCCACCGGACTGGTTTGCCGGTGCTGCTATTGTGCTGCAACAGGTGATAATGAGCACAAGAGCCATTAAGGAAACTCGCAATGAGGCTACGGGCACTCAAGAGTACCGAGGTTGTTTACCCAAGAATTATTTAACGGTTTAAATGCTAACTGGGGATATGTGACTGAATGGTTTTGAAAAATAATCAAATTGCGATATTTTTTTTCTCCCTATTATACCAATCGCGATTTCATCCGGGTTGGTTTACCAATGGTCGACATTTCCCTAATATTCTGATTTTATTCAGCTAATTCTGTCAATTATATTTTTGCCCGTTATTCTACAGTGACCATAAAAAAAAGCTGCCGTTTCTGGTTACCATTTATTGTATGAAGAAGAAAAAAAAAGTCAAAATAGTCGTAATGTGGAATGTGGTTCGCATTGACCCGCTCAGTACAACGTTTTTGAAGAGCCGATGCTTGCGACACTTCAGCAAAGTGTACCGACGACACCTCAAACATGACCGTTGCAACATTTTCAGTCGGAGCAAAAAAAGTTTTTTTTTACTAGGTCATTGCCGTACAAACAAACCCTTAGGCCACGACTTGCTTTTTTTCGCCTTGATTTCCCCTTTTCACTGGAGTCGGTTTGAAATCGGAAACCTTGATAGATCCGCTTTGCTGCATCACGCCCCAAAAATAGAAATAGAATAGAAATAGAAATAGAAAAATAATCATAATACAAAGCACAAAATGATACAGTGGTACTTCACACAGTTTTATTTAGTGTCCTCCCGAGGCGAGAACTTACAAGTGCCTGATCTTTTCCGCTACGCTTCCACTTTCCTCGTCTATTTTCAGCCTGCGCTGTGCCGTCAATAAACACATCCCCTAATTAACTAAAATTGTTTTTCATCAATAGCTATAACCAGCCGACGCGGGGATGAACAATAACAAAAAAAAATGGCCGACGGGGACGAGGTATCGACAGGTAAGAGGGTTTATCGTTCCTGCGGGCAATTGAGTAAAATGTGTTGATTCTGAAAAGTGCATTTTACAATCTCCGCCTTTTTGAAGTGGCGGATCAATTCCTTGCCGCGCCTCCGTCTTTTTTTGGGGAGGCGGATGACTTGCGTTTAGAAAGCCATTAGGCCATCAATCGGACATGTCTCTTTCCCGCTTTGTGTCACCGTGTCCACCGGGAAGTTGGGACTCAATTACAGTAGTTGAATAAACTAATCTCGCACATAAGAGGAGGAGGGGGGGGGGGGCTACGCTCGACCCCCCCCCCCTCCCTCCCTTTTCAGTTGCATGGCGTTTAGGGCCGAGGCAATCTCCCCTGCATTCGGGAGCGGTGCCGCCAAGTCTGTCCTCGCTTATCATTAACAATCTGCAAATAAACAGGACAGCATACATTACATCACTTGCAGCTCCGTGATCAATTCCAGGAATGTCTTTGAAGCTTTGCTTAATGAACCTACACAGTATGGCAGTTGGGCTCCATATATAACCTATGACCTCAGTATTGAAAGAGTAGGGCGGAGGAAAAAATCAAAAATAAAAACCAGAAGTGAGTTTTGTGACAACGTCACACACCTAAATGTAGACTTTGGTAAAGATTGGCTACAGAATGAAAGCGCTGACAAAGTTGGTTGCCATTAATCAGGAGCTTTTCAGTTTTTTTTTTATGGCCTCTGTGAGTCCCTGAGAGCCCTAACCCAGTAAAAGTTTATACAGCGTATTGACCGTCCTCTACTTGCTTAGCAAATGAAGCGGCGGCGTCCAGCTTGCCCGCCAGGAGACTGGGAGGCTACGGCCGTGTCAACAGCGCTTGCTATTTGATGACACCTTCCGCTAAATTGAAATGTGCTTCTAATGGAAGCGGGAGGGCGCTCTGTTTGGAGAAGACCACGACCGGCATGGGAAAAATACACGCTCGCAGGCTATCCGGAAGGTTACTGTTTTTGTTGAGACATCTTTGAATATCATTGAGAATACAGTTTTGATTTGTGTTCACGGATTAGGTATGATATGACCAACAAAATACGTTTATTTTTACACACACGTGCAGCGTGTGTATTCTATTTTACGGCCACATATGTCATATTTTTATTAGACGGGTTGAAATTAGGGTTGGCATTAAAATACTTGCTGCATTCTATGGACATTGAAAATGTAAGTTACATCGAAGGTGTGAACAAAACAAAACAGTGGCGTGCGCAACAAATTCAGAATGTCACTGCATGTATTTTTTATAGGTAGGTTTTAAAGTAGACTATATTTATACCTCGTGTTTTCAGCATTAAAAATACCTGTTGGTCGAAGGTAGAGGGAAGATAAACATACTAATTTGTGGACATGAAATAGGTGTAACAAAATGGGTTGAGTCATTGAACACTTTAATTTATATGAGCTGGCTTTGTTTAGGAATATATATGTATATCATGAAAATGTGTACGAAATAAGTACACAAAGCGTCAAGGTGCGTCTACTGAATATTTTTTTTTACAATATATGTCCTGTTTTAATTGTCCCTCGGGATTTCTATTAATTGCTAATGTAAATGCTGCATTTAGGAATATATATATATTTTTTTTACCTTTTATGGGTGAGTGTGTGTATCAATAGTGTATGTAAAGGTTTAGCCTGCGGACTTAGTGGATCTTGTGTCTCTCTTAGTCAGATTTGTCTGTGGCTTATCAACAGCTTTTGTTTTCTGCGGGAAATCAATAACAGGCAACACATAAGCCCAATATCATTCATTGTGTGTAACCCCCAGGGGAACACACACTGTATGCATGAACACGCACGCACACACACACACGCAGGTGAACGAACGTCTGTTTTTGGTTTAGTTGCTTTTCACTCAGCCAAATGTCTTTTTCTTTTGTAGTTTTACTTTGAATGCAAACTGCACGAATATGAATGTTACTTTTAAAATACACACTTGCGTTTGCATGCGACTTGTTCACGCAGCAACACGTGGTGCACGCAAGAAAGTCACTCAATTTACTGCAAACACAAAACTTTTTCTTTTTTTTTTTTAAAATGATGGCCGTGAATTAAACTGCACAAATAGAAATATGTGCAGTATTGATTAAGATGAGGTAAGCAAAGTGGAGCGTGAGGAATAATTGACAATTCACAGCGTTGGTCCGAGGTGACTGAGTGGTCACAGCTTTTGGAGTTTACTTGTGAATTTGAGTTTACAATGGCATTTAAAGTGCGCACTGTCTGACATAATACCGCAATCACTCCGGTATACACAAATCTATAAGCTCTATTCATATCCGCGCATGGCTTAAACCTTTCAAAGTATTAAATCTGCAGACGACTGTCAGTGTAGCAGAAAAAGATGACGACAGACGCGCTTAATAACACCACATAAGCGGAACATTTGCATGCGGATAACACGCAACGACAATAAAAAAGGATTATTATAATACTCGCGTCTCTGGCGGATGCGTTTAACTGCCACACTAGATGTGCGCAGCTTGAAATTGAATTGTTGCCTGCATGGTGCGCTTGTGCCGGGAAGTGTTCTATATTTGCCTGCACAATTGATTGGTTATGATTCACAATATCTGTTGCTGTTTTGATGCCAAAGATGATAAGACACGCACTGCTGAGCACCATCCTCCCATGAGCTGTCATGTCACATTGGTTTGCTTTATAACATTCAATTGTCGGGGTTTTAGGAAAAAAACATTGTCAAACTGGAAATACTTGGAAATACTACTAAATGAATCAGAGATGGAGATGACAAGAGTATGCAAAATAAAAAGATAGATATATAAATACACATAGCGCCTCTTCCCGCCTACCAGTCTTATTCGTCCAGCTCTTAACCACCCGAGGATCAAACAGGAAATGATGTGTGTATTAAATCGCTGGACAAGCACGCAAACGCACCTAAATTGTGCAACAACAAAAAAATACACCGATGGAGTCACCGTAGGATCAGCCGTGTTTTTGCCTGTCCAAATTCTCAAAAGACCTCCGAGCGGCTACGCGCGAACAACCAAGCCGGGCTAGAGCGTCGCTGCAACGGGCTTGGCTCGCCGCGCTCGTCCCGCTACGCCTGACGGAGCTGCTTGTTGACATATTCACACCACACGGAGCGACTGATTGACTGACTGTGACAGAAGCTTGGGATGGCGCTTCACATGCAAAGCCTTTTTTTTTTTTAACTCCTTTTCTTTTTTTTTTCCTCCTTTCTCCTTTTTTGCCGTTTTCCAAACACCTTTTTATAAGACTCGAGCCTGATCCCCTCCACCCGGACCTGTTAAAACCACGCCCCCTTGGTGCCTCACAATTGGTCCGAAAGCGTCAAAGAGCCAATCAAAGGGAGTCGCTGCAACACATCCATCCTGCGTGGAGCCCCGTGGGCCACAGAAGGCGCTAGGAAAATCACGGAGCTGGGACCTTACCACACTCTCTTTCTCTCTCTCTCCCTCCACTCTCCTCCTCTTCTTCTTCCTCCTCTCTCTCTTCTGTCGAGCTCGGTGGACGGACTTGTTTCTTCGCACACGTCCTTCCCAGAAATGCGCGTGAAGGCGAGGGGACGCCCGGCGTGTGTGTGCGTGCGTGCGTAAAGAGACGCGAGGGAGCGCGGAGCCAGTCGAGGCAGGATTCGGGAAGCTGCGAGGAGGGGACAATTCCCCAAAAAACAAAAAAAAACAAAAAAAACAACCACAGCAACGCCGACAAAGCCAGCCAGGGGGAACGCGCTTTTTGTTTCTCCTCTTCTTTTTTTCCGTGTATCTCCTTGAAACCGGGAATGGCAACGCAGTGAAGAGGAAGAATGCACCGCCGTAAACTCGAGTGACGCACCCGAGTCGGTTCGTGCGTGTCTTTTCTTCATGGGGAACATCTTCGCCTTTTGATTTTTGAATCCCCCCAACTCCCTCCCCTGAAAAAAAAGAACAGTGGACGCTCGGCGGATGCTTCAAGTTTGAAGGAGGACTTCTTCTTCTTGAACATTTCCCACCCCTCCTTCTCCTCTCTCGTTTTGATTTCGCATCGCGTCCAAAACACTCCAAGCCCACGTCCGCACTGCTTGCAAAGCACTTGGATGAACTTCCTGATGAGAGATCCAGTCGTCCAGGGCTCGAGTATGGCATATCATCCGTTTATACCTCACCGGGGTCCGGAATTTGCCATGAGCGCCATGCTGGGCCACCAGCCGCCCTTCTTTCCGGCTCTGGCGCTGCCCCCCAGCGGCTCGCTGTCGCTGCCGGGCGCCCTGGGCAAGCCGATCATGGATCAGCTGATGGGGGGAGCGGCCGACTCCGGGCTACACTTCTCCTCGCTGGGCCACCAGGCCGCCGCGGCAGCCGCTGCCGCCGCGCACCTCCGGCCGCTCAAGAGCCTGGAGCCAGAGGAGGAGGTGGACGACGACCCCAAGGTGCACCTGGAAGCCAAGGAGCTTTGGGAGCTCTTCCACAAGAGGGGCACCGAGATGGTGATCACCAAATCCGGAAGGTGAAGCTCGCTCCGCTGCTACTTTGAAATGTAGACCTTAGAATTAAGAAGCTAGACTCGGGTTTGGGGGAAAAACTGCATGGAGTCTCTCGCTTTGTAAGCAGCTGAATAGTGGGTCTGGGTTAACTCTAAAAACTGTTGGGTCAAAAAAGACCACTGCTTGGGTCAATTTGACCCCAATCTTTTCACAAAACATCCCCAAAATTAGTTGGTCTGCATGTGCATTCAAGTAAAATTTGGGATGAAAGAAACATGTCAATTGTGGGTCAAAGAGGCAACTATAGGGATTCATTTGACCCAATTTATTTTTTCACACAAAACAAACACAAAAATGTAAATGTGAAAAAAAAAATAACACACAATTATGTATTCATATTAAAAAAAAAAAAAAAGCCCGTTGCTTGGGACAGTTTGACCAAATTTGTGTGTTTTGGTACAAAACAATTTTCCTATGGTGGAGGTTTGGTATTTTTGGGGTTGTTTTGTGCAACAAAAAAAAATAGTTGGGTGAAAATGTAGTGCCTCTTTACCCATTTATTATTTTACCCAACAGTTTAATAAAATGAAAAATATTTGGAAAAACCGAAATTTGATTGTAAGAGACTGTAACACCTTTCTGCACAACATGCACTTACATTAATTCAATTAATACAAATAAGTGATAATGTACTGTAGCATTAAAAAGGGGAGGGGGTTGTCCTGCAGTAATTAAGTCCCCTGTAAAGCTTTGTGTACACACATTTACACGCATGCGCGCGCGCGCGCACGCGCGCACACACACACACACACACGCGCACAGATTTTCTCCTCGTAATCCCATCATTCATTTCGCTAAAACTTTACACTAACAGATCGCACTTTCAATTGTGTGTGTGTGTGTATAGTGTGTGTGTGTGTGTGTTTTTAATAATGACTGCTTGTGTACGTGCAAAGCGTATTTACATGTGGTCTGCAGCCTCTTTTTTTTTTTTTTTTTTTTTTTTTTTTTTTTAAACATGCAATCCAAACGTATTATTTGGTACTAAATCCTCGCCTGAAAATGTGCTGTGGCGTCAAGGCGGATGTTCCCCCCCTTCAAAGTGAGGTGCACGGGCCTGGACAAGAAGGCCAAGTACATTCTCCTGATGGATATCGTGGCAGCCGACGACTGCAGGTACAAGTTCCACAACTCGCGCTGGATGGTGGCTGGCAAGGCCGACCCCGAAATGCCCAAGAGGATGTACATCCACCCGGACAGCCCTGCCACTGGCGAGCAATGGATGTCCAAGGTGGTCAACTTCCACAAGCTCAAGCTCACCAACAACATCTCTGACAAGCATGGATTTGTAAGTTCCACTAATGTATGTCCATTTTACTATTTTCTTACCTTTATTTATTTTTTGCACAATCACGCAGTTGATAAGCTATTTGAAATACAATTTGGAATACTGCATGAACAAATTTGGTATTGTATGTGTTTTGGACCACAATATTAGACACAGCAGCAAAAAAATAAAAAAAAATAATCTAATGAATCAGTTCACGTGTTTTTCTACTAATATAATTGATTAAGCGCCTTGGAGCACACACCAGTCATTTTATTAAGCAAACCGGCACTATCTAATGAGAATTAGTTCACGTGGCTTTGAATACAATAACTACTTGGAAAAAGTAGAAGCTCACACCCACACTGTAAACTACAAAACTCAATTTGATTTTTTTTTTTTTTTTTTGAGGGGGGACAATAATTGATGTTAGAAAAACTTCTTTAAAAAAAAATACAATCCTGATATTTGTGGAAATAATTTTAGTTAACACAACAAAACAAGCAAGTTATTCATTCCCATAACAATTTGCTGAGTTGTTTTTAGCGAAAAGTTGGAGAACTTTATAATTAAGGGACAATAAGTTCTGGTAACTCTTGTTGTGAAATTGCGAGAAAGCCCATTTTTACAACAGCAAAACTTTTTTTTATTTTTTATTGAATTGCTCAACTTGAAATTTAATCAGTTTGTTGTCTCGAAATTTTTAGTCCACTCACTTTTGTTTTTTTTACACTGCACTATAGCCACTAAATTATCAGTCAACTATTTTTGTCGCACGTTCTCCCGTTCAAAACACACGATCGTAAACACACGTTTCATAAATGAGATGGGAATCTAAAAATTCTGACATGGATTCATCTAACAAGATTATTTCACATTTCCAGTCATGACTGCTGTTCCTAATATTGTGGTTACATCATTTAAAAAAAACACACAATGTCGCATTACTTTTTGAAAGGAACGTTTCACCCGAGCGCTTGCTACTATGCGATATACATTTTTAATGCAACGGGGTATTCTCCTCACCCCCCCTCCACAGGATGACGGATTAATAACGAGAGCGGTGTGTATACATAATTCGGGCTGTCTATTGTGTGTTTGACAGACCATTCTGAACTCCATGCATAAATATCAGCCTCGCTTTCACATCGTGAGGGCCAACGACATCCTCAAGCTGCCCTACAGCACCTTTAGGACGTACGTGTTCCCCGAGACCGACTTCATCGCGGTGACTGCTTATCAGAACGACAAGGTAAATAAATAGAAGAATTGAAGAAATAAATAGACAAATAAAGTAGGAAAGAAAGAAATCCAGCGCGCGCCCCCGCCCCCTTGGTTTGTTGCATGTCCCGTTCATTCGTTTTGTTGTCATAAAAAATGAAAGACCTGCTGCGGGGAGGAATGTTGCACATGCAGGTTAGCATGCTTTTTAAAAAAAAAAAAAAAAAAATTAAATCACGTGGAAGGGATTTAGTAGTGGGACACACATTCATACACACACATGGGTCGTGCGCTCTCGTTTTCGCTCTCGCTCTCCCTGCATGCGCAAAAAGAAAAGGGTTGGGGGGAGGTTGAGAAATGGAAGGAAGAAAAGAAGAAGGGCAACGCTCTGCGCATGAATGGAGAAACAGAAAAGGCTTTTCGTGTCACACTATACGCTGTGTGCTCGCGTTAGTGTACGTGTGTGTGTGTCCCCCCCTGCGGTGATATGTGAAATCAAAGACATCTTAATTTATAGGCGGTATTAAAAGAAAATCTGAATCTTTTATGGTCAGGGAAAATAGTCACACTTGAATGAAAACAAGTCTTCGCGTTGGAGGAGTTTGGCGTGTAAATATTGTAATTTACACACACGAGGGGAAACGCGCCTTTGTGCTTGCCTGTTTTATTTTATAACTATGCTTCCTTTCAAATCGCGGCAAAAGTGCCCGTCTTTTTATTTTTGTATTTATTTATTTTACATGTATATAATATATATATTTTTTTTTTGCAGATAACTCAGCTTAAAATCGATCACAACCCTTTCGCCAAAGGCTTCCGTGACACTGGCAACGGCCGACGGGAAAAGAGGTAAGTCAGAGCTGCTGCTGCAGCAACGACAACAACAAAAAAAAAAATAATAATCCCGTTAGCTGGATTAAAACGCGTCAAAGCGTCAAAATTGACCCTCGGGTTTAGGGGTGGGGAGGGTGGGGGGTGTTGCTCTCTTTAAGCATGGCAGCCTACTCCACGCTGTAAAATGTTGCAGCGAGATTGGAGCACGGTTAATTAATGACCTCGCTTTTATGACCAGAACACTCACACGCGGGGATTTATCGCGCATATATGAGGAGAAATTGAAGTTGTGGCGTTTGTCGCCATGGTAACGCCATTTTTTTTATTTTGCGGAAATATGAAGGTAAAAATTGTCTTCTGTGCAGAAAACAATTGGCCCTGCAGTCTATCCGCTCGTACGAAGAGCAACAAAAGAAAGAGAATGGAGCTTCGGACGACTCCTCCGGGGAGCAAGCGCCCTTCAAGTGTTTCGGTCAGGCCTCCTCACCTGCCGTGTCCACCGTGGGACCCCCACACCTGAAAGGTATTCAACCGCGCATGGGTTCATTTCAAGGGGGCCGGATTGTGTTGTTCTATTGTAAATTGGGTCGTGCGTTAGCACCGATGCATTCAAATTTAACAAATAATCTATTGGGATTTTTTTTCACGGTCAAAATAACACTTGGATTATGACATCATCATGTGTGCGTACACTTGTAGCCCTGATTCGGACAGCTAGGAGGTCACGTTATTAGGTACACTTGCACCGTCAGATATAATGCAAGAGATGTATCAAAAACAACTGATTGGCCATATCTGATAAAGGTATCGATAGATAAATACTCATTAAAAGCAGATTTATTTCTCTCGCGGGACATAGCATTAGGTACCCCTCTAATCAGCTTCTGCTAGTTAATTTTCTCTTATACATTAGAAAAGTATTCATGTAACGTCATTCTTGTGCTTGCAGTTTGAACTGCGCTGTCATGTTGAGAAGTGTTTCTATAATTTTGAACGACGGTGCCAAAATATTAGAACTGTGGAATGAGTAACACTTAAAAAGTATCTAACACAGACAAAAATGTTTGTGCAATAACGCAACTCAATATTTTTTATGACTATGGTGAAACTTATTGGCACGACACAGAGCCGACTCGCGCGATCCATATATGGGGCCCATCATTTCTGCGAATAAAATTGATTGATCGTGCAATTTTAATTTTACTTTTACTATGAGCATTATGGATTAAAAAATGAAATTTACACGGCAAGAGCTGAGCAGGATTGATTTACGCAAGAGGTTCATTCACACAGCGCAAAGTGGACAGTAAATCAAGGAAACCTAAAAATAACCAAAAAACAGACGAGGTGACAGAAATAGTTTTAAAAATAAACATTAAAAAGTTGACGAGTCGTTTTACACCAACCCAATGCAACACATTTTGCAGGTGCTTAGTTTGTTTACATCCTGGGTCAGCTAATTATGGTGGAGCTTTAATTTAGCGACCTGTTGATGTACTGAAATCTTTTTGCGGGGGGGGGTGCAGACTTTTGTGACAGCGACGAGGACAGCGACGACGAGAGCAAAGACGGCCACGTCAAAGACGGTCCAGACTCTAACAAGATATCCACTACGACGGAGGACGCCAAAGAGCACGACGCTAGCCCGGCTAAGGGCCACCTGTTCGGGGGAGGCGGCGTCCTCGGCGGCGACCCCCCCGGCCGAACCCGTGACGTCGGCAGCCCTAGGACCGATCGAGGCCGGGCGGACTCTCGACAGAGCCCCATCACCGTCATCTCCAGCACCACTCGCTCCGGGGAGGACGTGAAGAGCCCGAGCCTGGACCCGGCCAAGGAGGACGATTGCCGGGCGCCGGGCAAGGACGCCTTTGCGCCTTTGAATGTGCAGACGGAGAGCCCGCACATGGGCCCTCACAGCCACATGCCCAACTTCGGATTTGCCGGCGGCCTGACGGGACAGCAGTTTTTCAACCACTTGGGGAGCGCGCACCCCTTCCTCCTGCACCCGAGTCAGTTCAACATGGGCGGCGCCTTCTCAAACATGGCCGCGGGGATGGGCCCCTTACTGGCCGCCGTGTCCACGGGAGGCGTGAGCACCATGGACACCAGCAGCATGGCCTCCTCCCCTCAGAGCCTGGCGGGGGCTTCGGGCCTGCCCTTCCATCTGCAGCAACACGTCCTGGCCTCGCAGGTAACCCAAAAATCACAATAAAAATTCTCTTCGGTCGGAGGGCACAGCATGTGAGCACATGCTTTTACTTGTGTTTTTAGATCAACCAAATGTTCCGAGTAGGGCCCACTTTATTGGGGCACGCACTACTAAGATGTAGTTTCCAAAAAAAAAACAAAAAAAAATACAGCTAGCTATTGGATACCCTCAAGACAAGCAAAAGCTAATACTCGGTCTCATGTGATCCAATACAATCTCATATTAATATATAGCAACTAGTTAAAATATGCTATTGTCAAAATCTTCCCTACCAATCACAATCCTCAGCTGCTCATTGAACAAAACAAGTTTTATGGTGCTGAACTCAAGTATTGCCCCTGTGGCGAAACAAGGTGAGCAATAGCAAAAAAAAAAAAAAAAAAACAGGTAACGTGTGGGTTCGCCACTTTATCGTCCGACACGTCGTCAAGGCGTCTCGCTCGAGTACAGACGTGAGGAATTTTAATACGCATTAGAAATTCTTGAACTTAGGCAAAGCTGTTTACGCGCAGTTGCGGTGCCGCAGGGAGAGTTCGCCCGCTCGCTTTCGGGACGTCGTTTTGCAACGCGTGTACACCTCTGGGTGTGTTAACGCGCGCCGATAAAAATGTGCGTGTCTGCAGGAAGGCAGCACACACGCTTGTTTTGATCTACGCATGCAGTGGAGTGCGGCGCAGGTTGCCAGGGCCCGGGGGCAAGACCGTTACCGCGCCCCTGATAACCCTTGGACGCTCAGCACTCCTGCAGTCGATTCCACCCGTCCGACTTTGAGGCCCTTTGGCTTCTGAAAATACCGACGCCGAGTGTTTTTAATCTTTACGTTCAATAAAAGGCTCGCGATTTACATCCGAGGCCGAGCGTATCGACAGCGTCGCTTGCTCTTGGCTGCCGGAGAGCTTTTGATGGCCATGAAGAAAAACGTCGGCAACTAGTCGGATGAGCACAACAAACTGCGCGCACACGCGCAATTGGAGGATTACGCGCGTCGGAAACAATAAAAAGAAAACACGCAATTTACGGATTACCAGAGTGGGATTATACATTTTCAAACCGCAATTTCCACGAATGGGCCGCTGAGTATGGAAAGCCGCTAGGGTCGCGGGAAGGGGACCCGCTATGGAAGTGAAAAATATGGAAAGTGGCACAGGCGAGATTTGATCTAGTTGCAACCCTCCATATTTGCTACAATATGCCGATTTTGCGGTATTTGCCGATGAGCGTGCAACGCTGATGAACCCTTCTGAAGCAAGTTAGCAATTTAAAGGGCTTGTGTGAAACTCTCCAAAAACAAAAGGCATCAAACAATCAGAGGCAGAAAGCGGGATTTATAAAATGTCAATCATTTGTCGCACACAAAATGAAACTTCATTAGGAATCAAGTGCGTTTCCGCGATGGACTGATTAAAAAATGTCAGTTTCGCTGTTTTAAATTGAAGCAAATTCAAAGGATTTTTATTTTTGTCAAATGATATATGAATTCACACAAGTCGTGGCTTTTATCACCAATTAGTTGTTTTTCCTCGGGTGTGGTGGTTTCATGTGTATTAAATTAGAGGCACAATATGGCGGCAGTAATGGTAATAATAACAAAATATGATGTGGCCAAAAAATCTTTACAATCCCAATCACTGCAGATGTGTACTCAGACAAAACAATGCGAAAGTAATATGTTTCTCACACACACGTCTCCGAAATGCTGTCGGGCAAGGAGTAAATTGTGAAATGATATTGATACGTTGCCAAAGACAGTACGAAGGCTGCTTTAATGTGCTAACTGAAACGACTTAATAGATTTGTAAGAGGGTGGGGCACGCAATGTCGCAGCCAAGGAAAACACCTACAAAACAGGTGTGAGATCTAGGATTTGTGTTGTCGACGTTTTCTCAACACCCTGAGACCAAATGGTATTGTCTGGCGATCAAAGAATAGGGCCAAAGATAGAAACCGACCATATAAACGTAGACTCCATTCACATTGTACAGTTGGTGAAAGCTGAGTGACAAATGAATCAGTTTAAGTATTTTTCTTTCACTTTCCTCACCGGTGCATTTCAAAGAACTTCTTTTGTTTTGTCTGCTTACTGAGCACTGTTTTGTTTTGGGAGATGTCACCTCGGCTGCGTTATATAGTGTCATGTTGACTTATAAAAAAAAAAAAAAAAAAGTTAATAAATCTCCAGAAGCCTTTGTGTTAAAAACAGTGTGCACCATTTAACCTCACTCTGTTGAAGAGCTTCTATATCCACATTTCTCAAGCGGTTCTCACCAGTCTAATTTCAACCAACTCCAAAGATTTAGGCCATGCTGTGTATTATTTTTCTCATTCCAAAAATAGAGTTTTCCCACAACTCCACGTTTCACCCCTTGAAAAAAATCCCCATTGATTCCCAATGGGACATTCTACAAACAGATTCTCATCGTTCCCATTCAGATTTCTCACTGTTCTGCACATTCAATTCACCCTGGGAACAATTTTCAACACGCCAAAATTCCCACATACCAACAATTCCACTGTTTTTGTTCTCACTAACATGGTGCACATTTTTGCCAATATCAGTCCACGTCTTTCCAAAGAAATCATATTTTCTAGTCTAAGGCAAAGAAAGCTATTGATGCGACACCTTCATACGATTACCCAATTTCCACAGAACTTTGTGCCATTATTGGCAAAATGAAATCTCAGATTTTTATCCTATTTCCAGAAAATGTATGCTTTTATTGTAGGCCCCACCCCAAAAAAACTTGTGCTCTTTTTATCCAATTTCCTCAACAGTTTGTGGTAAGATATGGTTTTTGAAATTGGAATTTTTGGTGTAGCTGTTGAACTTGAAAAGAAGATTAGCACTTCCTGACATCTCCCTTTACGTTGACATGGATGCGCCACTCGTATTGATAAACTAGAGGCATGTGGTGTATCATTTGGTGCTGATTTTCCTTAGCGGAAGTGTTCAGTATCTCTACTCAGAGGCCTAGACATGACATGGTTAGGTTTTAAATTGCAGCCACGAAACACTAATTTGTGGCCACAAAATGTTCGTTTGTGGCCCCGAATTACTCATTTGGAGGTTTAATGTCATTGCTGTGAACAAGTTGAACATCTGAGAAAGCAAATGTTGCTAGAGATTTCAATCGGATATGTTCCTTCTGCTTAAGCAACTGAAAAATCAAATGAATATTAGTTTGTAGTCGGTAGGCACACTAGGCCTAACTTGTGACCACAAATTGTTGCGTATCTAATGACTCAAACGTTTCATACAGCTGAACTGAACTTTGGCAGTGACTCTTTCATGTGCCATAAAAAAAAAAAAAAATGAGCCCGCGTTTCACTTGAGGCATACGATGCCTTCACTGATCTAGTGACTATCACCGTTGACCATTTACGTCGAGGACACATACACTCAATAGACTTTCCACCAGCACTATGGCAAACTCACAAGAGAGTGCAGCCAATCTCCAACTGTGATGGGAGCGCCACTAGAAAATATGGACGTGGGCACCCTCTAGTGGTGAACAATATAATGATCAAATTAAATCTTAAATGTTTGCAGCGCGCTTCAACTTTTAGTATATTTATTAAGTTAGGGTATTTTTTTCTAGAACTGCAAGTTTAATTTTAATATGCACTAAATGTAAATACAACTAAACTGCGCGCTGTTTGAAAAAAAAAAAGTTGGGTGAACTAAATATTTCAAGGCAACTAATCTTGATAAAACTTTTTAGTTGGGCAATTCAACTGAATATTTTATATCTTGCTTTTGTTGAAATTGGCTTTTTTACATAACATTGAAGATAAATCATTTCTATTTTAAAGTTGTCCCAACTTGTTTTAGCGGAAAAAAATCTAAGTTGCGGGATTTTTTTTACGGGTTAATAAATTGGCTGTATTAAAAATAGATTCAAACGTCATACTAATATGTACTCAATCGTTAAATACAAATAAACTGTACTTAAAATGTCAAATAAAATGACGATTTTAGATTTGAAAGAAAAAACGTTTTTTCTCTTTTTCTCTGGGTTTCAGGGTCTGGCCATGTCCCCCTTCGGAAGTCTGTTCCCCTACCCATACACGTACATGGCGGCAGCCGCGGCCGCCTCCTCCGCAGCCGCCGCCTCGTCGTCCCCGTCGGTTCACCGACACGCCTTCCTGAACGCGGTGCGCCCTCGACTCAGGTACAACCCCTACTCGCTCCCCATGACGGTACCGGACAGCACGCTGCTCAGCACGGCCGCGGCTGCCGCCGCCTCGGCCTCAGCTCTGGCCCCGCTGGGGGCCGAGCTGAAGGGGGACGTGCTGGTCCCGGCCAGTCCGGCCTCGGCCCAGCTCGACTCGTCCACGTCAGAGGTGACAAGTCGCTCAGTGTCGCCCAAAATGGGTGCCGACAAAGAAGGCACTAACGAGCTGCAGAGCATCCAGCGCCTCGTCAGCGGGCTGGACTCGAACCAGGACAGGTCGAGAAGCGGGTCGCCTTGAGGGGAGGGGAGCGGGGCACCCCCGCCCCCTCTATACCCCCCCCCCCCCCGCCCCCTGCTTTTCACCCACACACTTGTTATTTCTTGTCAATTTTTCAAGGCGTCCCAAATACCTTGAAAGACAACAACAGGAGAACTTTGTTCATAGCAGTTTTGTTTTTTTTCAAGAGAGACATATTTTAGTTTCTGAAATGCACTTTGGTTTAATACACATCTGATATGTATTGTTTTTCCTTTTAAATTAAAAAAGCAACACTTAACCTGTCTTTTTTTTTTTTAATACCGTACAAGTATTGAAACTGAAAAGTGGTCAGATGAGAGACTTAACGATTTGAAGTTGCTGCTGTCTCCGAACTGCATCATACACGACGAAATGTTATGTTTTTATGATTATTATTATTATTATTATTTCTTTTACTATTACTTCTTCCCAATATGCACTCTGAATTTACACATTTGATTTCCACTACCGTCGAACATGACCTACCTTTAAGAGACTGCTGTATTTTCTTGTACTATTTCAATTTCAATGATAACCCCCCCCCCCCCCCCCCAAAAAAAAAAATAATGCATGCGCAACCCCCCCCCCCCCCCCCCCATCTATCGTGAATGTTCTTTAAAATAGTGGGGGAAACATTTGTTTTCAAAATATATATCTCTTTAATTGGATTACTGTTCTTTTTAATTTGTTGTTTTTAAATCCAAAAACTGCTTTGGGTAGCAAAGAGGTCCAAGCGTTAATGTTCAACGGGCAAAAAGAAGCAGACAATTCAAAATAAATATAAAACAACAACAACATGAAAAGTAGTATTGAGTCTACATGTACATATGAGTATATAAAATATTTATGTATAATTATTTCATATTGTTGCGTGTAAATAAAAAGTAGTTTGTCCTAGGGATCTGTTGTTAATTTATTGTGGATATATCTATGTAATGATAGTTTTGTGGCTATTATCTTTTTGTTGCCATCTCCATTTATTATCCCTCCTTCTTGTCCAAATCTTCAAATATGGATTTTATTCCTCCCTTAATGTCCACTCAGCTAGTTACTCACACTCATGTGCCATTGTATTTTTCACTTGATGTCCGCGCGTATGCTGTGTGTGTGCGTATGTGTGTGTGAGCTATTCAACGAATGAAAAAGGCGACAACCAACGCACCGCACTAATGGCTTGAAACACCTCCTTTTTTTTTTTTTTTAAATGTTAAAAAAAAAATCATTTTTTTTAGGAAAGCAAAACAAGTGTTAAAGTTGGACAAAAGTGGATTTATTCTGTTATGGAAATTTGTAAACCTGGTCGTTAAAAGTGCCGTATAATCTTAAAGAAAATGAAGGTTTTGTTCTCTCTTTTTTTTTTTTTTTTGTGTTTCTTATACGTTGGGTTATGTTGTAGCCTCTCGGATTTTATGTCTAGTTTACAACATCGACATCGTGTTCTTGAAAGTTTCAATAAAACATTGAAATGTTGATTTTTTTTTTATAGCCGTGTCATTTTACACCACGCACTTGATCACTTGATTGATTTACCTGACTGCCCAATTGACACAGAAACTTAATTCAATTAATTTCAATTGACAGAATTTGATTGTGTTACAAATGCATTTTTCATCGTATATTGTTACAATAATGTTTGTAATTGCTTCGGCAGAGACTTTGGGGGGGGGGGGGGGGGTAGATGTATTTCAATGTCAAATTTGGTTCTGGGCAGTTGAAACGAAATCGTCATATAGACTATTTAAATTTTACCACGTGTGTAACTTGAGGAGGCGGCGATGGCAATTCTTCTTACAAAAAGGGTCAATGTAAGCAAACAAGCCTTACACACACACACACAAAAAATTATATTAGCACTTTCGAGTGTGACTTTGAAAGAGGAAGGAAAAAACTGTCCTCTCCTTTTGATGGCTCCAGCTCAGAGTCAAAAGTTTATCAGGTCTATCTTTATTTGTATGCAGTCTGGTTAATGTGCAGCGAGGCTGGCGCTAGGGGACGGACGCAAACACGTCGCGCTCTGTCTAAAGTGAGGCCCGCCCGACCGCCCGCCCGTGCTTGACTCGGGTTAGGGTTATTGCTCACCTGGCGCCCCTCTTGCGCGCCTATCTGCACTTTATTGCAAGCCAGGCGGCGAAGCGTCTGCAGTCCGCTCAGCGCCCCCTAGCGGAAGTTAGGCGTCTAATTGGACCGGGCGATGAGGGTTTTTACAGCCCTGTAGTCATTTTAACTATTTATACTAAAGGTATGCTAAAGACTGTAGTCATTTAAACTATTTATACTAAAGGTATGCTAAAGACAAGAAAAAAATCCATTTGTATCTACCCAAAACTATACAAAGTATGTCTGAGAAATTTCAGGACTGGTGTCACACAAAAATAAAATTTCAGGCCCATTAAGCTTGTTTTTGTTTTTTATGTTTTGCTCCAGCTATGTCCTTCTCCGGCGGGAATTGTCAGATGCCCAGGGCATTGTGAGCAGGCGCCAACATGGCCAAGACCTTGTATTCAGGAAAATATTTTTGTTCTCAGAAAATTACATCTTTATTTCTGTTACAACACACCTCTTGTTATTAAAATAATCATGCATGGACATCAGATTTACGTGATGTCACAATCATCTAATATAGCTTCTTATTTGGCCCGAAGCTAAGCTAGAAAGGAATAATTCGCTTATCGTACTTGATTTATTAGCCGCGGGTCCTTATTTATGCTAGCGTTTTATCGCTAATTATGTTTAAGGATTTTAAGGATCCCCGAGGGTTTCCAAACCTGATTGTACAGCAACCTACACAATTGTGGTTTACAGTGTTGCATCATCCTGAGAGTTGACTCAGGTAAGCTACCAAGCAAAATTGTCTGGCCTCAAGATGGAAAGTTGAAATGAGTTTACCAAATTATTGGGCGCAGTTAAATGATGCAAGATAGTTCTGACTGCACCACCGCAAATTCCATCGTGAGAGCTGACTCAGGTAAGATACCAAGCAAAATTGTCTGGCCTCAAAATTGAAAAGTTTAAATGTCCAATTATTAGGCGCAGTTAAATGATGCAAGACAGTTCTGACGACACCACCGCAAATTCGAACTATGATCACTTGTGTAGTCTAAGCTATTTGATCTAATGCAGTGGCCTTATAATCACGGAACCTAAAAAGATAAACAGCCAATGTTGATGACGTTTCTCGACTATGATTCAATTAATAACAGCACGTAAGCATTTTTATACACCTCTGTCATTTTGGACAAAAAGTGTGTTTGCATTGAAAAGGGCTAAACCCAACCCGGCTGGTTCAACAGGTTGTGGTCACTTTACTTTGAACAAGTGACGGGTCACTTGCGCCATCTAGTGGATTTGATCTTTTTTTTTTAATAAATTCAGTATCTAACAGAAAATGTAATATAGTGCAGTATCGGTACGTATATGATACCGCAGTGTACACTTCTGGTACTTATGATTTAGCATGTAGAATAGCGATGGCTGGAGGGTGCCACCATTTTTCATCAGTGCTACTAGAGGTTAACATAGGAATGTATACTTCGTAACCAGAAGTATGACAAAAGAAGATATGTTTGCTATCCCTGCGAATACTGCAGTACAATAGAGGAAAATGACACAGCATGCAACAATACAGAGTAATCTGGCAGCGGTGGATTAGCTCTTTGCCTTTTTAATGTGTAATGTTGGGATTTGCCGTGGATAAACACCCCGCCGCCGCAGAGCACTGCATGGGATCACACTCCCCGTCTGATGAGAACACGGCCAGAGAGAGTGTTTGAAACATTTGTGAAGGTTTAAAGTGCGCAGATGGCAAACACTATAGACGTGCACAAAGGCAGATGGTCAACAGTGGACTGGAGGTGGCTGGACGTAAAGTCCATGAGTGGTGGCGCCTTTTAATCTGCGGCTGCCAGAACACGTACGGCTTACTGGCCCTGAGCCTATGCATTGTTACATGACAGAGATTATTGTTATTATTATTGTTATCTTACATGAGTGCAGTGTGGCTGATATAATCTCAATACTAGTCATTATGAAAAGAGTGCAAGTGATACTGATGGCAGATTTATTTAAAAAGAAAAAAAAAAAAACACTTGCATTTTAGCGGATGTTGTATTTAATGTGCATTAAAGCTCAATCTCCACTTGCCGACAATAAATATAGCCGAGTCACACGGTTCAGTTGACCTTAGCACGGTTGGACTGATGAAATTATCCGTGAATAAAAACAATGATTGTAATCTGCTCTATTTTCCTTTTCCCTGCTATGGTGCAAGCAGCTGAGACTATCGACTGGAATAGCGTGGCAAGGCTTGGCATGGTAGGTAGGCATTAAAGAGAGAGCGGGGGAAAGGGAAGAGGAAAAAAAAAAGAAGAGTTTTAAAGCCCTATTGAAGTCAGGAGGTAATGGTTTGTTCTTTTATGGTGCGGCAGCACACTCTAGCCTCCAGAAACCGTTACTACAGTAAAGTGTGCACTATTTTATTTCAACTCACTTGTGTTTAATGCAATGTTTAATCATATTACATTTACAAGTAGAAGAATAGTGTGACCTTTACTTTCATTTGGTCATTTAACAAACTCATAACTCAATTGACTTGAATATCAAAACGATTTTATCGATTAGCATTGATTGAAATGCCATTAAAAATTCCGGTCCTTCAATGAACACAATTATCGGGGGGGGGGGGGAACAAATACGTAACTGCAAAGGATCTTCAGCTACACCAGGAAGTGACACCGATACTAACTTGACTGTGTCAAAGCGCAATGAAAACATCGGTTCAGCCCGCAGGACTGTTTGAAGAGAACGAGCCCGGGAGGAGTAAAAACAACTTTGGTGTTTTGAGATGTCTGAACTGATGGCGAGGATGAGGTTACACGGTTGTCTCCACGGGTGTTTCTGTCAAACGTGACAACTTCTTCTCGGTGATGATACGGCGCCCCGCAGGGCCGAGCTGTGTCTGGACCCGTACGCGGAGCCCAGGGTCTTGTTCACATACGTATGCTTGTCATTTCACATAGTAGCTTTGAAAAGGACATCTGACAGCTAAACTACGATAAACAACAGTTTGGTTCTTCTAGACTATTGCAAATTAGCATCGCGGACATTATCCGCTACTATATTGCAGCTAACTCTTTAAAATGAGTTTGTGCTTAAAAAACTACAGTAGGTTTTTTTGTATTATCAAAATTATCAAAATATATGATCAGAATTTACATATATTGAGTACACATTTTCATATGGTACATGCCCTCCTACCCTCCGCCACCACTTAAGTTGCTGATCTATTGAGTACTAAAAGACCTGCAAGTGATTCCCCACGTTATGAAATTGAGAAAAAAAATTCTTAGAGATGGACAAAGTCAATAACGTGCGTTCTCATGAGTATAATGTATTCCACGGCTGTCCGTATAGATGCATCAAAAATGCACGTGTTCAATATATGTACATCATCATCGTCATTTCAACACTCCTCCGCATCTGTACCTGACTCAAAAGCAGAAGGTCAGATGTAAAGGGAAAAACGTCATGTGTGGCATCACGTCTCGTTTTGCACATGCTCACAATCTGCTCTTTACGTACATTTCACTCACTGGAGCTTCTTGGAAGTGGAAATGAGCTGTGCGGACTAGGAGAAGACAACCAGCGCTCCTTTTCAAGAGCCTAATGGTCTGCAACATCAGCCTCACTTCATACGCAACCGCCACGGGCACATTAGAGACGCAAAACACTGACAGACGCAGGCTAAACGATGCTACAGGCCGCCGTGGCACGCAAGGCCACGCTTTGAAATAGCCACGCATGGACCACATATGATCAAATGGACAGATGCGCTTCCAGAAATATCAACTCCTCCAACTCTAGGATTTCTTTCAAATATTTGTACACTGGTATACGTTGCTAATATTTCAAAAGAGCCATGTGAATGAATATCATTGAATTGTAGTTGGCTAGGGATTTTAAATACCACTAGAGGGAGCCAGAGTACTAATAATGATACCTTGGCGAGAATCACTGAGTTTGACTAAAAAAAAAGTGATAAATAATTAAAAAATAATAATAATAGTCTGTTCCAGACTGTGTACAGTATAGAGTGCGCGTGGGGGGAAATGTTCTCATTGTTTAAAAGAAAAGGGTCCCAACTCAAACTCTAATGTAGCAATAAACACAAACACACGCACACACATAGTTTGACTCTCTAAGCTCACATTACACCAACCAGCATCCCTCAGAATACATTGTGGTTCCACCACTCCGTCATCAGTATGCAAAGATCTTACGACTGGCACACACACACACACACACACAAAAACTTCACACACACACACAGCATGCATGGGTTCCTTCTTATAAATAGCAGCAGCAGCTACATGGCCGGAGGCCTCTCATGGTACCCCAGAATAGCAGCGCGATGAATCAAAGAAGACATTCAGCAAACCGCATTGGTCACACTTCCCGCAAACAGGAAGTCACACAACAAGCAAGCACATGTCTGAGCTGGAGCTAAACCCAAGTAGCGCCAAGCATGTTCATTCAAAACTAATCATTGTGACTTTCCAAAAGAAAATGCATTTGGGGTCCAAATGCATACACAACACGCGTGACCATTGAATCAACACCATGCGAGTCAAGGTCATCATAACACACAAATTGAGTTAGCAGATGTGCAAATTTTTATAGCTGTAAGCTAAATTATTTCTATTAGGAAGTCAACATTCTTACCGGCTGTCTTGGTGGTCCCGAGCTGATTAATCCTTGTGTTATCCTCCTTTTTTTTTCATTTTAAAATAGAAAAGCTAAATAAAATGGTGACTCCAAGTAAAAATATTCCATTTCAGGAGCACTTCCACAAAGCCAGAGTCAGACAATCAAACAGAAGCACTTTCACCTGGCTGTTTGGGCCTTTGGTTCCGCCCACTACAGGTAAAAACCACCTCAAAATTTAAAGACACCCAAATGGTGACCCACCCCTTCATCCAATGCACACTTGGTACAGCCCTACAGGTAGGTCATGCTGATTGGGGCAACTCTGTCAATTCATTTTTGTTATTGAAAGAAGGGAAGTCGATTTGAGGCTGCAAGAAGAGATGCAGTGCAATAACATAGTTTATCTCTATCATATTTATTCTCTCTATGTTTGGTGTTGATTTTAAAGTAAATTTTAACTGGGAGTAAAAAAAAACTACTTGAAACAAGCACGCTTTGCCTCTTAATTGGGAAAACTGCAAGCAACTGTAACATGAATACTTTGAAAGGTTTACCTGTGATAAACGAGGGTTCACTATCATTAAAAAAATATATGTTTTAGTTGTTTTCATACACCAGAGGAACCTTTTTCTGGATGGAGCAAAGAGTCAAGGTGTGATTTAGAAACGGCCTCGTTTATAATTTCTGGATTTGACAAGCGTCGTAATTTGTGCATTTGAACATGTCAAGGTTTCGAGGTGCCGTGACCCCATCGAGGTGAGACGTGATGGCCCCCAGGCTCTCCCCTTCACTCCCCCACCCAGGTCTGTGGATATTAAGAAGGGACCACACCGCACGCTTCCCATGGTCGTTAGCTGGGCTTTTACACGCCATGTGTGCGTCACGACGCGGCCACACTTTTCATATTCATTTCGAGTGACCCCAAGGGCGCCTATAAAAATCTCTTCCCAACAATCAGCTATATATGCTGCGGGAAATGATCACGTTTTATTTAATTCGTACGAAATATAGTAATTTAAGACTACTCGTGTGTTATAGATGACAGGCAGGACCATTATTGCTCGTCCACTAGATGGCAGACAACTAACCAGAGTAACTATATACATACATATATACATATATTCATGCAACAAAACAAAATTGTGTGGAAATTTGGCATGAAACAGTCAGAAAATGCAGATATTACATCGTGACATAGATATGAGTGCAGGTTTTCAATGTCCCTGCAAACTAGCCACAAATACAATGAATGAGCTATTTCCAAAATACAACACTAGAGGGCAGCAGAGTACAAGACATGAGGATCAAGCCAGGCGTTGCCTCACTTGTGTCCAAATGAGCTTGCCCTTTTTTTGTGTGAAGGAATTTTCATCATATCACATTGACAAGATTGACAAGTTTTGAGAAAAAAATATTAATTTTGTTGCTTTTTTTCCCCCTAAAAATATCTAAGCCCACCCCATGCTCGTTTCTTTGCATTTGGGCTAGTGTGGGGGATGTCGATGTGTGTCTGTGTGTGTACTGGTGCTGGCTTGATCAGGAAGTTGGAATGTGGGTCCCCGTGTGTGTGATGTGATTGTTTGCAGGAACATGTCAGCCCCCCGGCTCGCCCAACCCGACCACCAAAAGGCCCGCCCAGTCACCAAGGGCCGAGGCGTGCCACTCGGCTTGGAAAAGTGGACCTCTTGTACATCAATATGTACGTGTGTGTGTAGGTGTGTGAATGTGTGTGTGTGTGTGTGTACCTTTGGGCCGCGTGTTGCCATGGAGGCGCAGATAGCTTATCATGCTCGTCTTAGTCCAATAGAACAAGGGTGAAGTCATTTGAGAGGTCACAGTTCACAGGCCCTTGTGTGGCCAGGCTGGCAGGCTGGATTGGAAAGAAGACGATCAATCAGAAGGAAGATGGCCGCAGGCTCATTCAAAGTCTTCTTGCAAAAAGCTAATTAATGTCACGTTTGCACACATGCTTAAAGACATATGCTTTTTTTTTTTCATCAAAATTTCATCAAGTGGAGGGTCAACAAATGCTGAATTTTATTTGGTCAGTTTTGCACTTCCGTGCTTGCCTGCCAAAAAATATAAAAAGGGGTGACGGGGTGAGATGGAGGTGCAAGACCCAAATGGGCTTTTTTTTATTTCAGTTTTGTACTTTAATGCTCGCCTATTAAAAAAAGGTGGTAAAAATGAAGAGAAATAGACTACAACCGATTGCATTATTTTTCTCAGTTTTGCACCACATCAGATTTTTACAAAAAGGAAAACAAATATATTCCTTTCTAATTTTGACACTTCTGCACCACCAGGCTTGCTTACTTAAAAATATACAAAAATAGCTTTCCTCTTTGTTTTTCAACTCCACGCAGACCAATGTTCTATGTTAAAAAAATGGAAGAAGTTGGAGATTGTACGAAGGTTATTTTCTAAGTTTTGCATCTCTATCTTTTCCTACTAAGCAATGTCACAAAACTGGTGGCAAAGAAAACTTTCTTGTAAGTCATCACGCTTGTCTGCTGAAGAGAAAAAAAGAGAAAAATTTGCCATTTGAAAGACTTTTGTACCCAATTGACTGCAAATATAATATTTGTTCTCACTTTTTTTTCAATAAAATAGTCATTAAAAAAAGAATGAGCAAACATTGACACCATCTTGCTTGGTAAACAAGAGAAGAACAAATTGAGAAAAGCAACCTAAAAAAAAATGCTGCTTAACAAAACAAAACATAACTATGTTTGCCAGTTTTGTTCTACAGATTATTAAAAAAAAAAACATGTTTGTTTAGCTATTCATGCATGCCTGCACGACAGACACAATAATAACATTCATTATCATTAGCCTACTTCAGCACGCCTACTTCCTGACATTATTGTCTTACGTAAAGCTCAGGGAATTTTCTAATTGACGTGCCCTGGCTCAAGGAAGGTTCCAAAACATATTTGGATGTGACGACACTGCAGCCGGTCCACAAATGAGCGAACATCAACGGCCTGTTTGGTGCTTATTCCGTCATCTGGCCTAGCTGACACTTTGTTTTTGCCTCCCGTCCAGATTGGCTTCCACGTGTTGATATTTTTGCAGGCGGACCCAAGGAGTCCTGCCTGCAGCCAAGAAGTTCCTGCAAGCTGCTTGAAGACACACGTCAGAGCACAGCCAAGGAGGTAAGGAGCACCTACTGTAAGTATATTTTCGTGTGTGTGTGCGCGTGTGTGTGGATACTGTTTTTGATTAATCCATTTTTAAATTTGTGTGTGTGTGTGTGTGTGTGTGTGTGTGTGTGTGTGTGTGTGTGTGTGTGTGTGTGTGTGTGTGTGTGTGTGTGTGTGTGTGTGTGTGTGTGTGTGTGTGTGCTGTTTTTGATTAATCAATTTTTAAATGTGTGTCGCACACTGACAGTTTAGTTATGAATTCATGTGATAGAAATTTTGCGCGTGCAGTCGCTACAGGTTGGCCTTGTTTATGATTGGGTGATTGTTCAATATTAGACTGAATGCTAATTAGTCTGCACAGCGATATGCTTTGTTGTGACATTTCTTTTGGAGGATTTGTGGATTTGAAAGTATGCACAGGCAAAGTGACTATAACATGGGGAAGGAAATAGGAGAGCAAGCAATACATGTTTAATATTAATACGCGCGTCATTTCGCAATTTAGGTACACCGTGTGATTTTATAGCAAACGCAAATTATGTAAAATAAACTAGAGTGAAGTCTCGAAGAAAATGATTTTTTCTTACCTAACTCCAATCCTAAATGCGATGGTGCGCGTGCAAGATTAGATTTGCGCGCCACGTGTCACGTGACGTAAACATGCGCTCTAATGGTGTTAGCGCAAAGTCGCTATAAATATGATAAATTAGAATATTTAATTTGTGCCGAAGGTGTAGGATTTTTTTTTGCCATGATCAAACGAAATTTAAAAAGGTTTGATATTGTTATTATGATATAATACAATTCATATTCTTATTTTATTGTTTTAATTAATTGTACTGGCAGTGTTAAACTTGTTCTTAGAATGAATGGATTGGCATCTACTGAATTACAACATGCAATTTGAATTTCAACATGCTCGTTCTCAAGTTTACTGGCTTTTTTTATTTTATTTGGGGGGGGGCAAAAGAGTTAACTAACAACTGTTGCAGCACGCTTTATAACGCCTATAACTGTCTATAGCGCGCTCATCACAATATAAAACCTATCGCAACAGATCACGTTTCTGTTCCAAACACATTTAAAAAAATAAGAAAATCACAAATTTGCGTACACATTCAAATATATATTTTACACTAAACGGCATGTTCGGGACAACTTGGGATAATCTCAATCGTGCAGCATTTCTTACTGCAAGTACAAATGAAATGTTTTCTTTGCATTCTATAAAAAAAATCAACTTTTTGCTCCCAAAACGTAAGACGTGCATGAAATAATCAACAATTACATAAATAATTAGTACAGAAAGTCAAGTTTTGGTGTATTATGAATAAGTATCAAGCACAACATCCTGCATGCATGATCAAATGATTTTTCTTTCGTGTGCAGCAAAACTGATGTGGTGTCAAACCGGAACACCTAAAAAAGCAGTTTTAAACCACTTAAATTGTTTGTAAACGTTGAAATGGAGTCATTGAGAAGTTCTTTTTTTTTAAACAACAAAATCTAGAAGAAAAAAAACCATGATGCCACCGTTTGTTTAATGAGACACTCGCGTGCGCGCACACACTCACTCTTGAGGGAGCCCTTCAGCACACTGATGCGGTTTGCAAACTTAAAAGGCGACCAGGATCTCAATTTAGAACGAATTTAGGGCTGTATAGCCGCTTCACACCAGAAATGTGCATGAAATTCGAAGTCACCATAGGAAAAAAAAAATAATAATCAGTATGGCGCCTAACTTTGGCTGCAGTGACCGCATGACATCCGGCCAAGGGTTCGAATGTTAGTTGGGGGGGCCCATTAGGTACATATAAAAAACAAAATTACAAACTGAGGCGGGCTATTTATTTGTGGAACGACTATTTAGTGCATTGCATTTTTTTTCCATGGAAGCCACCTTGCAAGGAATTTTGGTATCTATCTATCTATCTATCTATCTATCTATCTATCTATCTATCTATCTATCTATCTATCTATCTATCTAAACCCCCCCCCCCCACACACACACACACACACACTCTCCTTTTTAAGCCCTCCCCACGCAAGGATACAACTTCCGCTTCGCACGCTTGCCCATTGATGCTCATTGGCTCGGTGGAGAGAGAGAGAGAGAGAGAGCGAGAGGTGGGAAGAAGAGGGGGTCTCGTAAGAGTGAAGAGAAAAGAAGGAGGTGGCCGACCTGCTCCCGGGGGACCCAAGCGCAAGGCAGCCAATGCTCGACGCATGCAGCCGCCGCGGCTCACTCGAGCGCCGCCAGCCCTAAAATGCACCGCCAGCATTTCAGCCACTTGCAGGCAACCGCCGGGTAGCTCCTCATAGCCGACGCTGAGACGCGAAGCCCTGTTGCCGGACACGCACGAACTCCGCCACTCTGGAGCTCGTATTTCGCGATCAAAAGATGAATACTTGGAGATACCGAGCCTTGGGTGGATTATTTGGACTTTTTATTTTTTGATTGTGATTGAGGAAGTAAAGACTATTCTCCGAAGCGTTTTCTTTTTTTTTTCTTTCCCTTGTCTTCTTGGTTGGGGGTAAGATAAACCAGATCCGTAGCGTCATCGTGTTTTGTGGAAACAATACTCATTTCATTGTAATATTATTATACTACAAAAATCTGCCCAAAAACTAAAAAGAGATCATGTTGAGCTAAAAAGGGGGGAGGGGGGGCAAGATAGGGTCCTGTGGGCCTTCCCAGGTGTCACGTGTGGTCCGTTATGTGGCGAACATCAACAACATACTTCATTTGCTGGCTAATTTACTTGACACGCTATTTTTTTGCGTACTTAATGTCTTTGTCAGTTTAAATATTCTAAATCAAAGCGTGCTCCTTGTTTTTATTTTACTGTATATTTTTTATTTATTTTTATTTTTTTGTGGGGGCTTTTATAGTCCAGAGATGGCCGACCCAGAAGAGACTTTCAGCCTGCAAGCCTCTCCGGGTGCTGGTTCGGATTCGAGGGAGGTTCCGAGCGAAGATAAAGCCGAGAAGCCCAACGGGACGTCCGGCAAGTCGCCGTCCTCGCAAACTACCTACATCCAACAGGTCAGCGGACTAAAATAGGCTACAATGGTATTTGGAGCATTATGTAAAACTAATCACAAATATGTGCATTAAAATAGATACAGCTCTGGGGAAAATAGAGTTCGGAAAATGATGAGTATTTTAAGTATTTTATTGGTCTGAAAAGAAATGGGCTGTGAGGCAATATTTCGAATTTAAGAAGCCAGTAGTTCCTAGAATAAAACAAACATTTTATTCTAATCAGAAAACGGTAGCTAAGCAGAGTTAGAGAAACTGGAACTTAGTGAAACTTGTTTCGAACTAAAATTGCTATTAAATCAACTAAGTACAATAATTAGACAAGTGCTCCCCCACTGCCAAAAAAATATATGTTTTCAGGGTATGGAGGGTATAAAAGTCTACCTGCACGAGAGGGAACTGTGGGTGAAGTTCCACGAGGTGGGCACCGAAATGATCATCACCAAAGCGGGCAGGTAAAACATGACTCACGCACTCACGGGTCACTTTATTAGGCACCCCTGACCGTATTAATCGATTGTTTGTAACGCGCCAGTACGCTGCGTTGTTCGTGGCGCAGCAAAATTGCTTTACACGAGGTCGCAAAATCATTGACGCTGCAAAATTTTGCATTCAGATCTTTGGAAACATTTATTCCCCCCCCTTGGCAGGCGAATGTTCCCGAGCTTTAAAGTGAAAGTCACCGGCCTGAACCCCAAAACGAAATATATCCTGTTGATGGATGTAGTGCCCGCAGATGATCATCGATACAAGTTTGCTGATAATAAATGGTATGTATGTATGTATGTATGTATGTATGTATGTATGTATGTATGTATGTATGTATGTATGTATGTATGTATGTATGTATGTATGTATGTATGTATGTATGCAAAAAAAAAATCATTCAAATTAAAATTGTCCACATTTGGAGAGTTTTTGGGTGCATTTCTGTTCGTGCAACAACAAAATTCAATATTTTTTCGACGACCCCTTAACTTTTACCTAAGTTTTAAACAGCAGGATATATCAGTCACATACTAGAAGTTTGTTATTTTTTCGGTGGCTTACCTGACTCATTAACTTTCTGTCGTGTTGCGTGTCGTGTTGAGTCAGTGCACAGCCTAAAAAGAGAGAGCGAGAGAAGCGCATGTCAATAGTGTCACCAAAATACGTTCAAAACCAATATATTCGTTTTGTCTTCATTATAATCATGATTAATTGATCTAACGATCGTCTTGCCACACACACAAAAAACCGTGTTTCATTTTTTTCAAAATCTCTCGTCACTTGCTTGTGCGTCATGCGCAATTGCGCGCGTGCGAATGCTTTTAAATATCCTTTTCCCACTTGTTGTTCGATCCATATTTTTGGTTTTAATAATGTAACGGTTGGTGTAACTGCGTACGCGACCTTGCATGCAGGTCGGTGACAGGCAAAGCCGAGCCCGCCATGCCCGGGAGGCTGTACGTGCACCCGGACTCTCCGGCTACGGGCGCCCACTGGATGCGGCAGCTGGTCTCGTTCCAGAAGCTCAAGCTGACCAACAACCACCTGGACCCGTTCGGACACGTAGGTGCCTAGGCCTGTCTCCTAAATCTCTATCCTGCGTTTTATTGGTAAAGTTCTTGTGCGTTTATTCGACTCGAGAGAGTTTTTCCACGTCAGCCTACATTTGCGTGTGATGGGCCGAAACCGTTTAAAAAAAAAAAAGGATCCGTAGATATTTTGAATTGGGAATAGAAAGTATTTTGAAACTGTTCTTTTTTCTTTATTTTTGGTCATTTGCATTTTGCATTGCAAATTTTGGTCACGCACTCCACTTAATCTGTAGAAGAGAAAAATTAAAACTTTGCTCCAGTGTGGATTTAGTTTGCACATTGATTGTAGTCATGCTGACTGAACATTTTAAGAGGACTCTCGATATAGAAGATGACTTCATTGTTTGTAATAGTTTCATGTTCAAGTAATTAGCAACCGAGGAAACTCTTGTGAATCAAATGCTGGCCCTTAAACGGCGTGCACGTGCATTTGGAAAAAAAGGAAACTTTTTTTTTTTTTTTTTTAAACTGAAGTGGGCCTGTTGGCCATTTCCTTAAAAACTCATTATTTCACATGAATGAGCCCGCCCCTAAACATCTGCGACACACACACACTCCATCAATGTGCCTCCATGCTAATAAGAGGCTTGTTGGCTGCAGTTTTCCATCAAACGCTGATGTTTTGTAGAAACTATTAGCCCACGCTCATTAAAGTAATGAGCACGCTATATAGGATATTAGCTGCATGTTTTCTATTTAGCCGAGCCACTTGAATGCTGGTGGATTTGATCACCGGGATGAGTAAAACCACAATTATGAGAATGTGGAAAAGCAAATTTTCACATTCCCAAAATATTTTTGTTGAATGGCACAGTTGAAAATTGTATTGGAATTTGCTGCCTTGAAATTTTGAGTTCACTCAACTTTTGTTTTTTTAACAGTGCAGTACAGTATATTTGAATTTAATCTATAAAAATCCAGTACAGTGTATTTTTTAAGCGCAGCTCAGTTGTATTTATCTTTGAAGTACAGTACAAAAAGTTTGCTTTTAATTTTTAGGAATTGTTTCTTTTTAAACATTAAGTACAGTATTTTTTAGTTAGCATATGTGCAGTATATTTTGATAGAAACATTCTCTATGCGCAATTCTATTTGTCTTTATTTATCTGTAATGTTAATGTTTCAATTTTGTATAATGTTACAGCGGAAAACAATGTTCAACATCGAGAGCTGAAAAGTTGTTTTTCCCGCAGCAAGCTATTTGACAAGATGCAATCCTGCGTTTGCGTACGGCCACGATAAACTTTTTACAAATAAAACTTCGGCTAGATTTTATGCTGAACACTTGGGCCTACTATGCTACTGTATTTTAATATTGGTCATTATAGTGGCACTTGGGCACCTCAGCAATTTTGGAGGAGAAAAGTTTGAGCAGCACTATAATAGACATTCCGTACACAAGTGAGCTGCCACGCATCCAGGTCGCACCTAGTTAGGCCAGGAGGACCCAGCTGGCCAAATGAAACCGGAGCTCGGATGGAATGTGAATGGTGTTGTAAATTTTTGGTTGGAGTGCTGTTTTCTTTTTTTCTTGATTAGTTGCAGCGTACGGGGTACGGTCGTCTTTTTGCTGCCCCTGGGAATCATAAATGACAGGCCGCATGGTGGCGCGCCAGAAATATGGCTTGTGTTGGTGCAGCTGGACGGAATAAATTGGCGGCTAGCAATTAGGATGAGCCCGAGGCGGGAAGTGCAACAGTCGCGCGGCACCGAGCGCAGGAGCTCAATTGAGGATTATTTGGAAAGCAGTGAGGAAACAACCAAGCTTAAACTCTTAAGCCAATGAGTCGCAAAAGTGCTGAAGTGCAAGCAGGAAGATTTGATCAGTTGGTTGCAGGGGCCAAGGGAATGGGCAGGTATTTGTACGGAAATACATAAACATGATTGAATTATTATTATTATTATTATTATATATAATGAAGAAAGTCAAGCACTTGAAATTGGCTTTTCAAAAAGATTTATATTGACCCATTGTTTACCAAAAAAATGATATTCCAACAGGGGTGTGTAGATTTTTTATAACGACCGGATACTGAATTTCTTAAAGAGGGGAAGTGAACTGAGATAATGTGTTTGCACAAGTGTGCACACCCTTCTACTCTCTGTGATGTGACTTTTTGAAGCACCTGCCCGTGAAAGTCTGAATTCAAGTTCAGCTGTTCATCACCCCATTCATTTAAATAGGGGTGTGTAGACTATTTATACCCAAGCTACGTGTATATTTAATTGCATTAATCTCTTGTTGGATTTGGAGTTATGGTCTGTGTTTATATTTGAGTGGCAGCACGTAAAGAGCAATAGCGATGGCGGCCCTGCCTTTGTAATTCCAAGACTGGAAGCCGGGAGGAAGCCAGAAGAAGCAAAAGTGATCCTTTGCTATCATTGTGAGGCATGAAAGAGGAGGGCTTGGGGTTAGGAGTGGCGGGTTCGGGTTAGAACCCCACTGGGTGGTCCGGTGCAAACACCCCTATCTCCACCTCTACAGTATGCGGGCTGGACATTGGAAAGCCGCGGCTAGCAGGCGGTGTCATTTTCCGAGGTGAAATGTGCATTTTGGACCTGACATTTTTTTAGCTTCTAAATTTGTGTAGTGGGATGTTGCTTTTGAAGTGAAGGGACATTGTGCTGCTCCTTCTGATGTGTGCATAGAATCCATGCATATAGCTGACAGATATACAAAAAATACAAAGACTGACATAAATAAGTTGCAAAAATAGATTTGTGTAAGTAGTCGCTGCATGACATTGTTAGTAGTGAGGCAAAAGTGTGCATTAGTTGTCATGCTGGTGCTACTATTTATTGAATAAATGCTCAAATGGCTTGATGACCCACTTTGGTCCATGCCAATAATAGACGGATGGCTAGCCAGGTCTCTTTTGTTAATGCTGATATTTAATTTGATTCCAACGCAGTGATTCTACAATCTTAATCTAAAATTAAACTAAAGCTTTGTCCGCGTGTATATATTTAAAAATACCGCACAATAAAAAGAATGCATGTCCATATTTTACGATTTTTTTTGTGTGATCGACATATTGACATTTATGATAAAGAAATCGTCAAAGGTTTGTCCAACAGCAATCGCTCCAAAAGTCAAACCATGGGGGAAGCCCTGGAGCTAATGAAGGACTTTTAGGACATGCAGGCATCCATCTATCGTGAAATCCCGCCCGTTGTTTAGTGGCCGGGCTCACTCAGCACGTTCATGCAGCACGGCGCGGACGCAGAAAAATGTCCAGTCCGGTGTCTGGCCTTTGCCAAAAGCTACTGCAGCATGAAATGCGATCAAGTTCAACTGGAAACTAATAATGGAGCACTATTGTATCCTTCTATGGCCTCCGAGGTTCACTCGGCCCCCAAAGAGAGCCTTGTGGAGGCATGCCGGAGGTCATTGTGGCAGTGAAAGGCAGGTACAAAAACAACCCTCCAGATAACAGATAGGCCAGAATACCAAAGGTGGGAGGGCGAGGGGGAGAAAGGGAACAGCGAGGGCGGGGGGGGGGGGGGGGGGGAGCTCATCTTTACATTTAAATCTTAAGGTTTGCCAAGACGAAATCCAACGTGGCGTTTCCTCAAAGGCTGTAGGCTTTATGTGGCGCATTTTAACTAGTGAAGACGCAGAAAGTCAAGTTCAAGCCGATTGGACGGCGGCCATACGCGGGTGTCCTCTGCAAGTCGTCACTTAGCACGTTCGACTGGGTAAGAAAAGCGGCGACGTGATTGTGGGGATCGCTTTGGAGTTACATGAGGAAAACTTTAGAGCAGCTTTGGCAGAAAGGCGGCCGATGGGAAGGTTCGAATGAGTTCAAAAGTAACATGTGCTCCAATTTATTATGTTTTTTTTGTCAGTTAAAGCTTCATATCTGATTGTGCCGGTTGGCAAGAATGCAAGTAAACAACAGATGGGGTTTCAATCTGGGGTGCATCTGAAGCATCAACACATTAAAATATTCAGGCCACTTTTGTGTGATGCTCTTATGTATACTGAAAAAAGTTTGCCGATTCATATCACAGGTCACAAAACATTGAGAAAACATTTGGATCTAATGCTGTTCTTATTTGAAGGTTTAATGTGGACGCTTGAAATATTAGAACCACTCCTACATTGTGATTCTCTCAAAAATGAAAAGTATTTGTTCATTCATGTCCATTTTCTAATGTGGACAGATTGTGAGTTAACTGAGGCTGGCTGCACAAATGTTACATGATTTTTTTTTATTGGCATCATGAAATGTAAATTATTAGCATGATAAGACATCTTGAAGGATTTTATGAGTGAGGGGTTAACAATTTCAACAAAGTATATCATGTTTGTTGGTCAAAGATCTCTGCATTTGGGGGAGGAGCTAAGGCTAAGTAGCAGCGTGTGCATGGGGGGTTGAGAAAAAATATTGTAACCAAATTATTTTATTGTGGGATTAAAGTTGGAGCCAATCGTTTTTGTAACGTTTTTTAAAGCGACTGCAATTGTTAAAAATCACATGGGATGCATTTCATTTCAGTCTTCAATATTGTGTATGTGCATTCATGTATATTAATGATGGGCATTTTATTTTAATATTTGAATTACATTAGGTGTAATATAGGCTAATCTGCACACCATGTAATTTGCATCCGATCTTTTTTTTTTATTATTAACTTTCCCCCAAATCTTACGTTATTTTTTTAGCTTTGCAGTACATATCTAAATGTTTATATCTTTGATTATATGAATATGAGCATTACTAATGTGCATCTAAAAACATTTTGAGAATTCAGCATTGACAGTGATTTTTTTCAACAGTCTTGCCAAATTATTATTACAGTTTGTATTTGTCTTGTGATGTAGTTTTGTTTTTTTTTACCTAGAGAGGAATTCACATTTTATTCCTAACTCATTGTCTGGCGCAGATCCACACTGGCTCAGCCTGGGTGGAGCTCTGCTCAAATTCCAATGTTATGATCTCACGTTGTATTATGATTATTATTATTTCTAGATTTGCACGTCATTACCTAGTAGCGTAGTAGTCGAAATATTGTGCGTGATGTTAAGCACGATAAACACCCCCCCCCCCCCCCCCCACGCTAAACAGCCAATCATAGTTTGTCAAGTTCTGATTTTTTTTTTTTCCCCAGATCATCCTGAACTCAATGCACAAGTACCAGCCCAGAATCCACATCGTCAAGGCTGACGAGAACAACGGTTTTGGGTCCAAGAACACGGCCTTCTGCACGCACGTCTTCTCCGAGACTGCCTTCATTGCCGTGACGTCCTACCAGAACCACAAGGTCACACTTTCCCTCGTGCAAATTTTGTTGGCCGGAGAAGTTTAACCGCAGCGATTTTTTTTTTACTGAATACGTTTTTTACTTAATAAATAATTTCATCAGGTACTTCGGTGAATGCCAATTAAAACTAACGATTCAGGCGGAATTAATTGAACTTGTCGGTTTGTCTGTAATTACTATCGTCATTATTTACTTATTGTTTTGAATTACGACGGGAATTTGAAAATACCCACCAAAAGACAAAAAAAATGATAACAATTATTAATAGTAGTAGTACTGTAATGTGCATAAATGCATATTTACTCATATTTTGTTTTGAATAACTAGTCATGACAAACGGAAATAATTTAGAAAATATTCATCAGGCGACTTGAATAAAAACTTTAAACCTAATGCTTTAAGATGTATTTATTTAATATTATAGTGACAGGTCACAACACATCGTCACTAAAGTTAATCAGCGTTTTTAATATTACAGTTATAATAAACTGATATAATTTTTTTCTCCTCCCAAGTTTATATTTTTAAGATGACCGTTTCAATCTTGTTTTTTTTTTTTCAATAAAAATCGAATTGAGTATAGGATACTTTGCTTGTTTATTTGAAAGTTAAAAATGCGTTTAACAGAACACTGTAACACTCTAAAAACTTTTGCAGGCGAAAACAACCCAGTGGGTCAAAAAGCAGCGACCAAGTTTCTCGATTGTTCTGTGCAAAAAACAACGTCATTTTTACGTACTATTTTGTCTTCATTTTTTTTTAATGAATAGTCGTTGCTATTTGGGATAAATAACCGCACATTTTAAATTAATGACTCTCGCGTGCGGTGATTTTTTTTCCATCTTTAGTGTGCGTGCAGTCAACCAAGTCGCGTGTATGCCCTCCGCAAATATGCGCAAGAAAGACAAAAAATGTGTAAACAGCGTCTGTTTAAGATCATTTAAACACGTGGGCGTCGATATATTTGGTTTTGGGGGGGGTGCACAGAGGAGACGAGGGTCGAGGGGGGGCGTACAGCAGACCAGAACAGAATTTGGGGCTCGTAATGCCTCTGCAGCCAATCAGCGGCTTCCTTACTTCTGGGAACAGGAAGCTACGATCTGTAGAAAGCATTCATTATTTTCCAGCGTGCTATTGCTGGGGGCTCAGATCGTAACCCCCAGGGCTAATTATTGGAGCTTTCCAGACCTGCACCCAAAATAAAAAGGCATGCATTCTCAAGTGCAGGCCCTTGAGCACAACTGTCTAATATTTGTCAACCAGGCCAACATCTGCCATAGCACTAATCGTCATAGCCGTGTTAATAATGTGCTACAGGTCCCCATGTGTCCACTTCACCTGCTCATGAAAAGACTCCCTTTCTGTTTGCCCATTTTATTTTATTTTTAAAGGGGAGATGGAAACGTTGATGACTATAATGAAATGTCATTTCAAGGATCTTTGGGGATGGGAAAAGTCGGAGAAAGGATGAAAAATTACCTCGTATTATTGTAATTGTTTTATGTTATTTCATTTATAATGAAATGTTATAAAAGCGCAAGAAATTGAAATTAAAAACAAAAATTAAAAACGTTATATAGCAGATATGTGAAAAAAATCTGATCAGATTTCATGTGCTGGGACAAGTAAGCAGAAATTGCAGTGCTTGATCGGGCTATTTCCTTATTTTCTTTAGATAACGCAGCTTAAAATTGAGAACAACCCATTTGCGAAAGGTTTTCGAGGAAGTGATGACATGGAACTGCACCGGATGTCCAGAATGCAAAGGTGGGCTTCAGCTTTGCACAAAAGCCACAACATTATCACTTAGTTTTTCCCATCCCTTTGTTAAGAGAGCGAAAGCTCACAGTACATCACCCAAAAAAAGAAATTGTCTCAAAAAGTATACAGTTGGGTCAAAAAGAACACTTTTGTTCAAAGCTCTACTTGAGTAAAGTTGTCTTAGCTTCATGCTAACAATACAAAATGCCACTGACGAGCTACTGAACAGCAGCGTCGTGTTGGTTTGTTTTAACTCTAAGAAACAGACATTTGAACACTAACGGTGCAGGAACACATGTCGAAAGACAATTCGAAAAGACTCCAAGGAGATAACGCAACCACCAAAAATTGGTCAACAAATCCTTGCCCCGAAGCTTTGCCAGGTTTGTATTACGAAGCCATTTTCAATTGGCTGTGCCTAATTTTGCGGCCAGTGATGTGGCTTTCATTGATGAATGGCTTCTTTGCATGGAAAGTGTTGTCAAATGAAAGCAATTAGGGCATCAAGCACAAGCAGGTTGCGAGTATTAACTGAACTTTGATGACGTCACGTGCACCCACAGCCCGCATCATTTTCTTTAGATCATACGTCAGTATGCACAGCCTGTATGTATTACTCGGCTCACATGAGGGATGGAGTGCGTGCAAAACACATTTTCAAAGGACAAAATCTGGTATTGTAACTTTAGCCCCCCCCCCCCCCATTTTGACTTGCCGTCCTTCCCATAAAATTTATTAGAAGCCACAAGAATAAAAGCTCTAAATTGTAAGTGTCCTGGCTCTGCAGAAAACAATGGCATGAATTTAGAAGATGCATTTCAATCTTTTTTTTTTTTCCAAGTGAAGTATTAACATTGAAAAGCAAGTAAATGTGTTCCAGCGCCTAAAAAACACATCTTTTTCCGGTTTCTTAATCAATAACAAGTCATGTAAATTTCTGTTTTCACCCATGAAAGAACAAAAAGTCAAACACTAAACTTTGATTCGGCGCGTCTCGTCAAATATTGGCCACTTCCAAGTCTCCCATTCACCATTTCACGCTTGTCTTTTTGCGTTCTCTCTACGCAGCACCAAGGATTACCCGGTGGTCCCCCGCAGCACAGTTCGCCAGCGAGTGAGCTCCAGCCAGAGTCCGTTCAGCGGGGAAGTCCAAGGCCTGGCCACCCCGAGCACTTTGAGCTCCCAATACTCTCAGTGCGAGAACGGGGTAACCAGTACCTCCCAGGACTTGCTGCCCCAGTCGGGCTCCTATCCGCTCCCGCACGAGCACGGCCAGGACTACCACTGCATCAAGAGGAAAGGTAGGCCACAGCCACTGAAATATTTATCTCATTTATCTGAAGTCTTTTTTGGGGGAATCCCAGCAGCAGCGGAGGACGACTGCCACTCGGGCGAGCACAGCTACAAGAAAGCCTACTTGGAAGGCTCCTCCAGCGAGGACGATCATTACTACCGGCCGGTGGGCTACGCGCAGAGCCTGGGCCTGGCCGCCGGGCCCTATCGAAGCGAGTCCAGCCAGCGGCAGGCCTGCATGTACGCCGGCGCCTCGCAGGGTGCCGAGCCCGTTCCGAGCTTGGAGGACATCAGCTGCAACACCTGGGCCGGCGTGTCGCCCTACGGTAGCTGCTCGGTGGCCACCATGCAGCCCGTGGAGCGACTGCCCTACCAGCACTTCTCGGCTCACTTTGCGTCCGGCTCTCTGGTGTCCAGACTCGGCGGGGTGGCGAGCCACTCCTCGCCTCAGCTGGCCGACGGTCACCACGCCGCCATGTACCAGAGCTCCGTGACGCACCAGACTCTGGGCCGCCAGTGCAGCCCCGGCGCCGGGATCCAGTCGCCGAGCGCCGGCCTGCAGGGGAACGAGTACCTCTACGCGCACGGCATACCCCGCACGCTATCGCCTCACCAGTACCACGCCGTTCATAGTGTCAGCATCATGCCCGAGTGGAACGACAACAGCTAGGGGAGCTTCCCGGGGGAGAGGGGGCGAATTTCCGATGGGCACTTATAAGCAGCGTGAACATGAGATGAGTGAGACTCGAACGCACACAGTGACAGCACACACACAAAAAAAGACTCAACTCGAAAGAGACAAAGACTTTGGTGTGGATCTCCAGTGACTGGATCTTCATTTGTTTGTCTCCACTCATTCGTTTCCGATCGCTACAAGGAAGCCAGAGTCTATCCTCGCTGAGACTGGCCGAGGGAGCACCATAGACTGATTCGTAGTCAATTACAAGGCACATGTAGAAAAAAAAAACATCACTTTTATTTGTGGTCCAATCTTAAATCCGAGCAGGACACAGCAACCCAAATGCTCGCTTCTCCAACCCACTTCATTGCCATATTTACAGTTTTGCCCAAACTACAACATCAGTTCTCAGTCTTTGCACACCAGTTGCCTTCAAATTGGAACATTGTATCTAAAAATGAATCTCCGAATTTGCTTTACATGGCCTTTAGTAAATTAGTGAGCTGTTCGAGTATTCCAAAAACAGGTCAAGAAAATTGTTACGTACTAGTTGTACTAAAATGTTCACCCAAATCTCACCAAATTGCACATTTTTTTCTTACTACAACACCCCACATAAAACAGGCTGATATTTGTTATTTGCAGGTATCCATTTTTGTTTATTCCGATAACTGTGTTGCTATGTTGAGACAATTACTGGCTTCCTTTGCAGATTCAGAAAAACAAACTCAAGTCTGGGCCACAAAAATGTCATAAAAATGTTGCAGTTTTATGTTAAACACGGTGAAAGCTTGCATTCGCTAACAATAGAATTAAAACAGGCTTAGCAGCGGGATACCACAGGGAATGTAGTTTTACGGAACCTACTTGATATATGTGAAAAAAACAAAAAGCTCAAAATTATTGTCGCCACACTTTCTATGTGGACAAAGGATTATTTTTAATACTTGTAGCTGATAGAATGTTATTTGTCAATAGTATTTATTTGTCACTCATGTAAATCGCCCGTCCATGCATGTAGCTACGATAGATGGTTATGTTATTTTATAGCCCGTTTTTTTTTTTTTTTTGTATAGTGTTTTCTAATCATACTCCGATAGAAACCGGGAGATTACTATGCAGAGGTCAGTATGTATCTAAGTACACATTAGGATATCTTTGTAAATATCCATGTACATAACAGAAAACTTGCAATAAATATAAAAGACTACATCCTTGGTTTTGTCTGTTCTTTCGGGATTAGCGTCATATTGTCGTAGACTTCTTAAGTAAGGAAGACAACCGGACGAAACGAAAACAACGTCCAGGTGTCTTGATAAAATGTCCGTCACATGCTTTGGTTAAAATATCCCAAAGCTCAATGGACGGCACACCACTATAGCAAAACAAAACGGCTAGCTTGCGCGCTAACATCTGCGGTACGTCACGCTAGTTATTTGAGTGTCAAAACAGCACCTGTGCCATTAATAACACAAAAGTCCATGAATTAGCAATCAGGTGAGCAAAATTTCCCATCATTCTAATTTTTGAATCGCAGCCATCGTTTCTTCTCCTTTGGAAGCGATTTACCTCACGTAGCATTCGCCAAACTGAGTATTTGTTTACGCTCACTTACAGCAGCTCTTTAATAAGACGGAAGTCTGACTTGAAAAATTGTCCGTCCATCCGTCTCCCAGCCCCCATCCCGTGACCCTTGCAGCGTCTCCGCCTCGCTCCTATTTGTCTTCCACTGTCTCCAGCCGTCGCTCGGCCTCTTCATCTCTTTTACTCCTCATGATCCTGTTCTCAATCCCTCCGAGCACCCCTCCGCTCTGTCCCGCACCCCACGGGCCCAAACGCGCTGACCTAGGCTCCCGGCCCCCTTTGAAGTGAGCGACGTGACCCCGGCGCTCCAGATGCCCCGACACCGCCAGTCTTATCCTCTCCGAGAACCGCCGGCACGGCCCACAGAGAGAGCCGGTCATTAACCCTGAACAACCTCCACCTCCCCTCCACTGCTTAAACACATGATGTATTACAACTCCCACCCCCGGCGAGCCCCCCACCCCAACTCCACCCCTCGACTCACCCAAACATGCATGTGTGGGCGAGGACCGATGATGCAATAAGCTCTTTAAACATTTAAAGAACGGGTCAGCTTTTCAAAGGGAGGAGCTGGAACCTTTGGCCGGGGCTTCAGTTATCATGGTCAGCGCTTGAAAGTCTGCTGATACGTCAGCAAAAAACAAAGGGTTGGAGAATAAATGAGAGAGCCTGGAAGATGGATGAAACTCCGGTCCAGGTACGCTGCCGGTTTATTTGGATAATGAGTGTCTATCTTTACCTGGCGTGAAAAGGACTAGATAGGATTGAGAAAATAAACCACCAAATGAACATGATGAAATGCTCTTGGGGACTCAAAATATGTTGAAACCTTAAAGGGCCATGAGAAGGATGAAAGACCCCCTAGTAATGATTCTTTCGGTAGGCCAGACCTGAGACGTTTTGGAGGTGGTGGTGGGGGAGGGGGGGGGATTCAATCATTTCAGGGAAATGATGAGTCATGGCTCGAGTCGGCCTCCAATGAGAGAAGCTAAACAAATCAAAGAGCGGGTGCCCCCGTATGACAAAGTAGAAGAGTGCAAGAACAAGAGCATTCCTCGGGCTAGAAAAACGAGGGAGGGGGATTACGTTATTAAGATGTACTGAAACGAGGATCACCGCAGATGGATGAGCTCCCGGCACAAAGAGCTTCTTTTTTTTTCTTCTTTTCTTCCAAAGAATCAAATCCATCTCATCCAAAACATCTGCTTCCATTGTTAAACTGTTGCATCTTTGCTTAGCTCATCAACAGCCGTTTGAAAAGTCCACATGGGAGACTTCCGAATCATTTTAAAGAGACGATCTTTCTTGGGTGAATACAAAGATTTGTTACGAAGATGTTTGAAAAGTCGGGCCTCAATCAACGAGGCATCAGACAGGCAAAGACGCCGGCAGATAAAATCAAGTTCTAAACCCGTTTCTGGCCTATTGCCAGGACATGTGTTTGATTCCCGGATCGGGTCTTGCGGTCCGGCTGGCTAGGGGCTGGATGTGGAATGGTCCCTCCATCAGATAACGCATTTTCTGGTTCCTGTAAAGATGTCCGCCATATCAACAGAGACATGCGTCAAGCTAATGGGAAAGCTACATCTGTGCAGGGGCAGGCGCTCTTTGCCTCAGCAGCTGGCAGACGCAACCTCTGGGACGGGAGCGCTGAAATGGAAGCAAAGACCTTTCCATCTCCCACGTTCAGTCTTTCAGCACCACTCCTGGCTGGAATCCTGAGGGACGGGGGGGGCGTTAAGGAGGCGGCGGGGGTGAGGGGGGACAGGGGCGTCCTCCGGGAGAATCAGACAGGGATGATACAGTGTTGACAGGGTGAGAAGCAAAGCTGTGTGACAAACCTGTGTATTTGTTTCTATAGGTAAATACACTTATGTTTTTATGTTTCAAGGTTCTGCTCTCGTCTAATTGTTCAAGGTACCAGGATCACGGTACTGATCAAAAACTTCGGTTTTAAGTCTTAAGGGTAGTCGTGTACAGCACCGAAATGTGACCTAACACAGCTGCGATGGCCGAGAGGTTAAGGCGTTGGACTCGAAATCCAATGGGATCTTCCCGCGCAGGTTCGAACCCTGCTCGCAGCGTTGTAAATTATGCACACCAAATAGAAATGTAACAGACTTGATTTTTACACTTTATCGAGTTATCGAACACACGAAAGGATCTGTCAAATGATATGAAGTGAGGTCTTGCCAGGACTTCCTGACTGTTTGAACTAAAACTGCGCCGAAGCAAATTCTACAGGGATCAATGCCAACTCTAAGGTAATTTATCACAACGTAAGCCGTTTTGGATCAGGTGAAATATTGTTCCATAGCAATATGATCCACTTTCATGCAAAAATGTGCCTTGATCATTATTCTTGATTTTTGAACAAAATGCAGATGCAGTTTTTACTTTCAGTCTTTTACTCGAGAAAAGTTCAAAAAACAGATATCAGATTGAAATAAATGGTTAACACTGTGAAAATTCCATCCGTCTTCGTCGAGCAGCGTTTGCAGTGTCGACCGTCAGCATTTCAATGTCAAAGTTGAAACACGGCCTCCATCTATGGCATCATTAGAGCTGATAAGACACCCCCGAGCAGGCTCCAAGCATTTCTGGCCTAGTCTGTGGGAATTACAGGTACGAACCGCGCCAGGAGAAAACAACTCTTGCTCACATCCACCTGGGGTAGACGTTTGCTCCATATGGAACACATTTAGACTTAATGTCAGTCCTTTGAGATCTGAAGGACTGGACTGGTTTCTTTCACTTTAAACATCTCTACCCGCTTTGTCCATGGGAAGATCCCAACAGTGTCTTGACATAGTGCAAGTACTGTATAAGCAGCACATTTTTTATGTAAAGGACTGCCGACCTGCCAAACTTGAAGGCTTTATGGAAGTTGACCGAGGGAAAATTTGCTCCGACTTGTGAGAGACCATGAGAGTTATTTTCTTGCTAGTTTCTTTTCATACAGAGAAAAAAACTCAAGTATTGACCAATTGAAATGGACTACAAGACTGACAGTTGCGATGGCCAAGAGGTAAAAATAAAATTATGGGGATTCTTATTAGTACCGGACGGTATTTGGGTAACAACTTCAAAAAATTATAATAGTTCAAAATAAATGAAGCTGGACCACAGTCAACCATAGGTATACCGAAGAAATGTAGCAAGATGAACCAAGTCAAAGTCAAGTCCAATCTTTGATAAGATTTTACCAAACAAACCCAAGTCCTAAAATCATCAACTGAAGTCTGACTAGAGTCGGGTCCTTTCTCGACTCAATGGGGGTTTTCAGTCACCGCTGCCGGATCAATACCTCGCCTGCTGAGGAACTGAACCCGAGGGTAGAGGTGCAACAAGACCATGTGGTCCCACTGTGCCTTTAGGGACGGTGTGGTCAATACGTCTCAAGGCAGCGGTATGGGGCCTTCACATTTGGGAACAGTAAGTTGACTTTTCATGCGTGCCGCTTACAACGCCAAGGCGATTGCCGATGGTGCTGTTGAGGAGGTTTCAAGACTATTGATCCAGATAGCTTCACTTGATTGATTTTAATACTGCGTGATTACAGTATAAAATATAGCATCGTTAAATTGTGGTGAAGGCCGATTTGAAGCATGAAACGTCAGGGCCACATGAATGGCGTCAAAAATTCTGAAACGATTGATCTCGGTCTCTCTATCACAAAAAACTTGGCATTTGAGGCGTAGAGTCTTTTTTGATATATCTGCCGCATATCATCACAATGATATCCGCTTCTAGGACAGAAACAAGGCAACATACTGTGAGCGCTGAATCAATACGAGCGATCCCCAAGAGGCTCTCCGAGTCGCTTGCGGTAACGTATCGATCCGCCTAAATGCGAGGTGTCTGCATGATGTTCTAAGAGGCTCAGGGTTCCGACTGCGTGCCAGCGGTCAGACCCACGCGATTTAACCCCCCCCCGCCCCCACTTTCCGCCCCCTCGCCAGCACCACACCGCCTTTGCCCTTTGCGCCGAGCCTCCACAGAAGTCCACGTGTGACTTGATGCCATCGATAAAAGTGAAAACATCATTGGGGAGGGGCTTGTGTTGCGACCCGCACGGTCATTGGGGTCCGAAGAAATGAGGCAACTGGGCCATAGAGGAGATAAACACTCAATATTTCACCGCTGGCTTCTCTCAGACTCCTATGGCTTTTTTTTTTTATTATTGTTAGATGACGCAGATTATTTGAATAGGACAAGAAAAAAAAAAAGGAACTGAAGTGGGTGTGTCAAATATTTATTTTACAAAATAAATAAACGATTAACCTATCGATTATTCTTTCGATGAATCGATGATGGATACATACAAAATCACAAATAAATGATTTGATTGAGGTTTATAGAATGAGTAGGTGAGCTTCAAGAAAAAGTTGTGAATTGCCAAACGTTATGCATCTGTAAATCAGCTGTTCTCTTTTTATCTTATCGCTGACAGGTTGTTTGGTTTTTGTAACAACTTTTTATCTATGCATGTGAAAAAGGTCACACTTTTATGTGTGTGCACGTGCGTGTGTGTGCGTGTGAGGCTGTCTGCTGGGAAAGGCTCAAGTGATATAAAGCTGGTGGTCTCGTTCTGTCCCGCACTTGAGTAACAAACTGGCACTCGGTGCACTTTTCCAAGATCAAGCAACAAAAACACAAGAGCGCAGTAACTCAAAGAGAATTTGACCTAGAGAACCATTTAAAAAATAAACAGTTTGTGCAGTTTGTAATTAATCCACTGCTGCTCCTTGCCACTAGGGGGCAGACGTATGGGCGGCTGTATTAACCGTACTGTAAATACATCTTACAAAATCTTTTGATACAAGCTGAAATGAGCTCTCGTAAGACGCGCAGGAGTCGATTGTACTTATTCTTTTTTTCGTGCTATCGTTGAGATGGTGCATGTAAATGTCATCCAGGAGAAAAGCAAACATTAAAAGTTGAAAGTTGACAGATGACAGTAACAGAGTGGAAGACACCCCGTGGCTTAGTATCTTAACAGGGGCCCCCTATCAAGATGGATGAGTCTGAAAGGACACAGTCATGGCTTGAGCTAGCTGATAGGGTAACAGACGGACACCGGCCATGATAATCGGGTCTGTGGATGCGAGCCGTGTAAGAATAGCCAATCGGGAAGCTCGATGAAGCTGGCGCAAATGGGGAAACGATTGGTTGTTTTGACCCCGGTTGAATTAGCAGATATGCTAACAATTAGCCTAGATTCGTTTATTTCTTTGTTTACTACTTTCTAGTCTTTCTTTTTAGGGGGGGGGGTTCTTCCAGCAGCCAGGTCAGGGTTATAGTTACAGAATTTCCCATGAAATTCATAGCGCGGTGTACTTTTGCTAGCTAGCATTGTTTATGCATTCTTTTGTTCTGGAGATTCCCTACGAGACTGTAGGTAACCCACTTCTGTTGTGTTTAGGCTGTCAGGGAGAGAACAACTCGGCCCGGCTTTGGCCCCGAACGCAGCCGAGATGGATGAGTGTGTGACAGGACGCTCCCTTCACTGACTCGGTGTGAGGCTTACGCTGGGTCACGCGTTGTGTGTGTGTGTGTGTGTGTGTGTGTGTGTGTGTGTGTGTGTGTGTGTGTGTGTGTGTGTGTGTGTGTGTGTGTGTGTGTGTGTGTGTGTGTGTGTGTGTGCGCGCTCTTGCTGGCTGTATAAACTCACACGGAGAGGACCCCGAGCGCGGGGGAGATGAAAACCTCTCGGAAAATGTAAACACTCTGTGAAGTGGCGAGTCGGGCAGCTGCAGTCGCGCACACACACACGTTTAGAAAAATGCTATCCCAAGGTCAAGGTTAAGCGCTGACACTATTTCAACTCTTTCACTTTCCCTCTCGACCTTTCCGTCGCGCTCTGAAGTTTCGGGGGGTGCCAACGCGCAGAAGAAAACTCTACTGTACGCGTTTGCACTTTGATTCTAGAGCCTCTAAGTGTAATTTGCATTTACTGCGGGGAATTACTTAATGAGGAAAACGATTAGCATCCATAAAATCCAAAATAGTAGAGCTAGCTTTTTTTTTACACTTCCGCTAAGTGTTTGAGATGGTGCCACAAGCGCCACAATAAGGCCCACGCGATTGTCACTAAGCCGACACCTTGACGTCGTCTTCATGTGCGCCATTACCCGGGTGATGTTTATGTACACAGAGGGAAAACACACTTAACAAGTACTTAACAAAGTACCTCGAGCTCAAGTAAGAGTGCAGTGAAAAATGAAGCGGGCTGGCAGGGGGGCGACGGATAATCTTTGCTGGAGTCCATCTTTATTATCTGGCTCAATGGACAGAAGTGGATCCCGAGGTAAAAATACCTCAGCCTGCTTCTCATCAACGCGTTGCTCTTATCTGACATCGCAGATACATTTGGGACGAGCGACTGCGTATGGAGCCGTAGCGGTGCGAAGCTAAGGGCGAATAATTCAAGTTATTTCTCATTCGATCGGGAACGACAAAGAAAAAAAAAGTGGGTCAAAACTGTTTATTTCAAGTGAAAAGGTTGGAAAGCGCAACAGATAGAGAAATGTTTTCTGTGTTTAAGAACGACAAGGTGACAAATTGCCGCTTACAGGCTACAGCGGTTCCACTTTAGTGAGCTATTGATTTTGTCCCCGTTTTTCTCAACGTCGCCGACACTCTACGGCCTTTGGTGGCGTTCTTTTGCTCCCCTCTGGGACGTCGCATGAGAGGATGGAACCGAAATGTCTTATGGATCGTTGAAGGGGAAACACCTCCGGAGATGGCTGTCTGTGTTATTTTTTAAACGGAGACAATGGTCCTCGGCCACGTCCCAACGCTGCTCGGGGATGCAAACACTCGCTCAGAGTCAGTCAAGTGTAAAGAGAAAGAAACTGGAGCTAAAAGGACTTGGAGGAGGTCAATGAAAAGTATGAGTGCACCTTGTATTTCCATTAAGCGTGTCTGGATAAAAAGTATTTGGTAGAAACAAAATGGACTTGAGTTGCACAAACGAAAAACACACTGATTCTTATCTCATCTCAAACTAATGCAGTGGTGCCTTTAATTTAGTCAACGTTTCATCTCAAAGCGTCTTCACCCATTGAAATGAATGGAAATGCCAGTAATCTGTTCCAGGAACCCCCTTTGTGCTTTTTAGTCAGAAAAAATATCACTATACAGGCGAGACGAGAAGACTAAACTACTTAAGACTTTTTAAACTCTGTTCGTGTTGAGAGTCGAGAACAAACTACAGGAATGCTCATAGGCTGCATGGATTCTAGCAGACAAACAGAAGCATCAGATGGCATATTAATGCCGAGGGCCGGCAGTCAGGCAGGCAGACGGGCGGGCGGCAGATAAAGAGGACTCTATTAGTCTCGCCTCATTGTGCCACCCTGATTCCGCTCTCCTAATTGGCTGCCTTCTGTAGGCTCGGCAGCCATATTTCAGTATAAAGGCGAAGGATCCGCGGGTCACGGGAATAAAAGGGGCCCCATTTGACAGGTCAGCAGGCTGATGTCTACGGCATAATCTTGGGTCGGGGGTCGAACTAACATCAAGATAGGCCGTGGCTGCGAGGGTCAGCCGCCACAACGGAGAGAGCCCAGTAAGTACGTCGGCAGACTGGCTGGAATGTTGCGTTTGGGGCGGCAAATTCAGTTGAAAAGACAAGCGGGGCTTCGGGAAATGAAGTCTTTACACGTTTCCCAAGCTTAAAAGTGGATACACAGTTTAATTGCCATCAAGAAGAAAATTATTTCATTGTTCTGTCGGACACTATACATTATTTGCGGTAAATTAATAATACACCGGTTCCGAATCGCCGTTTTAGAGAAAGCACTGGCAACCGGTTAGCAAGACTAATCCAGTCCTAATTAGCTCCAAAACGTGAACTATTAACTCCGCCGTTGTGTTTTTTCCAGTTGTTGCTTCGCTGTGTCATTCTGTTATTTTTTCTAAATTAGCAAGATGTCAGCAACAATTTCAAATGTATTGCTCTCGCTCATTATCCCATACATCGGCCGAGCAAAAACAGACACTACTCGGCAACCTAATCCAATTAGGGATAATACAAGAAGTCAGTCAGAAGACTTAAGCAACAGGACAACAGTCTATCCCGTCTGATTTGCTCCGAGCGCCCCATCGCGCTGGGCATGGGCGCCCTCGGAGCGCACGGATGTTTATGCGCGGAGGATGAGCAGCCTGAAAACGGTAAAGTTTGCACGCACGCATGCACAAAGACACACGCACAGGACAGTCTGCCTGGCACCAGACGGCAGCGCGCTGCCAAATGAGATGTGTGAGAGCCCCCTGCTGCCAAGAGGCGGACAGGAAGAAGAAACAAACCCTCTCTAATGGAGACATGACATGCTCGCTGGGGCGGAAACTCAAACAAACGATTAATGGGCCACGGAGACTTCGGTACAGCGGCAGCAAAACACCCCCGCACCGCCACCCCCTCTCCCACCCCCGCCCTCTTTGTACTCTCTCACTCTCACTGTGTCACATGTTGACTGAGAGGCTTTGACATTTCAAGACGCAGGCCTCGGCTTGGGGCGGCGGCCATTTTCGGCCACCCCCTTAGCGCGCTTCTGCCTGGAGCGGCAGTTGACGGAAATGTATGGAAGTCGGCGCACCAAACTTCTTGGGATGCGACTTACACGGGTCGTCAAAGTATCCTGGATTTTTTTTTTTCCAGTCATCTTCAGTCCAACATCATCATCATGTCTTCTGGTTGCGAGCTGTCAGGCGCTGACCTACGCAACCATAAAGCGACTACAGACCATGGGAAACGGATAATGAGATCCCCCTGAAGGATCCCGTGTGAACCAAGCTCCAAATACAAACAAGAGTTGGTGTAAACATGAAGTTTACCCAAAAATTGATTTAATACATCTGGGATATATTCGAAGGGTAGGGGGAAGTGGGGGCGGAGGCATGAAAATCCGTCCATTCCAGTAGCCGGTGCCGTCTCGCCCTTTGTCTCCAGCTCGAGATCCAGAAGGGAAGCCCCTTACGCTCATGTGTTTTGATTAGCAGGTAATGATCTTTGATCTAATTCGCTGACTGGGAAAGTGCGGCTCCCATTGAAATCCGGTGGATGCTTGGCCGACCTGGAGCCAGTGTCACTTCTCGTTAGGGCCTGGAGCTCCGTGACCTCCGCGTTGCCAGTCCCGGCCCCCGCCTCTCAGCATGTGCACCCCGCGTAATGATATCAATAGCAGCAGGGGTGCAATGAATACAAATCCGCGTGCAGAATGTTTGGACAAGAATTCGCTGCCGGCTCCCGCCCCATCCCGCCCCGTCCAGTCCCGTCCCGTCTGCCTCCCCTCTTTGACGTGGCTCAACCTCTATCCGGGGACACAAAGGGCGGCGATCTGGATGCTTGATTTAACACAAAATAGTTGGCTACACAAAATAAATGCCCCCTGCCGCTCGGCTATATATGATATAGCATGCGAGCGGATCTACTCAATGCATCCGAGCTACAATATGTAGGTGGGAAGTACAAATAGTTTTCCCCAGATATCAGCGATATACTTGAGTATTGAGAAAACGCTAAAATACATCCACACTCTGCACTTAACCCTAAACACAAGACAAGAATGACATGAATAGTTTAAAACAAGACATGCCAAAGCTAATGCTAACACTCAATGGAAAATCCCATTGCTAGGCTAAACTAAAAAGCTCAACAGATGTCAGAAATTCATCCTTGGAACTTTGAACTGCATGACTATAACTGATTGTAAATTCCAAGTCACACCATCATCTCCTATTGAACCAAGCGACCACCTGATTTCCGTCTCTGGTATTGACAGAGCTGCGAGAGGCGGCGGCCATTAACAGAGGTATGCTCGTGGAAGCGGCCAACGTAAGCCCCACTTAAACCAGGAAGGAAATAACCAATGCATTTGGTTTCTGAATTAACAAGACTGGAAAAGCAATAAACCCCCACCCCCCACTCCGAGACCTGTTTATTATCAATTACGGCGATACAATGTGGCCAAACTGTGAACGTGGGCGTGCCGCACGCCATGTGCACACGCCCGGCGCACACTGGGCCCACTCTTCCTCGCTCGTCTGCTCGTAACTGACGTTTGAACACACCGCTGTTTGATTCTGTTGGCGTGCTGCAATTTTGTTGACGACTACAACCCGTCAGACGACCCAAACATAATATTTCCACGTTTCTATATTCAACCCGAGTTATATTTTTAATGTGACAATCAAACTTCATTTTCATACCGGTAGGCCACAAAACCAGCAGATTCGATTGCCACACGTAATTTGTCAACGTGTCCGTTCGGGTTACTCCGGCTATGAAAAATGCAAACGTTTACTTCCGTTTCTTTGCCGCGGGTGTGACGGCGACAATGTACTCGACGCATCTCCATTGTTTTGATCGCTTGATCTTTCTCGCAGATGTTTGTTGGCCTGCAAATTGAGCGGATGGATGAAGACGAATAGCACCATCTGGAGCCCGATGCAACTCTCGAGGAAGTGCAGATAACCAAATATGCGCGGGTTGTTCATCACTTTCGGGACGCAAAGGCCGAGTAAAACATACGTGGGGCGGAAATGCGAAAACGTAGCAGCTAAGTCACCTCGTGACTCACCACAGGATTTCAGACTTCACAATGGTAATTATTGAACTGGTTTAACATTTACGATCAGGATAATCAACCCACAATTGTGGCGGTGTGCCTGCCTGCTCGCTACCTGCTCCATGTCACCGCGGTACCCCTTCACATTTTCCACCGGGGGAAATTTCTCCCCCGCGTCGTGACTGAACAAAAATGATGCGGCGGCCAGGCTTCTTGTCCTCACGTCTGCGTCATCTATCTCCTTCTTCCACTTTTTCCATCCCCTTAAGCATCACCCCCGCTCCGCCTGCCGCCCCCCCCTTTTGTTCTCGATGCCCCATAACTCAGCCATCCTCGGGTGTTTGATGTCCGCGCTCTGGATATCATTTCAACCGGCACAACCGCAACGATAATACCCTCTCGCACGCATTGCACATTCATTTCGCACACTTACAGGGGACAATGTGCATGAAAAAGATGTTGAAACAGAAAGATAAAAAGGCTTTGGAGGAAGCCAAGCGGGTAATATGTCAAAAGACCAACAGCACGCTGCTGTACAATAAATATTACAAAATGTATACATTATGTATAATTTTAATCTAATCACATGGAACATGCTGCCACAAAACTTGGCAACAAAAAACAATATTTTTCCATTAGGATTAAAGAATGATATAGTATAAATAACAAACTACAAGATGGAAAACGTGTATTTTTCCTTCGCCTGTTTTTTTTTTCCTTCGCCTGTTTTGCAGTCGATGAATACTTGAACACAAATGGTGCAGCAACATACGTAGATGGACAATATTTTATATTCTAACAGTTTATTTCTCATTAAAACACATTGACTCTTATTAGACAATGTTCTATTGGTGGGCCGGTACAGATTAATGGCATTTTCAGTCTTTTCAATAGGGAAAAATGATTTGAGATTTGCTTGTTTTGAATTCTGAGCATGTTGTACGTCCTGGCACCTCAATACGCCTAAAAACAAATGGACGAGGGGTAGGCGTCGTTGATAATTGCGTCTTATCGTTGGCTTTTTTTTTTTTCAATCATTACTCTTATACTCAGTGTCAATCTCTTCTCTTTTAGGGGAATGAGGTCCAGATGGCTAGAGTTCCTGTCGGTTTTCCCTCAACCAGCCACTCGGCTTATCGGCAAGTTCACTTCACTTCAAGCAACCACTGACAGCTCAGTTAATTTGCACCTTTTAGCCCCCTTTTTTTTTTTTTTTTTTTCAAACATCAAGACGCTTTATAACGGGAGTCTCTTCTCACCGGAATTTAGTGTAGAATGGATATTTATTTTGAGTTTTTAGAAGATGTTACTTTTGCACGAGTGAATTTAGCGTCATGTGTGTTAAAGGGAAATGAGGAAGCCACAAAAAAATGCATCACATTGGTTCCTATTTCAGTTAAATTTTCATCCAAAAAAAATCTACCGGAAACTATGAAGGCATTATTTTGGAGTTTGCAATAAAAGGCGAGTATTCTGATTTTTTTAGACCGATATAAAAACCTATACTGTTGTTTTAAGAAAATTAAAATAAAATTAGGATTAACATCTTTTTCTCAGTGGGCTGTCTTTGACATAAACCGCCATAATTAGTGGAAAACTGTCTGTTTTTTGGGGACTGCTTGAAAAGATTTGTAATTTATTTTTATTTTATTTTTTAAAAGCACACTGTAACTGTTTTCTACATAAAAACCATATCAAATCAAATATATGTATAGCGGTTTGAAGCAGAGAGGGTCACTCTCGTTCCTTTCAACGGAGCTGGACTGCTGACCCCGCAGGTCATTTGTCCGAGGGCGCAGGTTAGCCGATGGACAGCCAGCGAGGGGAGTGACTTTGATCTGCCCGTACGATGAACTGGGAGTGGTGGAAGTGTCCCTGCTAGATGACGATGGGGGTCAGCGTGCTTGCTTCATACAGGTGACCGCTGCACATCTGGGTCACATTTTGGGATTAAATAGGCTGGCCATTAACATCTAGACGACGTACCTCGGCTGTACCATTTGCTCATTTTTGCGGTATCGTTTTAAAAATTGCATAACGACAAATAAAAAAAACGGATGACTGTTAGCTTTGGGGCTCAATTAAAAGCTGAGTTATGATCGTGACATATCGCATAAATGTGGGGGGGGGGGGCAAAAGGTCTTGACGGACAGCCACTCGTGCTATTGTGGCTTCCGCCAAAGGGTCACGTCCTGTCTGGCCCCTGTCCACTCCACACTTCCACAACATATCCGGGGTCTCGGCCTTCCAACACTCACATGCGCAAACACAAGACCCCTGTACCCGCTTGGCGCCACGCTGCGGCGGTGCTCGGGCCCTTGCGTGCCATCGGGGGGCCTGGGGGAGGAAGCGAGTGATGGGAAAATGTTCTTCATCCAATCACAGCCCCCCAGCGGCCTCTTATGGAAGATGTTACGCCACTCTTCCTCCCCCCCTCGTTGTAAGTGTAGTTCATTCGGTGTGCCGTTACTCAACGCGGGCAAGAGATCAACCCCTGCTGGAGTCGGAGCGACCACCGTGGCCAGCTTTGGCCGATTACTGATCAATCAAAATCACCAACACCGGGTTCTATCGTGGCTGTCTTACAAGTTTTCTTGATTTCTCATACTAAAGGTTGGATATCAAGGATCTAAAAAGAATGCTTAAAGAGCACAGCAATGAGGAGACCTTCAATGGATATCACATCAATCCTCACACAGCTTTCCAAAGTCGAGAAGCAGCAACAAGTCACTCACTAAGCTGAGCCTGGACAAATGCTTACAGCGCCACCTTTTGGCTACTAGGCTAAACGCAACGGGAAATGAGGCTCTCACTTTTTTGGTGTAAATTAAAACTTCATTTTTGGAATTTTTTTTTTTCTTAATAATTTAAGCTATAATATTTTCAAAACTTTGTTTTATAATTCAATGTATATTCATGCAACATTACAAAAAAATATTACTTTATTCGTAAAAATTGAATTCCCCTTTCTGTTTTCTAAAAAGCGCAACACAAGAAATGTATTCTGTTTTCTTTTTCTTTTTGAAATGAAGTGACTTAATGTCAATGTTTGGATTGTATATTTGGAAATTGTTTTTTTAGTTATTCCATTTTTAATTCTACTATTCTCACTTTTCTCTAAAAATAATAGAAATATCTTTTCCTCACAAAATTAGGATTTGATTCCTGCCACCTATTGATGTTTTTTAAGATTTTGACTTTTTGGGCATGAAAGGCAGCAGGTCAAAATTCAGTTAAATATGTTTTGCATCGTGCCTTCCAAAAAATGTATAATAAAATGTAACTCCCGTGTACAGTGCAATGCTCTTGTAAACACGACTTGGAAAAAGATAGCGGGGTGGAGTGGCCATCGTCTTAAAAAGCTTTGTCATCTTGTTATCCGGACTTTGTCTCAGAGACTTCTCCTACTTCACGGCGGGGGTGATTATTTTGATTTTTCGCTGTTTCTCTGATCCTGGCGAAGACAAATGAAGTGTGTCGCCACAGAGAGACACAGAATGCCCGCGGAAGGCGAAACCAGTCTTGGAGGGGAAAAAAAATTCCTCAGAGCATGAAAGAGGAGAAAACAAAAATTGTCTATTTTCATTTTTTTGTTTTGCAAAATAACTTCGCCGATAATACGACTTTAACGACTGGTTTTAAGCAAAACTAAAACACACTTGCAACATTAGAACTTTTTTTCTCTCTATTAACATTTCGATTTGTTCTGGCAACTTTTTCACTTTTCTCTCGTTAAAATCACTTCATTGTAATATTCCAACTTTTTTCTCATGCCAAATTCAAACGAGTCGGCTCTAACAAGGAGTAGCGGAGCTGATAAGCCACTTTCCACCCACCCCATTGATGACCTCTTTATAAGGACCTTCTGACAGGCGACCCGGTACCCAAAAATAACACCGTGTGATAGTCAGGGACGCGAGCAGGCTGTAATTCTAATCAAGTGGTTAGATTAGCGATGCTAATTAGCACTCAAATTCTTTCCTTGTGCCATTGACTGCAAAATCCAGAACTATTACCATTATTCGCTAGGAAAAAAATGGATTCTCAATTGGAGATGAGAGGCATCCTGGAACAGATTGCGTTTGACCTCGGAGGTTCCACAGTTAGCAGATTATGGAAAGACGCTTAGAGTACCAAAAAGATGTGCAAAATAAGGCAAAGTCAAAGAAGGGAGTAGATTGGATTTCAAACGTTGGCTCGCACCGAAGTTTCCATGTAACAGTCCCTGACGCCTGAATCCAAATTGACGGATCACAGTGGAAACGCAGCTGCGGGGCTATGGAAAACCATCTTTACATTCAAATTGGCAGGTGGCCTTTTCAGACAGACCCTTTTTTCGCTCCAGACGCTGTCTAGTTGCATCGTTCGATATTTAACAAGGCCTCAATAATGATGGGATCACTTTTATGGTGTTCGTTGGTTCAAACTTTGCCTTCGTAAGACGATTTTTAAACGTTTAACCGATTCTTAACATGTGGAACAGCCCAACAGATGATGAGGAATAAATCACTGCATGTGCTTACTGAAGCATTTCCACCGACAATTCCAAATCTTTGTGGGGCCGTCACGGGCATAGCTCCGCCCCTTTTCCGAAACGCCCGGGCTTCAATTCCATATTGCACATCCGACGCAGGACGTGTCTGACATATTTAAAACCAAGCCTCGACCGTGTTAGTGATGAGCTGTCATTTGGTCATTCCAAAGATGGTGACGGGGAAAAAGAGGAAAATAAGTTCACATGTGGCTTTGTGGAGGTTCTAATTGACACTTTTCACATAAAAGACATTTGAGGAAAGTGAGATTTGGAAGGCCGCTTGGTGTCATACAAATCTGTCAGTGCAAATTCTCTTTGCGTCGCGTGCTTTGTATTCTATTTAGCCTCAAAGGTCCACAGCCAACAAGCCCCAGCAGACCCGACTCCAATTGGGATGTGTGTGGCCCATTGTTAGCCTTCTCTTGTGACAGAGCTAATTTAAAGCTCGAAAACATCTGCGACGCTCCAAACATCTTCATAAGCTGTCTTATTTTCAAAACAAAGCCGCAGCGTTGCGATAATAACACGACAATAAACCAAGCTAACCAGCCGCTGACCCCGCAACATCAGAGCACCCGCAACGACGACAACATGTCCGGCTCAAGATAAAAGGCAGCCTGTTGCGGGTTTCTACGAGGGAGAGAAAATTCGTCAGCCGGAGATTGGCAAATGCCAGTCATGTTGGGTCGTTGTCATTCTTCAAGTGGCCCGTAGCCTCGTGAGCGATAGCCTGAGAAAGACCGAGTTATCTTATCTGACGAGGAGAGACGGGCCGCATGAGTGGCAAGCAGGGATGAACGAGACTAGACACCTAAAATTTGCGAATATAAGGACTACAGAAATCTGGTAATATTGACTATTGAAAGGCTAGATTTTCTTTATTTTGCTTTTAAACGTCTACCACCGTCGCTTCTTTTTAAGTCTTGTACTTTTATGCGGAACTAAATATGAAATAAAACTGGTCAGCAATTTGAAGGGAACGGACAACAATGTCAAGCTTCTATATTCTTACGGTATATGTAAAACAAATATGCAGCCTGCCTTGCTTTTCTTTTCCACCTTCTCAAGAGCATTGGACAGGCTCTCGAGTGTATCTCGAGTGGATGTTGTGTCCATCCTGGGAACTCTGACTTAAGATAAGGCCACTGACATCTGGAGAAATGCCGGTGCACCACAGGATGCGACGAGAGGATAATAAAGAGGATAAGGGCTCAGGGATGAGCTGATATCCAAGGTAGCATACTACAATATGAGGCATTTTACTAAACTGTACAGTATTCACCTTCCCCAACTATGAGTCATGTCAGAGGAGTCGGTGACAATCACCATGGTAACGCAGCTGTGTTTGGACCCAATAAATAAATACATAGGCTACCCCGATCACTGCTCATTTTTCCTCCATTTTTAGCAGAGTGTATATAAAAAAATATTCACAGAGAAGCACATTGTTGGGCAACGTCTAAAAAAGACAAGATAAAATGAAACTAACCATGTCCAGATGAAATCAGGAACTTTTCTCCTTCACTTTGACTGGCACGGTGCTGATGTTTCCTCTGCATGTGCTCATGTTTTGCACCTTTCCAGCAGTTGAAGGAGACGACACGACTTCTCTTCAAGTGGCTGATGGATTTCTGCAGATGATAAATCACATTAGCACTTGACATGTAAGCAGCAGGGATGAGTGTGGGATAACTTGGCTCCAAACTTATGTTTTTTTAAGTAGCATTTAGTATGACAATAATCAGAAAATACAGTCATGATGATTCAAGATAAAAAAATGTCTACGTACTTTATTGTACATCACTTCACCCAAGGTACAACCAAGACATATCTGGAAAAAAATGGAATACACCTTTTATGATGGTAGCCAACTATCGTTGTTAAAAATAAAACACTGTACTTGCTTCACATTCATTCTTAAAACACAAATTTACTGTTAATTTACAGTTTACGGTGTAATAATTAAATGTTGAATTTGTAGTGTAAATGTGTACATTTACCTTAGCCTAAGCTCGGTAGCCAACAGCGACATCAGGTGGCATGATTACAAGACGTTGACAATATCTATTATTCAGCGGCAATGCACTGATTTATCAAAGTTTAAAACTGAGGACAACTTCTGGAAGAAGAAAATTCTTATTAATTTGGGGGAATATTTCATGTCAGTATCTTATTTACAGGTATTTATCGCCGTTAGTTGCTATAGTTACTAACGCTTCGACGCTAACGTGACGTAACTTACCTATGTGGGCATCTCCGCTTTTTTGTCACCCAAGTCCTCTTCTTTAAATAGTTCGCCGCTTTAGCAATTATAGTTAAAATAACATTTTAACCATGTAAATCGTCGTGTTGAAGAGTTAATCGTTAGCAGATTATTTTGCCAACGATGGTACGTCATAGCCACCAAGCGCAATCATTGACACCTGCTGTCTTCACCTGTGACGCAATCGCAGGACTATGCTAATGAATCGAGAATATTCAAGCTAAATTAAATATAAAATGAGATATTAATCCAATTTATCTCATTTGAAATAAAAGGCTTGGGCACTTATGAAATACAATCTTTGAGCTGAATGACGAATCATTCAAAATGGTATTATTGACAGAAATTACCAGTATTGTATGGGGGGGGGGGGGAAATAAACAATGACATGACAAAAAGTTGACAAGAGTTTTGTCTCTATTTTTCCAAATGAATTATGTTATATATACACAATAGAGCACTCACAAATGCACCAAATAAGTCATTCGCAAACATTCCAATTTGAAAGTTCATCACAGTGACGACGTAAATCCAAAACAAGCTTTTCCACATGAAATCCTGAAATACGACGTCATTGCTCGTTCTCACATCCTCTTCCTCATCTTGCCCTTCTTTTGGCTGCCTCGACCGAAGCCGGACTTCTTAACGTCTCCCACCCATTTCTTGTTCTTGGTGCGGATGTTCTTCAGGCCTCCACTCTGTAGGAAGCGCTGCTTCTGTTGCTTCTTGCGCTCCTTCAGGATCTGCTGGCTGGTTTTGATCTCCGAGCGCACCCTGCTACCGTTAGGCAGGAACTTGGAGCTCGTAGAACTGCGACGGTGACCTGAGAAACGCGAACAAGTTTGGGTTTCATACTGCTTTTATATTTTGCATTACCCAAAAGAATTCCATTTATTACAAAAAAAATGAAGTACCTTTCAGTGGCATCCTCCCTCCTCCGCCTCCTTCCCCATCAGAGCCCGTGGTTCCATCATCAATTTTGTACTTCTTCTTCCACTCCTCGTAACTAAGATCTTGCTAAGTATTCCAACAAAATGTTGTCATCCGGTCAAATTTGTCTTCAAAACACTCCAAAGCATAACCAACATTTGTCCAAAGGATACAGGTTTTTCCTGTTCTTCTTCTTGTGGATGGTTTGACCCCCCTCGAGTTTAATCCTGTTCTTCTGGTCATCTTTGCCCGTTTCTGTTACGAAGCGCTTCCTCTTTCGGTCCCTACAGATTGAATCCGGATAAATATTGAGGACGATATTGGAAATTCTAACCTCGTTGGCGTCACCATTTCATGATCTTCTTGTGCTGGTTGAGTCGGTCTCCTTCGTCTCCCATGAGGTCGAGGACGGCGGAGGACGCTTGCGTTTCAAAGCTGTTGCCGTCTCCGCTCAAACTTAACCTAAATGTACAAAGAGATGATGTGAAGCGAACATCGAACAATATTTCATTCATGTCAACGTCTATAATTTGCTCTCACCCTCTCTCCGAGTTGAAGTCTTTGGGTCTGTAAGGAATGTAGTACTCCTTGTCTTTGACCGCCACACGTTTGTTTCGCTTTTTCTTTGGACGCTCTTCTCCTCCACCCTGATGATTCTTCCTCTTCCCACCAACCACCTCGGAGAAAACCTCCTGTAAGGAAAGGAACAGTCAAACTACACACACACACACACACATATATCCAGGGAACAACAGTCCATTGTACTCTTATAGAAACCACTCGTAACTTTTTCACAGTCTATTAGCGCCCTCTCATGGTGGACACTGCAGCCAGTGACACTTTAAGAGCTTCTCAGGTGTCGCCAAACAAAAGAAACTATTTATTTTGAAAGTGGCACTTTTATTTTGATGTCAACATTTATAAAAAAAAACTGAAAAAACAAAGATGTACATTGTAGAAATGATTCTATAGTTTGCTCATGTGTGTTACCTGTAACGCGTCGTCCTCGCCTGAGTCAGCAGCGTCTTCTCCGGCCGGGACACTGACGGGGTTATGAAGGAGCCTCTCGGCAGCCAGACTTTCTCTGTGCTTGCTGAATTTGTCCACCAGCCGTGAGTCTTTGGAGCGCTTGGCTCGCATCACCTCAGTGGCGAGCGACTTGCTGCTGGAGTTGATTTCAAAGATGGTCTAGAAGAGGAGACGTAATTTGAGGTTCGACAAACCAATGCACGAAAGCTCGTGTCAAGTTAGCCGAGAAGGATTTCCATCGAATACGCAAACTCACAGATTTGGATCTGTAGCCCTTGATGGCGTCAACCATGTTAAGACGTTCCAGCTCAGTTTTCTCCAATCCAGACCCTAAAACAAAAGAAAAACGTCACCAACGTGTCTGCTGAGCGTTGTGGACGAGGGCTCCCGTCCTCCCAAAACGGACTCAGCAAAGGATGGACGGCCATGTGGCTCAGGTCCAGGTTCTTCACTCGTCTGATGGACTCCGGCGAGGGGTTGGGCCGAGACTTGAGGTACTGCTTGTAGGCGTTCTCCGAGACGTGGTGCAGGTTCTGCAGGTCCAGGGAGTTCTCGTGCGCCGTGATCAGGCTGACGACAGCGTCGTCCAGGATGCTCTGAGGCACGCGACCGAAAATGCCGTCTGAATCTGCATGGAGGACCGTTTGCATTTAGAAAAAAATATTTCATTGTTTTCTACAAATGTCCTTCCTACCTGCCGACTGCTCTAGGGTGGCCAGTTGCACGGGTCTTCCCAGGAAAAGGTGAAGGTCATAAACAAAAGGCACCTCGTCAGGACACACCATACTGTAGGTGGTTCCGCTGCGCCCCGCTCTGCCCACACGACCTGAGTAGCAAATATAATTGATCGTTTCATTGAAAAAATGAAATATTTCCAATTAGTGTGGCTTTCTTACCGACTCTGTGCAAGAAGAGCTTTGACTTGGAGGGAAAGTTGTAGTTGATGACGTTGTCCAACAGCGGGATGTCGATACCGCGAGCGGCCACGTCCGTCACGACGAGCACCATGGCCTTGCGGTGTACGAACTTCCCGATGTTGATCTTCCTGGCCGTCTGATCCAGGGCGCTGTAGATGTAAGCGCAGTCCATCCCTTCTAACGACAACAACTGCACAACCCGCCCCAAACATCAGAATCGCTCTTTCCGACAGGATTGTGATGTGGCGCTGACCTCCTTGATGTACTCCACGTGATGTTTGGTGGCGGCGAAAACCACCGTCTGCTCCTGAGGCTTGACCACGTTCCTCAGGAGGTGGAGCAGCAACGCCGGCTTGTCATCCACTCGCAAATGAAAGAAGGACAGCTGGGGGATGGAAGACAAAACTGCTTCAATACACGACAATTCAATTGAACCGATTATTATTAAATTTTTTTAACCGTGATCTGGTCACTGATCTTGGAGTCCACATCCAAACGAATCAGCACTGGTTCTGTCAACCCTGGGAACAAAAATAGTCTTTTGCAAACTCTGCCAAGGTATCACATTTTCATATTACTATTTTTTTTTTTTTTTTTACAGATTATTCTCGACGTACTTGTCGCATAATTATAACTCTATATACAGTGAAAAACCTCGACTCACAATTATCTAGCTCAATGCTAACACACAATGTGCAACACCATAGATGTGCAAACAAAATTAGCATCGACATTATATTTGACTGTCGACGTAAAGGCCGCATTGGATGTAATCTTACCGGCTCTGGCAAACTCCACCAGCAATTTGGGCAGCGTGGCTGAGAACAACAACGTCTGTCTGATGTCAGGAAGCCGCCTGATGATCTCCTGGAGCTGCTCGGCAAAGCCCATCTCAAACAACCTGACGGGACGAGCGACATTAGGGAGCGCATTGGCAGTATCCGCTGATTACTTAGCGAAAGGAACACCTGAGTTCTGAATTACCTGTCGGCCTCGTCGAACACCACGTACTCGACGTGATTCAACTTCAGGTTCATTTCCTGGACGACGTGCATGAGACGCCCGGGGGTACCGATGATTCTGAAGGACACGCAGAGAAATTATCGACGTTAAAATGATTGTTCTTGATTCATGAGACTCAAGGCAAAATCATTTTGCTAAATGCTAAAAGGCTGATGTGCTTGTACTCACATGTCGGGGTTCTCGTGAAGCGCGGCAAACTGCTCCTCCAAACTAGAGAACATGGAGATCGATTTAAGATGGCTAGCATGAAGATTTGAATTGAAATAAAAATAAAACAACCACACACCTGTCTCCACCAAGGATCAGGGTTGTCTTCAGTTTTGTTAATTTCCCCAACTACGAACAAATTGATTGGAATTTAGTTCCGGGCTTCATTTGACCTCACTCCTTGTCATCTTACCTCTTTTGTGAACCTCATGGTTTGCAGGGCCAGCTCTCTGGTGGGGGTCAGGATGAGGGCCCTGGCACCCGTCTGGGCTTGCGGCGCCTTCAGCTTCTCAAACATGGGCACCAGGAAAGCGGCCGTCTTGCCGCTGCCTGTCCGAGCCATGGCCACGACGTCTTTGCCGTCCAGAATGACCGGGATTGTCTAACAAGCGGAGGACGAGGTTAGGACACAAACTGCTGAGATTCTTCATGTGTATTCGAAGATGCCAAGGTGGGGCAGGCTCACCTTTCTTTGGATTGGGGTTGGCACCTTGTAGCCCTTCTTCATGATGCCCTTGTAGACGGGGAAAGAGAGGCCTATCCACACACAGAATGGACAACCACTAGCATGTGAGTTACGACATTGTTTTAATACAAATCAGAATTTAGAGTTACGTGTTGTGTGGCTAGTACAATGCTGACCTAGTAATTGTTTGCAAGTATTGTTTGTATGTTAGCAATAAGCTTAGTGGACGACAACTAAGGTTTGTGCTGGTGGCTCTCACCCATGGACTGAAATCCTCCAGACTTTTTCTTCTTCTTGTTCTGGGCTCGGACCAGCTCCCTGGTGTCCGGCTCCACATCTGAGAGGCAGTCTGAAGGGGCGGGGAAGGGCAACAGCTTGCTCCTGGGCTGTTGAAAGCAGTCATAACTTTGGTATAAAAAAAATGTAGTTATCAAAATACAGATGTTCAACATAAATAATGTAATTGTGAATGTAGTTGTTGACATGTCCTGTGATTGGATGCTAAGCAGTCCAGATTGCCCCCAGATCTCCCATCTTATGACGTACTAAACTGTCGTTGTGCAGGGGAATGTATTGTGCAGCATTCTTTTGCATTTTTGATTCTATTAAATGTTTGAACTTTACCAATCAGCAAAAACAAGTAGGGGGCATCCGGATTTGAACCGGAGACCTCTTGATCTGCAGTCAAATGCTCTACCACTGAGCTATACCCCCGGACGCCGGGACAGAATGCACGAGCCAGAGTTCAAATCTATTAAGACTTGTAAATTACATGAATATTGCGTTTAAGACTTACGGATTCATCGTCTTTGAGTTGGACATCCACTTCGAAGACTCCGACGTCAGAGTCGGAGTCCAGCTCTTTGCCAGCCGAGGGTTTCTTCTTCTTCTTGATCAGCTTCTTCTTCTTCTGAGCCATGTCGGCGTTTAAAACTTGTTGCTTTTTTTTATATAAGCGACGTGTTGATAGAATTAACTCGTTTCGGGGGTTAACAAGATGACAAACAGGTTGAAAGACGACTTAAGCGGACGTGTTGTAAACACGTGTGAGCTTCTTCTTCGTCTTCTTTATTTCTTCTTCTTTTTCTACTCCATGACTGCCGGGAGTTGGCTGCTGCTCTTGATCGCCGTCTATCAACTTTGTTTGGAAGTACAATTATTAATAACAACTCGAAATTAACAGTTATCAATAGATTAAATGATAAACATTGTGTATTTATTTAATTATGGCATTTTTTTTGTCCTCCCACAGGTCTTAATTTGATGAAACACAGGAAATACATCTATGTGATAATTCATTCACTCAGGTTCAAATAATAAAAGGATCATTTAAAAAATGAAGTGTTTAAGTCATTTATCTCTTTTAAATGCATGACAAAAACCACAATTAATCATAAGATTACTCTACTTGCAATAGTTGAAATTTTACAGTAAGTGAAACGCTTTATTGAAATGATGCGAAATGCACTTTAAAGTATGAATTTGTCACTGCCAAGTACTTTTAGCGCACAACTTTCATCTTGTTTACTAGCGTCCAGAGTGGGGTTTTTTTTTTTCCTTCTTTTTAAATCACCCCAATGGAAATGTGTCCTTTGGATGATAACACTGACACTAATATGGCAGCCAAAACATACTGTTTGAAGTCAGTGAGCTGATGTACAGTAAATAAGTCAACACCATGGCAACAGCCCGCAGCTAATGCCATTCATATTCCCCTTGCAGAGCTCGGCTGCAGTGGCCTGGAGCCAAATCTGCCTCGGGGGCTGAGAGGGATGCAGCCTATGCACACACAACAAAACAAATACAGAGAGAAGCACCAGTCACGTTGTGTCTGTTTTCAAAAGTGGATGCGATAAATCAAAGGATGTAAAAGGTGATTAGACTATTTTGGTTTTCTGCATCATTTCCACTTGGTGGGATTCTGGCATTTAATGACAAGATGCTGCTTATGAGTCACCGGGCGAAGCTTTGCGTGTCTACAAAAGGATGCAAAAAAAAAAAGTAGCGTGTTTTGCTGTCTTTTATAAATTCCCTTACCAGAGCCTTCACCTTCATCCCGACACCTACAAAAAAACAAATTGATTCACTGAGAGGCAATGTAGGCCATGCTAAGCTGGATGCTGAGCTTCAGCTGAGTGTGTGTTAGTAACCTTTAAAAAAAAAAAAATGCTGTGGCGCAAGTTGTGTCAGCAAGAACATGCTAATGCGCAAACACTCACCAGTGGCTAAGTGCGTGAAGGCGAGTCATTAGGGGAACAGATGTCAGAGCACGTCTCAGGTTAAATTTGAGTTACGGATATTCCCATGCGGAGTGCATGTGTGCGTGTGTCAAGCAGATGCTGCTGCCTCTAAGCCGTGGAGATGGAGAGGGGGGGGGTCGTTTAAATTAAGAGATTTGTGGACTTGATGATTTGTAAGGGCAAACTTTTAAATAGCGGTGGGAGATGGTGGTGGCTTAAATTCTCTTTAACCCTATTGATTTGTTTGTCATTCAGTGGCCCTGTTGCATTATTATGAGAGCTGAACGAGAAGCTCTAACATACATCTGAAAAATGTGTCAATAAAACACTTGTTGCAGGTCATGACACACTTGTTGCTAGGCAGAATTGTCAGGGCCCTGTGACGACCATGTGGTAGAAGGTTCTGCTGCTCCACTCAGAAGAGAACGAACAGGGAGTCGAGAAAATAGCAGGATTGACCTTTCCAACACCTCGAGCGGGACATTTTTGAATTTCCAGAAAATGCCTGGGAGTCCTCTAAGGCCAATAAAGGCAAAACGGCTTATTATGGTAAAGCCGAGACCTGTGTGCTGCGTAAGGAGAAAAAAAAAAAAAATGCAAAGGCATGTACAAATCCACAATGACTTGAGAGCGGTGCTTCTTTTGCCTTCAGTCATGCAGCTTGTGGCAGCATTAGGGAGCTAATCACGAGAAACGTGATACAAGCAGAAAGCGGATGTGAAATAGCCCCAAATGTCTCCAACCTGCAGTTTAGTTTTTAATAAGCTGCCTGAATGTAGAATATTGTGGTCAAACACTGCCAGATGACTGCTAATTATGGCTGGCGGGCTGCAACACACTCATGTTTATTATCATGCCCTCTACACTTGGAGTGGGAAGGTTATATGTGATGACAAGGCAGGGGGGGGGCGGCAGAGACAAAGTGCAAAATTAACTTTTCATGTATTTCCTCTGCAGCGCGTTGTTGCTGCCGCCGGCTCGCTCCTTCTTCTCTTTGCTGCGTCTTAATTGCAATTCCATCAAGAATTTAAAGCCGCCCTTCTTTCCTGCGACCGAATGTTTCCCAAAAATAAAGCCAATTGTTTTTTTTGTTGTTTTTTTTTAATGAAAAGTTTTTTTCTTACGTCAAACTCTTTGTTTTGGAGCATTCTGGAATAACAATGCTTCATGAAAAAAAAAGGATTGCTTTATATTTATCACCATACATTCTCAAAAATCTATCAATATTTCATAAAACAATAAAACAAATTAACATAATAATGAACTCTTCCCATGTGTCGAAATTGGAACTAAATTGGAGTTAGCCCATTCTAATTGTCAGTGGCTCAATTAGACCCGATCGGATGTTTGCGCGTGTGCCGTAAATCATCTCATGAGATTGCTCGTGAAGTGTCACCGAGTGTCAACATGCACTATTCCGCCATATGCTTCCCACTGCTGGCACGTCTCACCGCGTTTCCTCCGTTAACACGTGCACAGCCCCCCCCCACCCCAAAAAAAAAAAAAAAAAACAGTGACTCACGAGTACCGAGCATAGAGGCGATAAACAACAAGTCCGCTGCGCACGAGAGAGACGCTCAAACCAAAAGCAAAACTCAAAAGCTCACGCCTCCGATTGAATAATGTCATCACCGCAAACATATGGAGGTCAAAGGCGCGTGCATGCGCGCGACTATCACCGGCGGCCGCCTGTGACGTGAGCGCGCCGCTTTTGCTTGTGGTGGGAGCTTAGCACAAAGCCCTGCCTTATCCGCCGGCATTACAGTCTCTTAGAAAGGATTTACGTTTTAATTCTTGATTAGATGGAATTTTCTTCACAGTGTGCAAGCGCGCCGATACGCAAGATAATGGCATGTTTGTCACTCACACACACGCACACACGCGGGTGCGCGCGCACACACTTATGCCATCCTATTTAAAAACGAGACTTTTAACACATTGACCGATAGGGGGCTATTGTTAGAAACGATGGATTATCAATCAGGAATTAATCCTGATGGATGTGTGTATGCTCCACACACTTTTCATCTTCTTAATGAGAGGATTTATTTGTTATGCTATAGCAAATGGGGGGGGAAATCTCACTCCCGTTTGAACTATTTAGTTCACTCACATTTTCTCCTCCCCATTTCTTTAGCCTGAGTAGCTGCTGAGCGGTTATGATCTTCTTTGAAGAGTATATAATAATCCCCAAGTCATTGCCCTGTATCAAATATAAATCAAAAGAAGTGCTAGTGGGGCACTGCCCCAAATGGCACTGCTCAGTTACGGAGGGGGCGGGGCTATGAGGATGTGCTTGTGGCTCCCCCATTGAAAAATTGCAGGTTACGTCCCTGGAAACCGATTCCGATATTTGGCATTTTTAAAAAAAAATGGCTAACCGATTACTTGGCTTTGAATCTTTGTCTTATGGACTTGCCACTGACTGACATTCCAGTAGTTCTTTAATCAAGAATTGAATCTTGTAAAAAACATCATTTTTTGCCCTTATTTCATATTATTTTGTGGCAAAGTGACACACACTCTTACTTTCTTCTATTGAGTCGACTGGCATATTTTCCTCCTCCTCCTCCTCATCATCTCTTTTGCCTGAGTGGCTGCTGAGCTGACTGACTGCCCGCATGGCTGCCTCCCTCCCTCATCGGACTGGCTGGCTGGCAGTTGGTTCACGCGCCGTGAGCGAGCCACTCGGGCTGCTTCCCTCCCCACCCCGAAAGGTGGCACCGCTGCGAGAATTTCCCCCGTTCCAGAAGCGGCAGCGGTATCGGGACCCCGACCCCCACGTCCATCCTGTGCTGCATCCATGACTTTACACACCTGCTTGGTGTACGGGCTTGGATTTATATTGGCGTTCTGCTTGACACAAGGTCAGTCCCAGATCCAATTTCTTTCTTTCTTTCTATTTAAATGCAATTAAAGTGCTGTACATTTAACTTGCAATTACATAAGTCATATTGGGAATGTGATAAAAGTGGGATATTTCTGATCCACCGCAGAACAATTGTTAAGTCCACCACAAGCCACATTTCCAATAACTATGACTAGGCTCCACATGTAATTGCTTCAAATCCACGCCAAATATTCATAGTCGGCAACTTAAATTTCCCAATAGAGTTGTAACAATTGACGAGAGCAGAGCTTTGCTGTAACCTTGGGAGGGGGGGGGGGGGGGACGCGCAAATTGAGACGACAGAGCGCTTTAGTGTCTCCAGAGTACATGGTCACCTTTGATCTCAAACTCCCTAATGAAGCCCTCGGACGCCTCGTTTACCAATAAGGCAAAGACCATTAATGGCACTAATGAGATGAGGAAACAAAATGACTATGTAGCCATGCCCTCGTTGACTGCGAGAGGATTTAGATGCATCAACTAAATTATATTTACATGACAGAATGTAATCCAAAATATTAAATTGTTTTTTTTTTTTTGTTTAAAGAGTGATGCAGGATTAGTTTTTTTTCTTTCTTGTTGGGATTCTAACAACAAATATCAACAGGGGAGCTTAATACAAAAGCACAATTTCAAATGCGTTAGAAGAGCATTTGTGTGTGGTTGATTTTGATCAGGCGTTAACAAAATTTAAAAATATCCATCGTGGATTGCTGTTACGTGCATAGAAATTAATGATACATTTGGAATGTATTAGGGCATTTGGGGTCAGTGCCCCACAAGCTGTTCTGAGTTTTTAAAAAAAAATATATTTCTTGTCATAAATGCAAGTTAGCATGAAGTTAACGCTAGTAAGATGATTTTTTTTTAAAAATCTAAATATAATTTAAATATGTTTCCCTCATTAGGTATATAATAGCATTATTTTTGGTGTGTCAAACAAGTAGCAGACAGTGAATCCCACTTTGGTACCATTGGATTGAGACATCTTTATAATGAATCAATGTTTGCTTGGAGAGACCCCGGTGTGCAGTCATAATAAATTGGATTGTACCAACGGGATGCCGAGGCGGGAGGGTCGAATGTCTCTCCAGTAAGTCCTCATTATGTTGACAAATGCTCATAACTGGACAGCTCCTCAATGTTTCATGAGGCAAGCCGGCGTGCGGCATTGCATGCTAACGAACAGTTAAATCAGCTTCTTTTCCCGCTTGTAAATTGCCATCATTTATATCCCGCCGAACAAACGCCGCAGTTCTTTCCTCTACTCTAATGGAATACTTGGAACGTCCCCGAGATGGTACAAATGTGGAAATGGACACAGAACGGACTGGCTCAATCCGAAAATTGAGTTAAAAAAATTTGACGATCAACTTTTTAGGACAGGCTACTCATGTGGTCCTTGAGGGTCACCTGTTGCCCACGGGCCTCATGTTGGTGACCCTTGGTCCCTGTATCACCAATACGGGGGGGGAATGACACATCGGCACGCACTTCCGGTCCCCGGCGAAGCTTTACATCGATTCCATCAGATTTCCAAAAGTGATTTTTGTAAGAGCATTTGCGACAGGATTAGTTTGCTCCTGAAAGCTCCATCCCGGCTTTGGGTTTGGCTATTTAGCGGCGGCCTGTGCAAGTGAGAGGCTCGTGTCCTCCGTGGACCGCTGCAGATAAAGAGGGAGGATTGGTTTCAGCTCCAAAGCTGATCTTCCATCTTGTGTGTGCGGGATTTGGCGGGTCAGTCGCAGGTGTGTGCGATGGCTTTGAATTGACAGACAATCCCCGCTTAACCCCCGAGGATGGATTGGGTTCGCTCCTTTTTCTTGAAAGTACTGGGCAGATCATAAAAAGAACCTGGCTCATTCCTGAAAGACATTATTGCTAGAGGTCTCAATGCGCTTCACTTGCGGCTGTTTGAGCAAATCATTTGAATCATCACTTGAAAAGGAACCCCCCCCCAACCCTCCTTCCCTCCTTCGAGTCATTTTCTCTTCCGTCGCCTCCAAACGTATGCAGGCTGCTAAGCTTTGAAATAGTGAAGCGCTACTGAGGCCAAAAGCTGGAGAGAAGATCACCAGTGCGTCTTGTTTACGCTTGTCGCTCAAGATGAGGGGGAAATAGAAAAGCAGCCCCCCAAGATGAATCCTGATGGCATTTTAGATTAACTTCTCGTCAAGTGCTGAGCACAATACTGTCATCGGTTCAAGTGGCTTTCTTCGACTGTCTTTCCTAAGGCAAAAGCCTTTAAAGAAAAGAAAAAAAAAAATCACATTTAAAGTCAGGCACTAAGCAAAAAAGTAGGCCGCATCTTTAATTGCTTATCATACTTAGCTTTTTGGATAAATTGCTATGAAGTTAGTCCATAATAGCACTTTTATAAGCTAAATCACATCAAATTAATCCATCTTTTTTTTTTTCCAACAATAAATGGTTTCATTATCTTTTTAAATTTCTAATTGTCCCAAACCTTGGCATTTCAGTTTCGACACAAGAATTGACAATTAATCGATGAGGTAAAATCGTTAGCCACAGCCCCACTATACACATAAACTGTCGATATACACAAATTGAAACATCACATAACATATATTTCATTACCTCGTGCGAATCGACATAACACTACCAATGACATATACCGGCCACAAAGGTATTATGTGTTAATCTTCCTTATTATGGTCCGGTCGTATCGTTAAGCTTTCGACTGCAGTAATAAAAGCAGCGGTTCTATTACGTTTATTTATGATGATTGTATTTAGCGTTCTTTCCATAGGCGCAAAATAGAAGATCATTACCTTGTCAAGGTGTCTTTTGTTTCCCGCGCAGTGGCGGGTCTGCAGTGCTATGGCTGCAACATCATCCAGGGTCAGAGGTACGTGGACGTGGGCTGCTCCAACCCAGAGGTGCTCACCTGCACCCACTCGCACAAGGGCTTCAAGCACCGATTCTGCATCAAGACGGAGAGCAGTGAGTAGATCACACCTTTCACGGAAAAGAATGAAGAAAGAATTTTAGAGCAGCTTTTTTTTATTACTTTCATCTGATCCCTTGAGGACCTTCATTCGCAATTCTTGATTTGCACCTGCAACCTATACTGGCTGACTTTGGCCCACACATCTTGAAAATATCAAACCCTGAAGCAGTGCTAGTAATGAATATGAAAGGGTTGGTCTTCCCATGTGGATTAAGCTAGAAGTCAGATGAAAAGTGAACCAGTGGCATTTTTTTTAACATGAATTGAATCCAACACATCGGGTGGTATGGTGAATTTTTTTACCAACCCGAGAAATTGTTAAAAAATGCATCATTATGCATTCTTTACAAAGACAAAAATATCCCATAAAAATTGGAAAACACCCAAAAGTCAGATTTCAGGAGGGGGGGCAGTGCCCTATTGCCCCCCCCCCCCCTCCCTTATTTAGCGCCGCCAATGGGCTTGACAAATTTTTGGGCCAGTTGATTTAAAAACAAATAATAAACAGATAATTGCATTTAACACCAAAACTAACATATTAAAAATCCAACTACAAAAGGTATTTTCACTCATGGACGCAGCACTTCATCACCAAGCTGCAGATTTAAGCATTAATAAATAGGTCATAATATTTCCACAAGATCCAACACGCAGACCTATTTCTTAACATTGATCTTGGTACTTCCTAAGAACAGGTTTCAGAAACAGAAAAAAAAAGACGAGCGACCTGATGGATACTAACCATACCGACCATGAAGGGTAATTGGAACATAACAAACAAAAAAAAAAAGGAGCGAGTTGCAGTCTTTTTCTGCAACCTAGATAGTGTGGCAAAGTTAGATATTTACTTGGGGAATATGTATAGGCCAGCAGATGATTAAATGCTGATGAATGCGCCGTGGCGTGCCAGAGGACATTGGCTTAATCATTTCTAATCGTACTTCAATGCAAATGTTCTCGGGGCCGCCGTTGTGAATATTCACTTAGCTGCTTACGTAACGCCAGCGCCGCCGCCGTTTTAGTCGCCTTGCTGAGTCCGTGAGAAGCCGGCTGCTCGTGGTGCCACGTGAAGTCAAATGGAGGATGCGCTGGACGTCCTCAACAGGGCGACCGTGATGGTCAGCTGCGCGTGCACACACATCCAGATGTTCCCTCGCTTGACATCCGGAAGCCCAAAGGGCTGATGAGGCACCTTTTTTTTTTTTTGCGTCTCCTCTAAGAGAGTGCAAGCTAAGACCAAGACTGACAACATCACAAGGCCTGACAAACTCTCCGTCAAAATCGTCAATCAATCTGACCTCCGCCAAGGCTTGTTTATAGCAATCCTTCACCTTGTCCCTATTCACAAATTGATTTATTTAAAAGGGTAATATTGGAAAGACAACACCTAGTTAAAACTCTGAATTTATGCAACTTTAATAACTATACTTTGCTATTTTATTTGACGATAACCTTTGGATAAATCCAGTTTCTCGATATATATTTCAAGAAACTGCTGATAGGACGCAGCACACACAAAAAGAAGAAAACCTGAGGTGATGAAACCATAACCTCTTGAGAAGAGGTCAGAAAGCAAATAAAGGAAAAGGGGGGGGAAAAATGCATTTTGACATTGGGGCTATGTGACGCTTACAATGGGACTGGACTCTCAATTATAAAGATTTCAAGTCCCTTGTGCTGAGCTCCTTGTGTCCAGTGGACGTCAGGTTAGATTTGTGGATTTTCCAAATCCTAATTATGACATCGATTTGGATTTAATAAATGACTTACCCCAAATACACACAGTGTAAAATCTGTCCACAATCATATTATTGCATTACATAATGTATAATTGTATAGTCTGACCGCAGATCAATAGCACATTATTATTATTATTATGATGTGGTTTTCCAGTCTAATTACAGACTTGCACTATGTGCTGCTTTTTTTCTGCTGAGGCAGTCAACACCTCGGTGACTGACTTGTCTTCTCCATCCATGCAGCGGCACTGGGCATCGTCTTGACCAGCGGCTGTGCCACTTCCAGACACTGCCAACAACAGGAGCTGCCAGGCGTCCGCATCCACTGCTGCGATTCGGACCTGTGCAACAGCGCCCCCTTGCGCAACCGACTACACTACGCATGCGTACTAGCAGGCCTACTGCTGCTGATGATTTTGAGGTTGCAATGAAGTTCTAGTTGATGATTGGCTGTGATAGAAAGTTCAAGCTTTTTTTTGTTTTGTTTTGGGAGGAATTCCAGTTTCATGACAGCTTCTCTCAACATTCACATCAAAATATTTTGCCATGAAAGTTACTCAAGCTTTCATTAATACAATGGAAGCACATTAACTAGTTTTCTAAAGGCTAACACTCATCCGATGACATCATGTGTGTTCAGTTTCATTGCTAAGAAACTTCATATCTTTATTAAGATAAAATGTATCATGTGTTTTTCTTTCAAGAAAACGTTTTGTCAATTATAATATAAATATATATTTTTTTAGTTTTGTTTTTTTGTTCTTTCGGCTATGGTTGTGAGAGCATACTTACTGCATGATTGTAAGAGTCAATGCATGTCAAGTGGTCCATTATTGTATGAATAAAATGATTCATATTTTTCACACAAAAAAGATTCAAGTGTATCTTATGTTGCATGGATGGATGGATGGATGGATGGATGGATGGATGGATGGATGGATGGATGGATGGATGGATGGATGGATGGATGATGATCAGAAAGACAGACAGCAGATTTTGTCAAATGATCAGCCCTAAAAAATACATATTGTATAATCAGTCCAGACAGCATCCTTTCAGGGATGTGCGAACCTTTGAGGGCCGCTGTCCTGCAGATTTCAGACGTTTCTGTCCTCCAAAACAACTGATTCAAATCATCAAGGATCATTGTTAGATTTCTTCTGAGCTGTCAGATGTGCTGATTATTTAAATCGGGTGTGTTTGAGGACGGAAACATCTCAAACATGAAGGATAGTGGCTTTTAGGGAACGCACTTGGACATCCCACTTAAATAATTGCTCAAGTTTCTGTGTCCTCTGCATGAACTAGTTAGTTAAATCGATCGACAAGATCGAGACCGATCAATAGACAAAGGGATCGATAAAGGGATAGACATAGAGTTACCTGTCCAGGTGAGGTCTGATGTTGACGTAGCATTAAGTGTCACCCGGTCCAGTGATGCTCTTTGTCCCTCCAGTCCATTGTACACAGCGGAGGAAACCCTGTGCCGACGCGAGCCGCCATCTTGGATAGGCAGATCATACTTGAGTCAAGATAACTCCCAAAACAACCCCTTCGAATCGCTCCATTTTCCCGTCTCGGGGCGTCAACTCTGGTGAGTACAAACCAAGGGAGGTGTTGTTTTACGTATGCCCCGAACAAAGGAGGAGAACGCCCGGTGGGCGCAAAGAAAACATTGTGACGATTGCGGGCCGGAATGCTAACAAAGCTAGCACAAGGGGGGAGCTGGTGCAAGCTTGATGACTTGATACTAACGCTCTAATAAGACGATTGATTATCTATTAGTTTGATGACTTCGCTATTACCAGCCCAGTGTGCATGTTGTCACTGTCACTACTTTGACCTTATCCTACAATCTCACCCTTACGTGCTAAAGTTAGCAATCTAGCATGCTAAAGAAGTGCAGTCAGGTGTGGGGGGGTGGATTTAAAAGCATAAATCTGCCAAAGACATTTCGTCAATGTCATGAAATGATCTTCCTTTCGGGTTTTACACTCGGATCGGCAAACGAGCTGCAACGTCGGTGATGCTTTGTCACAATTCCGCCTTGGTGATGTCACATAGAAGCTATCGTGCTAACGCCAACTTGGATGTTAAGACTGCTAAACGAAGCATGATTTGTGGGGCCCTGGATGGAGGAAAAGGCACTAAAACAAGTCCGCGGATTTACTCGACGTCTCGGCTTCTATTGAACAATCGATTCCGATTGGTTAGAAATACTTAAAGGTAATGGGGGAGTCCTAAATCCAAAGTGTGTAATGTTTACGCAAACATAAGGAAACTCCCATCGGATTTAATCCTGCAAACACAGATGCTGTGTATTTGGCACCATTCCTAAATGCGTATGCAAAAGATTGTCCTCGTTTTACGACGCAATTCCGTTGACTAGCGGTGACGATTTTGTACGTACGTTGGAACACGAACAGTAGTAAGTTTGTTTCATTGTTTTTAGTTCCATTTAAGTTCAAATCTGAAGCTCGAAGTGGTGACAGGTGTCCATTCACGAGTTTGAATATGATTGGTTCATTTTGAACGCAGCCCCCCCCCAATAAGAGGGTGTCAACACTTTTGCAATCACATTATAGTTCCTAACTGCATCTACTGAGATCATTGCAAACCCATGACTAGGTGCACCGTGGAATTCTGCTGACTCCAAATGAGTCACGACGGACTTTCGGGATGTATGCGGGTCGCAATTTCCGTCAGTCGTGCTCGTCTTCCTCTTGCCACAATGGGAGGGAGGTAGCTGTTGAGATGAGGAAAGCCACTGATGGTGTCAAAGTGCTGAGCCGGGTCATTTGGTCACATGCTTTTTCTCTCCAACGACACCAGTGGGTTTCGCAAGCAAATTTCATTTAGTTTTCTTTCCCGTCTTAATAGCCGGAGCGGCAAACGCACTCGCACAAAGGCTGGAGATATCACATGAGGGTCATGTGATGATGGCAAGCAGCTGAGGAATTGTTCTAGGGTTTTGTCCTCCTTGAAATGAATTTAGCGAAGCTGAACGCAATGCGTGATGACTTTCTCAAAAGTGATTTCGCCAAACATATTCCAACTCCAAAGTGCGTTTCCTCTTTTTCAGAGCCAAAATGGCCACCGCACCGTACAACTACTCCTACATTTTTAAATACATCATCATCGGTGAGTATGGGCGACGAGCGTTTGCTAGCTTCGTATATTCGCAATTTGATAACGTCATTTTTCACTCTGTCTGTCGGACCTGTTCAGGGGACATGGGGGTCGGCAAGTCATGTTTGCTTCACCAGTTCACAGAAAAGAAATGTAAGTACTTGTCGACACCTTTTCATCAGCGGCGTTTGAATGAATCCTTCGAGACGGCAGCGGAAGCGCACGCTCAGCTTTTATTCAGTCGGCTCGGCGTTCAATGGGCGCCATTTAGTCGCCAGATGCCGCGCTCGACTGAAAAGCGGCGAAAAGGCAATTTCAGGCTTTCGCTCGCTTTCCTTCAATACGTCACGCAGCAGCTGCCGGTTGCTTTAACGTGATTACGCGTGGCGTTGAGATGAATAATTCATTGCATTCAAAATTCCAGGCTAACGTCTTGACTTATAATCGTTTCTATGAATCACCAAAAGAGGTTAGCATGTTGTTGTCGTAGCAGCAGGAAAAAAAAAATCGTCTCTCCCTCCACCCAGTCATGGCAGACTGCCCCCATACGATCGGCGTGGAGTTCGGCACGAGGATAATCGAGGTGAGCGGCCAGAAAATCAAGCTGCAGATCTGGGACACGGCCGGACAAGAGCGTTTCCGTGCCGTGACCCGCTCGTACTACCGCGGCGCGGCGGGAGCGCTGATGGTCTACGACATCACCAGGTACGCCTGTCATTGAAAGGCATGCGGTTGCGCAACACCTATCCTAACTACTACTTTCCACACAGGAGAAGCACGTACAACCACCTCAGCAGTTGGTTGACTGACGCCAGAAACCTCACCAATCCCAATACGGTACATTCAGACAATTCTTTTCCTCTACCACAAACAATCGGTAGACGCACCGATCTGGTCCTAAGAGTACACCGAAGGTGTTTGGCGTGAACGATTTTTTTTTTCACAATGACACATCCATCCGCAGGTGATCATCCTCATAGGAAACAAAGCAGACCTGGAGGCCCAGAGAGACGTCACGTACGAGGAAGCGAAACAGTTTGCCGAGGAAAACGGTGAGTTGGAGTCGCTACGAGAAAAAGAAGGCAAAGAAAATCACTTCAAGGGTGAAAGATGATTTTTGTTAGACGCATGATTGACAGAATGAATTCCACCCCCCCCCCCACACTTCATATAGGTCTGCTCTTCCTGGAAGCCAGTGCAAAAACGTAAGTATGCAACCTCGACTCGCCTGCCGCCCGCCCACCCCATTTCTGACGCCAGTTCCTCTCAGGGGCGAAAACGTGGAGGATGCTTTCCTGGAGGCGGCCAAGAAAATCTACCAGAACATCCAAGACGGCAGCCTGGACCTGAACGCCGCCGAGTCGGGCGTCCAGCATAAGCCGTCGGCCCCCCAGGGCGGTCGGCTAACCAGCGAACCACAGCCCCAGAGGGAAGGCTGCGGATGCTAATGACCAAGCAACCCCCCCCTCCTAACCCCCACCCCTCCTCCCCCAGCAAAGCCCACCATGCCCGAGTGAAGGGACACAGCGACTCCCTTCCTCCTCCTGTCTCACCCCCCTAAGATGTTTTTTTTTTTTTTTGGCTTCTATCATCTCGCCACATTCATTTCATTACTGTCATCACTTTTTTTTTGTTTTGTTAATGTTTGCTTTAATTGTTCCAAATAACAACTTCTCTATGAATTACACCTTAAACTCCCCCCCCCCCCCCCCCACACACACACACACACACACACACCCCCCCCTTCCTGTTCAGCTGGGCAAGATTTGGCGGTTCGGGATAATGAAGGCACAGATGCCATTTTAGGCGTCTCATCAAAAAAAAAAAAACGGATGGAATATTGCTTTTCCATTTTTGAGATAGCACTTGTCCCTCCTTTGAGTGACAAGTGAGCTGAGCCTATCCCGGCCGGCGTACACCCCGGACTGGTCGCCGGTCAATCACGGCACATAGACGTCAATTCACATAGTCTTCAATGAAGCTAAAGCGTTTGGGGAATGAGAGGGGAAGCCGGACTACCTGAAGAAAGCCTACACAAGCACGGGAAAGATCACGCACGCTCCGAACACGAAGGCCGGAGCACAGATTGAAACTCAGAACAATGAGGCAGATCCATGCCCATGTAGATAAATGTCAATTAAAATAAACCTTAAAAGTCGAATGGTTGCATCCTCATATCACATTTTTGTTTTGTTGCCTTACTAGTCTTAATCTTTCCCAAATTCGGCTTTTAGTGTCAAAAGCAGAATGGCCTTGTCTGGTCCTCTAAATGGCCCACTTGTATAATACACGCAGCAGCATGCCCCGCCTACTCCCCCATAATCAGCCCCCCCCTCCCTTTTTTATTTGTTTGTTTGTGTACTATAGTGACTCCTGATTGGACGGCTGTGTATATAAATCTATCGCTTAACTGTGTGGTGATGGCCCTGACTAGGTGGGATTGGGACATTGTACAGTTTGATGTGTTTGTAGCGGGCTGCCTGTACGTCAACGCTCGGGAAGAGGGGAGTTCTGTAACATAGTTTCTATTAATAATAAATGTATGTAAAGCAGAAACATCCACTTAATCCCACCTTCCATCTGAATTTTGCCAGATTTGTCATGTGCGAATTTTTTTTTATTTATTTTGAGTCCTGTTTTGCTGTCTTTTCTCTTTTGATGAAGGGCGATGGCTCTTCATTTCCCCTTTTGCTGTCTGAGTGACCACTTTCTGCTTTTGTCTGTCCCATGACTAAAGTAAAAACATAAACAACGTACATATGTATAAATTTTTAAAAGGAGCCGTGCTAACATTTAAAAGCATTCTTTTTGCGTGTATATGATTTAAAAAAATGTTGACATTTGATTTTAATGATAAAAAGACTTCTAGACAGAGAGAAAAAAATAAATTATACATAACCTGTGCTTGTCTCGTCTGATGTTTTCAATTGCTTGTCACAACGTACTCAACACTGAAATACACTCGGACTTGCACACAATAACCCATTTTTACACATACACACAACTTACTAAATACACAAAAATGCACACACACACACACACACACACACACACACACACACACACACACACACACACACACACACACACACAAAATATTTGCATCTTCCAAGTTGCTATGTCTCACTTTTTTTGGGGGGGGGGGGGAATTTGAATCGATTTTGTGCTGCTGGTTATTTGGGCTGTAATTCCAAAGTCGACCACTAGACGGCAGCACAGTTTCATACTAAATTTGAAAAAAGAATAATAGGAATTTCAACTTGAGAATTTGGTCGAATCTCTTATCCTGCTTTTTAGGCTTCCAGAAAGTGATGGCTTTTGGTTCATTTTAGTATTCAGTTATTAATTATTTTTTTATTGTTATCAAGAAATATTTAAATATGGTATTACTATATCATGGCTGCGGAGCTAGTACCGTATGTAACCGTCGGGATGGAGGGTGTACACGTACACACACAGGTGCAATATAGTTTTGTTTTTGTTTCCAACAACACGTTTCATTTGTCAGCGTTTGTCATTTTATTACAACCAAAATTGCACTGTGAGGCTAAAAAAAAAAAAGGAGTAAGACAACATATTTACAAGATGGTGGCGGGACTTGGACCCATCCAAAGGAGTAGTGGTACAAACAGCGGCGCAAAGAACACGGGACCAAAGTCCAAAAAGGTTCACACCCACACATACTCTTAAAAACACTTTTTGCAGGCTTACAACAGATACACACACATACACAGTTGCATCGAAACAGACTTTATGTATAGAGACACCAGGGGAGAAAGACTTTTGATGTCTTTAAGCTACTGATGGCTTTTAATAAACTGTCAAGTTCCTCAGTATACGCTGCGGACGCTGAGGCTTGGCGTTTTGGGGGGGGGGGGATGATTGGTCATTTAACGTCAAAAGTCTTGAAGGCACAAAGTATCAACAGTGAAACACAACTCAACTCGGCTGTCATCGTAGGGCAACGCGGCGGCAAAGAAAAAGGCGTTATTGAAGAGGAATACTTTGACTCTTTGTCACGAGTCAGAGTTTAACAAAGGTTTTTAGACCCGCCCCAAGTTCCGCCAGGTGACCCGAATTAAGTGACGTCATGCCGGTAAAACGCAAAAGTACATATAGAGTTGGAAGTGTTCGCTTGACACGCGCACTAAAGTTCACATAAACCGACAATTTCTCATACACCAAAAAGTGTTGAGACTTTCGCGCATATTTCACAAGATCGAGTCCTCGTTTGCACACTGACACATAAGCGCGCACAAATCTCTCAACACATTTCTTACACACATGCGCAAGACAAATGAATAAAGAAGGCAAAAAAAAAAAAAAACACAAAACTGTAGAACACTTCCAACTGGATAGCTACTTTTGCATCCAACAAAAAGGGCACTTTTTGTTTGGCGCTGTGCCCTAACATATTGCAAAATATGTGCCTTGGTAATGATAGGAAGAAAAAAAAAACAGTCAGGAAAACACTGCACTTGAAGCGAAAAGCCCCCTTTAGTTGGGGGAACCCGAACAGAAGTGATTGACTGGCACAAATGAATTCTGGAGGCCAAACGCTCAGTCGAGGGCAACCTATTTGGGTAAAAAAAAAAAAAGGCACTTTTTTTCCTGGAATTAGCGGAAGGAAGATTTCAGGCATGACGAGGACAACCCGTTGGTTAATACCCAATATCGGCTCAAACTCCAGAAATCAGTCATCGTCCTTTGCTCGCGTCCACAAAAACCACAGGTGGGTTTCCGGAGTACCGCGTCACCGACGCCTGCTCCCGAGAGAGCTTTCAGTTCGTAACAATTGTGTCCGTGGTACGCTACCTCTGAACGATGTCACTGATCTCTTTGACGGAAGACAGCAGCTTGGTAAAGTCTTGCTGCGCGTTGGCGCCCCCGGAGGCGGCGGGGCAGATCTGCAGTTCGCGCAAACTGCTCTCCAGTTTGTTGATGGCCTCGCGGAAAGCGAACTTGTTGCGCATCTGCTGAATGGAGTCCACAAAGCTGACGCAGTACTTGGACAAGTTCTTGCCGGCCTCCAGCACGGCGCCGTGGCTGCCCGTCTGCTCAGAGTTGCGACCGATGGCGGCCCGCAGCTGCTCAACGCCATCCAGGACCGTCTCGCGGGTCACGGCAGAGTTGGGCGTGCGCTCCGAGGCCTGGCGCGGAGCCGTTTTTCGCAGGGATCGGCGGGGGTTGACCAAGGGGATGAAGGCGGCCGGCGCGCCTTGCGATTCGCCCCCAAGGGAGCCGCTCGCCGAGGCGGAGGTCTTGAGCGGTTGAGGTTTGGAGTTGCAACTCGGGGGCAGTTTCTTAGCCCCCTCGCCGGGAGTGGTTCCGTGTTGGGGCTCCGAGGCAGAGACCAGGCCTTTAGCTTTGATTTCTGATGAAGGGGATGAGAGATCTTGACCGGGACTGCGGGAGGTCTTGGCCGTTTTGGTGTTGGCTGGCGGTGGGGGAGGAGCCGGTTTGGGTTTCTGGAACTTGCCCTTCTCTCGGGCGTCGGCGGTATGCTTGTTGCGGCGGGCCCGGCACTCTTCTCCGGCGGCACCCAAAGCGGGGAAGACGCTGGGCTTGAGAAGTTCGGCGTGTAGGGCGCTAGTCTTTGAGTTCTCCGGGAGCCCGGGCCTTTTAACTACCTTGGGGGTTAAAGCCTGAGGACTGGATCCGGGACTCAGCTCGGCATCTTTCTGCGCTTCGTCCGGCGACTCTTCCGCTTTCTTGGGTAGACGCGGAGGCGGAGTCAGGGTGCCCGTGCGAGGGCCGGCATCCCCTTTCTGCTCGTTGGTTCTCTTGCGAGGGAGCGCCGGTTTACCCCCAAACGTACCCGAGTCAAAATGCCTCTGTCCCAAGTCCCTCGGCAAGGTGACGGACCGCCATTGGGTAACGTCTGAGCCGACGGGTAGGCTGGAGGACCAAAAGAAGCGCTTAGAGTTCGTCATGACCTCGTCTTCGGCGGGAGGGGTGACTGGCGCCTTGCCCGCAGGTCCAGGCACAGCAGGAGCAGCCTTTTTTCGGGGGAACAACTGTCCTGGGTAGGTGGGAGCTCCATTTGTGCCATTATTGTTCGTAGCCAGAGACTTTAGGGATTCCAGTACGTGCGAGGCGTCATTGTTAGCCAACGACCCCCCGTTGTTGAAGCAGTCCCCGTCCCGAGGGTCCCGACACCCGCCCCGTCGATTGGGATGGACGTCCATCTCCCGAAAGGACGAGCTACGCTTGGGAGGTGCCGGGGCGTTCTTTTTCTTCTTTTTGATCAGGCTCATAAAGCCGCCGCGCGTTTTGTCCTTGTCCTTGGGCAGGAGCCGGTCGTCCTCGTTCAGATTTCCATCCAGGAGAGGGCGCTCTTTCCTGGGGAGCATTGGAGAAGGCAGGGGAACGTCCAGGTCCACCGGGTCTGAGGAAGATCAGTAACAAACCATCTATGCCTCTCTTTTGAAGGAGATTAATCATGAAATTTCAATCAAGATGCCAGTGCAGGAGAATGAAATGTTCAAATCCCAAAGGTTGCAATTTGCGGGGGGAAAAAAAATGGCTTCATTTTGTTCGGTCAGTATGTGTTGTTTTTTTATATCCATAATTCCGTTGACTCGTGTTATTTTTAAAATAGATGAGCATCGTCAATGAACATACATGCAAAACCTACACAGGGAAACCACAGCCAAGATTTAGACGTCGAACCCAAGAACTGTGCTAAACACCATCTTTAGATAAAAAAAAGTCACCTGAGAAAAAGATCTTCTTACCTGGACTATCTCTGTCCCGGTTGTCCTTATTTTTGCGCAGCGTTCTGGTCTTTGTGGGCAGTTCTGGAGCCTGCTGAATGGAGCCCAAGGTCACCTTCTTCCCTTTCTTGCCCAACTCCTTTTCCACCTCTAATAATATGTGCATTGAGTCACGTAACAGGCTTAACATAAGAAGGAACCCATGAAGTTCCAAACTAACCATCAGAGATGCTGGACTCCTGGAACATGGTCTCAAAGGCTTGGTGGGTTTCTGCAAAAGACGGACGTTCTAAAGGGTTCCACCTCCAACCTAGAGACCCCCCCCCAAAAAAAAAAAAAAACTCATGAGACAACGCAGCAGTATGCTAACCGCCGCCTCGCGTTGTTACTCACAGGCCCTCATGAGTTCGTAGACTTTCTCGGGGCATCCCTCGGGTCTGTCCATACGGTAGTCCTTCTCTAGCAGCTCGTACACTTGAGACAAGTCGATGCCGGGGTACGGGGACATACCGTAGGTGGCGATCTCCCATAGCAGCACGCCGAATGCTGCGGGCGTACGTTGGTTTCGTTAAAATCCAGATTATTATAAACTGTAAAAAAAAATAATAATAATACTGATGACATGTACCCCACACGTCCGACTTGATGGAGAACTTGTTATAGGCCAGACTCTCCGGAGCCGTCCACTTGATGGGGAACTTGGCCCCGGCGTGGGCCGTGTACGTGTCGCCCGTCATCAGCCGGCTCAGACCGAAGTCTGCCACCTTGACCAGGTGGTTCTCGCCCACCAGGCAGTTGCGGGCGGCGAGGTCCCTGCAGGAGAGAGCACGGAGCGGCTGAGTGATTGACATGTGGTGGGAGGGGGGCCATGAACTTGGGCAAAATTAGAAACAGCTTTTCTTGCTTCTGAGAAGACTAACAGCAAAATTCTGCCGTGTGTGTGTGCAGGGGATTTTTTTTTTTCCCATTCGGGCAGAATGTGTGAGGTCAGTGGTCAGTGGAGTTTCCCTTCTAATTCATTACAGGAGTGAGGTTGTTCCTAGCCGAGCTTGTCTTTATGGGCCCTTCCCAAACTCGACATTTTTTTCTATGACATCTTGACAGCCCACCTGTGTATAAAGTTCTTTTTCTCCAGGTACTCCATGGCGGAGGAGATCTGCGTGGCCATGTAGAGTAGCACCACAGCGTTGACTTCCTCTCGGTTGCACTCCCGCAGGTAGTCCAGCAGGTTGCCGTGGGTCATGAACTCTGTGATGATGTAAAATGGAGGCTCCCGCGTGCACACGCCTGGCGGGGAAAATACTCAGTTAGCAAATACCCCAAATAATTTGTCGTGATAAAACCCTTGACTCATAAGTTTGGTCTTATCGGATGAATTAATTTTATTACTGGCGTCTGTTTCGATGTTGTCTTGAGTTGAAATTCAAGCAGCCTTACCCAAGAGTTGCACCAAGTTGGGATGTTTGATCTCTTTCATAACAGCGGCCTCCTTCAGGAACTCCTCCACTTCCATTGTGTCCTCCTGCAAAGAGCAAGTATGCGGTTGTAGTTACACCCTGCAACCACTCGGCGGCAGCATAGTTCAACCTAAATACCCTTTTGACACCATCCTACCTTGAGCGTCTTGACTGCCACGGTGAGGTTGTACTTCTTCCACACGCCCTCGTACACCTCGCCGTACTGGCCCCCGCCCAACTTGTGCTTCATGGTGATGTCGGTGCGTTCCATCTCCCACTTGTCGTAGTTGGGCGACACGCCGTAAATGGTGGGCTTGTTGCGTTTGGGCGCCGGGTAATGCAGCGTGGTGATGAGGCCGTCGGCCACCGTGCTGTGGTGATGCACCAGCTCGGCCAGCGTGTTGAAGCGGCTCTCCGACGACACGTACAGCTAGTTGGGTGACGACGACAGGTCAGAAAATCGGAATTTGGCTCCCATCCCCACAACGGACATTAGAGCTTCACCTTGCCGTCGGACGCCGTGTTGATCCTGTAGTGGTAAACTCTGCCCTCGTAGCGCAAGGAAATGGACCTCTGCCCGGGACTGCTTTCGCTCTCGCGCACCAGGAAGCTGCCGTTGATGCCCGAGCTGAGCAGGTACTCGGCGGCGTTGCGCGACACGGGCCCGTGGTACCAGCTGTGCTTCTCCAGGCTGTTGACGGGCGTGATGTAGTTGGACGGCACCCAGCCTTGGCCATTTTTGGTCTGGGCCTCGCACCACTCGCCGTTGTGGTTGTAGCCCAGCACGCGCAGCTTCTCGCCTGCAAAATGCAAAAAAATAAAATAAACGCTTTCAGACGCTAATCTTGGGAACAAACGAGTAGAACCAATCTGGCAGATACTAGAAAAAAAAAAAAAGTAACCTTCAGCGTGGAACATTCACTAGAAAAAAAAAAGCATTGTCCTGCCTCACACATGAGCAGATGTTCACTTTTTCCTTCCTCTGTTTTGTCCGAGCGATCCATATTGTTTTTCTAGCGTGCGGCAAAAGAGGAACCCGAGTGAGGAAGTGCGAGTGGGAGTGCAGGACGCAAAACAGAAGAAGCACATCAGCAGATTGTCCGTACGCTTTGAGAGGCCGTTGTTGATGGTTCCTTTTCGCCGCTCACCTTTGGTAATGCTGAGCGTGTTGTCGCCGCTGGCCACAAAGTCGTACAGCGCCACAAACAGATTGGGGTCATTTTCGCTGGGGCCGGCCAACAGGTTCTCTTTGGAGTTCCAGCGGGCCGCTTCGCTCAGACCTTGACCCTCAAAGTCTGGTCTCTGGAGAGCTTCTGAAAATGAAATGAAGACATTTAAGTTCATGCGTGAGTGAGGAGTTGACGTGATCACGTGACTTTGGCTTTCATTTCCTGGATTATCCGCCCCGCTTAGTTTTCATTTCCTACCTGAACTACGAGAACGTATCGGAGCGTGAGAACGCATCCTTGAGTTACGCTTGTTTTAGCGACAGCTAGCTTGAATGGTGAAAATTTGAGAACAACAACAACTGACTGCAGTAAATCGAAAATGCGGGGGGGAGGACTTCCAACGGCATTTTGGCCGCAACGTGCGCAGCTGTTGTCACATATGTTCTGAAAGAACGTTAACACCGACCCCCACAGGAATTCTTTCTGCTACAGGCCAAACAGCTCCAGAGATAAACAAAAAGAACCACGTTGGATTGGTAACCTCGATGAATTCACATATTCGCTCGAATGGCAGAAGAGATAGCGTTTTTTTATGAACACAAAATGAACTCGACGGCAAGGCTATGATTTCACCTCAAGGCTGCCCTAGACAAAAGGAAGCAGTCATGCGTGTGCATAATCAAAATTCCAGGCAAGTTTTTTTTCTTTTCTTCCCCTCACCGCCATGTTTATAATGGAAGGCCAGACGGATATATTGTTCTTCATAATTAGAATATAAGAAACGGCACACACACAAAAAAAAACCTAAATGCAGTTTGTGACAGTTAAAGGGCCCAAAAAAATGACAGCATTGTTGAGGAAAAAAAAAAAAGTTCTGTCCAGATATGAAAACGGACCAAAATGCTTCTTTGACCGTCACGTACAGATGCATGGAGAGATAAAAGGGCAGAACATTTTTTCTGGCCACAGTTTGGCCCGGACTCAAAGTGTGTGGGCGGCCCCCTGTCACACACTTAAGGTGCCGCAAATACCACAAGCCTTCGAGAGAGGGGTGACAATTCACCGATGGAACCGAGCAGGAATCATCACTCCCACCCAAACTAAAAATTAAAAAAAAAAAAATTAAATGGAAAATAGGGTGGATTAAGGAGCAAGAAATGGCATAAAAACAAACAAAAAAAAGATGACTGTGGGCCTTCCAGAGTCGCTGCAGTGGGAGAAATTACAGCATGTCCTGGCCACGTTACTGAGATGACAACGAGATGATTAAGCGTGTGTGTGTGTGTGTGTGTGTGTGTGTGTGTGTGTGTGTGTGTGTGTGTGTGTGTGTGTGGCGCTTGTAAAGACTTTATGGCCGTGACTGCGCCGAATAGAAATGCATATAATACTTGCACGATGATGCAAGACACGCATCCCTTCAAAAGACCGGGTGAGATGGAAACAAAAATGTGGTTTAAGAGAAGGGAAACCATGAAAGACCTACAAAGTCACAGGTGTCCAACATTAGGCCCCCGGGCCAGATACGGCCCCTCCCCCGTGTCATTAGATGTGGCCTGTGAAAGCAAAGAGTGTTTTGCGCATGTGTGATGTCATTTTCAGTCGCCAGTAAGTAGCAAAATGCATTTTTAAAAAGGTATGAATAGTACATGAAAAAGTTATCAAATTATTTATAGATAAAATATCTTTTACTGCTGAAAATTTCTACAAATGTTCTTACAATTTCTTGTCTTCTGATCGTTGTTTTTTTTGTTTGTTTGCGTGGTTCGGGCTTGACGATTAAATCATTTGGTTGCACAATGTTTGGCTCTTCTTCCAAAACAAATGCCTCACCATGTCAATTATGCGAGGGCTGCTCCGGTTTTCCTCAAATTCCTCGTGGGCTTTATTAGCCGTGGCTAAATCAATTAGGAACAAGCGGTGTCAAACACAATCGAAGGAGTCAAGTTCAACAAAGACCATGAACTCCCCCTGAAACGTCGAAATGGATTATAAAAGGAGTCAGGAAGATTTGGTCTGGGTTGCGGATTAGAGATTAGATGCACTTTCCTCTTACACAACACTGAAGTGGGAGTCAGATTTCCGTGTATTCTTTCTTTTTCCACTTCTTGCCTAAGCCGCTAGCCAGTGTGTCTGGCCTCGCTCACCTCCCTTGAGCTGCCTTTCCCCTCCCCATTCCGCAGTTTCCACAAAGCCAAAATCCTTGCGTGGTTGCGAGCCACTCAGCCCCCCAACACCCGTTTCAGGCATCTCTCTTTTTTTGCATGGAATATGATCAAACCGACACTCACCTTCCAGGTAGCAGCTGGAGGAGGACGAAAGTCCTTTCTTAGATTTACACCCCACCAATTTCAGGCAAATCTCCAACATTTTCATTTGCTTTCTTTCCCTTCCCGCTTGGAAACTCAAGCTTGGTATTCGATTTGCGCCTGGCTTTTTTACATGTGTCCCAACAGGAGAACAAAAAAAAAAAACCAAGATCTGATCCAGAGCAGCTGTTCAAACGTATTGATCTTCTTTGCCGTTGTTTTTTCTCATTATTCCCGGGGCTCGTCCACTCAGTTAGAAAAGAAAAAAAAAAAAATTACAAACTTTCTGTCAGTAGGGTTTCCATAACTTTCCTTCCAACTTCTGTGATCCCGGTTAGCTCCGTTTTTTTTTTTCTTTTTCTTTCTAAGGGTCCGATCCAAAAAGAGCGGGAGACGTGTCGGCGATCCGGCCGGCCGGGGACTGGAGAATGTGTCAGTTGAGTGGGCAGGCGGTCCGTTTGGCCGGTGCCATTCCTCTCTCTGCGCGAATGCGGAGCCGAGGCACACGGACGCGTTAGCGCTCACGGCTGCCAACAAAGGGCCTCTTCTTTCACCATGGGCTCGCTGCACTCGATGACATCAGCTGAGCCCTCCCAACTCCAGCAACACACACATGCACACGCGCATACACAATAAGAGAGAAAGACGACATCCACGCACACAGAACTAAGAAAGCCCCCCCCAAAAAGTCGAAATGAAGCAAGACGCAAAAGCTCCTGACTTGCTTTGTACAAAGTTGAGATTCTTCACAAAGCTTTCATGTTTTCCTTCTGCTGAAGTCATCCGATGCTTACAAGAAGCTCCTCCTCCTACTCTTTCCCCCCCGCCCCTCCCCTTTCTTTTTTTTTCCCCCCGGTGCTCTTGCTCCATTCTGGAATGTTTACAGGTTAAGGAATTAGTGCCGGACAGAGCTGGGGGTCTTTATTAAAAGACAAAGTTATAAACTGGAAGAAGTTCCTCCACTCTCGAGGACGGAGAGAAAACGTTATCTTTTCAAACACGTCAGTTCGGGAATTTGGGGACAGCCGCAGTGGTTTGACCATATGAGGAAGGACGGGCTAATCCTTGGCAGGAGCCGAGCACTTGCAACACATGTTTAATCTCTTTCTTCTGTCTTCCCTCAGCTGTCCCGAGTCCAAACGCTCCATAATTCAAGGTTGCACTCCGAAATATAAACATTCGGAGCGAGCAATAATTGAGCATGCAAAAGCATTGACGTTAATTGTGGGTGGAGTCCACGAAACTATTTCGCCTTGATATCGAGCGAGTGGGCCCTTTTGTGCTGGTATGGTAAACATTTGGGTTACTTTTACACAAACAGCCCCCCCCCCCCCCCCCCCCCGCTCCATATAATTACGATCTACAGGCCTTTACTTACAGCCCGTTAATTTACCGCAGTGCTATATGGGCTTGGGGGGGAAATGAGAGAATAAAGTACAATAGGGGCAATAAAACCAAGGTGGAAAAAAAAAAAAAAAAGGTTACAGATGGAGGAACATGAAGAACATTGTTAGCAAGTGAGATCATAGCGGCGGGAATAATGTGATTTATAATCAAAGCCGGTGCGTTGCGCGGTGAGCTGACGTACGCGCGACGGCTTTCTGGAACTTTTCAGAGGCGAAAAAGGTAAAGATGACGAGGGTTCTTTCCAAAGTTTCAGTGGTGGAATTGATATTTAGTGACTTGAGAAGATCACAGCCCTCCAGTGGTGATGGAGAGCTTAAGTTCTTCCTTCCATATGTTAAGCCTGGCAAAGAGCAGAGCCGCCCCGCGCTCAAACGGCTTTTGCGGCCGCTCGGTTCATTTTTCCATTTTCCGAGGTGGCGTTTCAACAGACTGCAGACTGAAAGACGGGCGAGTGTCTCGGCGGCAATCAGCGCAACGGAGCGTGCGGGTGATGCAGAGCAGAGCTGAAAAAATGTAAACGCATTACGGCATGCCGAGCGCAGATGTTTCCAGTTACGGTGGAGCGACGGTGCCGTTCGCTTGGATGATCGAGTATTAATGGAGGAAATTGAATCACATCAAAAATGAGCGGGCGGCCATCTTGGTTTGTCTCTACGAGTCGGTATACGCAAGTGAATAAATACAAGGTGCCTTTCAGGCGGCCACATTTCATTCCCCAACTATCAATTACCGACTGGGCATTGCTTTCACGTTTTTATGTGCCACGATAAAAATGAAACGAATGTCAAGCTTGATATGAAGGTACGCTCGATGACAGTCGCCACGACGGAAATCAGTAATACAAAGTGTCACCTTGCTCCGGTGACAAGGACACGGCTAAATACGCAATTAGGCCGTCTCGCAGCGCTGGCAACGTCATCGGACGGTACTTGGCGCGGATCCCGTCGGTTGGGAAACAAGATTTATTGCACTATAAGCTTTCGCAAACCTAATTACAGAGGAGCAATGGAGAGAGGCAAAGCCGTGTCGGTCGTGCCATGATTCCACGCAACATGGAATACTTGCTAGCAAAGTAGTGAAATCCAGTGCTAGCTTGACTTTTGTTCTATGACCAACTTCCTTTCATTTTATTTCTGAATGATGTGACTTGGAATGCAGTTCTAGCCGTATACATTTTTTATATATTTTATTTATTTTATATGACATTTTTAGCAAGGTTTATTTTATTTTATTTTAAGATCAATAAAAAGAATAATAAAAAGTCAAGGTCCTAGCATAATCAGAATCCAACACAGCTACCATGTTTTAGTTTTTTTTTTACTATATGGTTTGTGGGGGTGTATGTTTAGTTCTAGCTGTCTGAAGAATGCGTCGCAGATGAGGTTAAGAGGTTTTGGGTTGCACATAATTCCCCCACTCAAGAGGCTTCTACAAGGGGGGGGGAGATCAGATAGTTAGGAACAAAACATCGACAGCGCCAGTTCAAGGTTAAGTCCTTTAGCATCTGTCTGCGCTCGTAATGGCCGATATGAATGAAATGTAGTTCTTAGCGCGCATTGGTATGGATTAGCTCAGTTTCAGGTTCTCCCCGGCCAGAACTTCCTCTCATGCAAAGTGACTTATCGACTGTCAGCTCACCATCGCGCCGATCGCCAGTGCGGATGAAACCGGGCTAGTTAAAACCAGACGAGCTTTTTGGAAAGCCTTTTAAATAGGGCGACAAGAACCAGGTGATTAATCAGCAACCTCGCTCATTTCTCCAAGGCCCGAATATAAAAGGGCCAAGAACACGCCAGGCCGCCTTAAGCGAGTCGAAGGTTGTAATCAAGTCGTATTCTGTTCTATTACTCAATTTGACTCATATTGTTGGCGCAAAACGACATATTTTCTATTCCGGGAGAGCCGAGCGCCAGGATCAAAACAGAAACGATGCGTTTGTGTGAGGTAGAGGCTTGTAGAAAACAAAACCTGCCTCGCGGAACAAGAATCATGTGGCGACGATAAATCATCAACCCAAAAACATAAAGGAAGAATGTTTGCTCAAAGACAAAAGTTGCGTTGTGCATGGCTGCAAACGTGTCGCACGCATGTTGATGTGCAATCCCGATGGCGGCTGTTTTTTTTTTTTTTTTGCGAGCGGAATGTGCAAACCATATGGAATGGAAAGCAGGTGGGTGGCCACGCAAGACAATCAGAAATCAGAATTTGCAACAACAACAAAAAAATCGGAATGAATAGCAAACAAACAGTTCTAATCACAAGGTCAGAGGCTCCAACACAAGCCGAGCAGATGTTGGCAAGACGTTCGAGTTTGCGTGAAACCGACATGCCGACATCCACAATTGTTTTGGGCAAAACAATGCATGCCATGGAAATAAAATAAAAAAAAATCCAAAGTTTGGTTTGGGGGGGGGGGAAACTGCGACATGACATGTAGAATATATGAAGAGACAAAAAAAAAAAAGAAAAAAGGGAGCAAAGTGTGCAGCAGATATCCAAGAGAAGAATGTTCCAGGGGATTTATTTGTTGCTCAACCCATCTCTGGCGCAACGTGCAAATGAATCACAGCAGAAGTGCAAGCGCGCCGCGCTGACATCTTTTATAACGATAACGAGAGCCACAAGCCACGCTGCAACGCAACATTGACCCCGATACCACGCCATGCCACAAACGGATCAGCAAAAAAGATTATCAGGTGGTGCGGAGTGTATCAAAGATTATTCTACCGATGATACCATGAATCTTCAAATACTATTTTATTTTGCACCAAAGGGATATTTCCGTATTGACTGTTTAGTAACCAATTTTTTTTTGTGGGGTAATGTTTAGTGATTAAGAAAAATAAACTAATTTAAACGATCACACGAGAGGAATAAATGTTGCATTCAATCTTGGTTGAACTGATTCAGTTACTGGTGCGGTTATTGTTTTGCGAAAGAAAAGCAGATGTTTCCAAATGTTTTGCACAAAGGATCAGTCTGTTCACATGAATGAAAACAAACACTAAATACTGTTGAGAGGCTCACAGGCTCGATAAATTGACATGACTTGATTATCAATATATGATGATCGATGACCTGTCGATTAGTCAAATAATTTTGCCAGCTCTACAACGGAAGTGGTTCCTAATTTCCGAGACATCTGATCATTCAGCTTTTATCGACTATTGGTGGGGGGGAAAAAAAAAAAAAAAAAGCCAATCATGGTGTGGGCAATTTAGACAAGCGTGTTTGTTTTGGTTCCTCGGGTGCACTCGCTTTGAGCAGGCCCAGCGCATATTAACACACGCCGACGCCTGCCAGAAAAATGTTATGGTTAACAAGTTAACTCGTACAAAAAGAATGCTGTTTTGATTGCGTAAGAGTGTTACGCGAGGCTCTTCGGGGGGAGACAGACAATGGAAAAAAATCTAACTGTTGTCGAACGTCGACCTCATTTTCAAACAATTTCAAATAAATATCATTTTCAAGAATGTTCTTAAAATGCTACTTCAAACATTGCCTGTCCAAATAAGAAATGGTTTTCGTTCTATTATTTCCACGGGGGGAACATTTTTTGTTTCCTAATACCAACAAATTGTTGGTTGGCCAGTGTTTCGCATTGGATTGCGGTTCCACTCGAGCAAACTTTTTCCAAATATCTTTTCAAATTCTTCAAATTACATCAGGTCTATGTCTGGGGCGGAAATGCAATGTCACGGTGTGCTGATGGATGGAGGGGAGAGAAAAAAAACAAAAAAAAAACGCCATCAATTGTGCATTTGTCCCCAACCGCATAGTTGGCATTGTGCTGCTTTGGCGCCGACGCTTTACAAACAAGCGCACCTGTTTTAAGCGCTCACCAGTGCGCGTCTGACTTCCTTCCAGGTGGATACGTTTTGGTGATGTCTATGTGCGGCGAGGAGGGGGCACGCCACTTGGGAACAGCCCCGCTGCACCCCCGACAGCTGGCGAGCGTTGACGCCTGCCGCACGGGTGCGAAACGCGTATCGAAAACACACTCCTGCGTACAAATACACAATCTTCAGGACCCACGGGGGCTCATTGGAGGAGTTCTGGTGTCTAGACCGTATGGATTCCACGGGTTCCAGCCAAGAAAGCGCCGGTTACACAGTAAAAGAGATCCACTTTCCCCACACACACTTGAATGCAGCTGCTAGGTTTTTGGTTTTTTCCAAGGGGGGGAGGGGGCACACAGGCATGCACACAAATCAAATGATGTCGCCGATGGGATGCGCCACCAACCTTGACTCCGACAGTTGACGAGGTTTTTGAAATGTGGGTGGAAGCGGAAGTACCGGGAGAAAACTCACTCGAGGTCGGGAAGAACGCGCAAATTCCACACAGGAATGCCGGCGCCGCGACCGCTAACGGTGCAAACCGCTAGTGCACAGTGCTGCCCCCTGTAGGCCAATGCAATTACTAAAAAATAAACTGTCCCTTACTTTCATTCTAATTATCTTGCATTTTTCCACTTCATAATCCACTTTGGGATTTGACACTCTTTATAATGAATCAATGAATCGAGAACACCACTAGGGGGCAGAATTCCAAAGAACCCAATGCCCTCCAATCCAGTCACTTTCACTGTAACGCGTCACCGTACATTCAGCTATCTGCAATTAAGCACATTGATGAGATGGCGGCAGGTCGCCGCTTGCCCGCGCCGTCTCGCAGGGCGAGAGGTCCCAACCTGCCCGTGGAGAAGCAGTGCGCCGAGGGCTCACGCACACGCAAAAGAAAAAAAAAAGAAAGGAAAAACAAGACATACAGGCAGATATATCAAATAATGTGTTGACATTGCCCTCCGCTTGCACTGTGACTCACCCCCCCCCCCCCCACACACACACACACACACACTTGGGACAGTCCAACTTTCTCTCCACAGGGGCCAGAGGGAGAAAACAAAACGAGCGTCACTGTTGCTGCCCCCGCGCCAAATTCGATCCATTTACCGGCAAACGCGCTGACTATTTTTCTGACCTCCCCTGTCCTGTCCTGTCCAACATTAGAGCACCTCCCCAACCTCTCTCCACTTGCACGTTATGCAAGAGGCAGTGGAAAGTATTCCACGCCAAGGCAAAATCACAACGCTACGCACGCATTTGGTAAACTTATCAGTTCGCACGGATGGCAAGCATCCGGTAAAAACAGTGCCAATGATTCCGAAAAATAATGGCAGTGGGATTCCCACTTTCGCCTCAATATTGCAATTTAATATGCAATTATTTTTTTCAAGGTACTCTACATGTATTATTCCCACAAAAACACAAGTAATAAATTAATCTGCATTCCAATAATCAATATCAGATTTATTTTACATACATTGTGAAATAATATGAAAGACAGTTTCTACTCGATTTTGAAACATTAGCTCACTAAAACACTTTAATTTCGTTTTGGCGGCTGGCAATCACTTTGGGTGCATTTGCTGCAATTTAAAAAATATGAGGAAAAGAGAAAAATACAATACCTGTGAAAATAAATGAATATAGCGCTATTTTTGCAGGATTTAATATTGCAAGCACACTTGAGATTAAAATCACAATATTATAAGAATATGGGTGCATATTTTAGATTTTTTTTTTTTTTTTCTACATTAACACTTGACAGAGAGCGATCCCAGATATCGATCGCCACTCCAACCCGATGAGCCACCTGAGCGCTCTTAAACCCGCAAGCCTCTCTGGGATTTCGACAACCGGTAAAGCGGTGAGCTGCCCGAACACGTTCACCTGGTGTCACTCGGCGCCGTTATGCAACATCTCCACTTTCTCAGCCACGGGATCAAGGAGTCTGCACTTAACCCGATCGAGCGACGGCAACCCACAGACTGTTTTGGGAATGGTGTGCGTGGCATGTGACAAACAAGCTAATCGCAGAATCAATTCAATCAATTCCCATGAGTCTCCAATACATGAAGCAATCAAGACTCGCGTGACTCGCATCCTTACAGATCAATATTTATCGCATTTTGGGATGATTTGCTTTCATTCGTTTTAAAGCCAACTGATCTTACCGTGCACAGCGAAGACGTTGCAGGGCTGCGCCCCGTGCCGCGTGGACTCCCTCTTGACCACCTTGATGAAAGCTGGCAGACTGGGTCTCCTCTGGTCCCCGGCAAACTTCCCCGGCTGCTGCCCCATAAGGGCACGGTGCCAGGCCGCAGCCGGGACTCTCCGGGCCGGGCCAGTGGGCGGGAGGGAGGAGACGAGGAGACGGGAGGAGTCCTCGTCCCCGGCTCGGGGTGTCCTCTGCCGGTGCGACGCAGATTTGTCGTGCGGGTCCGAGCTACTCCAGCGGGCCTCCTTTTCTCACGCATTAATGGTATTTGGGTGCTTGGGGAAGCTGAGGGAACACGGGGACAATTTTCAGTGCATCTTTTTGTTTCCTAGAGCGATAAAGTTCTCACAGTCTCCAACATCCTTCATACGTAGCATCTTTTTTTTTCGACACTTCATCCCTCTTTCTTTCCTTTCATTCCATGCATACTTTCACCTTCCTTCCTAACTCAATTTTTCCTTCTTGTCTTTCATATAGCCCTCCCTTCCACCCATTTGGGTTATTTTTCCTTCCTTTCTTTTTTCTCCATCTTTCCATGCCACCTTCCATTCGGCTTCACATCCTTTTCTCTCTACTTTCCTTCAGTTCGGCCTTTTTTCCCCTCCCTTTTCCATCCTTTCATTTTAACATCCTTCCATTTTATTTTCATTTTTTCACCTCTTCCTCCTTGCCTTCCTTTTTGACATCCTTCTTCCAGTCATCCTTCCATTTCATTCCTTTTCACCCTCCTTCCTTCCAACCTTTTTCCCTTTCTTTCATCCTTCCATCATTCAATTTTCGTTTCCTTCCATCCTCCGTCATTCCTCAAATACGTTAATTCCCAAAAATGCATGACCACTTTTTGGTCGACCCTGCGAAGAACTCGTCAAAACTTAGCATAGCACTGCAGGTATCGTTATCGTTACTTAAAAAGTTGCAGACGAGAATTCTATCGCTGAGCGAGTGGAAAGTGTGGTAAAATAACAGCCAGTAAGACATGAATCTTGATGAAATTCAACTTACGTGCTGTTGTAAACTTAATTTCCGTAGTTTAGCCGAGCAACACAAGTTACAAGTGCAGCTAGCCATGGAGGCTAGTTCGGGTTAGCCACTGGTCCTCTTGAAAGGCACACGGAACAGTCAACAGTTGGTTGGCAGCGCCTCCTTTTCTCAACAAAAACATCTTCAAAGTCAACACTTATGTTTCCTTACAGTTACCGGGACACTGAGTTAAATGGCAAACTTCCGCGTCAGCATTTATCCCGGACTTCACTTGGAGGAATATACAGGCGACTCCTCCGTCAGCCGGACACCGCCGAGGCTGCTGTCGAGCCCGCGTGGAGGCCGCCGCTGGCCGCTTCGCTGTCGCCGCGCTCTCTGTTGTCGAGCCGCCGTGTCGCACACACCTACTCATCGCCTCTTAAGTACTTCGAGAAGCGGCGGCGAACTTTTGGCCGAAGTCTCGTCGTCGTGTGGGTCGCTGGGGCCGCCATACTTCCATACGCAAGGTGGTTTACACAAATATGTGGGTGGAACGACGTATGACGTCACGTGCGTGCGTGGGCTAGTAAAGTTTTTCAAGAGGAAGTTGTTGGTGCCTTGGGGGTTCCCGACTTACGACGGTTTCGAGGTTACGAACGACGTAAGACTCTAAAGTAGTTTCCAGAGGTGGCAAAAGAACTCACACAAAGTAAAAGTACAGCTGGATTGTATAATTGTGAATGGTTGGGTCAAATTAGATGATGCAAAAAAAACATCATTACTTGGAAGCCATCCCACACTGAAAAGCATAAGACATTTTTTTAAGATACATTTTTATTACAAAAGCACAATTATAAGACTTTTACTTACTGTTACAAAAGCAAAGAGCATACAAAAACAGGACACTCGATTTAACCTTCCTGTTCAATAAGCTTCTGTTGTGTCAGCATTACAATCTCTTCCATCACTTCTGGTTTGAGAATGTCTTTAACCTGCAGAGACCACACATGCACACATAATCACACTTTTTGCATCATTTAAAAAAAAAAAAAAAAAATCAACCATACATACTGGCCGTCGCAGCCCTTGTGCCTATCGGCTTCCTACCTGGTGTTGAAGCGAAGATTCGTAGCAGTAGAGAACACTCGTGTCGAACACGAGGACCTTGTGCGCCGCCAAAGCCAGCAGGCAGTTCCTCAGCCTGGAAATCACCTCGCGGTCAGACAGGCTGACAGGCTGCGAGGAGTGTGAGGAAGACAATTCAAATCGGATTCCACAATTTCAAAATGAAACGGAACACTAATCTTTTGAATTTCAGTTCTCAGTAAATAGTTGCATTTCTCACCTCAAGGCTGGTGTAGAAACCCCCAGCTTCTTCCTCCTGCTGTCCCGGTGTGGGATACAGCCACACAAAGCCGTTATTACCCAGGATGATGGAGGCGCCGCACGGGAGGTTGTGGAAATGTGTCTTTTGTCTCTTGATGAGGGACGGCGAAAGCTGGACCAGCACTCCCTGGCCGAGCTGCGATCAAGGATACAATCAGAACCGCGTTCACAGTCGACTTTAACCCCATTTTACAGTTCAACTTACTTTCCCGTACTTTAAGCTGCGAGTGTGAAGCGACAACGCGCCGTCTGAAAAGACCGACTGCACCTCTGCCTGAATACAGAGGTAAAAAATATATATATATAGGTGAAACATAAAACGATGAATAAATGTTAGGAAATAAGGAGAAGGCATACACTGATGAGGTCGCCCTCGACGAGATATTCTCTCATCGTCAGTTCATCTTCTGCTGATCTTCTCCTCTGGAAGAAAATTAAAATCCAAATCAAAACATCTGTGATACATGTCAAACGCAAAAACACAGCCGATAAAGTCAAGTCAGGCAGCGTTTGTGGCTTTTTTTTTTTGTTACCAGTTCTCCTCCAGGCAAGTTGACAGATGACAACAAAAGGACAGAGTCCAGCCGGGAGTTTGTCTCCACTTTCCATCGTTTCTGTTGTACCTGTACAAAAATACGAGAAATATATATAATATATATAAAAAAAATATATATATATAAAAATATAATACCTCAGTGATTCTGCCAACCACCACATCACCAACCTCACCGTTAAACCTGCAATCCAAAGAAAATCCAGACTTCATGTATTTTTTAAATTTTATTTTAGCCAACTAAATTTTCACCCAAAACGAGGCAGAGGTTTAAAGTCTCAAAATGATTTTATATTCTACGCATGAGGCAGTGATTATTTTGCATACCACTAGAGGGAGCCCACACCATAAGTAGGAGTGATTATTTCGCACACCACTAGAGGAAGCCCACACTATAAGTAGTATGAGTAGCCGACATTGAAAATCACCTAAATAAAAGAGTTATAAATCGTTTTTAGTGTACCAATCTTACCTGGTCTTGAGTGGTCTCACGCAAATTAATTTATCCACCCGCTGCACCTCTCCAGCTACAGAAGCCGTCAATTTCTCCTCCTCCACATAAGTACCATGGCCCCTGTGTACAAATACCAAACAAATAAATAGCATGCCACCACTTTCCCAAAGAATTATCACACATATGTCCTTATTCGGACTTTTTGGACTGGTCGATACTCGCCAGTCAATTGCATGGTACGTAAAAGACAAGAAATGAGTATTTCAAAACAACACATATAGGAAAATAACCAGACGATAACACAAACATACCTCATAAAACCAGAGTCTGACGTGATCACATCGCCGGGCACTACGAGATCTCTTCTGTCTCCAGTGGAATGAGAAAGAGATATTAGTTTTCTAATAGTTGGCAGTCTCATGTCAGCCGCCATGTTGCCTTGCATTGACGCTTTACTTCTTCTTCGTCGTCTTATTTCCTGCTGTGGACGTGGCATGTTTATGAAGATTGCCACCTAACGTCGTAATAAAGAACTGCAATCTGTAAAACTAACATGAAAAATACTGTAGTATATCATGACCTAAATCAACAATTACTTTGATGATTCTATTATAACTATTGCTCATTGAACTTTAATAAATATTTGAAAATAACATTTCCAAGATTAGATCATCATGTATTTTAAATTACAATATAAAAAACTGGTGTTCTATTGACTGAAGCCATGATTGCTCAACCTCAAATAAGTCAGAGATGTAATCAAAGGTCTTTTTAAAAATAATTTATTGTTTTATGTACAAGCCAAAAAATAGAAATGAGTAGAAAAAGAAAGAAAAACATACAAGGGAGCTTGTGTTCACAGCACTTAGAATGTCTGCTGTATAGTATTAGTAGTACACAAGAAGTATTTAGTATTGTTAGGGTTTGAGTACCTCATCGAGACAGGAAAGATCACTTTATTAGGTACACCCACACGTTGGGTTCATTATTGAGACGTGCTGCCTTATTCTGCAAATGACGGGTGACGGTGCAGGTGTCCCTAATGTTGTGTCCAGTCCCAGCGTCTAAAGGAGTTACAAAGATCAAGGCCTCGAGACAAAAGAAAAAAAAAAAGTCTTTGGTTCGTCAAGTCAACGTGGTTTTGTTTTCTTTTCTCTCTTTTTCAAGTAAAGCGTCAGCATGACGGCACTGCTCCAACGTTTTCCGTCTGCGTTGTGATTTAACAGTAATCGTCCACTTAATAGGGTGACATTTGGTCAAAAAAAATAAATTGTGAACCAAAAGAAATAAAGCCGAGTAACATTTGGATACATTGCACGATATAATACTGACGCTCTTAGACCACCTGGATGGATTGAAGAAAAAAATTCATTGTAAATAAAATCAAGGATTCGGAAATGATGATGCTCATAATTACAATAAATAATTCTCATAAATGTTGACCAATACCTTAAAATTAACTCCATGCACAGTACGTGGTAAAAACAATAATAGTGTCCAGCAGTCCGGCCAGATACATTGTGGAAAATGATGAGAACAGATCCTTATTTTTTTTTTCCCCCCCCCGTAGAAATGTGCCTTTTTCTTGTTTTTTTTTTAATATATATGTAAGAATCCATTCATCATGATTTGGTTGCGTAGAAAAATAACATCTGTCAAAAAATATGTTTAAAACCGTTATGAGGTATGAAACGTCGCATTTTGTTGTTTGTGAGGGTTATTTCCACTCTGACGGCACTTTTTATAGTCTTGAAAAAGAAAGAAAAAAAAAAAAAATAGAAGCCGTCAGAAAGGAATTTACTTCCTGTCCGGAGGGAATTGATTCCCAATTTAAAGAAGGGTTGATAATACTGGGTGTAGTAAGAAGCTCAAATGGGTTCAGGACAAGGTGCAGTCGTATGCACCTTCCTCCTCTGTCTGCTCCTCCGTTTGATCGGGGGTCCTGTCCTCGTTGACCGCTTTGGACTCCAGAGAAGGGAGCGTCAACAGTCCGAGTGGGGCGGCGGCCACGCACCTTCCGCCGCCGTCATCGGGCCGGGCCGAGGCCACGCCCCCTGGGCCCTCCCCGGCGCTGAGCTTAGCGCTCTGGCAGGCGGAAGCTTGGAAGGCTTCTGGTTGCGCTTGCTCGGCGGGCGCCGACGCCAACAGCTGCTGCAGGTGAGGCTGGATGACGTTGAGGAATGCTTTGTAGCCCAGGCTGTAGTGAAATCACAATTTTAAATCCAATCAAATCATTGATGAAATAATCACCCACCAGTCAGTGGAGGTCCAGGCGTCCACGGCCAATAATCCGCTGCGAACGCTCTGCACCGTTTCTACGGGAACTTCGGGGCTGGCCAGGAACGCGATGGCCTGCTTGATGACATTGGCGTCACGCAGGATCAAGCCGATGATCACGCACCACTCCAGGCAGCCCGCCTCCATGAAAACGTGCAGTAGGTACCTGAAAGGAAGAGAGTGATGGTCAACGAGACCAGGCGGGGGGCGGCCAGACGGTCTTGGTCTTACCTGAGCTGCACTTGCGACTTGTGCGGCCCTTTGTTGGCCAGCTCCATGGAGATGTGCTCCAGCTCTGCCTGGCTCAGGTTCAGAGTGGACGAGTTCTCGTCAACCATTGTCCAATCGCCGTCCGCCACCGAGCTGCTCTCTGTCAGGTCTGTGGCTGAGCCGATGCTGTACTCCTCCACTAAGGGTGGGATTTCAACATCATCATCATTCATTTCAAATTATTTCCGAGAGGAAGGTCAGTCAAGCGGCATTGATCTCAACCTTTGTTGGTGAGCAGCGACAGAAAGGCGTCGTGCGTCTGCGGCGAGTGTCGGTTAGATGAGGACGAGGTGGCGTCCGTGTCTTTGCTTCTCTGACCGAGGCCGTCCATCCAGGTGTGGTTGGCTGGAGCGGCGGGAGCGGGCGCCGTGTCCATTTCGCTGTTCAGCAGGCTGTCGGCCGACTGGGACTTGAGGAGCATCGTGTTCAGCACTGCAAAATGAAAAAAAAAATAAAAATATAGAAATGTTTTTGTTTTTCAATTCCACCTATGACAAAAAATGAACAGATGTAAATCTCACCAGGGCGACACCGGCCATTCTTCAAGGGCGAGCTGAGGTTGGCCACGGGAATGACCGGGAACGGCCACAGGAAGTCCTTATGGAGTTTCTTTAGGGCCAAGACGTAGTCATCCACGCGGGCCACGCGGTTGCGCTCGCGGCACAGCCAGCCGATGAGCTCGAAACCCAGCTGGGCCGAGAAGCAGCCCAGGTCGCGGAGGCGAACCTGCTCCAGAAGGTGGCGGGCGTGGCGCCACAGCATCATGTCGATGTACATGTTCTCGGCGCACTCGCCGTCCCGCCTGGCAGGAAGAAAGCAGGAAAGTTCTCTCCCTCATGTGTCACAGATCCCAGCGTCGGTCAGATTGCCATGTGGTGCGAGCCTACCCTTTGTTGGAGGGTCCGGCTGGCATGCTGAAGGTCTTCTGTAAGCTGAACTTGCTGGTGCTTACTGAATCAGCAGACTGGGACAAACTGATGCTGCGATTTCGGAAGAATTCGAAGCCGCCGGTTGAGCTGGGCTCCTGGGAAAAACACACAAGACCGTTTCAGCTTGGCACTTTTTTGAAAAACTAATGAATACAAATGGAGGATGGACTTGATTAAATCAACTTTTGGCAATCATTGGCGGTTCGTACCTGCGTGGTGGGCGTCGGGGGCGGCGTCTCCATCTCCCCTGAACCAATCGCCTTCAGGAAGCGGATCATGTGACGGCAGAGGTCCCACTTGCCCTGCTCCAGTGCCGTATTGAAAAGCAGCGTGGCGTGCTGTCTGCTCACGGCCGGAACCTCCATGTTCTTCAAAGGGAAGCAACACAAGTGAATGGGACTGGACCGTAATAAATAAAAACTGCAGCTGATTTTTGCAAAAAAATAAATCAAGATTTGATTGGTGCCTATTCACACCTGCAGGATGATCAAGTACGAGGCGGCCGTGTCCAGGTCTTGAGCCATGAGGCATTCTTCGAAAAGATCCTTGGGGTTCCCCACGGCGGCGAATAAGTAGTTCCACAGGGCGTACTCGGTTTTGCGGGCGCAGTGCACGATAGTTTGGAGGAAGAGCGGGAACTCTGTGATGAACTTGGCCACGGTGGGCAGCAGAGGGTCGGGGATGGGCTCCCGCGACGTGGCCTCCTCCTCTAGCACCACGTGCACCATCAGCTCCATGACGTGAGGGAAGTACGGCAGCGAGGCGCACGACTGAGCCAGCATCAGCGCCTGCAAATGTCCGTGTGAGCATCGCCATGGAATGCTTTTGTTACACGCTTTGCTTCCTCCTCATACCTGCTCGCCCAGGTTGCGAACCAGCAGCTGCCTGAGGATGTGGTGCAAGTAGATCTGCGAGGTCCTCTCCACCGTGCAAAAAGGAAACAGCGCCTCCAGCGGTTCAGAAGAGCCCTGCAGCCCGTCGTATAGCACCGTCTCGTTGGTGGCGCCCAGCACCAGCGCGTCCTCGAACAGCACGGCCAGCGGGTAGATGTTGATGTGGAAGGGCAGCATGATGCGCCGCGACAGGAACGAGTGCGGCTTGCGGTGGTCCCGCGGGAACAGAGGCATCCACACCTTCATGCCAGCTTCGCCGCAGGAGAGCCACAAGGCCTCCAGCAGGTGGCGCTTCTTCCTGTCCGTGCGACAGGTGGTCCACACGTTCTCCACGCATTGGGCCAGCACCACCGGTGGGCAGAATGGTAGCTATGCCGGAGAGACCAAACAGAATCAAGCAATTAACATAAAAAAAAAATGGAATGAGCCCTCAAGTTGTTCCTTGGAAGTTCTCACCAGCTTCTTATTGTTGGCAGGCGTCTCCTTCTCTCGTACCTGCGGCCCGGATCGGTCCCGCTGGAGCATGATCAACTGGCCGGCCAGATTCAACATGATGCTCTCTGCCATGCAGGCCTGAGGTGGATCCACGTAACAAAAATGCCAAGACTGTTCTTCACCGTGTGAGTGTCTGCGTGTGTCGAGTGGGTCACCTGCTGCGGGGCTTTCAGCGTGATGCCCGTCTCAGTGCGCACCGAGGTGAGCGTGACAGAGACCACCAGGGCGGGGTGGGGGATGTAGCGGGACATGGACACTTCCTGCAGCAGCTCCACACTGACTGCCGGGTTTGGACTGAATCATAATATCGCATATTAATTTACTCACAATTCATAAACTTGCGGTCCTGTCACGACCTCTCCTACCTGTTGCTTCTCCTCTCGATGCTGTAGAGGCAGATGGAGCAGTCGGCTCTGAACAGGATGACCACGTCCCGGAAAACGTTGAGCAGCAGCGTATCAGAATGCAGTTTGGTGACCGACGCAAAGGCGTTGTCCAGGTTCGACGAGCGCTGATACAACCTCAGCTAAGAAGACGTACGTACGTGACACGCTTGAACAACAATTATTGAGTGACGACGCCGATGCCTCACCTGCTCTTGCTGGTCGATGAAATTGTAACAGGCCACCACGACAAAGTCGCTCCACCAAGCCAGACCGCCTGTCACTGTCATGTTCTGCTCCTACGCGGAAACAAAAAAGGCAAATGTGACAATAGCTGTTAATTGCACTCACTCACCACAACATTGCTGTGAATCATTTTTTCCTGGAAGCCCAAAAAAATAAAAAAAAGGCTTGACAGTTTGTCAAGCAAGTTCTTAGCTACGAGCAAAATAGTAATTATAATTGTCAACATTCTTATTTATACACACACGCACGCACGCATACCTGAGTGATGTTTCCAAACAATTTCCATTTCCTGGTATACAAGGAGTAATGTGCAAAGCCTCGCCTTCCTGCTACAGCCATGCACTGCCCTGCTGTGTCTATGGCTGCAAACTGTACAGAAACATAAAAAAAAATAAAAGATTACATTTTTCACAAGTCAACACGCACCGATGGAATGGCCAAGACTCACCCGTATAGGCCAGTTGCTCTCTAAGTATGTGCTATGAATCTGGAGGAAAGATTAAACCACTGTTACGGAGGATAAGAATCAAACTAGCAATGTGAAACGACGTTGCCGGTGCAGCCCTACCTGGACCACGTGCCAGTGCTTGTGTCCCAGTAAAGTGCTGAGTCCCTGAGATAGGGGGGAGTTGAGGTGATGGTGAGGGTGCGGGGGGCTTTCGTCGTGAGGGTTCAAACGCTGCTGGTGCGTGTCGGAGCCGCTGTGGGCCTGCGCCGTGTCGCCGCATGTCAAGTAGAGGCGATCCTCGCCGTGCAGCAGCACCTGTTCCTGGTTACTCTGATCAACGTCGCAGAGGATGACTTGAGTCACGTGACTTGGCTTCAGGAGAGAGAATGGGTGGGGTCGGTGGGCTGACCGTGCAGGGGTTGACGGTGAGGGCGCTCTTGATGAAGTGAAACTGTAAGATGCCAGCTTGCGGCGACGGCGTGGTCATCTGCGCTTCCTCCGTCATCTCCTCCTTTTCCTGCTCCTCCTGTGTTTGCGTCCTCACCGGCTTGGCGGGCAGCACCCACAAGTGGTAGCCTTCTGCTCCCCAGCTCTGCAAAACAACAAATCTTTAAAAAAAAAAAAAAAGGGGTTGAACAGAGCAAATAAAAACTTTTGAGAGCACAAACCATGGAGCTGATTTTAAGTGGATCCTTCTTGGTGCCATCAGATCGATACCTGTGGAATCACACACAAAGTACACACTCAGGATTTGGATTTTTTACGTTTTGTGTTGTGGTTCGTCCACTTACGCAAAGTCCTCTCCCAGCGTGCAGATGAGCTGAGCGCCAAAGACGCTCCACAGCGATAGGCCGCCGCACTCCCACGTCACCATGGCGACGCTGTAGTCAGGCGACCAGCAAATGAGCTTCACTGGACCAGTCTTGTTGTAGATGTCTGGACATACGAGAGATTAGACATTTAAAAGTGTTAATGATTAAACCAAATTACGTTTTGTAGGTGGGAAAACAGAAGTCATTAAAGTATAGTTATGTCCACTTAATTTGTAGGTTCATGCACTTTTTAATTATATTTTAATTACTGCTAATAAGGCAGTTTATCAAATAAAATGCAACATTAAAATTGAGATTTAAAACCAAAACATGAAAAAAAACCTTTTTCTTAATAAAGAAGATAGAATTTTACATTGGAATTTTTTTTTTTAATATAAAATCGTGAGTTTGGGCTGAATAAAATGATTGTTCCACTAAGGGGAGCTGTGACATCATTCCAGCCATCCATCTGAATTGCTGCTGTAGAATTTTCTGATACCTGGGTAGTGTTTTGGGGTCAGTTCCAGTTTGTGGGAGAGCTGCATAGACCCGGTTGTAGTGTCGATCATGTAAACCAGTACCGACCCGCTGGAAAAGAGTTTTGGAATTAGTTAACATCTGTATCAAGCGTGTGAAGCCGTTTGAGCATTTACATGATTACGTTGTCATGCAATATTTCTTGCATTTCTTTAAAATACATTTTTCTTCCTGTTTGTATTCATTTTGGTTAAATAACAGCTGTTCCTACGCAAAGAGAAGCCCGGCAGAGCGGCTGTCAACGGGTGCTCCGGTTTCTGACAAGCACACGCGAGGTCGCCTGAGCAAACATGGCTTGACACATTCTCACACCGGACGCTCAACAATCCCCCTCTGTGGCGCACAAGCGAACGTGCGGAAGCTTCTCGGGCCGACGCCGCGTTGTGGCACGCGCGCTTCGCAGTCGGCCAAATGTTGACGGGGGGGGGCACGTACCTGGCGCAACCAAATGCCATCAGTCTGTACTTGTTGTTGACAGCCACGCAGGTGCCGTCGCTCACATCGGCGGCCCAGACGCCCTGCAGCTGCTGGACACGGGGAAACGTTTGTAGGACTTTAACTATAAGCTCCTCAAGATTTTTTTTCTCTTACGTCCGCAGTGATGGTGCTGCTGAGCGGCGTGATGAAGCCCAGACGGCCGTCGCTGAGCACCACGCCGAAGCCGTCCAGCGTCTCGCAGTACTCCACGCAGCGGATATGAACACCTTCCAGGTCCAGAGACGGGCCACCTACGCACGTCCACACACGCGGGTGTATTGAGAAACGCTTTTGTGTTTAAAAAAATCAATCATTTGTTGCCTCGTCACACCTCTGGCAGACTGCAGGTCGAGAGAGAAGGGGACAGCGGTGAGGCAGATGGCCTTGCGTCCGTTGCCGCCGAGGCCGTCCCAGTGCAGCACGTGGAGGTAGCCGTCTGCCGTGCACACCAGTAGTTCCTCCTGGAGGGACTGGAGACTGGCACAAAAGATATAAAATTTCAATTCTGCTTCAACTCTGGTTAGTGTCGCACGACTTTGAGTGCACAAAAAGCTCCCTGTGTGTATATGTGAAGCGCTTCATTGTCTCCTGAAAAGAATTACAACAACTGAGCATCAGCATGGGGGAGTGATTTTTTTTTTTTTCTTGCGAGTTCCAGCAAAAAAAAATAAAAATAACACACCCACTCACCGCCCGCACGAGCGAGCTGAAAGAGCGCTCGTCAGTGCGGCGGTGACAGATTCTAACGGCTGTCAAACGAATACGGCGGAGAGGATGACGGCCGTGAAAGGGCAATGAACAAAAGGGGCTTGAGGAGGGATGAAGTGACAGCGCCTGTCCATCCGCCAACAAAGAGGATGCTCGGGAGGGAGAGGTTAAAGTGCGCTGGAGAAAAGACAGGATGAAATGTGTCGACAATATTCCGCTTACGTAAAGCAGCAAAAGAACAAGTCGGAGTGAGGAGAAAGAAGAAGAAAATAACCCACAAGCGGCTTTGTTCACAGATGCTCTTGTTTAAATCAGTAACCCTGAAGTGGAGAGTTCACTGTAAGTAGCAAGCCAGTAAATTGCACCTCATATTTTTCAGACTTAAAAATCAAATTCCTCCAAAGTTCCTCCCACGTGATTCAAATCAGTAGTAAAATACAGATCAAGAATCGAGGACACACAAAAATCCACAACGCTACGCATACTTTTGTTCTGCCGATTGTTCGCCAGCCAGCTTGTTTACATATTTGAAGACAGGTCAACTGGAAAAGCTTGAATAGTCAGAGGCTGGATGGAAAGGGCCAGACAGTAAAGCTCCTTTGTCTTTTCATCTTTCAGCTTGGCTCAGCTCCACTTGACAAAGTCAAGAGCCAGAGCAGCCAGAAGTAAAGTCGACATGACGTGGCGATGTTATCGCGGATGAAGACGACGAGTGACCAAAAAAGCTCGGCGACCAACCTGGTGACGGGGGCCTCCAGATCGACAGGCTTCTTTATCTCCAGCGACAAAGCGGGGGCGCATTGCTCCTCCTTGTAACCCGGGGTCACCTTCACACGGGGGCTGCCCCTAAAAAAAGAAAAAAAAAAATAGACTGCAACTCGTGCCGTGACTTGTTCACATCTGCCGGTGTGTCACGTCGGGAATGTAAAGCCGCCAGCCCGAGAGAAACACTCACTTTGGGTAGATTGGCTCGTAGAGGTTCTTGTCATCCCCGGCGCCTAGTACAGAGAACAAGAGGACGTAGCCTTTGGCGGTCTGAAAACAGAAACACGTTCAGTCAGACAAGCGGCATAAGTACATCCTGTTTTCTTCATTAATTTTCAGCAGAATATGAAAAAAAAGCTAAAAGGGCTAAACAATCATCCATAATAAAACGGAATTAAAGCTGTTTACGTTTAGACCCAAATACGTAAGAGTTCAAAGTATGCGCTTCAAATGAGTTTTTATCAGTATTAGGACATATTTCACATTCAAACGACTCTTGATATCTTGTAGTTATGACTGATAACACACAAAAGGTGTTTACTGTACGCACAAGAGGACTTGCATGCTGTTTTGAAAACAATCTTTCAAATGGATCGTGGCACTCTTCAAGGAGTGACCATTGCCCTGCCGAACAATGGCTGACGTCTGGATTATTAAGTGACTAATAAATCATCAACGCCGCCACAAAGAAAAAACGATCGCTCGTCTCCTGCCTCCATTTTTTATTGTGTTGAATAAAACGATGACTCGATTCATTAATGGGATAATTGGAGGATGTGTACCCATTGAACTGAGACACAGTGTACCCGGCGGAGACGACCACAAAGTCTAATAAAGGGGTGTGTTGTTGTTTTTTTTCTTCTCACTATATCATATGTTTAGCTCAGATGCTTGCGGTGTTGTATAGTTGTTGGCTTTTTTTTCCCCCACAGGAATTTTCCAATGCGGTGACAGAACTGATCATTACTAGATAAAAACACGGAGCAGAGAGAGAAAAGGAGCACACCATGTGACCAAGGTCTGCAAAAACAATCAAGAGCGGAGCGCTCCAAACAGTATAACTGAACTTTGCTGTCTCCCAATCACACAATAAGAACCCTCTCGCGGGGCAGAGTCGAGACATGAAGCGTCGATTGTGTGACCGACGGGGGTCTTTTTGTCACCCGATTACGTCAACGGCAGCGAGCGGTTTGGTGGCTTTTCCATCAATGGAGTCAAAGCGGCATTGTAAGCTTCCCTGCACGTCGTAAAAAACAACAACATTACGAGCTCTCGCCGACGCCGTGTTGACATGCTTGCTTTCAAGCATCCCAAAAACAAGTTCCACTTTTTTTTTTTTTTATTAGAGGAAGAAACATTGCTGTGGAACTGCTGACCTTGACCAAAAATTATACTTCTTACGTGCATGTGAACTCGGGTAAACAACAGACGCCTTGCGAAAATATTTCCAAGGTTTTCATTATTCTGCTTAAGGCAAAAGACAGCTTGCGGAATTTTTCCAAAACAGATCCAAAATTCCGTTCTGTGGATTGAACAGCTATTTGTGACTCCTTCAAATCAGTACAGGAGAACCTCCAAAGTGCTAGTGGGAAAAAAAAAATTGACATTTAAATTGGCCACTTGGCCTGCTCAAACTGTCCAAACAGGACAGCGAATGCTAATCTCGCCCGGAGCCCGACAAGCCTAAAGACAATAATGACACCCATTAGTGGAATTAGACACAAAGACGACGCAGAGGGAGAGCGCTTTGAGTTACCAGTAATATGGACTGGGCACAAGGGGGTCCATAAAAGGGAGCAGGAACACAAGTGCCCCGTCTATTAAACTCCAAAGAAGCTGGGAACCTTTTGGAGGTTGTTGAAATCCAAAGCAAAGTGCAAGTGGTTTTTTTTTCTTTCTTTTTCTTCCTCTTTGAGTCAAAAGGCCAACAGTAAACACTAGTTGGAAGGCGACAAGCAATAAAAGTTCAGCTGGTGTCTCAGACGGGTCTTAAGAATTGAAGGAGCCAACGAGAATATAAACAGCGGCATTAAAATGGACGCCTTTACAGCGATACTTCGATTTACGACACGCAAGAAAAAGTTTGCCTTCAATGGAAGCTCCTGTGGCCTTCTTGGAGGTCAACTGGAATTATCTTCTGTAGGGGCCCAATTCCTATAATATAGACTTCTTTGTGTGTGGAAAGCAGCTGTTGAGAATGGTGAGGGGAAAAATACTCCTCGGCGTGACTGTATAATAACACAGGAGGAATAAAAAAAAAAAAAAAAAAACAGGATGTACAGCCAGAAAATAAAAGCACTCAAGGTAGTTTTGGGTACTCCACGCGCAAACAAATCCAGCTGCTCCAATGTGTCGGCTGCTCCCGGCTGGGTAGCCGAATAAACAATAGAAGATACGAAGAATTAGTAAAAGGTTTCTGCGGTGGATTGCGATTTCGCACGAAGGTCAGCAAAGGGTGTGAACATTTTGGCAACATCTGGGAAACATCTGTTTAAGGGGAACGTGAGGACTAAAGCTCCTTTTTTTTTTCCACGCATACAGACTAAGTATGATCACTTTTCAATAAAATAGCAAGAATTAGTCACAGTGGGTATAAAATGTCAGAAGTTTGCTATTGTGTCTTCACATAATCAGCCTGAGACTCCTTTGCTTTTGGCCGAGGACCCGGGACGTGAGCTCACAGTGTCCTCGCTGACCTGCGAGTACCAAAATAAAAAGCCCAGACGAAGGTTTAGGGAGGCGATTTGCAAAAGGAATTGCCTCAAGGCGTTCCTCGATACGCCGCGTTCACAATAATGGCTAGTGAAGCGAGCGCATTCCCTGGTATTTTTAAACTCCAGCCGCCGCCGTTGCTGCCTGTTGTTTTTGGCTAGGGCCGAGCTGGAAATGGGCCTGACCTTCTTCCTGGGACATATTTGCAACATCCATCCGTGTGCGTATTCGCCATCAGGCATGACAAGAAAAAAAAAAAGGGTCGGCAGAGTCAAAAGAGAGACGACGGCGTTGGACGCTATCTATCACTAACCTGTACTCGGAGTGGTTGCGTTTGTTGAAGGACATACTTTCCGAAAACCAAACATCATTCAAACGGGCAATAATTGATGTGATGTATCACAGTCTATTTAAAGACAACAACGCTATAATTTAGTTTAAAAACAAAAAAAACATGGTCTCTGCTAAACCCAACACTTAAATGCAAATGTCCATGACTGCATTTCACAACACACTGCACATCTAGGCCGTATGAATGCGCTGATGCATGAAGATGATAAACTGAACTTCAAAAGGCAAACGTTGATGCTAGCCAGGGGTGGCTAAAACAAGGAAGTCTTAAAAAATAATTTAAACTGATATTTAAGTTGTGATACTGTACATTTTGCATTTGTTCAATAAGAATCTTCAGATTTATTTCCAGCCATTAAACTCACTCGTTGGCCAACAAATAGTCGCCTGGGGAGCGGCTAACCGCTAGCCATTAGCCGCTAACTGGCACTGTATTGTCCACTAATCAATATACACACCTGGGAGAGTCAAAAGGTGACAAAATGGCGACCCCACATTGGCAAGCGATGCCTATTTTGAAAATAACTACTTAGTAGATTGAAGTCGACGCCTTCAGTTCTCCTTTAAGGAGACAGTTTTCTTGCACTTTCGATAAAACAAAGTTTAAAGTTCGACCTTCTTCAGAAGAGTCTCAAGCCTGTCGTGTAAACACTTCCGTCGGCCGACTGTTTGATTAACTCAGTGGGATAGAAAATACAAGATGGAAGGAATACGAGTCATTGACGTCTGCATCAAAAACATGGCTGCGTACCCGTTACGACCGTTTGGCCCTTTTACTGGCTACCGTTGAGTGTATTTACAAGGTGCCATTGGACTTTTAAGTTCTATAGTTAATTAGCAGGTAATGGCAAAGGCCCCTTAAGAGTAGACAAATGGGCACTGTTGAAAGGAGCTGGACTTCAGACAAAGGCGATCAGGTTTTTATGGGCCCTGCGACGGTGTGTGACAAACTTTCCCTGAGTTCCCTGAGTCAGCGCTTTGTTTGAAAACCCATGATAACACGTTTCTTCTTGGCAATTGAATTGCTTGGAGAAGCTGTTGTTGAGTAACCCTGGTTCGTTGTGATTAGAAAATTGGAATTATTTGAATGGCTGCTTCATTTTGATGCAAATAACCCCAAATTGATTTCACACAATCCAAAACGTGGAGTCTTCACTTACCGCCACGGCTATCATGGAGTCGTCCGGTTTCCATTCGGCCTTCTGGTAGAATCCAAACTGTGCCACTGCCTTGGCAGACTCGACGTAGCTCGCAATCAAAACGCTGGGCTGCAAGTAAGGACATGCATGATTTGGCAGAACAAGAAACGTCAGGAACCTACACAGTGAACACACCCATACGACAAACATTTAAGGCTCATTAGGAAAAATTAACGGCTCTTAAGTCAGTCTGAGATGAATAACAGGCTCGTTAATGTTGAGTTGTTGTAACGGTGCCGACGACAAAGCGCCGCCCGCCATCCATCGCCACCACGTAAGCACAGATGAGCGCACGGAAGCCACCAGGTCATCAAAGTATTTGTTCTCCCATGTGGAAGTTGACTTGCTGCCATTCATGAAATGAAAAGTCTGATCTTCCAGCGGGGCCGTGCGGTCATTAATCAATCGAGTCATTGGGCGTATGTTCCGGGATTATTCGCTACCAACATATGGCCCGGCCGTCTTTTGGTTCCAAACGCGTTTTCAAGAGCAGAAAAGTATCAAGTCTCATTGGACTGGAAGCGGAGAAGGCTTCGGCGTGGCTTCACCATGCAGCCACATGATTAAAAGTTAATGTCAGCGATCTCCGCGTACACACAGCTCATTGACAGCTCGTTCTATTTTGCAATGCGGAAATAAAACGGTACTAATCGCCTGCAGCTGAAAATACAGCGATGTCTTGAGATAAGAGTGATGTGGCTTACAGTTTTGCTTCAGCAGACAAGCCCCCTCAATTCGTCCCCATGTAACGAATAATATTAGTGCTGTACTGACGAGATGAGTGACATTGGGACAAGATGTTTTTAGGCACGATTGATTAACATGGTGAAATGAAACGTTTCTCTCAAAGCACCACTCCACTGTTGGTCCACATGTAAACGACGTTGCAATAATTCCTACGCTGTTGCTTCCCTCGTACATCGTTACAGACGCGGCTAAGCTACTGTGCGACACGGATTAGTCGGGCTGAGCTAATCCGGCACGTCGTACCAAACACATGTGCTAGTCGCATCTGTCCTCTGTAGACGACGCCTCACCAATACTGGCAAGGAAAGAACGAGGGGAAGCAAAACATGCTCACGTCCTGGCCCGGTGCTTAAGAAATAAACAATGATCCTAGATCCATTGTTGAAGGAACCGAATTAGGTCGTCAAAGTACACAAAACACAATGGGCCTGTCCCCCATACCTATTTATTCCCAACATCTTTGCTGGTTATTATCATACATGAATGATTTCTAATATTTATAAAAGGTATTTTTCCTTTTGTCCAGGTGAACTTTAGACAATATAAAGCCTAAATAATGACCAGTAATCAAAGTAAAACCTAATCATGTCGTAGTAATAATACAGTAGGTAGAAAAGGGCATGGGCGGAAAACATTCATCAGGTTGAGTCTATTGCGAGGTCAGTTATGCAGACTAAGGTCCCTCATGCAGTATGTTTGTCTTGTAAATGTACAACCTATGTGTTACAAAATACCTTGACATACGGGGCAGGAATATCTTTACATTTCCCACAAGACCGGTAGCGATGCATGCAAGCACCGCCTATTGCACGCTTGTGTTCGCAGTGATTAAATGAATGCAGTTATCTGGATGCTGCGGCTCCCTTACCCGACTGAACCAGATGCTGAGCTGCGTTTCAGAAAGCAGGGCGAAGTAGAAGCGCTGAGAACTGGGCTGGATGTGGAACGGCTCCTCCGCGCTCTTCAGCGGGCACATGAGCCTCCGTGGCCAGCCGGTGAGGAAATACATGACAGCCAACTGGCTCCGGCTCGGTTTAATTTTCAATCCACTTCACACATATTGGGTGATAATGTGAAAAGAAAGCAGGGAAAAAAATGTGGCAAATACAGAACGTGTTTTGAGTCCATGAATGTCCATGAGAACAATCCAGGAACCCGATGAACTACTTAGCTAGCTTGCGCTAGCGGAGCTTTTTTCCAACTTGACGCTAACGAGCTACCCCTGAGGCCGAAAACAATAGCAACCAAACCAGGAGGAGAAGCACCGACACCGCTGAGGATCGATTCCAAGTGTACGTTGGGCGATAAACATCAACTACCGCCGTTGTCTCAATTGCCATGAAGTCGGTTCCAGTGGTGTTTACCAACCGTACGGTGTTCGGCTCTCGCTCCTCGGTGTCTCCTCACCGACGCCATCTTTTACTCGACGCTGATTGGCCACCGCGACCAAGTTTAGGTTGTTGACATGTGACGTCAGTCGGCAGTGCCACGTTGAATCGGTTTGTAAACACTGCCACCCAGCGGTCAATGCAATTTCTGAAAAAAATGTGCTCTGAATAAAAATTAAGTGTTATTTTGAAATAGAAATGCTTTAATTTGCACCTGTCAAAGTCACTTGCCACTGCAGCGTTAAAAACACGTTGAACACAGTAATTTTATAACTTGATGTAACCTAAAAAAAAGATCACATATCCAAAATAAATTATTAATGTGGTGGAAAATAAATTGTGACACAAGAATTTATTGATTTTTTTATTAATTACAAGTGCTCGTTTCATTCAAGCTTTATCATGTAAAATCATCCAAGTATTAACAACGCGACAATCCCAACAGTCCATCGCCACTCAAAACTGCTTTTTTTGTAACCATAAAACAAAAACAAACAGCAGTTAGAGGTAAAGTGTCAAATCCATCACACACACACACGCTGAAAAAAAAGTGTAAATTGGGGTACAGCGAAGGGGGCATGGAAAAGGTTATGGAAGGAATGAGAGCAAAAGGTAAACAAAGATAAATACCAAAAGTGGCTTTAAGATGAGTTATAACTTGAAATAAAATAAAAAAACATTAAGACATTCTGACATGGCTCCCACATCGTACTTTGTGTTCATTTTCCTCAATGATGCGCCACGAAGATGAGATTTTATGACTTTAAATGGCCATTGCAGCACTTTATAAACCTTAAAGGCTCTTGAAGCAAACTAAATTCACTTAGATGTCATTTGAGGACCACATTTCTAGTCCAAAGTCATCATAAAAACAAAAAAGGCATAAATATTAAATTATCTGCTTTAACCGTTCATTTGACTTTCAATTAGTCTTGTGTAGTCAAACTTATGTGATAGAGAACAAAAATGTTGGGACACGCCACCCGCTTTTTGGCCTACCACCCCCGTCCCAATACTTTTGTCCTCAGTGTCTGCCATTTTGGCAGTCATACTGCTCAGAGGGTGACAGAGTGCAAACAATCTCAGTCGTGTTTGTGATGTGTTTTTGTGTGCGTGAATCATTGTGTTAAGAGTGCGTTTGTTTTTAAGAAATGTGTTTTTGTGTTCTCTGTGTGCTTTTGCATGCCCATGAGTGTGAGTCTACTGTGATTCTGATTTGAACCCTAATTAAAAGTCATCCTGTTTGTGCAAACGATATTTTGCAACCCTGCTCCATGATTATGATGATTGTGATGATCATCCTCGATAACTAGCAACTGCGTGGTTGGTTTTTCCGACCTTGACATTTCAAAGATGACAACAAACACAAATGTGGATTTCACAGCTTGATATTTTTCGGAACTTCCAGGCACTCGTTTCTGCGTGATTTAGCTTTCGTTAGCTTCAATGCTAACTTCATCCAGTGGTGAGGGGACAAAAGTGGGAGGTGAGGGGGAAAAAAAAAAAAAAAGTTTCCAGTATCAAAAATGACTTGAAATCATAGTGGAGGAGAGGTAGCACCATCATCAACATGCTCGTTCATTTTAAACCCTAACCTTGCATTTAAGCCCCAATTCAAAACTGCAAAATTTTGTCTCAATCTGAATCGGACCACATTTTGAAATCGTCATCAGTTTAACAATGTTAAGTGCAGTGCTGATAGTAGACTGTATGAAAAGGAGAGGTAGCATGTTAGCATATGAAGGGGGAAGGGGTTGCGGGGAGAAAAAAGGCACCACAGATTTGAGATCAACAAAACAAAAGCGTTTGCTCCGACTTGCTACTGACACAGTGATGCTGGGGGTCTCAGGCTGTGTGTGTCGTGTGTGCGTGGGTGTAAAGGCATGGAGAACCAGTGTCGGTGCCTCAGTATTGGTACAAGTCGTACGTGCTGACCCAGAAGGAGGGGAAGGCCCACGAGGGGAACTGGCTCAGGACTTCCTCCAGCCGAGGCGTCGTCTTGTCCTCCCCAAAGAAGTAGTGGGTGGAGATGGCCACCGAGATCATCCCCTCGGGCCCCGACGCCGACCGGGATGACTCGCTGGGCGGCTGCAAAGCAACGAGGCCACACTCGAGTTGATTAGCTACTGTGTAGCATGCTAGCTAGGACGATTGATTCGCTTCGTGTGACAGTGGCTTGGAATGTAGTCGACGAATACTGTGAGCGCTACCTGTATTTCAAACCAGAACGTCCATGTGGGCGCATCCAGGCCGTGCGAGTAGAAGACAAAGTATTCCCCGCTTAAGTCAAACTGTGGCCTGCCGTCTCCAAAGGACCATGAGGACAGACTCGCTCCGTGATGAGGCATCAAGTAGAGAGACATGTGGCTGGGCCCTGCGCGGCGCATCAAATGAGATGCGGCGAGGCGGAGGCGGGGTTACAGGGATGCGACCTACCGTTGACGTTGAATGTCATCTTAATGGTCCCCCAGCCGGTCTCCTCCTTGGACACTAGGCGGAAGTCCACCGGGAAGCTTGGAGACACATCGGGAGCGGGGAGGTACCAGTTCTTCCTGCCGAGAAGCGGCAGGCGTTAAAAGGACAAGATGGCGGCGAGGGGGCTTCAGCAGGCGAGGAGACGTACTTGGTGAGGAAATTAACGGGCAGAAACCAGGGGAAGCCGCAGAAGGGGCGGTGGTCGTGGCAAGGAGGTGAGCGCACGCCGTCGTGTATCTGGGGCACGTGCGGCGTGATGTGTTGCATGCCCGTGTAGTCGAAGCTGTTGATCCACACGCCGGAATCGCGCGCCTCCACCTGGCCGCGCACGTCGTAGAAGGTGCGCGTCGTGTGCTGGGGAGCAAGAGAGAGCAAAGGTGAGCTTGGAACCAGAATCCTAATTTGAACATTTGATTTGAAATTGTAACCTTGTCTTGATACCGCAACCGGTCTAGAAAGCCAACTTTTTGCGTACCTGTAGGAAGATCCTCTTGGGGTGCGGGCTATCAGGACTTCCCGAATAAGGGAAGAAGATCCCGCTGGACACCAGCAGGAAGACCAGCGCGAAGACAGAGCCCAGACCGGCAAGAATCCACTTGGTGCTCCTCACCAAGTAGACAAAGTGAAGCTGCCGTCGCAATAGGAGTCACAAAATCTGTCATGGAAGCGGTTGCGCACAAAAAAATCGGCGGATACTCACGAAAAAGGAGGAGAGGAAAACGGTGGCGATGGTAAACAAGGTGGCCAGCACCACCTCGGGGGGGATCTCGGTGCCGCTGCGGCCCATGATGGGCGTGAAGATCTCAAAGACCACCCAAATGAGGAACATGACGTGCAGGTAGGGCAAAGCCAAGCCCACCAGGTAGAGGACGCTATACTTGAGCGACGCTCCTGCAGCAATCACAAAACAAACTCTCGTCAGGACGGATGTGACCGTCGGTCGCGGCGAGGCGTAGAAACGTGACCGGCCTCTATTCTTGAACTCGTTGGCGAGCAGGAGCTTGGTGAGCAGCGGGAAGGCCACCATGAGCATGGGGACGTAGGCCGAGCACAGCCCGCGCTGGGTCATCCACAGCAGGCTGCAGCACCATAGTAGCAAGCTCACGTCCAAGTAGAGCTCGCCCAGCTCCACCATGCGAACGCCCTGAAACCAAAACGCTTGTTATTTACGCTAGCGCTGCATTTAGTTGAGTCTTCACAATTAAATCCCATTTTAGATCTTTGGTTCCAAGCATGACATGTGGTCCAAAAAGTTCAAGGGGGGGGGGGCATGATACTTTTGCAAGACATTTTATATTAGTTCTTTCAATATAAGGTAATATTTTTAATTGGTTGTTTATTTTTTGGGGTTGGTCAGGGGAGCTAAACAAAAGTGTTTCCACCAGTAAGTCTCCAGAGTGGATGAAGGAGAACTCATGACCTCACACTTCCTGAAAGGAAGTCCTTAAACTCAACACTAACATATTTAAAAAAACAATAAAAAAACCAATGTGGGGGTAAAAAAAACAACACACTTTTGTGTTTTCGATGACATTTCAACAAGTGTTTTTGGCAGTTTAGTCTTCTTCACTTGAATGGAACAGCACATTCTAGAGAAGTTGTCTGGTTCCCTGGAGCAAACATTTTTTAGCGCCACATGTAACCTTCAATGGAGCACTTGTTTATTGTCTGGATGCACGCGCGCACACACACACACACACACTCACACTCACACTGACACACACACACACACACAGACAATGAACGTCACTGTTCTGCCCTCAGTGCGATGAAGAGGACGCTTTATCAAGCGATAACTAATGTGACCTGATGGAAATCTCAGTGGCAATGAAGAACTCAAAATTCAACCACTGTAGCATTGAGGATTCCTAAGCTGGACTCCAATTGGGCCACATTTAGTTTCCTGTTTTCTTCATGATTTAAGATCACCAATAAAGTAAACAAAATAAAATATTTGAAGTTATCTATGTCTTGTAAATTCCTCTTTGTTGCTCACCCTGTAGTAGAGGTTCTTGGCCAGGGTGTGCACCAGCACCATCTTGCCGGTGGCCACGGAACCGTAAAGGACCACAGCGGCGTAGAAATGGGTGTACCAGAACATGGAGCGGCCCAGCAGGGTCACCAGAACGGCCACGATCAGAACCGACAGGAAAGCAACCACCCAGCCCAGCAGCGTCACACCTGTGGCACAGGCCAGATCTCGAACGTAGCGCCCGCCTGTGGTGTGGATGATGGAAGCAATTCATGGAGAAGAAGAAAAAAAAAAAGTTTCATGATCTTGTTGGTAAATCACGACTAAAAATCACTGTCAATTGTCAGAAATGGAAATGAGCCTAAGTTGTTTTTCTGGCTCGGCTCAGGGCCCGGAACAATAATAATTCAAGTGTTATTTGAAACCCACCGCGGTTGCCTGGCCGGGAAGCTTTCCTGACCAGGTAGATGAAGGTTGCCACGGCGACCATGTAGTTAAGGATGGTGCCGACGCGGGCCGGGTACGCCACTACGGCCACGCCCAGCACGTCGAAGAACACCATGTTGCCGTGGCGATACTCGGAGGAGTCGGCCAGTTCCTCAGACATGAGTAGATGCTTGAGGACGGCCAGGATGTTGTCACCTAGGGATGAGTTTCCAAAACATTTCTTCAAAGATACTTTTATTACAAAAGAAAAGAACTTTGCACCTTCTCTACTGCCATCTTTGCTCTTAAAAGTGTCATCTCATCAATCACTAAACACTTTTACTACCTTGATATTGTCACAAAGCTAAATAAGGCAACCAGAATATTAAAAGCAGCTGTGGGCAAACACGACGAAAACACAAACCAGGTTGTTGAAAACGGGCATATTATGACAAATCAAGCTGTTATTGAAAAAAAATTAATCACTTAAATTAACTAATTTTAAGGGGCAGATTAAATACATTTCTGCCCAACCCTGTTGTGAGGTTTCTATGACGTGAAGTCTTTTTTTTCCCCCTCATATTTGAAGCACTGTTAACTGCATGCTTAAATGCTTAAAAGGACAACAAACACCCGAGCGAGACAATGCATTTATTGTTCTCACTGGCGCCATTTGTGTTGCTGGAAAGTTCAGTTTCTTTTTTTTTGGAGTATGTGAAGGCTTACTGCTTACTCCAACTTGCAGAGCAGCCTGCTTCATGCCAACCTAAAAATATCACGACTACACATTCTCCCTCCCTCCCTCCCTCCCTCCCTCCCTCCCTCCCTCCCTCCCTCCCTCTCCCTCTCTCCCTCTCCCTCTCTAATAATTCATGTCTTTTACAGAAAAGATAGGCAGAGCATCTGCCATTTTTTTTTATTTTTTTTTGTGCTGATAGACCGGATTGTCTGCTAGGTGGAGCGCAATTTTTCAAGCAGCATGAGGGCAGGTAATGGAGTGCATCTGTGGCAGATCGGCTGGCTACGTGTGCATCTTTTAACGCCTCGCCTGCCAAATAATGAGATAAGAAAAGCGCTGAACGGTATAAAACAAAAAAAACGCTCTCGCAGAGAAGCCATGTCCTGTGTGCTCTGCTTCGTTTATTTTAAGGCAGCAGCTGTGCCTTTATAATTACCGTAACATCTATCTTTGTTTCCGTTGGCCTGACTGTGGAGTTTCAAATTGTTCACTTTACTGAAGAGCAGCAATGAGTGATCGGAATAAATATGCTCTGGGGGAATACCTGCTCTCTGTATGGAGCCCGTGAGGATTCTATCGGCGGTGTCGTACTTGGTGTGATAGATGAAACCGTTCTCGATGAACGCCAGGTCAATGCCTGCGGAAACAGAAATAAAAAAGCATATTCAAATATAGATTAAAAAAAAAAACATCTGGCATAAATATCCAGTTAGCACTTGCAGGATCAAAATTGTATCGCACCTATTTCCAGACATCAACATAATAAAAATAAAAAATAAAACCATTATTAATAAAATTATGATATGAAAATGAAAAGAAATAATTTGATGTGGATACCTGGAATGTTACCAAAGTCTCGGTAGATACGGAAGTCAGTGTCGGAGGGGATGATGCCGCTTTGAAAGACCTCCTGGCCCACCACGGAGGCAAAGGGGTGTTTGGCGGCATGCACGTACGCTTGGACCAGCCACGGGTTCTCCGGACCTGTCGGAGTCAAATGCAAAAGGAGACGCTCGGGGGAATTTAATACGTTGCTGTTAAGTTTGTTTCCCTACTTGATGCGATATTTGTCAAATGGGACATGGGATAAAACGTGCGTGAGGGCAAGTGAGTGGATTACCTGTCTGGAAAACGACCTCCTTGCCGCCGACGCCTGCGGCCTCCAAGTTAATAAAGGCTCTCACCTGTTTGGCCCACGGATGTTGAGTGATGAACCCGTGACTGGCCTATGCAGACCAGACAAAAAAAAAACCATCTGTTAAAAAAAACAAAAAAAAACAGGTACACATCAACAGGCTGGATCCTACGTTACCTGTAGGACATTTTCTTCCGCCCCGTTAAAGAGGAAGATAACACCGTGGCGAAGAGAAGTGGACTGGTTGGCGAGCGAGTGGAGGACTTCCAGCATGACGGCGCAGCTCACGGCGTCGTCGCTCGCACCTGAAGACAAAAAGAGAATGGGGAAAATGTCAACTTTGGAACACCGTCCATTTGTTTGCTGGATTGTTTCAGGTTACGAAAATAACAATCGATCCGGGGGGGGGGGGGGGGGCAGTCATTTCGAAACAGATTGGCTTCGGCAACGCCAAAGGGCAGTTTGCAGTGACCTTGCAAAAAGAATATAAACAACATGGAAATAAAAGGAAGGAGGCCGCGTGTGAAAACATGACAGGAATGCGTTGACCTGCTGGAGCTCCCGCTCCGGTTGCATTGTGTTGATGATGGTGAGAGAAGAGAGGCGGGGAAAAGAACAAGGCATGTGATGCCAAACGTTTCTGTTAGTGTTGAGGCTCAACATTGCTCAGGAATAATTTTTTCTTTCTTTTTTGTTAAAGACCAAATCATGTGCTCTGGCTTTGCGGATTGAAGGTTTTGTAATTTGCGTGTCTGTCTGGGCTGCTGCCACCATCCCTCATGTGAGCGACATTAACCCCCCCCCCCCAAAAGATTTCAAACCCGCAACCCTGCCGACCAAAACTAGCCCAGTGTCTTTGCCTCCATTGTTCACCGTTAGGTCAGGAAATAGTATGTCGTCAAGGCTTGTGCCACTTCCTGCTCCACACCTTAACGATTTCCCTTTCTTGACTGAGTGAATAACAAAAAAAAAACAACATTCCTTGAAAGAGAAGTCAATTTGGAAAAAAAAAAAAGCTTAAAAAAAACACACACACACACAACACCTATCTTGCTTGAACCAACCGGTTTTGAAGTCAAACTGTAGTTTAGATCAGATGGCGTGCAAATTCCTTAAGTTAGAAATCTAAAAAAAAAAAATATATATCAAAAAAATGTTTTTGATCACCTAATGGCAGCGCTACTGTTTTTACTCAGACATAATGCGCGTCAAATAAACATGCACCCGCTGTAATCTAAATCTCGGGGGAACATTTTTATACCTGGACTGTTAGCCACAGAGTCAAAGTGGCAGTTAGCCAGCATGAGATGCTCGGCGCCACCTTTGGGCTCCAGGCGGACCACAACGTTGGTGATGCGGTCGTAAAAGCTGGTGAAGCCGCCCAGGAAGTCGATGGAGAAGGAGCCGGTGGGCCGTTGCACTTCTACGCTGAGTTGAAGGTGCGGGCCCCGCTCGGTCGTCATGCGAACTTTCTCTATCTGCTCTAGTAGGTAGTCCACCGTCAACACCTCGTTCTCGTGGCTGCCCACCGGCCGCGGTCCCACGCTGGTGATGCGCTCCAGGTGCTGCCTGAATACAGAGAGATATGTTCATTCTGAACTAACGTGATTATTTAAGGAGTGCCACAGGTGTCTGTTCTATGCCCCTTTTTGTGTGTGTCTATTATCAGGGTATCTTTATTGCCTTGACATGTCTGCTTTTGACACATCATAAAACTGAATTGTGTCAAGTATCAAAGACAACATTGAGACATAGGCAACAAGTGTTGAATTAATTCAAATGTGAGTTTTCACGGGAAGAAAGTGGCCAACACCGTAACGGCTAATCTTGTTTGGGCCAGAACTTTGGACAGCTGACCTCCAGTTTGCCAGTGTGGTATCATAATCCTTGTCGCTCCAGAAAGAATCCTTTCTTTACTGTCACATGGCTCCAAAGCCTGCTTTACAACACAGTGACCCAACGCTATGATAAAAAAAATTAAAAGGAAGGTCGGTTATCAAAATAAAATCAATTTGGTTGGGGATGTGAGAGTTTAAAAAACCTTGCGGTGGATTATTGTTAGTCTGGAAATCCAGACTCAATAGTCACAAGATCATTTCTGAGGCGGGAAAAAACCTAATCGTAAAAAAACGGAATGAACCAATCAGAAAAAAACGGACGTACACTGGAATACAATGTACACGACAAGATATTTTGAATGGTACGGCATTTACTACATCTTGCTAAAATTGCCATTATTTCCAAATATACCAAATAACACATTTTGTGCACTACATTACCCATCAAATTATGTGTTTATTAGTGATTAATTAAAAAAAAAGTCGTGCTTGGGTGTAAAAAATGTGATTAGGGTTACTATTACTAGCAAAGAATAAACTTAGGTACACTTGCAAGGCTTTAATCAAAGTAGCTGTCTTAGAATTAGATAAGGCAACATGTTCTTGATGTCCATGAACTTTGCAATGGTTTGAAACAAAGTTTTATCCACCCACGTTTGAGTGTTGTTCGTTTGTCAACAAAATACCTGCATGTCACTGTACTTTGCAGGCGCTTTTTGAATGCGGGTCAGACTGGAGGAAAGGTTAGCCGGACCGTTAGCCACCATAACAGGGTGAACACAGCTACTTGGCCGGCTCACGGAACTCACCTGGCTCTCTCCGCGTTAAAATCCTCACTTGGCTTCCCTATGACGAGCTGCTGGAGGGACAATTGAACGAGTCCCCACAGAAGGAAAATAAACACGCACACCAGGGAAGTTGCCAGACCCTCTCGGAGCAGGTACAAGCTCACGTCGGGCTTTCTCTTCGGCTCACTAACGCTACCGTCACTCCAACCGTTGTTGTCCTCCCCGGAGGTCCCATGGGCTTGCGATACATAACTGTGCGTCCCGAATGGTGGCTTTATTCTCCGGACGGCAGTGTCGCTCTCCATTGTAAGAGCCAGCGGTACATCAGCAGCAAGCGTCGCTCCCAGGCGTCGCTGCCTTTCTTTCTTTTTTTTCTTCCACCTTCCGGGATAGCGGACGGGAAGCTAGGAGGGACAAACTGCGTATGGGGCGGGCCGACGTGATCTGTCACCATAAAAACAAACAAAAACGAGACAAAGCTAACAACTGATTATAGTGACATTATATTACTCGTCTAACTACGTTTACACATATATGCACACGGTGATAAACGTTTTGCGCTTCTTTTTTTATCTGATTTTCGCCTTTCTTCCACGATGACAGAAAGCGAGGAGGGACAAGTGTCCTGTGGGCGGACCCGTCACAAAAAATAGCAATAATTGAATTGTTCATTGTGTGATTTAACGTTCTCTTTAAATGTTTGGCAAGAGTCCTCTCTGTTCCTTTTTTTTTTTAAATATAAATATGTTGAGTATTTGTGTTTTCATTGAATGTTTGTCTAATAATATTAACATGACATTTGGAGAGGAGATCAGCTATTTAGAGGTAACCTAAAGATGAGAATACTATTCGCATATAGAATAAACATTAGATACACTTTGACAGCTGTCTAGATTATGTGCTGTACAGTATATAACAAATAATTAACCCACAGCGTGTAGTCTATTAAACATTTTGATAAATGTAATTGTATTGCACATAGAAACTTGAAATACATAGTAAATGATAATTTAATAGACATTTCCAGCGGTTAGTCACAACTGTACTTGTATAAAGGTTTATTAATGCCTATAATTATTGACATTTTTTAACCTAATATTTTTTCACAATTGTGCAGTCCTTCGAGTGAAAATTGTTATATTTGATGTTTACACCGCTAACAGCAATGATTTACATGAACTGGATGGAGGCTAATTGGCCCATCTTCCGCTTTTGTTTTCGACCCTAGTACTTTTCCATTTAACGTAGCCTAGCATTTAGCTTACGGCTCAGTGTCAATGGCGTACTACGATGTTTCCCGAACGAAATTGTACGCGATAGGACCTTGTCACAAACTTAACATAATTATTGATATTCGTTTTTGTGACTCTATTATCTGTCAAAAAGATGGTCTTTCTGTCGTAGGATAAATTGCCCACGCACATATTAGCAACGTTAGCATTTGACGTTTTGGTCAACGGAGGGTGATGTAGATACACCACTAGGTGACGTCATCTGAATCCTCTTTTTCTTAAAAAAATAAAAGCTTTATATTAGTAAAATGGCATAATGTTCATGTCACAACAAACATAATAATTGGAGAAACGCTTTTAAATGATTGTCTGAGGTTTGGACAGCGGCACAAATATACATTTCAGCCGTATTAATAGGTCGAGGTCACTTAATTTTGACGTCGCCGAGCTTCAAACGGAAGTGTGTCAACGTTCACTGGGTACCTTGACTTGTCGTCGCTCAAACAAGCTGCCTTCAACTTGCTCCGTCACACATCAACAGAGCATAGCAGGAGAGAGATCAGTAGTTGGCCCGTCGTGTCTCTACCCGAGGCCGGATGGTAAAATCCAACCTCCAGCGGATCCTAAACAGTCATTGCTTTGCTCGCGAAAAGGAAGGAAAAACACAGCCTCTCACTACCATGGCGGATTTGAGTAGCGGTATTTGTGATATAATTGCAAAGTAAGTAAGCAAGAAAGCTAGCGATGCTAATCGCTGTGTGGGGGAGGGGTGGTTAGAAACCACTCATTTGAAAATAAAATCTTATTAACAATACGGAATATTATAGTTCCAGTATTTCGTAACCTATTTTTATTTCTATTTGAAGATCAGACCGTGTTAACAAAGTGACACGTTAAATGAGGGATTTTTGGCCTAGCATTTGTTAATTCGCCAAGACAATATGCGTAAACAGCTCATGTTAGCGACTTAGCGTCACCGACCAGCAGGTAAAGCTAGTTATTAGAATAGTAGTAAAATTGGTATCGATTATGAAATTCTGCTTCAATGTGGCGTTTTATGACATTCAAGTATAACATGTCACTAGTATCCTGCCAGAGAGTAATACGTGCGTTTCAACCCACTTCCTCGCTTAGCATAAATGCGTCACTACACGTGTAATAATGGGCAACTCTATAACCCCGGGTTAATTACCATGTGACGTTGTCATTTTTATGAAAGCAGTAAAATGTTCCGGGTCACGTCTGTCTCGTGAGTGGTGTCAGGTTGCAACTGTTATGTAACATACGGTCCCGTTTCAAGTTAACATCTTATTACGTAATGACGTCTCCTGGGTCCCACCAGCGTACACCTAGCGTCACAGTGCGTAATGACGTAACACCGGCTCACTCTTCTTACGCTTAGCATGTAGCATCACGCTCAATATATGGTAGCAAGTGAGAGTTTTTTTTATATCGCAGTGGTTTTGCATTTAATTATGATTATTTAAAGATTTCCAATTTGGTTCCAATGCTAACCCTGCTTCTCTGTTCCTGCCTTCTAGTCTGTCCATGCACTGTAGTAGTAGTACCCGCGGCCCGGGGCCTCTGTGGTGCTCCTGATGCCCCTCTCCCACCCCTGAAGATCCCAGGTGGGCGAGGGAATGGTACACGGGATCACGCTCCTGCAGCTCGGTTGCTCCACTCAGTAAGTCTGCCTGTCCTCTCAAAAGATGACGTAGAAGGATTTCAACCCCCCCACCCCCACCCCTCCTCGTCTCCTCCTTCCCTCCAGGACCTGAAGTTGACCGTTAGTGAGGAGCCGGCGAGCAGCGGTTGCCCTAGGATACTCCACTTCCAAAGTCATCTCACCGTCACTAAGGCGGTTCAATGGGACGCTGTCGTGAGCAGCAGCGCTCTCTTTGTGGAGATACCTCTTGAACCGCTGCCTGAAGGCAGCAAGGAGAGGTGAGCCTTCCAGACGATTTCTATAGCGCCGATCAATATCCTTATTTTGTTACAATTCTATTCCGTGTACAGCTTTGCAGCTCTGCTCGAATACGCTGAAGAACATCTGAAAGTGGCCAGCGTGTTTGCCTGCTTCTACAAGAACAGGGATGATCGTGGTATGTATACACAACAGGCATCAAACCGAACCCCCCCCCCCCCCCCCCCCTCCACCACCACAATAATCTTATTTCCCATTTTGTAGCCAAGCTGGTGCGTACCTTCAGTTTCCTGGGCTTTGAGATAGTGAAACCGGGCCACGCCCTCGTCCCGCCTCGACCCGACGTTCTCTTCATGGCCTACAATTTTGACAGGGACTCTTCCGACGAGGAGTAGACTCCCCTCACTCACCCCCTCCATTCTGGCTCTTTTCCTCCTTTGTTTTGTGTTTGTTAATCTCTCAAGTTCCCCTTTGAGCATCAAGTTTGGGTAAGAGTGAAAGAGGTTTGCCTTTGGCTTGCTTTAGTGTTGTTAGATGTGATTATAGCTCTGCTTTGTTTACCCAAGGAGTCGTTTAGTTTGGATGTACAACACACAAAGGTCATCGGGGTTTTTGTTTTTTTTACACTCTGGTACTGGGGCAATGAAATGGCTGTTGTGTTTGAATTATTCAGGGGGACCATTAGTGTAGCACTAATATCTATTTGTTTAAAACCCCATTTATTGGTACTTAATAGCCACACCATTTCAGTGAAGGCATTTTGAGCATGTAAAGTGAACAGTGAACGAGAATTACTTAAAGGGCTTTATTTTATTTTACGCTTTGTTTTGATGTAAATCTCATGACAGTATATTCATATTTTGATTTCTGGATGGTATGAGGGGCACAAAAAGCTGTGATGTTATGATTTGACTGATTTTTGAATCTGCATTCCTGTTTTGTTAAATGTTCACCTGGCAAACACAGTGCAACTGTACCTATTGTACTTCTCTTATAATAAAACAAAATCCCTAAATCTATTCCATTGGTTCATTTGAATGACTGCTTTTCATAACATTTGTACCTCACTTGAAGATTATTTATAATTATTATAATTGGATCAGTATTTTATTGTAAAATAAATATTGCATATACATGTAGTCTGCTATCAAAGAAAGAATACTTTCTCGAATCCAAATATTTAATAGGTACATAAGTATTATGACATGTATAAAACAAGAAACAATGGAACCCCTCGTCAAACAGGCGAATGCGCTCGGCAAAAGAAAGATTTAAGTTGGAGGGAACGCAACTAAAAACCTATGGAGAGAAAGATCAGATATTGTCGAAGACTTACAGAAAAGAAAAGTGACTCGATTCTTCAGTAGAGTGCAATAGTCATTAAAAAGAGAAAGAAACGACACAGCACTAAAGCCAAGCGTCAACAAGACGTCTAAAAAGGGTTTTTTTAGCACTGTAGGTTCACATACGGAAGGAAGTCACTGCAGGAAGGAGCGCTATTTAGTTTGCCACAAACAAAACGAATCATTAATGCACATCACAGTTCGCCTTAAAAAGACCATTTAGAATTGCATGTTATGAAAAAAGAACGTCAACAACAACAAACAAAAACCTGAATGAACAGAAGCGAGGACGACGTCAGCACATACGTGACAAGCCCACCAGGGGGAAAAAAATAAAATAAAAATATTGCATGACTAGAAAACGTGTCACGTGATCAGTATTGAGGTGAACATTTGAAACTCTGCCAACCGTCAACATTTGAATGCACCACACCAGGGATGAAACTGGAAACTATTTGAGACGTCTACTTTTGGAGAAAAAAATTTTTCCATTCAATTGAAGCATACAGTAAAAGACAAGTTAACATTTTAGCAGTGCAAAAAAAAATTCCATCTGTCAAAATAAATTTACATTTCCTCAAATGCAGTGATACCGTAAGCCTCCACTGTGCCTGCTTCGTCTGGGTTGCCTAGCAACAAAAAGTGGCCTTGAGTTATAATTCAAGGCAGTTTGGCTATCCAGGAGGACTGCTACTCATGTCCGTGAAATGTTTATAAGCCCCTGCTGAACGGCCTTCGTTGCTCCGTGTTGATGTTTTTACAAAAAAAAGGACGTATGCAAGCTTATTAGCAGCTAGCATAACGCAGCTAGCATGACGTGACAAACAAGTGCTTCCTCGACATTTTTCTTGTACATAAATGCTTGTTATCTCTTTAGGGGTCGCTAATATTATATACTAAATGTTTGTCGGGGGTGGGTGGTTGTACTGAAAAATTTAAATCGAGGTCAACGAGGGTATCATCAAAGACCCATCAAATGGGGTGTGTCATCAAAGACACACGTCAAATATGTCAACCGGGCGTATCGCACAAGAGACATCAATGGGGTATTGCCAGGTGGTTGACCTGGGCGCAAAATCAAAGACACGTCCAACGGCAGTGTCGATTGGGCATGTCGTCAAAGACGTTCGTGGGCCGCATCATTTAAGATGCAAGACCAAGGGGAATCTTGTCAAAGACACAGTCAGGTTGTCATCAAAGACATCCTTTCAAAACAGTTGGGCATGACATCCAACATCAATTGGCTGCGTCTTCAAACAAATGTTGACCCAGGCACACGGGGGAAAAAAAAAAAAAAATGATGACACCCGTGAAATACATATTAATAGGGCGAAGAGTCAAAAAGACATCAAGATGTATCGGCAAAGACGCATCAATACGATGCATCGATGGGTTCCGTTATCGGAGCTGTGTCAATCATGATCAAAGTGCGTGGGGCGGTCCATGGATGGTACACGTAAATGCAGGTTGGCAGGTAGAAGACACGTACTAAATTTCCTCAAATAGTGGCCTTCGCTCGACTAAACTCCTCCCTCTAAAAAAAAAAAAAAAAATTCCACATACTCTGCAGTCGAGTATTATTGTAGTATCGTTGTAGAGTATCTAAGTGTGTGTGTGTGTGTGTGTGTGTGTGCGTGTGTGGTGGGCTTGCGATTGTGTGCGTACGTGCGTTCAAGTCCTTGGTGTAAAATCTCAGGCTGGTGAGGTTTATGGAGAAAACGGATGAGGTCGGAAACCTACTGAGGTGCTTTGTGTGCTCAATGATTGTATCTATGAAATGGCTGTGTGACGCAATATACATTTGCCCATTGGACGAAGTGCAATGCATCTTTAAAGTGGAGATCTCAACAGTTTACTGGATGTAAGTGTGTGTGTGTGTGTGTGTGTGTGTGTGTGTGTGTGTGTGTGTGTGTGTGTGTGTGTGTGTGTGTGTGTGTGTGTGTGTGCGTGCGTGTGTGTGTATACACGCCTTCTGGTTTACAGCGACCAGAATCTCATCGGCCCTTTGTGTAGCCGGGAAAGAACTGGTCCAGCAGAACCTGTAGAGTCTTGTTTTGTGTCATGACGTAGTCTTTGCCCAGGTCGTGGCGGCAGGCGGGGCAAGTGTACACCTCGGCCCGGAACGAGCGCTGGAGGCACGTCTAAGTACACGGAAGATATGATATTATTCTTGAGAAATCCACAAAAAGACTTTGATTTGAACATTTGTAAAAAGTGTTTCAAATAAAATGAATTGAAACTGAAAATTAAAACATGTGAACATAATTTGTAAAAAAGCGTTTAAAATTAAATGAATTGCAATAGAAATAAAAATGGAACAAAAGTGGTAAGAGTTTAAAAATACAATTTATTTAAAAAAATAATAATAGAAAATAAAGTTGCCAGGTTTACCCTGGGGGGGGGGGGTAAGAGTTTGAATGTGATTGGTCAAATTGAAATATTTTGGACAGCACTTGACTGTTTTACCTTGCAAACGTTGTGCGAGCAGACGGTGGTGACGGGCTGGAAGGCCAGCTCCTGGCAGCAAACGCACATGAAGATCTGTTCCATCTTGCGCAGGAAGTTCTCCAAAAGCACATCAAGAAACATTAGTTTCATTTTTGCAGAGATAACAAGAAAGAACTTACTGGTCCCTCTGTAAGATGTCCCAGCGCCTCGTCCCACAGCTTCTTGTTGGCCGTGTCCTCTCCGATCAACTGCTGCTGCTGCTCCGACAGAACGAAAGCCTCCTCCACCTTCACGCGCTTTGAGGGCGGCTCAGACGCTGGTGTCCAATCTGGATGGGTGAGGGGGAAAAAAATAATAATAATACAAATAAAAAGTAAATGACAAACGCAATGTCAATTACTCTGTTCCCTTGTCACACCAGCAGAGGGCAGCAATAATCCATAGCATCCTCAAATAATGGCGTTGCAAAATCAAATAATTCGCAGTTTAGGAAATAAAAATAAAAACGGTGGACTTAATCAATTTAAAAAAAGAAATCAAATCTTCCATGAAGAAACCGCCACCCACCAGAGTCCTTGCTGGTTTTCTGATTGCCGTTACTCTGCGGCGCCTCCTCCTCGTCCTCTTCCACGGCCGCCATCAGATGCTCGTATTCTTCGTCCTCCTCTTCCACCGCCTTCTCCATCTTGTGTTCCTTCCGCGGCCGGCCCCTCCCCCTCCCCCTACCTCGCCCCCGCCCAGAGTGGTGCTTACTCCGCCCGCCGCGACCGGGCCGTGCGACGGCCTCCTTCTTTGACTTATTCGCCATGACCGCCTGGTAGCCTGGCGGGTACTGCACACACACACACACACACAGACATGGCCAGCGATGGGGAAGTAACTAGGTAGAAATACTTCAAATATATTTTTCAGGTGGACTTGCCGGGTCTAACCTGGATCATGAGACCCAATTTCTTGATTCTCTCCAGTCCTTCTGGGGTCCAGGGTGCTGGTTCCAGATCGTCCCGTCTGAGCAGGTACCTCCACACCAAGTAGCCGCACTTGCCGATTTCCGGCCAATATTTCACCACCTAAAATCAAATCCAACAGTATCTAACATGTGATCGGTGAAAACGAAAACAAGAGGCGTCAACTTCCTTGACCTTGTAGATGCCGTCGTAGCGGTTTCCCTCTTCGGGGGCATATTTGCTGATGCGGCGACCTTTGGAGCTGCGCACCACTCTCACCGGCTTCCCGGCCCGCCAGTTCCGGGACTCGGCTCCGTCTTTATCGTTGAGCGGGGCGTCGCAGTTCAACGCCAAAGCTCTGCAAATACACCGAATCTTTACGTGCAAAGATCCAGAGCTACTTTCAAGCTATGGACGGGAAACCTAACCTGTTCATGTGGGTCAACGTCTGGTCAAACGAGTGCTCTCCAATGCGTTTGTTTCCCGAAAGGTCACGACCTCCGCTGCCCGTGTATGTGAATTCATCTCCCCGGTCCTAAAGCGGGTCCAAGTGACACAAGTCAGATTTATTTTTTCTGGGGGGACATTGATTGGCATCCGCAATTCAATCAGCGTTAAACACACGACCCACCACTTCATCCTCGAAGCCCCCCGCCAGCACCAGCGAATAGGAGCCGTCGTTACTGCGACCGTGAATCCCGCCGACGTGCGGCCTGTGAACGCCTGCCTCGCTCACCTGAGAGTACAAAGAAAATGAAAGGTGCCCCCCGTGGTTTCCGCCCGGCAACCATATGGCAGCCAACCTGAACTCGGAATTTCCACGTGGTTCCCACGGGAACGCCGGGAATGGGTCCGTAGTGGTTGGAGGGAACAATGGTGCACTCCTTGGTACGTCCCACACAGGCCATGCCCTAAAGAGAACAGCATAAGAGCAATTAAAATGACCTGGACAAAAATATTGGGACACCTCTTTATTCATCCACTTTCAATAGCGACTTAACTGTGTGTATTTCTATCAAAGCGACAATTCTGGACAATGCTTGCTATGATGAAGTCATGGCTGCTAAATGGGCCCACATAACACTCATAAGCTGAGCTGTTTTGAATTAGCCCACAGACGGAATGTTCCAAAGAAAGAAAGAAAGAAAGGAGGTATTTTCCCCATGACATGTCCAGGAAAGTGTCTCGGTCACGCTAAGCGCCATTTAACTCGTTACCGTAGAAGGTGAAGTGAAAAAAAGAACTCACCCAAAAATAGTCGTCTTTTTTTTTTTACACCATCGATTGTGGCAGCAATTTTCCGCTTACCTTGCCCCAGTCTCGTTGACTCTCGGTTGTGGCCGACGGCATTTTGGCTCTCTTCTTGCTGGCCTTGAGCTTTTCCCCGGCTTTGACCACTTCACTTGTGTCATTCTTACAGGTGGGACAGTACCTGGCGGCAAAACAAGGGAGGAGGGTTACACGGTGATGTCATCTCGTAGCGCTTACAAAACAAGGGGAGCTATAAATAGAAACATGGAAGGCGGGGTCAGGGGGTGGTGATCTTCCTGCTTTTTGAGACACCACATGGGATTAGATCACAGCATTTTTTTTTTTGGGTGAGAAGACTCACCAGTCCTCGTCATCGGGGATAGTGGCCAGCGGCGGGTTGAGGCAGTAGATGTGGAAGGCCATGTTGCACTCGTCGCAGAGCAGCTGCATGTGAGCGTCCTGCTTGCCTCCGCACACGCAGCATGAGCAAAAGCGACACTCGGCGTCCGGGTCGGCTTTGCAGTGTTTGCACTCCGGCCCGCTCTTTCCTTAAATCCACACGGACCATTATTATTGACCATCTCCCACCTATAAATCTGCTTCTAATTAGGGCTCATTCAAAATGGCAACTTCAAAACAAAATGGCTGACTTCCTGTTTGATTTCTGAGAGTCTTTTGGGCCAATCTACTGTTGTTCACTTGTCTAGAATGCCTGCTTCAAATAGACGCTCTTTTGGATAAACTAAATTTAAAAAAAAAATCATTATTAAATATTAAAATTAATTTTTATCGGCCACATGCAAGTTGAGAGTGTTGTCGCTGTGGCTTCACGGGGCATACTTTTAAATTGTCCATCTGCAGCTGACAACGCCGGAGCCCCTGGTTTCTCCAGCTGGTAGATTTCATCCAAGAAATGAATTTTACAATCCCCAATGACATTGCTGGGACCCCTAGAAAAGGGTAAGACACAAAAAACAATCAGAAGATTGTCAAGGAGCTAAAGAAGCGAGTGGACCCTCAAGACCCTCACCCCAGAAGAATCTTGACTCGGAGCTCCTTGTTAGTGCGAGAGGCCTGATTGAGGGTCTGAATTTCGGCGTCGAACCAGAAGCCCCTCTCCTCCGGCGTCTCCATGTTGTAGTTGACAAACACATGCATGCCCACCATGAGTTGGTCCCAGCGCAGCAGGGTACGGGCGCGTGGCCGTATGTTGACCGCTCGCATCTCCACCAGACCGTTCTCGGGGTAGCTGGCAGAAGACCAAAATGGAAAGAACAAATTATATAACATTCGAGGTCAATTTTTTATTTTAGGGATTTTTAATTGCCTTTTAAAAATGGAGAATAAGTAAGTCTATACACTCGATCGGCGTTCACAACGTACGAGCCGTGCAAAAGGCGGCCATGTTTTAACGACGACGCGTTTGCGGCAATTACAGACAAAAGCCGGAGGAGCGGCGAGAGAAAAAGTAATGCTCCCGAGAACGCGGGGGTAACCATGGAAACGCCAGCTTGCAGAATTAATTTGACAGGAATAAAAAAAAAAAAAAAGAGCTTCCTGCCAGATACGAGTCCAATTTGTGTGCTGCCGTAGCTGAAGCACTCGTGCGTTTTTTATCGCCGTCCGCGATTTCCCACTGCGCCGCAACATCTTGCATGACGTATTCTTTGCCACCGAAGAGGAACGCAAGCTCATTATCTCACTAGCAGGTAACAAAGCTCTTAATCCAGAAGCCATCCATTATGATTTTTTTCAAATCACTCATGAACATTACATTTTGAAATTTGTACACGTTTGTTTACAAAATCCATCAAGCCACTTACTCCTCATATTTAATGTGATAGATGAGGTCCTCTTCAACGGATTCCGTCTGCGACGTGGAAGCTCCGTTGCTCTCCGAGTTTAACGTGTTATTCCTGACAGTGTCCGTGCTTTGGCCCGGGCCGAGGGGCTGCTGCCCCTGCTCGCCCTCCAGCTTTCCATTAGTCCTTTTAGGGGGCCGTCCCACCTTGTTTTTGATGGGTCCTTTTGGGGCGCGGGTCACATTTTCTACGCAGGCTTCAAACCAGGCGCCCACGGTCACGTCCCTGCAGTCTACTAGCTCATTAATCTGGAGGGGATAAAGTGATAGCGAATGTTCAAATCAATCTGAGACCTGCAAAACAATAAGAATCCAATGGGGGGAGGCGGTGTCCCCATGCCCCCCCCCTCTAGCTCCGCTAGTGCTCCGTACATAATTACACTGCAAAACAAATAAGTCGACTTACTTTGTACTTCCCGATTCCCGGGTCCACTAGCGTGTTCTTACTGGATGTCGGCGGTTGGGTGTCGCACGGGGGACTCGAAGGCTTGATGCCATTTTTGGTGCTAGCTGAGTTATTCGGGGCGATGGCGTCCGGCTTACTCTCGTCGGCAGTCTCGGCAGTGTCGCTGCGGTCATTGTCTTTATCGGGGGAAGTTTCCATAGCAGCAGGGGAGACCGGAGCGGGGCGGTCGGGGCTTTCGGCCCGAGGGACTACGGAGGCCGGGGCAGGGGTGGAAGTGCACGCCACGCTGGGGGGGTCCTTGGCCAGGGGGCTGTCCGGAGGGTCTGTTTGTGAGCGAATCAGCAGCTGGACAATATCATTGAGACCCACGTTGTAGTCAAACAGTGTCTGTCCATCTTCCATCTTGTAAAAAAAACAAAAACACACATCAATTTTTCCCAATGTGGTTCAGCAGCCATGTTGGATTTGTGATTTTTGTCGTTAATCTATTCACGACGGTGCCGAAACTAATCGCCGAAGCGTATGACAAGAAACGCTTTGACCGTAACCCCGTGAAAACGATAACGCCCGAGGAGCCGCCGTCGTCACACCAAAAACAGCGAGCAGTCTGTCAAGGACAAAGAGGGTACGGCGTCTACATTCGATCATCGCTCTCTGGAGCTTACAGAAGGCGTTAGTACGCTTCGACAAGCACACCGGTGACATCTAAGGACGTGGCTGAATGCGTTGGAAAATAATCCAGCGTTCCATATTGCTACTGATGAGAAACATACGCGTTTGAGAAAATCAAAGTGAAGAGATGCAGAAGGGCATATCCCGTGCTCCTTTTTTTTTTTTTTTTTGCCGAAAATGTTATGAGGGGGAGAAACCGTGGGTTGCCATGACGACCAAATGAGAGCAGGCCCGATATGCTACCCCCACCCGCCCCCTATCTACGATGAACCTGAATGTGTAAAGAATCAAAACTAACATCCGCCTTTTTTTTTTTTTTTTTTGGCAGACTTTGCAGAACGTACTTCATTACATTGACCGCTTACTCGGGTATCGGCCAGCTAGCGCGACTCATTACAGGCGGCAGCCATTTATCTCCAGGTTCATTGTGTGTCGGCGAGCCGAGCGAAGCCGCCGCCGCCGTCCTTCCAGGAAGAGACCATTCGAAGCCTTAGTGAGTCGGGCAGGGGTGGAGGCGTGCACCCCCTCCCTCCCCCCATCCGGGTTTTAATCGTCTGATGAATTTAGCCTCGGTCTTCCATTCACGTCCCCGTTTCACCTTCAGCGGTTAACCGCATTGAAAACACGGGCGAGGTTTTTCAGAAGAAAACCCGCCGCGGAATTGCATCTCGGCAGCTCTCCCTTTCCCCCCCCCCCCCAGCGACTTCATTACCGCAGGCGCAATCTGTGACAGCCCGGTTTTCCAATCACCAGCCCGCTCAACGGTCGACAACACAAAGACACCCGTGGCGTCGAAAAAAATGCACGTCCAGATTTCTCCTCGTGTGACGGAGCCATAGCGTGACCGTGATCCGGCCATGGGTATCTTCTATCATAAATAATGCAGTAGAACACAAACACACGTTGCCTCTGGTATCCTCATTTTATGACTCAGTCCAATGTCACGCAGTGTTCCACTCGGGAACGTCGGATTCTAACGAAGGTTTTGGACGGACTCGAGACACTTGACTTAAGGAAAAGGCTGTAATAAACCACAGCGCAAGGCAACCATGTGTGTGTGTGTGTGTGTGTGTGTGTTTAGTGGAATGAAACAAGCCCTTCTCTCCACAGGGCTAATTTCTCTTCAGTTATTTTTTGCAGGCAGCTTTTCAAACGGCGTGTTACTCATTGTAGCGGGTACCAAAGAAGAATATCAGACAGAAGCTCAAACGGAGACAAGTGAAAAACGACCTGCGGCTCACGTCAAAAACAACCCCCGCCATCCCCGGAAAAAAAAAAAAAAAAAAAAAGCACTTCCTGCTGTGTACGACGAGACCGAGGAGAATTTTTTTTGTCGAATTTGAACTGGTGTTACATGATCCTATTTGTAAAGGTTCTGAGAACGACACAGAAGGGACACATTGAGGGAAATTGACTTTTTAAAATGCAAAGTGGTTTAAATGTGTGTGTTTGCCAGAGGTTTGTCTCCAATGAGAACACCCAGGCCGTGATCAATAGACTTTGAAGAGAGTGCAGGACAGCGACTGGAGTGTTGTTTTCCGAAAGGATTTAATGGTGTGAAACCAGAGCTTCCCCACACGGTGTTGGCGGCTATCCGAAGCGATTTTCGCTTTCGCCCTCCAACCCCTAGCCTGTCTCGGCGAAGAGTGAGTAAAATAGGTCACATTTCCCCAAAACAATGGCGCAGTGCCAATTCACGCCAAAGGGCTTCTATCCTAGAAGGACTGGTTCAACAGTTAATGATACTTGAACCAACGTTCGTAAAAAAAAAGACGATAAACACACAATAAAATCGCTTGGAAAAAAACCCAAATCGACAATACAGGCAACGTTTTCAGAACATCTTTTTTTTTTATTACTCAAATTCATTGTGCAATAAATAAATAGATTAATAAATTTAAATAAGCAAATTTCCTTGTTAGCGTTATAGTTGATCGTGAAATATAAAGCTGTAAAAGTGAATTCATTAATCGACAACTAATCGATTATCAAATTAATCGACAATTATAGTACGAATCAAGTAATCGTTTATAGACTTTTCTTCAACTTATAATGATCCAAATCCACTAATGTCACCCTCTCAACAGTAATTATTCTTTTTTTGTGTAGTAGTCATTCATGGAATTGACGGAATAACCGATAAATAATCGATTCTGAAAATATTCGATAGTGGCAGCCCTAATGAAATGCAAAAGACATTTTTTAACGTAAATGTAAAAATGAGCTAACCAGCGCAGAGTGGCTAGAGCTTTTCCTGAACCTGGAAGCCATTACGACACTTTTCCATTCCACACGGAGGTCAAGCGGCAGAAGAGACAACATTGTATTTCGACTTGAGAGCTTGCTTTGTAGTTGGAGACGAGAAACCGTGTGCAAAGACTCCTCCTGTCTTTGTCTGGTGACTGTCCATGAAGCGTACAAGTCCGAACACGCGCGGCTGCATCAAACTGCCCAAAGTGGGGCCATCGAAATATCCGTGCGTGTGCAATAATCAAAACCGAAGCCTTAAGTAGGTCACGGCAACAGCGCGCGCGTGTGTATGCGCAAATTTGTGTGTTAAGCTTTTCCTACGTGCCAACAATAGAAAACGGCTCACGTTGGTAAAGCAAGAAACATGTGGAACCGTTTAATAAACAAGCCAACCTTTTTTTTTTTTTATTATTCTTATAAATGATCTTAACTGAAAGGCCGCGTGGGCGTGGAGGTAGCAAGGCCGCTTGGACAACAGAAAGTGTGTGCGTGCCTATGTGGCGTGAAAAACGGCAACACGAGATGCCGCAAAGGCAAACACGAGTAGCGCGGCGGCAAATAAAAGACAAAAAAAAGCGAGGGAAAGACTTGCGATGGTGTCGAGAACCCGTGGCGCCTGCAGCGAGCTGAAGCGGGCGTGTGTCTGTGTGTGTGTGTGTGTGAGTGTGGCGGTGGGGGTAAACAAGACGCCATTTTGGAAAGGAATTAAGACAGAGCTTTTCCCGTGCACGGGAGGGCACCATGCAGCTCACGTTGGACTGGGTGTCGCTGGCTCATTCCACGCATTACTTAGCGCTCGGAAATCCCCGAATCAACCCTGCCTGCTCATTTTCCAGCTAGACGGAGGAGGAAGTGCGGGATTTTGCAGTAGCGCAGGCCTAGCCGTCGCCAGCATGGCCAGTAACAACCCCCCCCCCAACCCACAACTGCTTTGTGACATAACCCGGCTAATAATTAAACCGCGGGACAACCGCATGTCTTTTAACGACGTCTATGTTTTTTTGGGGCTATGCAGTATACAGAAAGCTCACTATTTTCGAAGGTTAAGGACAAAAAGCTGCCGTATATGACAAAAAAACACAAACTGAATTTTTTTTTTATGTACATATTTATTCATTTTATTTATTTATATAGCATCATTAATGTAGCATTTTTGTATGTATCTATTTTATTTATTTATAGAATGTCGTGATTTTTTTGTTGTTGAAATTTTAAAAGGTGACGTGATAAAGCCACAGATTTGTTCGCCTAATTGTTTCCAATCTGACTTGTGATTTTTGGAGACTATCATTTGGGAGAATTTTGTCTTTATTATTTCATCTCTGTGTCAGGCAACAAACAGCAGAGTGGAATTATACGTAGGCCACAGTCACCATTTCCTTCATTGGAACCCGATTCCAAAACAGGAAATTGTATGTTAGTCAGTTTCATTCATAAAGGACATTCTTTGCTAGTGATACGCATGTGACTGCAGGAAGTAGCACTCGGATGTAAACAATGAGAGTCCACGCACTGAAAGGTCACTTTCTGTGTCGACCATTGATAATAATTCTGTCGATTTGCACAATTTTGAATTCAACCGTATCTTTAACATGATAAAGCAATTAAACAAATAAATATGGAATCATTTTATGAATGATTAGTTACGGATTCATCGATCAATCATTGCATCTCTGAAATGAGCAAGTATATACGATGAGGCTTGAAAAATTGTGACGCTTTCCTAAGTTGCGAGCCGTTGCCTGCTGAATGCGTGAAAACGTGCGGCCGATCTTTTCTATGCCTGCATTCCTCCACGTTTGAGCCACGAGAGCACTGCCTATCCGCTTAAAGTCTCTCTCGGCGAGAGGTTTTCAATCGCCACCGGCTAGCTTGCAAGCTAACAGGCCTAGTAATAAGAACTAAGTAACTTCCTTTTGCACCGGATAACCACTGATGCGAACAAAGGCGTGCAAGTTAGTGGGGGGATGGGAGCCACTCGCCAACGTGCGTCAATGGGCGCCATTTTATCCATGTTAAAAAAAAAAAAAAAGGCAAGGTGAGAAACAGTTTAATGATACATCTCCTCAATTTACTACCACATTCGCAGTCTTCCTAATCCCTCAAATTACAAAAGGATCTCTCAATTTACTTTACAGCGTCTTTAAGTACATTATCGAATACAATATAGAAAAAGTAGAAATAAAATGGCTGTTCTCTAATTGACACCTAACTAATAGACCCCTGGTGTTGTGCAGTTATGTAGATAAATCCCCCCGGCCACGATCCAACGCACTAAAATACGATATATCAACCTCATTTAGCTACGTGACACTAAATAAAATCCGATTGAGAGCTAATGTTGTTGCCAACGAGTGTGTTTGAGAGCTGTGTGCAGATTTTATGACACATAACAATGTGCTAGTAAAATTATGAAAGCTCTGAAGAGCTGTCATAAAATAGCTGATGTTGTTGTGTTGTTGTTTTTTTCCGTATTGGCTTCAGTCAAAACAGAAGTGAAGATGGGAAAGTCAACAAAATATCCTTGCGGAAATGTTTTAAATGCGGAATACACAGCATACAAGTTCTGATGCTCTAGTAGGCTTTTCCTGTGATTTGAGTTTTTAATGTGGTGACAGAAGAAATACGACTAGTTTCTCAAGGCGCTCACCAGGTCCAAACTAACAGGTCAGCGTGAGATAGTGAGTGTGCCCGAAAGTTTACACCTCGTGGGTCAGAGTCTCTGGGCAAGATGACCTGATCTGGCGCAATGGTTTCTTTTTGTACAAATGCACAAGTTGAATCAAATAAATTATGTTGGTCTCATTTTTACGTCACGTAAAACTGTCCATTGATCATGGTTGTAGACTTTTTTAATTCATTCACTAATTGACTGCAAAATTTCTCTGGATGTTCAAACATTCACTCTTTGAGTGGTCATTTAATTTCACACTATGAAAAAAAAAGCAACCAAGACCTTTCGAACTAACACACGATTATTTGCCAATGTGTAAATCTGCTGCAGTACGGCACCAATTACTGCAGAGGACTTACTCAATATCAGATAGGTTTGCTTTTTGCCTTAAGTATCGGTGGTTAGTATCGACAGCTTCCACCAGTAACTGTTACCTTAAATCAGTACCTGTCCATTCCTAAAAAAAAAAAATTTTAAAAATCAATTGTACTTACAGTAAGTGCTCTTTATAACTTTTTTTTTTTTTTACTTTTATAAAGACAGTTCACTCAAGTCTCCGTTCTTGTACTTAAGCACAGAGGGTGAATACGTTTTCCACCTGTGTTTCAATCATGCAAACATCAAATGGGAAAGACCTCAGTGGATGCTAACATGTGCAAAGAGCGTTGGAGAAGTGGGTGGTGCTCTCCTTCCTCTCTCTCTCTCAGTCTACCGCGTCAATGTAAACAAACATGTCCACGGCGCATATTGTGTGTGCAGAGGGACTCCCCAAAACAACGACGTGACCGAGAGGACCATTCTTGAAAACGGGGAAAGAGAGAGAGGAGAGAGCGAGAGGGGTTGTTCTTGCGCAACAGCTATTGGCGAATTCCTATCAAAACAGGAAGCCATGGAGCCACTGTCACTAGTTTGTAACAACATGAAAATACATTTGTGTAAAAGATGAGTGTTGCGTGATGAGCACGGGCACCCCTTACCTGCTTGCCCCGGTAGAAGAGGCGCTGTTGCTGCGGGCTCACATTGAAGATGTCCCGTATTTTCACGCGGAGGGTTTCGATTTTGGTCAGCCTGGAGAGATCGTCCACGGTTCGGGTCTCCTTCCCGTCTATGGTGCGGACCTGGATCCACATCGTCGCGCCACCCCCTGTTTTTAATACGTCTCGACAAAAACGAGCGGTTGAATGTTATTCTGTGAAGAATGTTGATTTCTTAAAAAGGGGCGCGGTGGTTCAGACGGACACAATCCGAGTCTCCATCGCGCTTTTTCCGCAGCAGAGGCAAAAAACATCGGCCGGAGGACTAGTGTGTGCTGTGGCTCGTGCGGATGGTGTTCCACATGAGGTCGCGGCGCCAAGCGAGTCTCGCGAGATCTCACCCGCGAGACCTACCACTCGGTTGTTAAAGGCGCAGCTCACAACAACAACAACAAAAGCCCTCACCACCGGTCTGATGAGGAAAAGTTAAATCTGTACTAGTGATTCGAAGCCTGAACATGTTTTCAGCGATGATCTTGTACATCTACAATGATACCCAGAAACAAATCTCAAAATTAATTTCCCCATCGTACAGGTGACGTTAAAACCGTTATCTCTTTTGGAGAAGAACATTTCTGAAAGCTTAGCGGGTGATCTCCATAAGCTTCTAGCGACATCTACTGATCGGAAAGAGTGGCTTGTGGCGCGAGTTTGACTTTTAACAACGTATAAAAGCCTTTAATGTTTGCATTTAATCAAGTTTATGCATTAAATTTAACGCTGTCAACAATTAACCCAGATAAAGGATGTTCGTTCTATTCCAAAACTACGGTGGCCGAGAAGCAATAAATGGCGAATGACCCAAAATTTCTCTTCGCTTTTGACGTCACTGAAATAAAGTCTGCTTGTTCATCCCTCGCAGGAGAGAATTGATTTGTCTCCATAAATTGCATTTTTGTCATGCCCTCCTCGCTGTCTACTTTCAAAGCCCCCCGCCCCCCGATTTAGTTAGCCCCGACGGCTAGTCCCAATGAAATGCCGTCTTCTTGTCGGGACTCACCAGCGAGCGTTCGCCCGGCTAATTACGCCGCGTTAGCTTTTAGCATTAGCCATCAGCGCACTGTCACTGACATCACTCGGACATGAGTTGTCGTACTCAAAAGTTTACTTTTCACCCAAACGACGTTTAATGGCGTTACGTCGCGACCATGGAGACCGAGCGGAGTAACTGCAGGCCGAGTTTGGTGGACAATAGCTAATAGCTAGCTAAAGCAAATTGAACGCTTTTCTCCTTGGGAAAAAAAAGAAGTAGGCTTGCAGTGGGATTTTGTAGCCGCGTATAAAATGTTAAGGTATGTTTTCTGTTTTAATGTGTTTGTGTGTTTATCGTGTTACGTAGCGCCAGCTTGAGAGAGGAAACTTTTGTTTACTTTCTAAGCTAACTGCTAAATCCAAGCGCGCTCAAGTGGAAATAAACCAAAACAAAAACTTGTGGTGGGTGAATAAAATGTACAAATGTCAGCTGTGAGACCTCACATGAGGATTGATTGTGTCATGGCAGTGATATAAAATGGCAGTGTTTTGAATTGGAATGACAGGCACGAGCATTAAATCTCTTTACTTGGCAGTCATTTTGATATCAACATCAGAATAATATTTATTGGTCAAATTTGTGCAAACCTTTGCCAGAGATTGACAAGTCAGTCTTGATAGGCACCATCTTACCCGTGACCCTGAACTGTTGAGGTCACGGTTGAGCGGCATAGAAAATGGCTGGATATGTCAAAACATATAAGAAATTCAACTAATTCTGACTTCAAGTGTTTACAAATGCATAGGAAAAAAACATTCTAACAGATCTGTTGGAATGTCAAGCTTCTTCGTTGTTATAATTTAACGTGTGTATCTCCATGACAAAACGTGTTTATATTTATGGTTATTATCTCCAACATTCCCTATCTCAGCAGGAGGATGGTTGACGGCTGTAAACACCCTGCAGGCTTTCATCTCTAAGGGTTAGGCCAAGTCATGTCTTCAAGTTCTGCATGGACAAGGCTCGGTGCTGATGACATGGACCTCGACACGTCCGAGGACGGTCTCAGCAACGGTGCCTCTGTCGCACCCGGGGATCACCCGGCGACCAGCAACGACGGCATGTCCGACTTCTCCACCAGTGACATCTCACTCCCCGAAGTCTGCGTCACCACCAACTTTGAGGAGACAATGAGCCATGAAGTTCATCAAGCTTATAGGATCTTTTCTGGCTTTCTCCTGGACAAACACAAGGCAATTGCCGGATTGTTCCTCCACGCCGTGGGGCATCAGGAGGCCCAGTCCGGTGTCGGTGGCGTCTGTGCCTCGGGTCAGGCGAGGCTCAAGCAGTCCATGTGCTTGCGGAGGATAGAAGAGAAGTTCATCAACCTGGAGTATCATAGCATAACAGAATTTGTGGCTGACTTCAGGCTAATGTTGGAGAACTGCTACCGCTACCACGGCGTGGACCACTGGCTCTCCAAACAGGCTCAAAAGTTGGAGATCATGCTAGAACAGAAACTCACACTACTGTCCAGGTACACCATTTTTTTTCACTGCACACAGTTCAAGTCAAATGATTTTAAACATTCATAATAGATGTGTCAAAGTTATTTTGAACTTTGTGAATGGTTGTCTAAGTGTGATCTCCCGCTATCTCCATCTCTCCAATGAGGACTCTTCGTGAGAAGACTACTTTGGCAGTGACCTCCAAGGGGCGTTTTGGCCCGGAGGAGGAGCGAGCTCCAGCAGGAACCTCCACAAGGAGGCGATCTTCATCTCGAAGCTTGGCGACTATCACTATGGGTGGGCATGAGTCGGTCATGGTGCAGGCCCTCAGGATGGAAGAGCAACAGAGGGCAAAGGAGGAGAAGAGGTAAGCAGATCCCAGCTCTAATTAAATAGGTCAACACATTTTTGGGGGGGAAATAGAAATGCAAATAAAGAAAGATCATTTTCCAGGCAACGTGAGGTGGAGAAAAAAGAAGCAGAAGAAATGTCAGCCAAAGCGGTGGAAGAGTGGGAGCAGACTTTACTGACGCAGGCGTCCCCTCACACGATTGACACCCTGTGGGAACTCCCCGCCATCGGCCACTTCCTATGCCTGGCACAGACGGTGCTCAACCTACCAGAGATTGTCTTCTTCGAACTGGAGCGCTGCCTGCTGATGCCCCGCTGCAGTAGTCTCCTCTCCAAAATAATGTCATCCCTCCTGTCCCCATGCCAGCGGCGAGCCACCTTGCACCGCCGACCAGCTCTACCGTACCGCCGTTGGGAGGCGGAGCTCAGGCAGCGCGTCAAGGGCTGGTACCGGAGTATCGGGGGTGCTCGCGATCAGCCGGCTCGGGCCGAGCAACTCGGACTTTGTCACCAGTTTTTCCACAACTTGGGCGAGGCGAGTTCCTTGGAGGAGAAGCCGTTCCACTCGCTGCCCATCTGCCAGCGAGTGTGGCTCCTCAAAGGTTTATGCGACCACGTGTATGAGACCCAGAAGGATGTTCAGGATGCCGTGCTGGCCCAGCCCATACATGAATGCAGGGAGTCCATCTTGGGCTATGACAGCAGGGACAACGCCTACATACATTTCCCCCATTTCTGCGGGGCAGACTTGAGGATTTATCGTCAGAGCCCCAGCGCACCGCCTGCTTTTCCTTTCCCTTCAGCGTTGGCGAGACGGCTCGATCTACACGTCGAAGATACCGACGTGCCGAAAGACACCTCTGGTGATTTGGGGAACACATTGAAGTATTTTGTCAAAGAAAATGGAGACGGACAGGAACACAAAGAGACGTTTCGGCTTGTAAAGAAAGAAGACCTGAGGCGTCAGTCACTGTCGTCAGACTCCAGTGATGAGTTCAGCCAAAATTGGCGCACTAGCTGCTTTGTTTCAAAAAGACAATTAAAACAAGAAACTACCGAATCGGACCGACAATCCACAACACTAAAAGAAGGCCTTTCTTTGGGTTCTGTGCGTCCTATTCATGAAGAGACTCCAAATCCTTGTCTGAATGTAGGGGAACACACCTACACAGGTAGGTCACCCGCTCGCTGCGCCGACACCACCGATTCACCCAGCAAATCGTCCGGGGTCAAAACGGAAGGAGAAAACCAGCCAACATCTCCCTGTTTGAAATGTCGAACTCTCCGATCGGTGCGGCGAGGTTGCAACTGCCCGCCTATCCAAAACACCAGCGATGAAGACGAGGTCCGCGATAGAATGTGGTCTAAAAAAAAGAAATGCAAGAAAAAGCGAGGAAGGGGGCGGCCACGGCAGGGGCAAAACCTTGAGGCAGCTGAATCAGCATTACAGGGAATTAGCGCCAGCGTTCAGAGGAAAGATAAAAGGAAAAAACAGAAAGAAGGTAACAAAAGGAAGGTTGTGCACGTGACTTTTTCTGTTGGGACTATTGTGTTTGTGTTCTTGACTTGATCAGCTGATTTTTTTTCCATTAGGAAAAAAAGGTGAATCTGCAAAGAAAATTAAAGACGAACCTTCCGTTGAGCCGGCGTTCAAGGTAATCAAACACAACAAAGGATTTTTTATTTATTTTTTTTTAAAAAAATTTCGCTGTTTGTCGTTACTGCAGTATTTATTTTTCCTACTCTTTCTTAATCTTCCACCACAGTTGGTTTGCACCAGTTTGCAAGAGTTGCGTGAGCTCATCAGCAAAATCGAAGACGAGCTTGACGACCTGGAGAGCACAAAAAATAAATTGGTAAGCAGACCGAGTCGTTTGCGGTTCGTACTTGGCGTGAGGAAAATCATAATATGAATCTAGCCATTGTTTCTTGTTTGCATTTCAACCGGCAGGATCGATGGTTTTTAAGAAAACAATCTGTGAAAGAGCTCCACTGCACTCTAATCAGACTACTGAATGAGCTCTCACCCTGGGAACCAAAACTCGTGAAGGCCCACCAAAGAAACCGGTATAATGAATGACTATCAATAAAAAATAAAAAAAAAAACATTATCAACAATTATGCTTCCTGTCCAGGCTTCGATTGAAGAAGGAGTTTGATGATTTCAAGAAACATCCAGAGTACAATAACTTTATTCGAGAGGAGTGTTTGTCATCATCATCCTCGTCATCTGAAGAAGAAGAAGATATTCCTTTGTTTGATGGCCAGCGAGGCTCAGAAGATGAAATGGAACACGTAGTTCCGAGAGGTCTCTGGACCGGAGGTAATCGTTTTTACTGTTGGATCTGGCATTTCACTCTCAGCATTTAAAAAGAAAAAAAAAACTCTATGCATAATTGTCTTATTGGGTAGTTTCTATCTTATTTCTATCTTTAATTTATTTCAGCAAGCACTAAGGACTTGGAAGCGGAATCTGTTGGTGAGAGATCACCCACCTTTGGAATCAACCAAGAAACTTCTGAACAATTGTCAAGAGTTCAGGCTGACAGCAATGTCACCACTTTTTCCCCCCCGGACATTGATACAAAGTCTAAATGTGAAATTATTCAGTCCGACACCGACTGGGTCGCGGCGAAGCCGGTCCTTCCTTCATCGGCATCCAAACTTCAAGTTGTCCACCTCAGCCCCGGACTTCCCAAAGGGTACACGCCCATCCCCACCCTGCTTGCCAAGAGCGTAGGCAACAAAGTGACCTTATTAAAACGACCTGTCGATTACTCAGGGCTCAACAACACTGATAGACAAACCAAGAGACGATCAAGCACCTTGTCTTCATCTACATCGGCGATTTTAAAACCACATCCACAAACGACTCAATCCATTTCAGAACAAAACTCACTAGGTCAACGTGCAATTCGACAAACCGCAACGGTCAAAGTGTCGGCAGCACCGCCCGTGACAGATTGGGCTAAATCAAGTCAGACTTTATTGCAAACTCCTCTCCAAGTTGCGTCGAATGTTCCTGAAGGCCCGGACCAACTTGTCAGGCAAGGGGGAAGCAAGTCAGTGCAATCTGTTCTCGACTACGGCAGACAGGAGAAGATGATGCCGCCGCAGGTGGTCACGGTGCCTTCAAAACATGTCATTGAAAATTCCAAGGAGCAACAGTCAACGGGACCTATGTACCTGTCCACCAGTGTGTCTGGTTTTACAATTCCTGACAATGTTCAGCCAGCGGCTCCTTCGAAGGATGTCCGGACAGTGAAGACCCCTTCCCTTTTTTCCCCGCCTTGCCAGCAGCACAAGACCCAAAACATAAGTCCTTCATCCATAACGTCGACAAGCACCTCGGCTTCGACTTCGCCCCCTGATCTTCCGGAACATAAACAGGAACTTAAGACAATATGCATACGTGATTCACAGTCCATCCTCGTGACCACGAGAGGAGGCAACACGGGTATTGTCAAAGTCCAGACGTCATCTGGCCAAAATGCACTTGATGGTTTGTCCACCAGTCCCATCATCACCATTTCACCTCAGTTTAAAGCTTTCCTTGTGTCCAAAAGTGCTGAGGCGTCTTCTATCCCCTTTCAGAAAAATTCTACCCCCACCACAACAGTCGCCCAATCGCAGAAGCAGGTTCCTTCAGTATTCAAGTCCTCTGCCATCACAAATCTTACAGATCCAAGAAGTTTGACTTCAGTAGTTCCGGTTCCAGGAAATTCAGATGTTTCAACAATTACAAGAAACATCTACCACCCTTCGCAGACATTAGCAACCCATTCTCTGGTGGTAAAAAATACTGCTGATGTTACGGCACAAGCCGAGGTATCAGGTCAGTCCGCTTTGAAGCGACCCAACACAGAGGAGCAACCCAAAGTTGCAAAATTTATCCTGGTTAATCCCTCGTCCTCCTCCTCTCGTGCCTGTACTGTAGCGGTTCCGAAAGAAACATCTCCAAATCCGCCGATTGCTTCAAGAGTCGTAGTCATCAACCAAGCCTCCGTGACAGCGTCCGGTGCTTTAATGGGAAGTGTTATAACGCAGTCCAAGACAGCTGGCGCGAAAGGACAACAGATAACCACGTCTTTATCAAGTCAAACTCAGAAGATGGGACTAAGCCCCGGTTTTGACTCAAATGCATCGTCAAAGGGAAAGAACGTTACGCTTCCAACAGGTGGGTTAGATTTACGTTGCGTTGATTTGGGTCATCGTGAAATGTCGTCATTAGAATCTGTACAGTAACCAATCATTCAATGGATTCTGACCATGAGGTTCTTATGTAAACTTGTGTGTCCATAGGTCTTCAGATCCAGTTGTCGGGGATGACGACAACCATCGGACAGAGCATCGGTGCCCTGTCGCGTTGCACAACGGTATCTGTCTCGGATACCGCGCGCTCACCGGCAACCACCTCTCAATCAAAGTCAAATACCGTCACCAGTTGTCTTAGCCAACTTGTGGCTAATTCCACCCTGACCAGAACCTCTCAACCCCAGTCCTTCACAATAACCTCGGAACTGGGCTCTTTGATTTCCAACTCCGCTCCTCATCCCGCAGCGAGTCGATTGAGCGGCCACACTCCCGCTCAGCTAACCTCCACAACTGTACAAGGCAACCCGAAACCAAGCGCTACGGCCACCCTTGCTCAACAGCCCTCGCATATGCTAGCTCAAGAAGCTAACCCAATGGTAACGCCCCTTCAAAAAGCTCTCAATCAAACCCAATCCGATCTCCCCTCAGCAGTCACCAACTGTACGCAATTCGTGAACTCTACCCAGCAAAGGATCGTCATCAACACTTCGAAGCCCCTCGCCGCCGGCACGCAGATCCTCCTGAATAATACGTGTTTTGTTGTTCCTCCCCAGGGTTTAGCTCCAGGTAGCCACGTGCTTATTATCTCTAGCCCTTCTCCACAGAAAGTGCCTACCGTTAGTAGTATCGGATCAGCGACACCTTTGCAAGGAGCAAGTCCAAGTCCAACAAGTCCTCAAGCAACAATCTTACCCAAATCCCAAACTAGGTTACCCGGTGTCCCAGTGGTGAATTCCCCTTTCGCAGCATGTACCCCTGCTGTTGGTTCCACAAGCTCGCAGGTTTGGACCCCGGCATCACCTGCGCTCCAGCTAGCCAAACAATCAGCCCACGTTTCCACAGTCCTAAGTGGAGGCCTCGGTGTTGCCTCGGGACTTTCACCGCTTGGTGTTAAACGTCCCGCCGCCATTTCCCCTGTAAACGCACCAGCTTGGTCATCTTTGCCCAGCCCGCTCACCCCTCCCCACTCCATCTCAGACACAAGCAGAGACTCGTATCCAACATCTACACTTACAGCGTCCACCATTCAAGGTATCACCTCGATCTGTAAGCAGGCACCGTCAGTCATTCATCAACCAATCAAAAGCACCATGGATGCTTTGGAAACGGCATACATGGTCACCTTATCCCCACCCCCCGCCCCCTTTCAACCAGTCACGCTGCTGACCACAAACCCCATCGGCCTAACCAATCAGACACTGGTTCCGCCCTCTTTGCAGAAATCCGCTTTAGGTATGGCAAACAGCGTAGCGAAAAAGCTGCTGATCAGTCCCGACGGCGCCATTTTGAGCTCCGTCCCGTGCCAGGCCCAGGCGGCTGAGCCAAAACCCACCGCTCTGATTCTCACCCCGAACAGCTCCGGTGGCGCTTGGCATCACCAGCTGACACCTAGTCAACCAAATAACTGAGACCACCAGTCTGGAATGTTCATGCAAACGTTGGGTCAGACCCTATGGTTGGACTATCAAATACTGTTCCTATGTTCTTTTTTTTTTTTCTTGTTTGATAACTACTGAGGTTAATGAATGATCTGTGTTTTGGACTTCATGGCCAGTAATGACAAGTGGGGAAAAGGAGGTGAAATGGATTTCATATTTGATGGTACTTAGTACTTTAAAAGCCAGCTTTTTGATAAGGTTCATTGGAACAACTTGCTACTACTTTAAATGTGTCATGAAACATTTGTTGGAGTTTGAAAAACGGTTTTGCAATTGTAGGAAATGTTTATAGACCTTGTTGGATTTGTACTACGTTCGAGCACTTGTCAAATGTTTTGCAGTCACTTTGTATTTATTTTCTACCGTATAGATTTGGAAACTTTTTTTTTTTGCTCGGTTCATTGAACAAATGTTGAGGTCAAAGCGTGGAAATAAACAATTCATCTGTGCCCGTTGGTGGGAGTGTTTTTAATCCTGGTTTGAAACCACATGATACATTGTGTCAATATTAGACACACAAAATGAACAGTTAGATTTGTGGCGTCAGATGGACTCGTGCTTTATTCTCGTCTGGGCGTCGGGTTAGTTGTCCTGATTTTAGGGTGAATAGGGAGGAGGCATTGGCCCTGAGGAGATCTTTTCGTAGGCTGGAGGAGCATTCGGCATCTGGAGAAGTCAAGACAAGCAGTGTGTAATGTAACTGAATATTATTTGTGATGACATTTAAGTGTGTGACACTCACCGCAGATCGTAGACTGCCAAAGTCAATCAGCGCCATTTTGTTTTCTGCAGAAGGTCCAGCCTCGGAATATTGGCCTCCCGTGTAAGTTGGTGACCCAGACCTGGAGCTCTGCATCATAAGATGTGATGAGGTACTTCACACTTTTTTTTTTTTTCCACCCTAAGATTTTGATGATTACAATGAAGGCCTCACCCTTATTTTTTTGTAGCCACCCCTCCTCTTAAAGTACCAACAGCCCAGGAGAAGAAGCGCAGCCAGGATGATGACCAGCAGAATAATACCGACCGCCCTGTACAGTGCACACAACATCACTAAGACACTTTTTGTTTCACAACCCACTTTTGCACATATATTTATGGCTGTAGAACAGTGATTCACAACTTTTATTGAGTCAAGCCACATACAAAAAAATGTTGATGGCAATCACCTCAAATGAAATATCACAAAAGTAGAAAATAAATCATAATTTTGCCTCATATTAGTTCATTAATGGGCTTAGTCTGTTTAGTTTTACTCTAACGCCGTTACAATGTGAATAAATGCTGCCCTCTAGTGGAAGACCGTTTAATTGTTCTGCTTTTCACTGTCACTGGCATATTATTTGTTATTATTTGTAGTAAAGAAATATTTTGGGCTCAATTAGGCGAAATTAGATGATTACCAAATATCACAATTTTAGGAATCACAGCATTATTTGTTGATTAATGCCAGCAAATTGTGAGTTTTAAAGGCTGCAAAATGTTGGATTAAGTAGGACATACTCTTCAGCTCTGACAAATCCTCGTCGGCTGCTGGCAAAATAGATGTTGAAGTCTCCTCGAGGCATTCCGTCTGTGCGGTTGCAAAGCATTAAGCTGCGATAGACGAGGAAACAAATCATAGCATGCTCAAATCCTAATTGTTCAAATAAATGCAAAGTAAAACATAGCTGACACATACTGGAATTTTACAGAGGAAAAAAAACTTTGCTGTAGTTCTTTGCTTTGAGCTATTTCCCACATGTCTATAAATTAATTCTAATAGAATAAAATGAAATGCATTTTTTAATTATTATTATTATATTGCGCTGCATCGTCCCAAGGAATGTTTGACCACTTTATTGAGCTAAATGAGAGGCAAAAAATATTTCAAACATCCCCTGCCGAGGACAAAGTACAACCACAATCATTCAAATATTGTTCTTTATCCGTCTTAATATAGATGGTGTACCTAATGTAGTGCACTGAGTCACCTTAATGAGGGTCAAATAAGGTTAAAAAAAAAAAACTTGACAAGGAAGCATCATTAAATGGAGATAATCAACTTACAACATGGCTATCACAATAAAAAAAGGACCAAACATCATCTTACCAAATTGGATAATTCAATTGCAGACGAACGGTCCTCTTCCTCCGCGGTTTACAGAGTCAGGCCCGTCACTACTCCCCCGTCTTATTTCTTGTTTCACCCTCCCAAATTCCTTTTACCTCCAGGGGAAAGAAAAGGGGGGGAATAAGGGCTGTAAAATCCTCATGACGGTCACGGGTTAGAGGCTCATGGATAAAGCCATTGAAGCGGCGTAATCACCATGAAACCCCTGCGGACTTGAACGTAACATGATTATCCACTCGTGAGACGGAGCTGGAAGTCAGCTGGTGGTATTTTTTTTCTTTTGTATTTGTCTCAAACTTTTTTTCAAGCACCTTGAAAAATACTTGACGCTCCAAATATGACAAAAATGACCAACATTGAAATACAATAACTTGAAATAGAAATCTAAATCATGATTCATCTGAAATGCATTGAAACCTAAACTAAAATGTATAAAGCAATCAATTCGTTTAAGATTAAACACAAATGTCCGTGCTAAGAAAGTTAAACGCAACGGAATTCATTACATACCACTAGAGGGAGCCTATGTACTTCCTTGATGCAGTTCTACTTTCATCCAGTAGGAGCTGCTGCTGGCCGAGGTTTTAATGTGAATAAAAGCATAAAATATCGACCTATCAGACTGGAATCGGTACAGAAATGATTGTAGTAAAACGATGAAAGAAATACCCAGTGTGAATTTGTTCAAAAGGAAGCTGGGTCCCGCTTTATTGCTCAGGCTGCACTACAGCGTCTATTCACAGGCGCGATCCCACTACTGAGCGGCACGGGGGCTTTGACCTGCTCCGTTTCCGACCTGGGCCGGTGCACCCCTCCTTAGACGACCTGGTGGTCCCGAGCTCCCTCAGGAGCACCATATCGATACCGAGCTTAGTGCGGACACCCGATCGACATAGTCCGATGCAGCTCAGAACTCCTGAGCTCAAACGATCCGCCAGCCTCAGCCTCCCGGTAGCTTGGATTACAGGCGCGCGCCACCGCACCCGGCGAGAAACACACATGCTCATTGGAGTTTTGTCTTTTACTAACGTGACGTAGTTTAGTGACGTATACACCCGGAAGTACTCAGCAGCCCCGTCGTGTGGTAACTAAAGGGAAAAACATGTGCGATGATAGTAATACGTATATGAATGACATGATAAATGTCATGGGAAGAAAAGAAAAAACATCCTCGTTCCTTCAGTTTCTTATTCAATTGTGAAAGGAATACAGAATTAGATTGACACGTAATAATTTAATTGACAGGTAACCAGAAATATTATTTGTATGATACATATCTACACTATGTTACGGTATTAAATTGAAATGGTGCGTCTCAAACATGATTTTAATTATGGATGCATTTTAGTTCCTCTCTTTCAAGCATCTTGCTCTCACGGAAAAATTCCTCTTTGTTCTTATCTATATGCATTGAATACACAAATGTTTACAATCGTAACTTGACTTCCAATAATTTCCCAGTTCATTCGTGCATTAAATATAAACTATTAGAAAAATATAATCCCTTCCTTGTTCCAATTCATTTCACGGATGAATCACCAGTTATTTACGAAAATCCCATTTTATTTTTGGAAGTCTTTTCCCAATCCCCTGCTTGTTAGTCGACTGCTTTTGTTGGGGGGAAAACAAAGTTTCTTGTTTTAATGAGCCTGATTCTTTTGCAGAATTTCGTTATTGGTGTCTTTTCTTGTCAGTCTTTATCTGTATTGCTAGTCTTTCTGTCAGGCTGTCGTCCCTGGTGTGTCTCCAAGTGGCGGCGGTGGTGGATGAGAGTGGGGGTTTCCGTGGGTCCCCCTGATCCACCACCCCTCCCGGTCCCGGAGGAACTGTTCGGACGGCGGGACGGAGAGGGAGCTAGAGTCTCCTCTCTCCAGCTGCCATCCGACTGCTGCTGCTCCTCCCCCTCCGCCACCACCACCTCCTCCTCCTCCAACGGAGCCACTTCTTTCTCATCACATCCCGAGATAAATAGGAGCGGATTTAAATCTTTTCACATACAAGGGCTCCATCGCCACCCCGTGGAGGCCGCCTCATCGTGTACACCAGGCGGCCCTTTGGACGGTCGCTCTCCGACGCAGCTAGACGGGAGAAGCTCCCGGACGGTGATTTTGTGCTTTTGTACCCCCTTCAACGTTTCCTCCCTAGTGGTCGGGTCGGGGTTACGCTTCCTCCTCTGGCGAGATACGCCAGGTTTTGTGAGGAGGTGGAGATGCGACGTTGAAAGGCCACTGCCGAGCAAGCGAGGTGAAAACCCCGAGACACCCACCCGAGCCTGGCCGAGAATTGCAGGGCTAAAGCGGCTAGCTGGTTCCGATCCGGTGCCCGGGGGGGGATGCAACTTACGGGCTAGACCTAGCCAGCTAGCCCAAGCTACAGCTCCAGGATGTTGCTAGTCGGCTAAGCGACTTACTTTTTCGGGCACCGCTTATATTATACGTCCACTACGACATTTTAAGTCACAATAAACAACTCGTTACGCACTGTCAAGCGGCGTTAAGGTGAGATACTGTCGCCATTGTGGGCTCGGAGCGTCCCCCGGTTAAAGCCTCAGTGTGACGGCGTAACAAAAGACAGGAATTGAGACATGGTTTGGTGGATTGGCCATCCTTTCTTGTTTTGTTGTTAGCACGGACATGCTAAGCTAACTCGAGACACTGAGGTAAAATTCTTCACTTATCGCTTATTACCGTATTATACGCGCTACCAGGTTCCTCTAAGTTTATATTTTGTGGAAGGCTACTCAGTGGAGCTTACAGAAGGATGAAAACGCTTATGATAGCAGCACCTTCTGGGCCAGATATCCAAGTTACCAAGCAGGCTAGCTTGGAAGGCCCTCATACACTGTTACACGTAGAAATAACACAAACTAGTAATAATCATTGTTATTACACTCTAATAACACAGGGTATTTCTGAAGTCACTATGTACACTTGTCTTTTATCAGCCCACGTTTCAATTTAGAATACATGTGTACCACCAGTCCATAATTTTTACATTTATGATTGATTGTCGTCTTCTTAAAAAAAATCCTCTAAAATATCAATGCTCTTTTTTTTCCACTCTAGCATTTTGGAGATGTGAGGAACGGGAAGCCCCTTGGTGATATCGAGCAGCATTTTGACTTCATCTTCAGTATGAATGGTGATATGCCTCATGTTCCCATCACTACTCTCGCCGGAATTGCAAGCCTCACGGACCGTAAGTGCGCTTCTGGCTCTTTCCAAAGTGACATTTAATAAGCATTTGTGGTCTTTTTTTTTTTCAAAAATAATTTTCTACGCTACCGTTCAAAGTTTTGTCATCTCACCCCGGCCGGCTCCCCTTCCCTCACCTACATAGTGTTGAACCAACTTCCACTACCCTCACCTCTCCCTGCCACCACTGCCAAGAGTCTGCTCTACAATGGACGAATCTCCGAAGAGGTCAACAGCCTGTTGGTGTGCCGCGACGACAACCTGGTAACTCAGCTGGCGCACGGCCTCAACCAGGTGTCCACGGAACACATGTGAGTATCTGGTATTACTGTTTTGTGGAGGGGATGACTAGGATGAACATGTGGGTAAAAAGCAGAACACAATTTGTTCCCTGGTCAGAAATCACAATTGTAGACCATCTGCATTGTGTGACCGTCGTCTTCCTCTTTGTGTACTTTACAGAGAGCTGAAGGACAACTTGGGGAACGATGAACCCGAGGGTGACATGCCTGTGCTCCTACAAGCTCTGCTGTCCAGAAACCCCAAAATATTTCGGGACAAAAGTATGACGTCTTAGATAAATCGAACACTATTTTGTTAATTTTATTTTTGTGAGCTATTGTCGCTATTCTATTTCTCTCAGGTGTAATCCAGCAACCAGCAGTACAACAGTATAAGATTTCTCCAAACCAGGTGCACAGGAGTCCAGCACCAAATTATCAGCAGTCTCCAGTCACTCAGCGGACTTCTGGGTAAGAAAACAAAATAGCGGATCTGCCACAATGTCTTTGGAACTTAAAATGACCTTATTTGACTTCACAGATGCTTCAGCTCGCCACAGTCTGGGTCCGGAGCGCGGTTCATATCACAGCAGCAGCATTCAAACAGCCCCATCCCCAGTCCCTACACTCCTCAAAGTCCTGCTGATTACATGCAATACAGTCCTCCCAGTTACTCTCAACACCAGCAGACACAACAAGGTGCTGCCCCCTTCCTCCATAAAAATCGACACAATGGTTCAATCACTAACTAGCAATCACTCAAATTTACTTTATGTTTCAGTTGGCGGTAATCTTAGGAATCTTCACCACAAGGTGTCAGGACAGCTTTCGAGCAACACATCCAATCATCATGCCAAAGCAGGCTCGGATGACGACTATGTCAACATTGCGCACAGACTTGGGAATGAGGTATAGAAAAAAAATGGAGAACAATTAATTAATGAGAGAGTATAAAGGCCAGCTTGAAAGAAAATTACTCGACGAGGTTACGGGAATCAAAGTAGTGTTTTTAGACAAAATTGTGTATTTTTTTTTTCATTTGAATTGAAGTTTCTTGTAGTTAACAAATAATTGAATCGTACCATTTTTGAGGCCTTTAATACTTTTCTTGACATCAATGCTGAAACACATGAACCGTTTTGAATTTTGACAGGAAAATGAGCACTCCATGATGGCCGCCTTGTTTCCTGTCAAGTCACCGCAATCTGTGTGTTCCCCGGATGAGAACGAACCATCTAAATGTACGTTGCCCTAGAAACCATCAAAGTAGACGAAATACCGAGAAACCTTTGACATCGCAACACACTGCTTGATCTCCCAATAAATACATTATTATTGTTTAGTTATTATTTGTCTTCATTCTGGATTAAATGAATCATATTTATGAAGTAATATGTAATATATGCAACTGTCATTCAATTGGACAAATAAATGAAGTCAATCCAATAATAAGGGATATTTTTCCAGAATTTCCACCTTTCCATTATTTTCTTGTGTATCAATAGGGTCCAGATCTCTGCTCATTATGCAGTCGCCTCCTTCCGACGTCCCTCCCAGCATGGCTCCCAACATGCTGCTCTCCTCCGCGGAACGAAAGAAGAAGCAGAAGCAAAGGAGCAAGGCGGCCGATGAGCACCTGGAGAAAAATGCCTTGTATGACATAGTGAGCACCCCCGTGAAAGACTCTGCCAGGCTGACGTTAAAGCTGTCCAGAGTGAAGAACGTCCACAAAGAACAATACGAAGTGTATTCTCCCAGGAAGGACGCGGCGCCGCAAGCGTGCCTGACGAACAGTAAAAACACCATCCTGAACTCTAACCAGGACTCGCCGTGCAAATTTGCCGCCGAGGAGTCGCCAAACTGTCAACAGGTTCCGTTTCAACCAAACGAGACCACCGCTGCCGTCTCAGCGGTGGTGCTTCTGGATGACGCCGAGGCCGACATTGAGGCTTTGGCGGAGATTGAGAGGACCGAGCGCGAATCTGGCAGCGAGAGAGAGCGATGGTCCAAAGAGGTCCAGGATAAAGGTATCCGAATATTTCCCCGCCATTGACGCCTATCGACGTCATTTTAACCGGTGGGCAACTTTAGAATTTGCATTCTATGTCTTCATTTGATATCCTACGTTGTCATTTTGCAGATAAACCGCTGAAAAAACGCAAGCAAGACTCGTACCCTCAGGAACCGGGAGTGGACCTGAGTGACGGTTTCCCTGTACAAGGCGGCAACCAGATAACACCCAAGAAGAAGAACGCGGCCAGCAACGGTTCCGGTCGTCCCGCTCTGATGGTCAGCATTGATCTGCAGCAGGCCGGCCGAGGATTACGGCAGCCCATCGTAGTGCTCGAGGCCAAGCAGGTCCTGGGTTCCGATTCCGAGACGGAAGCGGAGAAAGATAATACCTGCCAACTGACTGTTACCAAACAGCACGTCGACGATTCCGCAAAGTCTGACTCGGATATCCGTCTGAAGGAGAAGAAGGAAAGCCTACGGGAATCCAAACACAGAGCCGACGGATGGCGCGGAGACTCGCCGAGGCCGAAGCAGAATCGAGACCCGGAGTTTCGGCACAGGGAGGAAAAGAACGACAACGGTCACTGTCAACCGGAGGCCCTGAAAACTTCCAGCAAGGCAGAACGGAACGCCGATTGTTATAACGAAGACAAAGCAAGGGAGAAGAAGAGGACGAAAGATCACGACACGGAAAAAGTTTGGAGTCGGGAAAAAGAGAGGGACCAAGACCCGGATGTGGGGAAAGAAAAAGAGATAGACAGGAATAAGATAAGAGATAAAATCAAAATTCGACAGAAGGATACAGACAGGAATAGGGATAAAGACAAGGAGGTGGATGGGGAAAGAGTCCGAGACCGGGAGAAGGAGAAGGAGAGAGACGTCGACAGAGTGAGAGATTGTGAAAAAGATCGAGGCAAGGAGAAGGATCAAGGTAAAGATCGCGCAAAGGAAAAGGACAGAATTAGAGAGAAAGTTCGATCTAAGGAGAAAGAGCAGGACAAGCAGCTGGACAGGGATGAAACTCGATTAAAGGAGAAAGAGCGAGATAAGGACCAAGATCGGCAGAAAGATCGGTTAAAAGAGCGAAATAAGGAGGCGGATAAGGAGAAAAATCGATTCAGGGAGAAGGAGCAAGATAAGGAGAGGGATCGATTCAAACAGGAGAAAGATCGATTTAAGGAGAAAGAGCGAAATAAAGAGCTGGATAGGGAGAAAGACCAACTAAGGGATAAAGACAAAACTCTGGAGAAGGAGCGAAATAGGGAGAAAGCCCGGGAAAGAGTGACGGGAGAAAGTAAAGAAAGAGTCAGGGAGGACAAGGCCAGGAAACACAAAGCGTCCATGGGTAACAGCAACAAACACGAGCAGTCTCCAGATGGGACGGGCAAACAGGACAAGGAGCACAAAATCAGGCAAGATGGCAGCAGACACCTCAGTGACCTCAGCGCTCGTGAAAGGACAGACAAATCCAGTTTTTTGATCCCGCAAAATAAGAAAGAAAGGAAAGGCGGCGATGAAAGTAAAGAAGCCTCCCTGGTGAAAAAAAACAGCGATTTTGAATTTCCTTCATACTTGCTCGGGGGAAACTCGGGAGCGCTCAAGAACTTTGTGATACCCAAAGTGAAACGGGACACCGTGGAGAAGTGTCCCCCTGTTTCGGGCGACTCGGTCGATGTCTGGAAAGAACCTCGCGTTGTACTGGAGAGGAAATCGCTGGTCGAAAACCTCAGCAAAGGCCCGAAACCCGTTGTGAAAGTGAAAAGGCTGAATGTTGATGACATACAAAGCATCAAGAAGGAACTCAAGGAACCGGACAAGTCGTGGAATTGCTCTTCTAGTCACAAATCGAAAGGTAACGATGGGCAGGAATTTTTTTGGAGGACAACACGGAATGAGCTACCGTTTGCGGGCTTGGCTACAGTTTTTGTTTTGTTTTTTGTCGTACAGATGTCAAGCGGCGGCACAGTATGATTAGTAAATCCCCAAAGTATACCGAATGCTCCGATGAAGAGAAGGAAGCAAGAGATGTTGACAACGACAACTCGGAGGATGAAGGTAATCCACCAAAACTCATTGCAGCTCTGCTTACCTTTTAGCTCGTGTTTCACTGGAAATAAATGGAAAGCCCTCACTGGAAAATTCAACCATATAGTTTCTTCAGTTAGTGAAGAAAGAAAAAACAAGTATTATTGTTGTATCGAACACGATTGTCTCTGCTGGGTTTTAGTGATGAAAAAAAAGCGAAGGAAAGATCAAAACAAGTCGTGGAAGCGCGAGTCCAAAAAAGGTCGCCAGCGGCAACAGGATCAGAGCTCAGGGGAAAGCGACGGTGGGGCACCGCCAAATTTAAGTGACGGTGAGTCACTCAAAATGTTCTGTTTGTGTGTTCATTTTTGATGCTCAATGTGTTCTTTTTGTTCAGTGGCCAGAAAATTGAAGAAAAAACATAAAGAGAGAAAGGCGTACGAAAAGATGCGACCTGAGGGTTAGTATTTTTTTTTAAACATTTTTCTATTTCATTTTAGAACTGCTATTATTATTATTATTATTACTGATCAATTAACCCTAACCCTTAGCATTCCTAAATAAATAGTGCATCCTGGTGAAAATGTATTACACAACCGCCCAAAGTGCAGTTGTCTAACTTTTATGCCGCAGATTTGATAGACACGTCCACATTCAAGAGATTCGCCGCCAGTGTGGACAACATCTTGGAGAGTCTTGAGGATGTGGACCTAACTGGCGCAGGTAAACAAGGCTGACAAAAAAAAAAAAAAAATGTACACCCCAAAAAAAAACTCCGCCGCTCATTTGAGAACCACACCAACATTTTTGTGCACCTCAAGCTACGATCTTCTTTCTCAGGTGACGACGGCGATGATGAAATACCACAGGAGTTGCTTCTCGGAAAGCACCAGTTGAGCGAGTTATGCAGCGATTCAGCCAAGATAAAAGAGATGGGCATCTTTCATAAAGTAGGTGCATTTTCCTCTTTGCGATCCTTTTCACTTGAAATGTAAGAAAACAACACGCGATTTGTATTTGCTTCTCGTCTCCAGTGTTCATCTCAGAAATTGGTGAAATTCATGAACGTCCTGGAGAAGAACATTCAAGATAGTGTCAAACTGTCTACGTTGATGAACCATGTAAGTTCTTTTTCTGATTTCATTAGTAAGCAGTTTTTGGTCACATTTTGGTCAAATTCCACTTTGTCGTACGGAAGGGTAACGACTCCATGGACGAGGAGCGGCTGTGGCGCGACCTCATCTTGGAGCGGGTGTCCAAGTCGGCCGACGCCTGCTTGACGGCGCTCAACATCATGACCTCGCCGCGCGTGCCCAAGGTGGTTTTCATCGAAGACGTCATCGAGCGGGTGTTGCAGTACACCAAGTACCACATGCAGAACTCCTTGTACCCCCAGTACGACCCCACCTACCGATTGGATTCCCACGGAGGTAAGCAAATCCTCAATTTGGCTCTTTTCACAAAAAGGTGCTTTATGATGGATTTGTACTTTCTTACCTAAGGTGGCGGGCATAATTCCAAAGGCAAGAAAGTCAAAAGCTCCAGCCATAAGCAAAAGACGGTGCTCCAGCTCTACGGCAAAGTGTGTGACATCATCAGCAACCTTTCGGAGCTGGTGGAGATCCAGCTGCTGACCGACAACACCATTCTACAGGTGAGACTCTTCAGATGGGCTGGTTTTTCTTAAAAGACATCAAAAGTGTCCAATTTTCAGTCTGGTTATTGTTGCCCAATGTAGGTGTCCACCTTGGGTATCACGCCGTTTTTCGTGGAGAACGTCAGCGAGCTGCAGTTGTGTGCCATCACTTTGGTGACGGCGGTAAGTGTGACCTTTTATCGTCACCATTTCAAAGTCATTTTCCATCAAATGTCCCTTTTTTTTGTTTTTTTTGCTCCTCTGCAGGTGTTCTCCCGCTACAGAAAGCACAGGCAGCTCATTCTTGAAGAGATCTTCAACTCTATGGCCAGGCTGCCGTCCAGTAAACGCAACTTGAGAAACTTCAGGTAAACCACAGGAGATTGGAGTGATGGGGCTCCCCTCCTCTAAATGACTCCTTCTGACAGATTAAACAGCAGCGATGGAAGCAGCAAGCATATCCAGATGGTCACCGCCTTGGTTCTTCAGCTCATCCAGTGCGTGGTACAGCTGCCCTCCTCAAAAGACGGAGACGAGGAACACAATAAGAAGGCAAGCAGCGCAAAGCATCTTGTCATTTAATCCAAATATTCCTAATTGTACTCACCGCCTGTTTGCTTTTTACAGGTGGACAAAGACGTCCTCATCACAAATTCCTACGAGACTGCCATGAGGACCGCTCAGAACTTCTTGTCAGTGTTTCTCAAGAAGTAAGTCCATGTTATATACAAATGTAAATTAGATGTTGAGTATCAAGATAAGAATTTATGCTCTGTTGTCTCAGGTGTGGCAGTAAGCAGGGCGAGGACGACTTCAGGCCTCTCTTTGAAAACTTTGTCCATGACCTCCTGTCCACTGTCAACAAACCCGAGTGGCCCGCTGCCGAACTGCTGCTCAGTTTGTTGGGTCGCCTCTTGGTAAGCAATGAGATTTGAATCACACTTTTTGGAGAAAACGGTCTGTAATGTTGATTTTTTTTTTTTTTTTTTGTGTGTGTTATCATCCTCCAGGTTCACCAGTTTAGTAACAAGCAGACAGAGATGGCGTTACGAGTGGCGTCGCTGGATTACCTTGGCACTGTCGCCTCTCGTCTGCGTAAAGATGCCGTCAGTAGCAAGGTGGACCAAAAGGCCATTGACCGCATCCTTAAAGAGGTACTTCAAAAAAAAAAAAAAAAGTCCTGTAGCTCTATAGTTGTGTTAAATTGAATAAAAAAAATAAAAAAATGACATCAGACGTTATAAATGTAAAAGGTTTGTGGCTACAAAAAAAAAAATCTAATCATAAATGTTAATTGTATACATTTGAAATTTTGACTGGCTTTGTTGGTAAACAGTCTCTAATCATCATCTTTGCAGTTTCCCGGGAACGACGAGACGCATCAACTCCAGAGGGCCCTGTTGTGCTACATAGAGGAGAGCAGTGAAATCGATCCCGCACTCATTGTGAGCGTGTTTAATTTCTCTCGTTAATCGTCGGCGCTCAGCTCGTAAAAGCGGATGCTCACCGCTGGCGCTGCGCCTCCTCCCCACAGTTTGCCAGGAATTTCTACATCGCCCAGTGGTACAGGGACATCACCAGCGAGGCAGACAAGGCAATGAAGTCGCACGATGACGACGACGACCCAAAAGCTTTATTTGCCATCAACGACGTCGACTCCGCCGAGGAGATTGTGCAGCGGGCCGAATTGCGGAAAAAGTTATTGCGCAAGATTATCAGAAACTCTCACACCAGGTTAAAAGAATCAAAAGATTTTCGAGTTCACTCATCTTTTCCTTGATTAAACCTTCTCATTTTTATTTCAGGATCAGCTCGGACACAATTGACTACAGGGACTCTTGTTTGATTGTCCAATACCTCGCCTCTATGAGGCCGTTCTCACAGAGTTTTGACATTTATTTATCACAGGTAAATGTCGGTTGTAGCATAAAAATAGCAGCAATATTTTAATGTCGCCTCACATCACGAGCCCCGCCCCCATTTTGAGTCTTCTCGAGACATGCATTGTATACTAGACTAAGTCTGAACATAGTGTTACTTTACCATGTGTTTGAATTTTAATTTCTTTGAATGTACACAGAAAATTTGAACTGTCAAGATAAAAGTGATGCGACTTTCTTATAGATCCTGAGAGTGCTCGGTGAGAGCGCCATCGCAGTCAGAACTAAAGCCATGAAGTGTTTGTCTGAGGTTGTGGCGGTGGACCCGAGTATTCTCGCAAGGGTGAGACACTCACATATTATTAAATCTACTTTCTCAAGAATTGACACATTTTCATTTTTTTGTCCTTCAGCCCGACATGCAGCGTGGGGTTCACGGCCGCCTCATGGACAACTCCACCAGCGTGCGCGAGGCCGCCGTGGAGCTCGTCGGACGCTTTGTGCTCAGTCGCCCCGAGCTCATCGAGCAATACTACGACATGCTCATCGAGAGGATTTTGGTAATTCATCTACTGACGGCATTCCAAACATAAATTTGACACCCGTGTGCTACCTAATTTAATTTAAGATATGTTCACAATTTAACCTTTAATCTCACATTTCATCCACAATAGGACACGGGCATCAGCGTGAGGAAGAGAGTCATCAAGATCCTGAGGGATATTTGTCTGGAGCTGCCGGACTTCCACAAAATCACCGAGATGTGCGTCAAGATGATCCGAAGGGTCAACGACGAGGAAGGGATTAAGGTTTGTTTGAGTCAAAACAAGTCTCTCAGAAGATTTATTTGATTTACCTCTATTTACATGAGATGATTTGGTCCTTGCAGAAACTGGTGAATGAGACCTTCCAGAAAATCTGGTTCACACCAACACCCAGTCATGACAAAGACGCCATGATCAGAAAAATCTTGAACATCACCGACGTGGTGTGTAGTTGATTTACGAGCAGAACTTTTATTTTGATTCAAATGTGTGATCTCGTATTTCCTCTTTCACCGCAGGTACTCGCGTGTAAAGATACCGGCTACGATTGGTTTGAGCAGCTTCTCCAGAATGTAAGCTCTATTGGATGTGATTATCCATACCTGTGATTTATGCTAAATTATTTGTCTTCTGCCATTCCCCCCCCAGCTGCTTAAATCAGAAGAAGCCGCTTCTTACAAACCAGCTAAGAAGGCCTGCAGTCAACTGGTGGACAATCTAGTGGAGCACATAGTGAAATATGAAGAGTCCATTGCAGGTGAATAGAGAAATGGATTTGTTTTTGTGCTTTAAAAAAAAAAAAGGGAGTTACCAAGCAATTTCATATTATCAATGTGTCTGTATTGTGTGTGTTTCAGAGTGTGAGGACAAAGGCGTTGACTCGGGTCGCCTGGTGGCGTGCGTCACCACGTTGTACTTATTCAGCAAGATCCGACCGCAGCTGATGGTCAAACACGCCATGACCATGCAGCCCCACCTGAACACTAAAGGCAACGTAAGGACCAACTGCTGATTTCTTGTACCACAGCGCCATCTACTGGCGTTAATAACACAGTGCCTCCATCCTGTTGCAGAATCAGAATGACTTGATGTTGATTTGCAACGTGGCCAAGATCCTGGAGCTGGTCGTGCCTCTGATGGACAATCCCAGCGAGAATTTCCTCACTACCATCGAAGAAGACCTCATGAAGTTGATTATCAAATACGGAATGATGGTTTGTTTCATATTGCGACATCGGCGCTGCGTCCGAAGCTGGTGGTAATGTCAATCGTTGTTGTTTGTCTTCTTCTCAGGTCGTGCAGCATGGCGTAAGCTGTCTCGGTGCTGTGGTAAACAAGGTCACACACAACTACAAGTTTGTTTGGGCTTGTTTCAATCGTTTCTACGGTAAGTCCATTTTCCCTTTTACTTTGGCCACCACGCTCCTTCATCCCTTGATGGGACGCTTCAGTTTGAAAACTCAGGCCTTGATGTTAGATAAAAAATACAAATCAGCTTTTTCCTTCCCCTAATCGTAGGCGCCTTGGCCAAACTCAAGACCCAGCACCAGGAGGATCCCGACAGTCCCACCTTGGTGACGAATAAGCCCACGCTGCTGCGCTCGCTATTCACGGTCGGTGCTTTGTGTCGACATTTTGATTTCGACCAAGAGGAGTTCAAGGGTACCAATAAGGTAGGATTTACCACGCTGATTATTTAATACTAATCATTAACTTTTCCAACTCTTATCTTTTCTAGCTCCTCATTAAGGACAAAGTCTTGGAAGTTCTTTTGTATTTTACCTCACACAAAGATGAAGTGGTCCAAGTCAAGGCCTTGATCGGTTTAGGTATGTCAGCGCATTTTAACACACGACTGCATCTTCTATTTGTTTTCCCCTCAACATTTACATGATGTCTGTTACTCGAAGGCTTCCAGTTCATCATGCACCCGGAGCTAATGTTCGCGCAGGACGTGAAGATTCTCTACAACAACATTCTGTCCGACGAGCACAGTCTGGTCAGTTTGAAGGTCCAGGTGCTTAAAAACATGCAGACGTATCTACAGGAGGAGGACTCGAGGATGCTGGAAGCCGACCGTGACTGTGAGTTCAAGGCTCGATCCTTCGCGCGTCCGTCGCCTTATCGTGTGTTTGTTTTTTTGTTGACTCAGGGAAGGAGAAGGCCAAACAGGAAGATCTGAAAGAGATGGGCGACATCTCGTCGGGTATGAGCAGCTCCATCATTCAGATCTACCTGAAGCAAGTATTGGACTCCTTCCTGCACGCGCAGTCCACAGTCCGCCACTTTGCTCTCAGCGTTATCACGTTGACCCTCAGTCAGGGCCTCATCCACCCCGTGCAGGTACTATTTTTTTTTTCTTCTTCTCAAACATAACCTGCTTCTAATGGCAGAAAATCCTGCCTATTAACAAATTTCTATATTATGGTTCAAAATGTTAAATAAAATAAAAAATCCCTAGTCTTATAAAAACAACAACAATTTTTTTCTATATAACAACATTTTTTTTTTCTTTTTAGTGCGTTCCCTACTTAATTGCCATGGGAACTGATCCAGAGCCAACCATGAAGAACAAGGCTGATCAACAACTGGTGGATATTGACAAGAAGTATTCAGGCTTTATTCATGTAAGTGTGCTCACAAAGAACTCCATACTCGATTAGCTCTCCCTTGATTATCTGCGGGTTTTATGAACTGACAGATGAAAGCCGTAGCAGGGCTGAAGTTGTCCTATCAGATCCAGCGGGCCATCGCCGGATCCAAAGACGCCATCATCCGAGGCTTCCGTCACCAGGACACCGACACGGCCCTCTGCGCTCATCTGTACACTTTGGTCCGGGGAAACCGCCAACATCGGCGAGCCTTCCTCATTTCTTTGCTCAACATGTTTGACGACAGCTCCGTAAGTCGAAGATAGTCACCGGAATGCTAGTCGGGTTATTGATCAATGGATGAATCTTTGCTTTCTTCAGAGAGCCGAAGTGAACTTGCTGCTATTCGTGGCGGACAACTTGGCTTACTTCCCATACCAGACGCAGGAAGAGCCTCTTTTCATCATGCATCACGTGGACATCACTTTGTCTGTTTCTGGCAGCAACCTTCTGCAGTCTTTTAAAGAGGTGAGAAGAGTTTGCCCAGTTCCACGTGCAGTATCAATTTTGTCTATTATAATAATTAAAAAAAATTAAAAATCTGATCATTCAATTTATTGCTTCACGGGTAAAACGTTTTATCCCTACTTTGCTCCCTGTGTAGTCTTTAAGAAAAGGACCAATTCCAAGGCCGAAGAAAATAAAGAAGAAGAAAAAGAAGGAGAAGAAGGCCAAGCCTCGGAAGATGCGAGACAGCTCTGACGACAGCGAGGAGAGCAGCAGCCAATCCAGTAGCAGCAGCAGCAGTAGTAGCAGCAGCAGCAGCAGCAGTGAGGAGGAGGTGGAAAAGCTCCACACGCAATCTGACTCCGACATGGATGACGAGGATGTGGTGATGGCCCGCCTACCCGAGGACCAGAAGCCTCTGTTGGACTTTTCCCTGGCTTCGCAGGGAATCCTACTGCTGCTCATGCTCAAACAACACCTCAAGAATTTATACGGCTTCTCAGACAGGTAGGCCAGGACTGGAATATTCCACGAAACCTTATGTGGTTGGATTTAAATCCAAATATATAGAGAGATGGAAAGTCTTTTGAGTGTCAGTACTCCAGTTCGAGAAACATTTTGCTTTTATCTGACAGCAAAATCCAGAAATACTCACCAACGGAATCGGCCAAGGTGTACGACAAGACGGTGAACAGGAAATCCAAGGTGCACTTCAATCCTCGCCAAACTCTGGAATTCCTGAAGATCGGTCTATCCAGCTCCGACATCAGCTACGAGACCAGGAAGTCTATCGTCAAACAGTATTTACACGTAAGATCTCTGTTTCCGAGAACTCATTATCTCCTTTCGGTTCATTAAATCAACGTTTTGGAGATTATTTCAGGGGCTAGTTATGAAATCATTTGCCTGACCTTTTATTTTCATCATAGTTCAAAGTGCTAATGGACCACCTGGACCGCGAGGAAGATGAAGAGGAGGGCGAGGCCAGCGCCAACGCCAGAAACAAAGCAATTACCTCGTTGCTCCAGGGCCCCAAATACCGAAACCACAACCACAACAATCACAGGGCGCAGGTCGAGTCCGAGGATGAGGAGAGCGAGGATGAAGATCCTCCGGCGGTAAGGAAACATCTTCGATCTTTTACAACATCCCTTTATTGTCTCTATAAAGCCAAACAGCGTCTGAGAGCTTCTTTTTACCCACAGCAGAAGTCACGACGAGGCGACGACTCTGCCGAGGACTACGGCCACATGAACGAAAGCGTGGACGTGACGGACGTGGTGGCCATCTGCTGTCCCAAATACAAAGATAGGCCGCAGATCGCCAGGGTGGTGCAGAAGACCAAAAGTGGCTACAGCGTACACTGGATGTCCGGCACTTACTCGGGGCCCTGGGTTGTGGCCAAGAAACGGGACGGTCGCAAAAAGGTGCCTTGGTTGGACAATATTAAGGAGTCGGACATTATTTATAAGAAAATCTCCTTAACAAGCGGACAAAAGCTGACTAACAAAGTGGCACAGACGTTACGAGCACTATACGCCGCCAAGGACGGGACTAAACATTAGACAATACTCTGGCAGCCCAGCACCACATGGATCCAGTATGTTACAGAAATGTTCAAAGCTCTTTCTATTTAAGGACCTCATAGACCAAGTTGAAGTTAACGCACCAGGAACAACTGTTTCGAAAAAAAAAAACATTGGGTGGGAGCTCCTTCGCTGTTGTGCAGCAACCCGGTTCGTTTTTACTCCCACTTGACTGTATTATAGTTGAACTAAAAAAAATATGTTTATATCTGAAAATAATTCTGTAAAAAGAAGAAAAAAAGAAAGTGAATGTTGGAAATTAGTGTATTGACGTTCTTAATAAAGTGTTTTTGGACTTTAAATGAGCAGCAAGCCTTTTTGTTTCGTAGTTAATTTGTGTGTTTCTTTTCCTTTTTGCTTGCAGCATTTGTGCGTTTGCAGCGCCTTTTCCTGTCGGCCAACGCATGTTGGACCCCCTCGACCGCCGTAGAAGTTTTTTTTCTAGGTCAAATAAAACAAAAAGAATAAAAGTCTAAATTTGTTCAAAATTAAACATAACATTCACAACTGCTTTTGAAACAATATAAAGCCCCGTGAATGAACTTAGAACGTCATTACAAAAAAAATGTTTTATGCTCAAATATCCGGAAGTGAAAACTTTGACCCCGGCGCTCGCGCATGAGGTTGGCGGGCGGCAGATTTTGTGTCTATCGATTTGATCAATTACCTTCCTCTACTTTCCTCACCTTGCATACTAAAGCAACTGCCATTGTTGGATCAATTCACTTAATAGCTGGAATCATTTCCTTTTGGGTAAGATGACAAACTCACTCAGAATGGCGCCTATTCATACTTAAACCACGCTAGCATTTAGCATCTCTGCTAACACTCCAAGAATCTTAGCAATTAGTTAACCACTCATCAACTTGTCGTAACTAGTTTCACGTCATCCACGTCAACTCAGTTTTAAACACCAAGTGACGTCCACATTATTCAATGTTTTCGTTTGACTGAACATTCTTATCCATTCATTTATTCATATCATTTAGCTTCGTCAGCCAGTGGCAGTCTGAAGTCATGCCGTCCACCGCCGGACCCAGCAGCCCTGCCGCTGCTCTTGTCGAGGCACTCGACAGCTCGGCCCGGCTCGTCGACCGGCACCTGCAAGATGACCGCTGTTTCCCGGACTTGTCGGAGCTCCTCAGCGTGCCCTCCCATAGTGAGTTACAGCCAGAATTACCTAGAGGACATAGGAGTAGAAAGGACTAGTAACTAACAAGTAAAAAGTTTCAAGACAAATAGTCAATTCAAGTACAGAGAGAGTATGTTAAAATGGTGTCATCTGTGCTATTAGATATACCTTCGCTCTCTGGAGTGTCCGACATGGACTATCCTCTTCAAGGACCGGGTTTACTCAGCGTGCCCAACCTGCCAGAGCTCACCGCAGTGCGCCGAGTCCCGCTGCCGCCGGAGCTGGTAGAGCAATTCAGCCGTATCCTTCTGATTGAAAATGGATGACGGATGCAGAAGTCTGGATTTACATTGCGTTCCACACTGAATATTATTTCTATTCTGCTCTCAAGTGGCACATTTATAAGGCAAATAAAATGATTGCATTGACTTGCTTTTATCCCTTAACACGATATGTAGATATGCAGTTCAACTGCATGATGGGAGTTTTTCCCGAGATTACTCGAGCGTGGCTCACGATCGACAACGACATCTTCATGTGGAATTACGAGGACGGGTTAGTACGATGGCATACGAGCGAGCGATTGATTGAAAGGTGCACCTGATATGTGAAATATGCCTCACAGGGGAGACGTCGCTTATTTCGACGGCCTCATCGAAACCATTCTGGCAGTGGGGCTGGTGAAACCAAAACAAGGTATGTTGGGAACTGTAGAACACCTATTTGTATCTTTGTTTCCCTTTTCAATGCAGCGTTTATTTTTGTTTGGATTTTCCCAGGGATTTTGCAGCCTCACATCCATTACTTGCTTGTGTTGGCCACGTCCGTGGATGTTGTCATCCTGGGAGTGAGCTTTCCAAGGGTCCATGGAGGTGAGTTTGAGGATCCACACGCCATCTCCCCCTTTTTTTTCCCTGTATAAATGCAAATCATTGCAGCTTGTGTATATTATTTTTTTTGGTTGCCTCAGGGTTGAACGACAGCATGTCAGGCGGCATGCAGATACTTCCGGACCACCTTTTCTCCATCCCCACCGACAACACCTACATTCTCACTGTGACCTCCACCGACCTGGGTCGCATCTTCATGGCGGGAAAGGACGGCTGCCTGTACGAAATCGCCTACCAGGCGGAGGCGGGTTGGCTGAGTCAGCGCTGCCGCAAGATCAACCACTCCAAGAGCTCCCTGTCCTTCCTCGTCCCTTCTGTTCTCCAGTTCTCTTTCTCTGAGGATGGTACGCACACACTGAGGAAATAATGAGTTTGTATTTATTCATCAAAAATGTTTTTTTTCTGCTTTCCAGACCCAATTGTGCAGATTGCTGTGGACAACTCCCGCAACACACTTTTTACACGCTCTGAGAAAGGAGTCCTACAGGTATTACTGTAATTCTGTGGTATGTACGGTGTAGAGAAAACATTATGAATTTTTGGGGAAAAGCAAATGCATTTTATGAAATAGGCAGACAAAATTGAAAATATTCACCCTCATTTCTGTCTGTCAGGTGTATGACTTGGGCGTCGACGGACAATCGATGAGTCGCGTGGCCACCATGTCTCAAAACGGCATTGTCGCAGCCGCTGGAAACATTGCCAGGTATCTTCGCAAGGAAGCAGACTTCCCCAAATCCATCTTTTACCCTTCTATTTGAAACCATTTATTTATTTTTTGCTTTGTTTTTGTTTTGCTCCCATGCAGGACCATCGATCGTTCTGTCTTCAAGCCCATCGTCCAGATCTCTGTAATAAGCAGATCGGAGTCGTCCGACTGCCACCTGCTTGCTGTGACGCATGCAGGTAAATATGGGGGGGGGACAACACACAAGAACAATGTTGTCAATATACGTTAACACGCGTGCTGGTATTATTTTCATTTTTATTCCACAGGTGTGCGTCTCTACTTCTGCACTACACCTTTTGCGCCACCGCAGCAAAGGCACACGCAGGCCCGACCTTCCTTGCTCTCTCTGGTTCACATTCGCCTACCGCCGGGTTTCTCCGCGTCGTCCACGTTGCAGAAACCCGCCAAGGTCCACAAGGCGCTGCACAGTAAAGGTAAACCCCGACTGACCACGCCGGCATTTCTTCAGCGAGAATTGTTCATAATCTCGGATAATCCCCGCAGGTATTTTGCTGATGGCGGCTTCTGAGACGGAGGACAACGACATTCTGTGGTGCATCAACCATGATTCTTTCCCCTTCAAGAAGCCATTGATGGAGACTCAGGTGGGACCTTCAAAGCATTTCTGCTACCTTCACATTAGTCTCACCACGCACGCTAGCGAGCATACTAGCCCGAATAACATTCTCACTTGATTATTTTTTTCCATGCAGATGATGTCAAATATCGACGGACACACATGGGCTATAAGCGCCATCAACGAGGAGAAGCCAAGCAGGATTTGCACTCCCCTGAACAGGGAAATGATCCCCGTCACTGACTCGCCCGTGGTGGTCCTGCAGCACAACATTCCCCCGCAGAAATTTGTCCTCCTTTCAGCAAAGGTTTAAAGCCTCTTACCATACAAGACACATTGTCAAGTCCTGGTTCAGAATACTTAAGGCAGGCTTCTCGCTCCTCTATAGGGAAGTCACATTTTCCAAAAGCTTCGTCCCGTGGACCAGCTCCGTCACCTTCTGGTGAGCTGCGCCGGAGGAGAGAGCGAGGAGATCGAACGCTTCTTCAAGCTGCACCGGGTAAAAACTTTCGTTCCTCGACGAGCGCTCTCGGAAGACTTTTAAACATCTCTTTGCCTCTGTTTCGTTCAGGAGGAGCAGGCCTGCGCTACAGCCTTGATCCTGGCTTGTTCCAACGAATCTTGTAACCGAGAAGTCTCGCAGTGGGCCACCAGAGCCTTCTTCAGGTCCGATAACAAAGATACACTTAGTGTCAAATCATTGAGCATACCTCATTATGATAGGCAAATTGAGAAAAGAGAAAGGCAAGCTTATGATATGTATGCATGTGTTGTTAGATATGGAGGAGAGGCACAGATGAGGTTTCCCGCTGCCATGTCACCACCCAGCAATGTTGGACCCATGATGAGCTCTCCAGCACCGGGTAAGTGTCTGCATGTAGAATGGAAAAGAAGTGTGTGATTTTTCTTTTTTCTTGGCCCGTCCATCAGGCATTTTGCCCCCACCCCTGGCCACGCCCTTTGCGCCAATGCACATGGGGTCCGCCCCCATCACTCCGATGTCAGTCGGCCCAGAGGTGATTTTCTCTGGGAAGCACAATGGCATCTGTGTCTACTTTGCTCGCGTTCTCGGGTCAGTCCAGTCGGGATCCACACGATGACGATTCATATGTCTTGTCCTCGTGTCGAACTAATGCAGAGGACTCGTGTCCTCTCCATTTTGCTTCTTCCTTCCACACACACAGAAACATTTGGGATGGGAGCCTAGCAGTGGAGAAAGCAGTCAGCAAAGGAAGTCAGACTTTCAGTATTGTAAGTCTCAATTATATTGATTTGATTTGATGAAAGTACAACTTGCAGGGGCTCTCGAATAATCTTTTATAATATATAAAGTTCTCTTAGCAGTCACAATGAGTTGTGTGCGTGCAGATTTTGAGTAAGGCTTAACTCTTCCTCCTCAACATCATCACAGTTGGAAAGCAGCGTTACTTCTTTTGATCTGGAGTCGGTCCTGTTGGAGCTCTACAGGCTGAAGGAGTTTCTGGATAAAAACTCTCTGTTCAGTCCCTCCTCTCTCGGTGGTGCAAGGTAAGACATGAAAGCCAACATTGTGTTCCTATTGAAAATGCTCACCGTTGTGATTGATTGGGATCCCTTTGTAGTTTCAGTTCCCCTGGCAATCTGCAGCAAAGGCTGCTGGGATTTATGCGGCCGGATGGCGCCAGCTCTCAGCAGGTCCAACAGGAGCTTCAGAGGAAGTACCACAGTGAGTGTTTGGACAGTTTTGTCTCCTATGTAATTAAATCACTGCAAACTAGAAACCTAATAAAAACATTTTTTTTTATCTTACCATAATTTTATAAATCTTTAAACCTAGCCAAGGCTCAGGTCTACGAGAAAGTGTCCCTGCAGAGCATTCAGGCGTTAGTACATCGCTCCTATCAGACTCTGGCCCTCTGGAAGCTTCTTTGCGATCATCAGTTCAGCCTCATCATGTCAGAGCTGCCCAAGGTAGCGTTTTCACAAACACCGCCTGAAGTATGTCACTCTCTAAATATCTCACCCTTTTTTCTATTTTTTTTTTTTTTAGGATTTTCAGGAGCAGATGAAGGCAGCAAGTTTTAAGGATGTGGTGATCCGGGGGAAGGAGCTCACAGGAGCCCTGGTCACGGCGCTCATTAACGTCTACATCAAAGATAACACCTCTGTGGACGCCATTAGCAATCACCTGCGGGACGTGTGCCCACTGCTCTACAGCACAGAGGACAGCGTCTGCTCAAAGGTACACGGCAGAGCCAAAACTTGTTTACTGTTTGCTAGACCAGTCTGATCTGGTGGCGCCCTCTGGTGGTTGTTTGCCAAGTAGTGTGCTCCATTTTATTCTAGATGCTTCTAATGTCATGTAATACTCTATATTTAATTTTATTTCTATGAATATCTGACGCATGCCCCAGTAACAATTTCATCATGCATATTCCGGGGTTTTTAAATCTCGGTGTGTTTCCACCAAGGCAAACGAGTTGCTGCAGAGCTCCAAGCAGATCCAGAATAAAGTCGATAAGGAGAAAATGCTGAGGGAATCACTGCGTCTCTACCAAAAGATCAGCCAGAACACTGACCTGCCAGTGGTTTGCTCCCAGTACAGGCAAGGTAGCGTTGAACTCGCCGCCGCCGCTCGCCACCGCCCTGTGTTGAATTGATGCAAATGTGCCGTATCTCAGTGCGTTTCTACGAGGGCGTCCTCGAGCTGTGCCTCACGGCGGCTGACAAAAAGGACCCCCAGAGGCTTGGGCCCCATTTTTACAAAAATGGGGAGCCCGAGGAGGACCAGACGGGACAATTGGCCTTCCAGGAAAGGTAAGATATTTTTTGGTATCCATACCCATAAACTGTGGATGGCTTTTGATGCTGACATTTTCCCCAACCCCGCCTGCAGGCTATTATGTTATAAATGCATCACGGACACCATGCAGGAGCTGGTGAACCAAAGCAAAGCGGCTCCTCAGTCCCCCAGCGTCCCAAAACAACCGGGCCCTCCTGTCCTCACCTCGGATCCTAACATGCTAAGTAACGAGGAAGCTACGGCCCACGTGAGTGAGACAACCATGTTTGATTCGGTAATTTTTTTATTTTTTGTGTGTGCATCTTTTTCTTAAATGAAAAGCTCTTTCCACTGCAGTTTGAGCAGATCTTTGGTCTGGCTCAGAGGTCCCAAGATGAGCTGTTTCACATCGCCCTGTACAACTGGCTCATCCAGGCCGATCTGGCGGACAAGCTGCTCGAGGTCCCGAATGTTTTATTAGCGCCACAGTACTTAAATCCCATGGATATAAAATCAACCGTCACCAATTGGATCCTCTTTTGTCCAGGTGAATTCGCCGTACCTGGAAGAGCATCTCATGCATATGATCAAACAAGATCAGAGCAAAGTGCACAACATGGACCTGCTGTGGCGCTACTACGAGAAGAACCGCAACTTCGGCAAGGCCGCCCACGTGCTGGCCCGCCTCGCCGACATGCACAGGTTTGTCAAGGTTTGTCACGCATCTAATGACGACCATGTCACCGAGATTCGTTTGTGCACATCCGCAGCACTGAGATCTCCCTCAAGCAGCGTCTGGAGTATTTAGCCCGGGCCATCCTGTCCGCTAAGAGCTCCTCTTGCATCTCCGCTCAGGCGGCAGACGGCGAGTTCCTCCATGAGCTGGAGGAAAAGATGGAGGTAGACCTTGTTTATCCCATGAAAATAAAGTTTAGGTAGTGGGAGGAAGAATGACTCCCATAGCTGCCCAAAATATCAAAATCCTATTTATAGACTGAAGTAGAATGAAGTTTATTTTTGAGACAAGTGCAAACCCACCTCCGCTTTGCTTTCTTCTCCCAGCTGGTACGCATCCAAGTCCAGATTCAGGACACGCTAATCCGACAGTACTCCAGTCACCCTTCGGTGAAAAACGCCGTCTCTCAGTTGGATTCGGACCTCATGGACATCACCAAGGTAACGTGCGACAGCTCCATGATTATTTGTTATTTTCTTAATAAACAGTGCATCTTCAGTTATCTACTGTTTCCATGCCAGCTACTTTTAGTGTCAGTTTGAATCAGTGTCGAAGTACAACTCGGTTTTATTTAACTTTTTTTTTTATAGTACTTTTGCGTCTGTGATGGGCTTTAATTCGTGTTCATCATTTTTTGTTTGGTGGTGTGAATGTAACATCTGCCTTGGCTCCATACGTGCAGCTCTACGGGGAATACGCCGACCACTTCAAACTATCCGAGTGCAAGCTGGCCATCATTCACTGCGCGGGACACTCGGATCCAATTTTGGTGCATTCGCTTTGGCAGGAAATCATAGAAAAAGGTCATTGCCCTACAACATAAAAACAAGGTTGATTATTATTTTTTATTTTTTTTACTGATTAGCTGCTTGCCAATCTTGTCTGGCAGAACTGGCAGACACGGTGGCCATGAGTACCGTGGACAGGATGAGATCACTCAGTTTGAAGGTGGTGTCGCTGGGCAGGATCTACGCGGGAACGCCGCGATATTTTCCACTTGGTTAGTGTTCTTCTCTCATTTTGTGGTAATAGCGACATAATTATGATTCCTCTTCTCCTGGGAGCGTTTTGTGCCATTACAAGCAGCTTGTTCAAGCATGTCCTCTTTGCAGACCTTTCACATTGTGTGTTTGCAGAATTCCTGGTGAAGTATCTGGAGCAGGAGGTGTGCCGCCTCAACTGGGACGTGGGCTTCGTCACGTCCACCATGCAGGAGATCGGGGTGCAGCTGCCACGCCTTCTGGAGGTCTACGACCAGCTTTTCAAAACCAGGGTACACGCCGCAAATCACGTCCCCTCGCAGTTGGCCGTCATTTTTAAAGTAAATGTGCCCGGTGTAGGATCCTTACTGGCAACGCCTGAAGAAGCCTTTACACTTGGTAGAATGCATCCACGTGCTTCTGTCGGGTTACGTGGACGACCCCAGCAGAGTGCCCACCTATGACAGGTGAGCCACTCCACTAGCGGTTCAACCTCTGACCTCTAGAGGGAGCCAAAAAGTCAGACATCTGTCAAATAGCCCGTTTCTTCACTGGCAGTGGATACTGATGAAATGTCTTGTAAAATTCCTCTTTTCCTTTACTCTGTTCCAATTTCCAACAAATTGTATATTCTGTCCCAGACGCCGCTTCACCAACGTGTGCCTGGATAACATCTGCGGCTACCTGGTGGAGCTGCAATCCCTCAGCCCCAACGCGGCCCTCCAGCACACCATCGGCAACTTCAAGTCTCTGCAGGCCAAACTGGATAAACTTCACTGACGCTCGCTGAGCTCCCTCCGATGGCCTTTAATCGCTTCGCGATACGTCTGTCACGTTTGTACGGTGGGGACGGCATTTAGGTATCAATCGGCGTGTTACGCACTACTCAGGAGTAGTTAAAGGCCAAATTTCAAATGAACCATTGTGCATTTAAGTTTCGCAAAGGTCAAATTAATTTTTTAGATTCATCCTGAAATGTACTGCGAAAGAAAGCCTGAATTTTCTCACTTCTTGTGAGTAGTGCATCATCTTGTTTTCTACTAAAATGCCCAATATGACTTTTCATGACAGCAAAGCGTTAAGAGAGCGAAGATGCAGGTTTTATAACTTATTTTATGCTCGATTGTGTCCCAAAGCACAACATTGTTAAGTGTGTAAATATAGATCAGACTCTCTTCTGCATTTACAAGAGGAGACAAACACATCACCGCTTATATTTCTTATTGACAATGTACATAAAAAACATTTGATTATTATTTTTTTTAACGTGTTTACGTACAGCTCTCGTACAGTCTTAAAATGGCCGCTATGTTGCTCGTAATGTGACACCGCAGAGGGACGTCACTTTTTTTTTTTTTTTTTTCTTCCCCGTTCATGTAATTACATTTAATTACAAACGCCACTCGAGGCTTCCCGTACAGTCATCGCAAAAGGGAGAGCTCAAATTGTTGTCTTTTCCTACAATTAGCCACCTTGATTGTTGGTGGAATCATGTTTGCTTTAGCCTGGTAGAAATAAAGAAGTTTGAATTTACATTTTGTTGATTATCAAAAGCAATTCACAACACATAGTGAAAGATTTCCGGATTTTATTATTTTAATCATTACACCATAACCATCAGAATGAGGACATTGTGAACCAGATTTTTTTTTTTCTATCTTTTGCATGAGCATATAAGCTTTTTGACTCCGTGCAGGAATATGTATGGTATGATGCAGGTGTAGGAGGCCGCGATGTAGCTGGCCACCTCCACCACCAGCGAGGAGGTGTGGAAGTTATTGGTGATGCGAAGCAGCAGATGAGTCAACCAGCACACTAGGAAAACGCTGGCCACCGCCACCACGCTTTTGGCCGCACGCACTTGAGAGCTGGCGTTGGGCTTCCCCGACAGCACCTTGGACAACTTGGGTGGAGCTCCGGAGGCGTTGGCTGTTTCTGTGCAGGATGAGGCGGCGCTCGGCCCGGCAACTCTCCCGACGGCTCCTCCGTGAGTTTTCTCCTTGCCGAGTTCGGTGTCACGACATCGGACGCGCTGTTGGTGCTTGAGTAACGTCACCACGATCTGACCGCTGGCGAAGAGCATCCCGGCAAGGGGAAGGGCGTTGGCCAGCGTCAGGTAGAAGACCTCATAGGTTTTTCTGGAGATGGCATCTGGAAAGACATCTATACAGTCTTCCCCGCTCTCGTTGGTCGCCTCCACGCTCACAAAGAAGAAATGCGGCACGCTGAAAGCCAAAGCTGTGAACCAGCTGCCGACCAGCAAGCCCGTCACTAGAACCACGTTGTCCATCTTTACGGGGGCGCCGCCCCGTTTCAGGGAGCCCACCAGCTTCTGGTGCCAGAAAGCGCTAATGAAGAAAGTGGTGAAGATGCTGCTGGTCTCCGACAAATCGGCGCAGAAGCGAAAGACGCCGCAGTAGGCCTCGCCTAGGAACCAGCGGCCGGCAAAGTCGGCGATGGTGTCGGGAAGGTCCACCAGGTAGTTGGTGATGAGGTTGGACACTGCCAAGTTGATGAACAAAAGATCGTTGGTACAGATGGCGGATCTCTTGGAAGGGATGGAGCTGATGGCCAACCAGTTGTTACCAATGATCCCCGCCAGAAACATGAGTCCTCTGATAATGGATTCAACCAACTCCTTTGTGTCCATGCTTTCCACACAGCTGCTGATGAATATCTCGGAAGGATAGAATGATCATGAATCCAACTTATGGACTTTTATAGATGAGAAGAAGACACCTTTGCACCAATCAGCTTGTTGTGAACACACCCTAAGGAAGCTTTGACCTGAGGGAGCTTCATCTTGTGATGTCAGATCTGAACAGGTCACAGCAGAGCTGGAACACAATAAAAAACGCTGATTGACATTTATAACCTAAATTCAAAGTCATGTTTATTTCTTTGTATCAAAAAATTAAGCAATTAATCAATATACTTGAAAAAAAAAAACTCAGATTAATTGTACATTAGCAAAATGGGTCAGTGCAATCTATTTTATGCATCCTTTTGCTTTCAACTTTTTAGCCGTGATTTATGTCAGCCTACGTTTTATATTTATTTTTTATATTTTTATTTTTCCCAGTCAACAAAATGAACACATCTAAGGCTTCAAGAGCAGTGTTGCGTGGTAAACTTTCACGTCACCCGCGAGTGAAAGCTCCACCTTCGGGCTGAGCCGGAGGCAACGTGCCCGCTCCGCTGGAGGCATGAATCCGGAGGGAGCGAGCGAGCGTGCGCGCAGGCAGGCAGTCAGTCGCTCGCCTTTCTCTCATCCTCCGCTTTTCACGACCTGCTTTTTTCTCCCCTGCTCGCTCATTCCTACTGGAAGGCGTTTAAACATGTCTGTATTATTGTTTGAGGGACTTTATCCACACCAGACTTTATCTGAGACTTGAGAAGACGGACGATGGAGCGGACGCATCGGATTGCCGGCGGTGGCATTGGCGGTGGCAGCGGCGGCGGCTCGCTCCGAGCGTCCGCCTTCATCCCGGTATGCACGGCCGCCTGCCTCCTGGTGGGCTCCACCTCACTCTTCTTCGTCTTCACGTAAGTGACTTACTTTGTCTACTTTAGTTATTGTTGCAAAAGTGATTTAAAGGTTGTTGAGCTACTGACCGTGCAGGCTGCATCAATTTCACTCTTGTGTGTATTTTCAATTGATATCAAGTGTCAAAATGTTTTTGTGAGAAACTAACGATTGCATTTTTCTGGAGTCGACCCCCTGTAGAGTACTAAAAACACCAAATTGGACTGTAAACTTTTGAGACTTTTTGTCAAACACATGTTCTTTAAAAAAAAAAAAAAACTTTTATGAACTAATTTATTTGCTCCTCCTTTCTCTGTCCTAATAGAGATCCAGTCAATTAGCCTTGTCCATAACACCCCAGCTTTAATATTAACCCAAGCGCATGACACAACAACCAGTTTGCTTCTCTCGTTCCAATTCAAATGAGGCTGGGGCGTGTAAAATCTGAGGGTGGATGGATGAATAATTATCACATGAAAAAAAGCAGCATATGCCGCCTGTGTGCCATGAAACTGACCCGGTTGGCTGTCAGCGGGCCGCCCTGAGGACCCACAGCTATGTAGCACACTTTTACTGATCAAATATTTTTCCCATCAGTGTGTTGCAGTTCTCCTTTTTTTTTTTTTTTTTACATCCACATTTCAACACGTTTGAACTGTGACGATTGGCATAAAGGTTGTAATCGTTCCTCGGAGCTGTATTTTGACCTATTTGTAGTGGGAGCTTGGAAAGAGTCCATTTGTGGTGTGTGTAAACAAGATTCGGGGTTTGTGTATTTGGTACCTTTTGGCCCTGTGAGTATTCATTTGAAAATACTCCAGTGCTAATAAATTGAAAGTTACATGCATAACTGTTGGGAACCCAACTTAAGATTCATTTCAAATCGGTCTTGTTACATTTATCTTTAAATATGGAGATTAACCGTCACAAAGAAATAAACATCATGGATGTAGTCGCTTTTGGCTTAGTGAATGAATTGTACCACCTCTCCAGTTCCACTCGGGAGTGACCTTTGAACTGCCCCACTTTCTCTTATACATATACAATATGTCCAGGCCTTTTTACATTGAAGCATGACAGCAGGTTGGGAATGCAAAAGGATTAGGATCTGATCTGTCCCCCCCCCCCCCCATCTGGAAAAAGTTGAGGCTGGAGTCTTTGGCATGATGCAGATATAATTGCTTGTAGATTTTTTTGTTAAATCTGCATCCCTCCCTCTCTCTGTTTCAACAGATGTCTTTGTATAAACAAAAAGCAGCCTTCCTCTTAACTCTTCCTGCTTTTGTTCTGCAGACCTTGAACTCCTTATTAATGTTACGCCGCACCCCGTCCAGAATAAAAAGGAAATAGGAAACATAATTCCTTTGCTTCTGGCTTTAGTTCAACCCTTTTAGTCAGCAAGTGAGAGAATAGACAGTCAGGGTTGCACCGTGAGGATCATCATTAATGTGTGTATTCGGAATTAGCCGCTAATATGAACTGGACGGTGTGCATGCGTGTGTCATCCATCCGACATGGCAGTGATGTCATTAATGTAAGAAGGACACTATTTGACCAACTTGCAGCTCGACTGACTGACTGTCTGTCTGCTGTGCCACTGACCCACTGTGGGGATGAGGGCGACGTGAGCAGCTTACACTGCGCGCGTGTGTGTGTGTGTGTGTGTGTGTGTGTGTGTGTGTGTGTGTGTGTGTGTGTGTGTGTGTGTGTGTGTGTGTGTGTGTGTGTGTGTAATTTAATACAGCTCTGGCAGCCGGGCTCTTTTTCATTAGGTGGGGCTTGTCTTGTTGGCGTAATGAAGTGTCCCTCCCGCGGTCCAGATGGTGGGCCCAGTGTCGTCCGTCCATCCTCATTGTAATCTGGTCCTCAAGAAATCGGTCCAATGATTTGTCACAACGTGATCCAATTAGTTGATGGTCGAGCACAAGCGGCAATACAAATCATTTGATTGGGGTCGCTTTTCTGCTATGTGTGTACAAATTCAAATTTGATAGTGTCATAATGAATTGTGGCTTTTATTTTTCAATTTTGATGACTGGATGAATGTGTTTCCCCTGCAAAAAAAAAAAAAGAAATGAGCAATGATTTATAGAAAAGAGTATATACGTCGTATAGACGATCCACTGTGAGGATTTCACAATGGCCTGTCAGAAAGGGCCTGTAATCCAGAGTTGATAATCCGGTGGGGAAAGAGGGGGGGGGGGGATTAGTGGGTTTGCATCTGGCATGGCATCAGCAATGGGGACCCCTCCCCCGCTGCTTTACCCTCCCATTACCTGCAACCCCCCCCCCCAATATAACCCAGGCTCGCTTCAGATTGATTGACAGCTCCTTACTTAACAGTACTGAACACGTTTATGATTGTACTTGTGGTTGGAACTATTTTCACCACTTTATTCATCTCAATCTACACTATGAACATTCCCGGAAGGTTCTTTTCGTACTCCCACTGTGTAACCTGATTACTCAGATCCCCCGTCTAATCTCACACGCTGGTGACATCATCAAAGTACTTCCATGTACACGCCACAAAAAAAGATAAAACAACGTGCAATACTCAATACAGTATGCATGTATTGGATCACTTTTATGAATGGTTGTTTTCTTTATTTTTTTAATCCAGGAGACAAAAAGCACCTCGATAAACAATTAGCATATAATCGACAGATTAATCTGCAGTGAAAATAATTGTGTCGCCGCAGCCCGGAGGGTCCCTCGGTAATCCCCGTGATGTGGGAGCAGTGATGAACACGCGCTAATACTTGCTTAGCTTTCACTGTAAACAATTACTTTTTGGATCTGCCGTTGCCGCCGTGGGAATAAATGGGATAAAGATTATCCTCACGTAGTTTTTGTTGTGGACCTGATTGGAGTTCAATTTAACCTGAGCGGGGATGGATACACTTTTGTCAACACACTGATTTCTATTCAAATTGGAAGTCGGCCATTTTGATTTGAAACTGCCATTTTGGGTAAATGTTAGACAGCTTTAATTTTGATATGAATTTTGCCAGTTTCTTTAAAACATTGTTGATGTTTGGATATGAATTTGCAGATGCCCGTGGTTAGCGGTGACCTTTTGCCCTGCCGTGCCGCCGTGCTGCGCCGTCCTTTTCCTTTTCGTGCTAGCCAACTTCACCATGGCGACATTCATGGACGCCGGCGTTCTTCCGACGGGTGTGTGAACAAACTGATGCAAAAACCCAACTGTGATGTCATATGTTGAACGTTTTTTTTTTGTCAACCGGCAGCCAACGAGGACGAAGATAAGGATGATGAGTTCCGTGCGCCTCTTTATAAGAACGTGGACGTGAGGGGCATCCAAGTGCGGATGAAGTGGTGCGCTTCCTGTCACTTCTACAGGCCGCCGCGATGCTCGCATTGCAGCGTGTGCGATCGCTGCGTGGAGGTGGGTCAAGTCATGAATTTATTATTATTATTATCATCATTGACATCGTTTTCAAGGGCCAAACTGCCATTTTGAAGATTTGTATGCTTTTCACCATTGTATCGTATCACTCATCGACTTAATGTATCTGATTCAGTCTACAGATTCGATTCATCCATTTTTGAAATGAGGAATATGCGAGTACGGTTCATGAAAAATGGAGGATGCTTGTGGTGGAGCGATAATGAATTATTATTATTTTTTTAAAGTGAGGTAGGCACAGTAGGCTTTTTTTTTTTTAAGTCGATAAAAAGTATTTCTCTTGTGAATGACGGGTAGAGCGTGATGAGGGGCGAAAGAGAGTTAGTGATGTCATTAATCAGGTTAATCCTTTGCTCTCGTACTTTGGAGCCTCGCTAGAAATTCAATTTCTCAGAGAGGTGGGATAGTGATATTAAAAATAAAAAATTGTTTCCAATCCACTGCAGGATTTTGACCACCACTGTCCGTGGGTGAACAACTGCATCGGGAGGCGCAACTACCGCTACTTCTTCCTCTTCCTATTGTCCCTCACCGGTCACATGGTTTGCGTGTTCAGCCTGGGCCTGGTCTTTGTGCTGCACCACACGGACCAGCTGTGGAAACTGCACTGCACCGTCACGTATCCTTGCCGCTATCTCGTGGAGGAGAACTCAACTTATTCCTCACCTGGCCAAATCTTTCCTTAACGGCGGTCCAAACAGTTTGGTGGTGATCAGCATATCGGGCCTGTTTCTCCTCCCTGTTCTGGGCCTGACGGGCTTCCATCTATTCCTGGTGTCACGGGGACGGACCACCAATGAACAAGTCAGCCCTTATTGTTATGTAGGCAGCTATTTAAATATGGACTAGAAATGCTGAGTACAATAGTGGACTGCCCCCTATATGTCAGAAGTGGAACTAAAACCTGATTTAGACTACAGTGTCAAAAATATAGGCAACAACTTTTGTTCTGAGAAGCTCATTTATGCTTTTGATATTTCTGCAGGTCACCGGGAAGTTTCAGGGAGGACCAAATCCGTTCACGCGAGGTTGCTGTAACAATTTGGAGTATCTGGTGTGCAGTCCCATCTCTCCAAGGTACCACACTGAAAATCTCACAATATTATATCGAGTGAGACAATAGCAAGGAGCGTTTTGATCTCCAGGTACTCAGCCAGGCCTCGCAAAAAGTCTGTGATTCACATTCAGCCTCCCTTCCTGAGACCAGAGCTCGACAGGCAGCTGTCCGTCAAAGTGAACGATAACGGGAAACATAGCCGAGGCTCCGCCGGACCGGAAACACAGAAAAGTCCGCCCCCTTTGCCCCCCAAACCAGAACACGGGTTGCTGAAAAGTCACCTCGCTGTCATGGAAGGTACAAAGTCAGCAAGGCCTTCTGTGCTGTACATATCTGGTCATAATGATTATTTTTGGCTTCCTTTCTTCAGAGATGGTCCTGCACACCAAAGCCATCATCCCAGTCTCCATTCCTACTGTACCTCAACTGCGACCAGTCTTGGAGGCCATTTCCCGAGGATCGTCGCCCATTCCACCGGAGCAGGTCTGTCCATTTTCTGTCCCGCTTATCCTCATCAGTGTTACGAATAAACTAGAGCCAATCCTAGCTGTCTTTGTCAGTGGAGATGGTTCCCAATCCCTATTTTTGTCTTGTTTTATGGGTTAGTCATTTGACCCGCCTTTTCAGTTGGAGTTATTTTTGACCCGACAGTTTTTAGCGTGATCCTCTCTTTCAAAAATCTGCTGGGATTGGTTCTATCTCTGTACGGTTGCAATCTTAGCAATATTTCCAATCGCAATGTGTAGCTACTGAAGACCTCAGAGGCACCGGGAGACAACAAAGGTCCTGACCTCCGCTTGAACACCAACGGAAGTCCTTCCAGGGGAGATTTGCCCCCTTCTATGCCCCCCTTGCAGTCCGCCACCCTCTCTGGGGCCATGACGCTCAGTTCGCGTTCACTCAGCCTCAAACAGGGCGGCCGGCACGTGAGCGCCAAGTCGCTGGCTAATCATAACGCTGGCAGCAGCGGCTCTTATGAAAACCTCATCGCGACGGTGGACCCCCAGTGTCGCCCCCACAGAGGGCCCCCCGCGGTGGGATACTTTATGAGCCTGGGTGCTGATGTCGGGGGAGTCCAGCGCGGTCCTCACTCGTATAGTCCAGTCTTTGTGGGTGTGGCCCGACATTCCCCTCAGCCCAGAGACCCGTCGCCTTCTCGGCACGGTCTCTCATCCAGAGACCCCTCCCCTTCATTCCCGGGGTTCATCCAAAGAGAACCTTCGCCAGCTTTCCAGGGCCTCATCTCCAGGGATCTCAGCCCGGCGAGTCTGCCCCTGAAAACCCAAAGTCTCCGAGACAGCCTCAGGGACGGGACCGCGGCCGCCACGTCGTCCCGATTCGATGGCCTCTCGAAGGCCCTCATGGCGTCCATTCATGAAAGGCGTGAGATGGAGGAGAGAGAGCGGATACTGCGCCTGCACGTCCGATCCCAAGCTTTGTACGGACCGGACGCCAGCGTCTACGACATCCCCTGCCGGCGGAGTTTACCGCTGGACCCCGGGCAGCCTCAGGGCACCCGGGGACCCACCCCACCGGCATACGGCTCCCGGGAGTTCCTGATGAGCACGGGCGTCCTGGGGTACGGCCCCAGGACGTCGCCCCTCTCCTCATCGTCCACGTCGTCGCTGGCCCGAGGACCCAAACCGCGCTCCTCAGCTGGGTACCCACCTTCCGAAAGACCGCCCGCCCCTCCCTCCACATGCACTCTGCCCCGTTTAGCCTCCTCCTCCACGCCCCCTTACGGACTCTACGGGACGGCCAAACGCTCCTCACTTACCACCTCCTCAGAGGGGAAGGACTCGTGATTAAAACTGCTTCTAATATTGTCAATGAATAATCCGTGCAGTGTTTGTGAGTGAAGAAAATATATCATAATTTGTCAGTGTTAGATTAGGGCTCTTAATCATTAGGTCTGGGAATTGAGCTAGGCCGTTCTGTCACTGTGACCTTTCCTCCTGGCTGGGCATCTGCTTATCTATGACATCCTTAAGGCCGTAGTGCCACATAGTCTGCCCTCTTGTGGGTGGGAGGCCAAGAGTATAAGAATCCTGGAGGTGGGGGTCGACCTTTTTTTGTAGTCTCGAAGTCTCGCTCTTGCTGATATCCCTCTGCAACTGAGAATATGGAGTCCCCTGATAGTTAACATTAGCATAGCGAGCATTGAAGGAACTTAACTCAGAAGTTAACATCACTTTGATGATAAAAAGATGAATCGCTGGACCAAAAAAAAAATAATAATAAATACTGCGCGGGTCTCTAAATACAGAGAGAATACAATCTTTTTTTAATGTGTTTTGATATTGCTTTTTTGTTGTCTCCCAATCCATAGAATTTGATAGTTGTTTATATGAATAATAAAAATTATGTAACTCTATTTTTTTAATGTTTTATTTATCTGGTGTGATTTCAGTCAGTTGAGTCACCAAGACACATCATCAGGGACCCCAAAACGTCTGCCTTGACCGTAGTTTTCATGTTATTTTTCATGTTTTCAGAGTTTAAATGCAGTCGATCAAAAATGATCACCATTATGTTGAAATTATGATTAATCTTTCCTATTGGCTCTAAGATTGACCTGAAAAAGTTAAAATTACAAGACGGAATTTCAATTTATACTCAATGAAGTTCCAATTGTATAAATAATATAAATTTTTTCTATTCTTAATGCTATTGTTGCAGTTTTAGAAGTTGGCATTTGGCTCCCTCTTGTGGACATTTGTGGGAAGGTCGTGCAGCGTCTATTCAGCCATAAAATATTGAACAAAATGAACATATGGAAAACAAAAAAGAAATTAAGAAAATATAAATGCCTTTTATCAATATATATATTGTTTTAGGACTCAAGCCGCCGCTCAAATGACTTTTATTGTGCTTTGAATTGTGAGCAAATATTCAAGATAAATACACTATGTGAAAGCTGCAGTGAACTCAACTAAAACTAGGCTATTTCCAGTCCCACCAATTCTCAATATAGTAACATTTGACTCCCTTAAAAAAAAAAAAAAAAACACCTTTGATTTTCCTCCTGTAACAAGTGTGTAGATACCGCTCGCTGACCTAGATTTGGGCGGCTGACTGCTTTGCTCAGGGCTCATTGATATGCTTGATTGTCATTTCCCTGCATCCCCCCCCCCCCCCTCCAGACAACACAAAGCTGCATTAAAAACACGCTCAGATGCGACAAATCAAAGCAATTAAGATTCAATCTACCAGTCATATTTTTCCTCTCTACTAAAATATACAGTGAGACCTTTTTGGTGTATTCAAGCCAAGTGTGACCTTCTGCAGTGTTAATATGCAGCAGTGGCCTCATATGAAAGTACACACTTGCTGATTGTTGTGTGTATTTGTGTGTGTTAACTGGAGTCAGCCTCAGTTGTTCATGCCAGCCTGAGCACAGCACAGCACAGCACTGTGTGTGTGTGTGTGGATGTGTGTGTTGGTTTAATTAGGACAAAAATCTACACTGGGTCCACACAAAAAGAAAAGAATGAGAAAGACCCTGCGGAGTCTGTGTGGGCTTTTCATCGCCATTAAACTGACGATATGCGCTCTGATGTTGCAGTTATTCGCTGGCAGATTGTCATCGTGCACTTGTTACACCCGGCTGATACATAATAAGAAAATATTTTGGATACACAGATGATACGTTGGATATGATACACATAGATTAATAGCGCCATTGCTATATAGCTCCATTCACTTTTGCACTTTCACTTTGTTTGATATTGACGTCAGCCTTTTTACATCCGGTTAAAGAGCGCTGATTGATTGGATACGTGCATTCATTTTTGAGAAAATGTTGACTTTATGTGGCTAAGTTAACCAACAACGTTGCTGATTTGTTTCAACAAGGAAATAGAATTTTGGGCTACTTTCAGAGCAGGATGTCTACAGCTAGTTTACACAACGCAGAGTGGAGGCCTGCTTCATCGGCGTCAGCTTCTCTGCATGGTGAGTATGGTGTATTTTATTTCAAAGTATTTGTAATGATAAATATTGATAGTGAATTGCTATTCTGCGGTGTGGAAAGTTGGAAGAGACATGTAGCATTTTAATGGTGAGGGCCTCTGCCCGCCATCAAATTCTAATGTGCTTTTTTTTTTTCCCGATCAATTAAATGTGTTTCGATGATGATAAGCACAGTGCCGAGTGTGAGAAACAAAAGACCAACTGCATGCAATTATCCGTGTTTTGTCATTCCAGTGAAAGGAGAAGAAAAAGCACAAAAAGCAAAAGACACATTTGTGCATGTTAAAAGGAGTTTGCTTGGCCCTGAATCTCAAAGAACTACAGCAGATATAGAGCTTGACGCGTCCTTCATCTTTTTTAAAGACTGGGGGGGGGGCGTGCAAAATATTTCTTTTCACAAATTCCACTGGAAACTTTCCACTGCACATATAGAAAATGCTCATTTGTGATCTAATTTGCTTGTCTCTTGATCCGAACAGGCGTGTTTGACTTTTGCTTTTTTGAATGAGAAAACAACAAAATAGTATGATCCAAATTCTGCAGACGCTAACAGAAGAATAGCATTTATTGTATTTTAAGTAACTCTGTACGATGCTAGCAATTTTTCAGAGCGGATAAAGAATATATGCCTGTATTGATTATAAAACGCAACCATCAACGCTAACCCATTAGCATGTCAATTGTGCTAGCATTAAGCTAGTGTGCCATTGTTAAGGCATTGACTCTAATTCCTAAATAGACAGTGCTTTTGGTGTTGCCATTTCAGATGGGGAAAAAAAAATGTGAATAGGTGAGTTTGTGAATTGTGGCCTGAGAATATGCGTGGGATGACCGTAGTGCAAGTTGTGTTTCCTCTCCATGGATGCAAGTTGCCATGTTCATCCTCGCTGCCTCGCAACCAAACTAGAGCGGGCATCTCCCGGGCGCCAGCTGCATCTGCTTGCGAACCCTTCGGGAAGCTTGTGTGTTACTGTGTGTGTGTGTGTGTGTGTGTGTGTAAGTATGTGTAATTGTGTGTGTGAATTTGATTGCTCCTATGTGTGTGTGTGAGCAGATTGCAGGGTAGTTTTTTTTTTTTTTTTGCACTCACCCTGAGCCATTCCACTCTGTGGATTCAGCACCTTGCTAATAGCGCACGCATTAACTGCAGCTCATATCAAGAAGGAGGTGGGGTCCCCTAACTCCCACCCCTTCCACATTTGTGTTGGACAAAATGTGTGCATGCCTTTGCGTCTGCCTGCAAAGTGTGTGTACTTCTGAGGGAGGGTGTGCAGCAAAGAGGGAGGGTGTGTGTGTGTGTGTGCACTGGATGATGTTTGAACTGCCTCACATGCTCACAGGCAGGAATTAGGCAGAGGAGCGAAGGAGGAAGAGGAGGAGGAGGAGGCACCTCGTGCATCAATCTGCAAGGGAGAGCGGAAGGAGGTTCCACCATGCCTGCACAAGTCAAGGAGGTACGTACATGTGTGTGTGTGTGTGTGTGTCCTCCTCTTCCTCTCCTGCAGAGATGGGAGCGTGTATTGTGCCGCTGTCATGCAGGAGGCGTCAATTGCCTGCTGTTCGATGCAGTCTCCTTGTGTTGCATGAGGAGGAGGAGGAGGGCATGATGCTCACATCTTCATCAAGTCTGTGTGTGTGTGCGTGTGTAGAGCACATAAAGGAAAACAGGGTGCTGATCTTTAATTGTGTCATGAGATGTTGCTCCAATAGGTAGAGATGGAAAGGAGGAATAAAATAGTGCACACACACGCACTAGTCACAGTGTGGTGAGTGTGCTGCCGTGATGTATCACATTAAATCTGACCATGCAGCATTTAACTATTTGAGGGCAAGCGAAGCAAAGTGGCAACAATGGCAACTTTTACTGGCTTTTGGCTCACGGGAGGACAGAAAAATTCGACATTGTACGTGTGTCGGGTTGTGGAGTGGGCTGTTTGGGCTAGTGGTGGCAGGATATACCATTTATGTTGCGACTTGGACTGCTTAGCATTAAAATGTGCTAAAATATATTTTTTAAAATTATTATTATTTATTTATTTGTATGTCTTATTTTATTTCTTTTTATTTTTGATTTATTTTTGATTAAAGCGCAGGATATTTGATTGTGATTTTTTAATTTACTTTTTAATCCAATAAAAAAAAATCATTTTTATGATTTCCTGTTAATCTTTATTCATTTTCTTCTTTTCTAGTAGATTTCAGTGAAATTGCCAATATAATAATGACTAACTGCAAAGGCAATTTTCCCCAATTCTTCATTTAATTAATTTCTCATGAAATGCATTGTAGCTTTTTCTAATTAATTTCACGGCATATTAGACGGCAGATCCTTTGCTTCCCCACGAGGCATTCAAGGACCAATTTTGTTTCCGAATTCCCGCATTGTTACGTTGGAGGCGTGTACATCGCTCGACGTGAGCCAATCAACGGATGGCGGCGTTGTGACATCATCATCGAGCTTGAGTGAAATGAACAATGACACCATTGAACATTCTAGTTCAAGTTAATATGCACGAGTTTGCAAATTTTGATGTTAGCCGTGCCCTTGAGCTGCATCCTAAAAGTTGATCTCATAGACTTGCTGCAACTGGTTTCAATAAAAATTCTCCAAATTTTCCCTCATCAGCATCAGCAATGGCAGACTAATACTTATCCTTGTGTTGGTTAAATAATACATGAAGAGGACTTCAAAAAATAATCACGTTAAATTGTAATATTGAGCCGGAGGGGGGAAAAAAATGTGATGAATTTTTCCAAACTGTTTATTTTTTTTCCCCCACTTGTTTCGGTCGAGCTCTCGTCAGATTGTGAGCGATTCTCTTGACCTGTTTGGACTTTTGAGTGACGCTGCAGTGGCTTATTTGAATAAGCTTTGACTCAGAGCTGGCCCGGCGTCCCCTCCGGAGCTTGACTCATCAGACCGAGGGGACAAGAGGGGCCCTTGTCTGACCAGACGTTATCGCCCCACCAATCCTTCATCATCCCGTCTACAGATGATTTTTTTTTTCCCTCCCCCTCATAAAATACCCAATCAAACAACCCCTGGAGGTTGTTTGAGTCTGATGGTTACAAGATACTTCCATCTCCACATTTGGGTTGAGGGGATGAAAGGAAGAAGTGAGAGCTCTTGTGTTCTTTTTTTGTCATGCAGCAGAGTTGAGTTAGCCACTTTAAAGCTGCGAAGCGAGGAAGAGAACGAGAAATGGAGCGGAATTGGTGGATTGGATTAGCTTTTAGCATTTTGGCCGCACGCTTGTCCACTCTATTGCGCCTCTGTGCATAGAAGTGATGAATTTCATATTCATCTGCTTGTGTCCAATGGGATTTTGTTTTATTTCATTTTTATCACCACCTCCAATCTGTTTTCTCTGGCAACAAAGCTCACACTGAACAGTCTCATTATAAAGCCAGCCATTTGTTTTCTATAGCTTGTCCTCATTAGAGCAAAAATCACCTTTTTTTTTGTTTTGCTGATTTTGGGCATTTTGCTCGTTTAAAATGATGATTTGCTTTTGTGGGCCATGATAAATGATGTGGCGGCCCGAATCTGGCCCACGTGCCTTATATTTGACACCGATGCTTTTAACAGACTTCCTGGATTGGTCACTAGCCAATCGCAAGACACAAACAAAGCAGTAAAACAGGCCAAAATCCAAAATGGTGGGCCACTGCTCACCTGTGCTGTGCCTGCTGCTTGTATTAAATTTAAGTCCATATAAAAACATTCGAGTCCATTTTTTTCCCCCCACCACAGCTCCATCTGCTGGATGGATAGCACTAAGCCTTAATATAAAATCAATGCAGCATATTTCTTATGGAGCTGTCAGGTGTTATTTCTTTTCACATTTGTCCGGGAAATGATATCTTAGAGTCTACGTTTACTACATTTAATCATCCCCTCCGTAATGGTCGCATGGATCATTTGTCCTCGATATTCAATGGATGCAATCAAAAGGCTGTCAAAAGTGAAATGAGTGGAGCAGACAATCAGATAAGGATGAACTCGTTAGTGCTCCGAAGAAGTTTTCCTCCCACGTACACATCACGTAAAAAAAGTGACACCTATTTAACAGTGATCGACTAGGATTTTCCAAATCCTCTTTGGTAGACACAATTAATTAATTAATTGATTAAATAATTAATTAATATGATGTGCCCTAAACTTGACCCCAAAAAATCCCCATAATGTGCAAAGATTTTTTTTATTTATTTTTTTGTCAGGTGCTTGGATTGAAATCGTTTTAATGGCCCTTCAGTTGTTGCTAAACCACATCACCCTCTTCTACTGTCTTTAATAAATAAAACATGCATTCATTTCCCTAAACAAGGATGAGTCAGTTGAAGTCAAACGGAGTAAACATTGCTCTATAGTTGGTTGGCTATTTCACTGAAAAAAAAAGAAGATATTTTTCTTTTTGCGCAGCCCTGCTAGACGTTTCCTGTCATTTTGAATCGCTATCAAAAGAAAAAGAAATGTGCTCAGTCAAATCACTGCGCAAAGTTTGGCAAAGTGCAGCGAAAGGACACGTTTATACGCCTCGGTATGAAAGTTCAGTAATAGCTTGTTATGCCTCGAAAAGGAAGAACACCACTTTCCCAAATGTTTATCCATCCAATTGCAAAAATGTGTTTGTGCTGACAGGGAATGTTTCAAATGCTGCTGAGTTGTCATCCCTCAACTGCTCATCCATGTGTTTTGGTGTTTAGGAGCAGAGCTCAGAGGGGCCTCCTGCATTGTCACCCTCGCAGGTGAAACACGTGGCGGCCGATCTGCCGTCGGCCAACAACAACAACGACGAATTGGACACGTCCGTCGCCTCCGCCATGACTTCCACCAACGATAGCTCCACCGAGGCCGACACACCCCTGCAGACCGACGTAGAGGTGAGCCGCTCGCTCGCTCACTCACTCATGATTGATTGCATTTGAAATCAAAATGAACTTTCGTATCATTCACTTCAATTTATTCAGTCCAACCACTTTAACTAAATTCACTTTGCTGTTGTTGGACTGAACTTAATTCAAGTTCCTTAAACTGGATTAAAGTCCACTTTTGTTGACGTCACTTCTTTCTCGGTAATATTTGGTGACGTATGACCAAAGTACAATAAAATGACTTTTCGGTGTGTTTGGGCTAATGAGGACCCCCCCGCTGGTGACCATAGCAACCAACTGTGTGTAAAAGCAAAGCATTCACCCAGCAATCAAAATCTAAAAGCAGACATATTTGTCCATTTTCATCGTCTATGGAACATCGGCTGGACCTTGACATTTTCATTAGATTCAAACATAAACTTATTTTCAATTAAGATGGGGTCATTACTCCTTGGCAGCAGAGAGGGTCTCGTTAATTAACGGGAGCACGCATTAAGTGAGGCAAGATGATGAGATGAGATTGTCGCTATGGGAAATAAGCAGGAGCTCACGGTACAGTTCAAATGTGCCATTGCAAGTTTCCTATGTTGCCGGTAAACCGGAGCTATGTACATTTTTGGGGTCAAGGGTCATATTGGATTTTTAAAACAGACACATAAGCGAGGCATTTAATTAATGAATTAATTATTCAATTAAATGTTTTAATAAAAAAAATTGGATTCATTAAATATTCATGAATAATAACATTTCTCCAAAAAGAAAGAAAATATTAAGACTATCCGGTGGGCCAGATTATGGAATGGAGTGGGCCTTATGTGGCTCCCGCTCCACACGTTGCCTACCTGTAACATTTCTGGGTTTGTAGGAGTTGAAGGCTGCAGATCAGGAAGTTGACCAGAAGCCAGAAGAGCTCAACCTTCATCCGTCAGATGCGCCAGTCCGAGTCACGCATAACCCGCCCATTCCGGACGCTGAACCTTCTCACACACCCATCACAACAGCCACTCAGCCGGTTCCCCAGACGACAGATCCTCAGCCTGCCAACCTGGACAACCAGAGCCGGCTTTACGCCCTCCCTGAGGGCTACAGAGCCCCCGTGGGAGATTTACGCACCGGCTACGGCAGCCTGTCCCGCGGCAGCAGCGCCCTCCGTGGCTACTGGCCAAATAAGAACTTCCAACCTGGGGCGCACTTCACGTTGCCCTTCCTGAGGGACAGCTACGCTCCGACGGGCGAGGACGGGGATCAGTCGGACAACCCCGTGGACTTGAGGAACGACCACCCGGCGGCGACCTACGCCACCTTGGGAGGGATTCACAACTTGAGGCCCATTACCACCATGGAGCTCCTCAGGGAGCCCTCGAGAACCAGGTTTGTCACGTCCCCACATATTTGTCAATAGGTCCGACTATCAACGTGTTGTTGGATGAATGTATTTTTGTGTTCCTCAAGAAGCGGCTACGACGAAGCCTTCATGGCGCAGCTGGAAGGCAACCTGAACCCTTTCTTCCAGGCCATGTGCCGAGCGCAGACCTTGCAATTTCCCCACAAGCGCAGCAGCATGGTGAGCCTGGACAGCATCCGCAGGGACCCCCGTTGGAGGGACCCCAACCTCCACGAGGTCATCTCCATGCTGGCTCACCCCATGGACCCGGTCAAATCCAACGCCGCCGCTTACCTGCAGCACCTGTGCTACGAGAACGAGCGCATCAAACAGGAGGTCCGCCAACTCAACGGGGTGCCCATGTTGGTGGACCTGTTGGACCACCCTAAACCCGAAGTGCACCGCAAGGCCTGTGGAGCGCTGAGGAACATATCTTACGGGAAAGACCACAACAACAAAATGGCCATTAGGAACTGCGACGGCATCCAGGCTTTGGTCCGACTGCTGAGGAAGACGAGCAACATGGAGGTCAAAGAATTGGTCACAGGTAAAATTTTTAGTATCGGGAAAATCGAGTAGATTGAGTCACTCGTATCCACGAGCGTTTTATCTTCTTGTCCTCCAGGTACCTTGTGGAACCTCTCGTCGCACGAACCCCTCAAGATGACGGTCATCAACCACGGCCTGCAAACGCTCAACGAAGAAATCATCATACCCCACTCGGGCTGGAGACGAGAACCCTGCGAGCCGTCAAAGCGACACAGCGCCGAGTGGACCACCGTTTTCAAGAACACGTCGGGATGTCTGCGGTAACCTTGGCTTGCCGGCGAGCAATAAATAATAGGCGGCCGTTAAATTTTTGCGATGGATAAGGATTTTCCTCCGAGGCGAACGCTTTTGATGAAAGACCGTGTCGTCGCCATAGGAACGTCAGCTCGGACGGAGCCGAGGCCCGACAGCGGCTCAGGGAGTGCAAAGGACTCGTGGACGCACTCCTCCACGCCCTCCACTCGGCCGTGGTCAACAAGGATACGGACAACAAGGTCGGTCGACAAAAAAAATCTACTGAGGATACCAAAAACGATGATAAAGATTCACGTTGAAATAAATCAGTGTTGCCGCATCCCCTTCTATCTCCCTCAGCGCTTACTTGATGTCAGTATCGGTGGCTGGTATCGGCAGCCTTCATCAGTACCCGATGACATATGGGTTGGCGACGCGTCCATTTTTTTTCTTGTGAATAGCCAAGCTGGGTTAGCCTCCAGCTCACCTCTGCTCTAAAGAGGACAAGAAAATGGAGGATAGATGAAGTGGCTGGCAAAATTGACCATTTACCGGATATATCGGGTCACTGTGTGATTCTTACTCCAGTATGGACATTTGCTACTTTAATAGTTGGCTAGCAAATGATGGAAGTTGATGCCAGAGAATGAAAGAAGGGGCTCGGAAGGGGTGGGGGGGCAGGAAGTGTCACATCTCATTGCGGTGATGTTGTTTTGGATGCAGCTACCAGAGGGGTGGGAGGAGGTGGGGAGCAAATGTTAAAATCCTATTGGCTCTAAGTCAGGAAGCATTACTTTTATGTGTCATTAAAGCATCACACTCCATCAAGTTAATTGAGACTATGCACCAAGGCTGCCAAGTGCACAGAAGCACGCAAGCAGGCAAGCGCTATATCGCCGTGCTGCAGGAAGGCAAATTAACGAGACATTTCATTGACGACGGTTAACAGAGGACAATTCTTCTTGTCCCTTATCTTCCCCCTTTTTAGTCAGTGGAAAACTGCGTGTGCATCCTGCGAAACCTTTCCTACCACGTGCACAAGGAGGTGCCGGGTTTAGAGCGCCTGCAGGAACCTCACGTCACGCAGATTATGAGGTCGGTGGCGCCACACCGGAAGAAGAACAACGAGCCTGACTGCTTTGGAGGGAAAAGACCCAAAGGTTGGTGCGGGCCATAACCTCTGATTGCCATTATTATTCCACGCTTTCGGGTGATTCATTTGACAAACTGCAGCCGGGGCACAGATTGCTGTTTCTTTACTTCAGGATGAGGCAAGTGAGGTTAGAATATTATTACATTTAAAAAAGAAATGAGGGAAAAAAAAGTATATATATATATATATATATATATATATATATATATATATATATATATATATATATATATATATATATATATATATATATATATATATATATATATATATATACATTTTTGAATTCATGCAACTTTTTTTTTTTTTTTTTTTTTACAGTGTAAAGTCATTTCCTTAATGTGTGCCTGTCCTCTATCTTGATAGAGGTCAGACAAAATTAGATTACTTAATGATGGGGAAAGTGATGACGTCATAGATTGTCAATAATAATGTCTTTTAATGAAGGCATATAAGCACTGAGAATTTCTATTGAATGTTTAGCGTCCACTGTAATCACTTAACATTTGTCTTTTTTTTTTTTTCTCTCACGCGCTTCAGAGGAGTGGTTCAGCCACGGTGAGTACCTTTTTCTTGTATATTTTCATTTTCTGATATTTTATTTCATCTGTGTGGGAAACAAGAGAATTCTTGACTGCACATTTATGACATGATATCGTCACCTTTGTACCAAACACAGACGTGCCGGCTGGTCGGCTTACTTGTTTGCTTTGTATGCATGGCGCTGCGGTGTGCTGCGAGCGGGAACTCGTTGAAATGCAAGACCACGCCTCAGCACCTGCCCCGCTCGAGGACACTTGCATTACTGCAACGGAACGACCCGGCAGCTGAAAGGCCGCCACTATCCCCCCTCGCCCCCCCCCAGCCCCGTCAATATACTGCAATTTCCACCCTTTAGTTTAGTGTTCAAATATCTTTTGTCGTGTCGGACGTTTAAAATGTGTCTGGAATGAGTGCGGATGTCATCCAATGTAAATTCAGCCTGTTAGTTTGGCAAGCAACCACAAGTGTCTATTACCAACGGCCATTTGTGAGCAGGGATAACCCGATAAAAAAAAAAAAAGATAATTTTTGCATTGCCTTGGTTCAAGGTGGAAAAAATTGAAATGATTTATCATTTTTTTGGGATATAATAAAAAAATGCATTTCATCAGGTTTGAAGATGCTGTACCAGCCCGAGGTGGTGAGACTTTACCTGTCGTTACTCGGCTGCAGTCACAATGCCAACACCTTGGAGGCGGCCGCCGGAGCCCTGCAGAACCTCGCCGCCGGCCATTGGACCGTAAGCGCACGATTGCTTCTTCACATACCAATGAAATGCCTTCAAACTAGTCTTTTCTCTTCATAGTGGTCCAGCTATATTCGAGCCACCGTGCGAAAAGAGAAAGGTCTGCCCATCCTGGTGGAACTGCTGCGTTCCGACGTGGACAAAGTGGTGCGAGCGGTAGCCATCGCTCTCCGTAACCTGGCCATGGACAGACGGAATAAAGATCTCATAGGTAAGTGCCGGGAGGTTTTCACAGTTTAGTATTTATGTTCATAAATATATTTATTCATACCTGTGGCACAGGTGGACATAATATTTGTTCAATTATTATGATTGAATGAAAATTATGATGAATTATGAAATTATTGAATGAATTATTGGAAAATATTTTTTTATTTTGAGTCTGTGCACTCTTGAAAATGTTTTTTCATCTCACTGTTGTGCAGGCAGCTACGCCCTGAGGGACTTGGTGGCCAACCTGCCGTGCGGCCAACAGCGACCGGCCAAAAATCTGGAAGGGGACACGGTGGTGTCGCTCCTCAACACCATTCACGAGATCATCACCGACAGCCAGGAGAACGCCAGGGCGCTCATTCACGGACACGCCATCCAGAAACTGGTGGCCATCAGCAGGTCCAGGTGAACCATTCCTGAGGGTTTTTCGTTTTAGCCGGGTAATAAATGTTTTTTTGGGGGGTTTGTTGATTCAGTCAATCAACGCGTGAAACCAGGGCAGCCTCCCATGTGCTTCAGACCATCTGGACCTACAAGGACCTGAGGAACACCCTCGCCAAAGCGGGCTGGAACAAAAGCCACTTTAAGGTATTAAAGTTAGATTATAGAGGCATAATATGCATTGTTGCACAATTTTAAACAGTTCGCTGTTGTTGCCATTGACGAGGACCTGAGTCGAAAGCACTCGGCAAATCACAAGCCATTAAAAAGTCAATTTTCCATAATGCGTAGCGTAAAGTCTTTATTGTAAAGACAGCAAAAGTGCTTTTTTATCATCATGTTTTTTTTTCTTCCAAAGCCGACAACAACCGCAGTGACGAAAAAAAAAAGTGTGAAGCAAAGCGGCGATGACATCACTTTGCCTCTCATGGACAAATCCCAAGGTCAGCTTTTTCATGAATATCAAATATTATATGATAATCTTCTACCAAAGCGAAATGAGCGTTGAGAAAGCTGAGTTCAAACAGACCAGATGGGGGGCTGAAGTTATTGGGGAGGCGTGAAGGCAAGGTCACTGATGCACAGACGTGTCAGCACTGGACTGGCCGGCTGCCTGCCTGCCAGAGTTCACAAGTGGGAGGAAGTCACATGTGGTGCTATTAAAGCATTCAAAACAACTTTGGGCATTTACACACAAAAATAAATGAAATTAAACCGAGCAATAACACCAAAATTCCATCAGATGGCTTATTCTTATTTATCGCAACTACTAGTAAATTACTCCGATGCACTGCATTTGTTTTTCAGATGTGTTTTCCAGCACTTTAGAGCCAAACGACAGAGTGGAAGATGGAATTGCACCTGTTGTTGAAAGAGATCCTCTTCCGGTAAATCATTTATTGTTTATCATACCAAATTTCCATGTGCAGTGGTGCCTTGAGATATGAGCGAGTTTTTTTTTTTTTATACTAGCCTTAGCTAGAATGATTTTTTTTTCTTTCTTTTGTTCAACCAAACAGCAGTCCGCTATCTTAATGCTAACTTCAAATAGTATTTGTGTTCCACTATTGGACCCATCAGGTTGAACACAAATGATGAAGCAACATGTGAACAGACAATATTACAGTACTCTCAATCATGTAGTCTTTATCCTCTACAAAGAATGGAATATGAAAGAATAATATTGGTGCCGCACTGATGAGCAGACAAAATGCACCTTGATTATTCAATGGATGCAATGTGACAATTTTTTTTTCTTTTTAATTCACTTTGTCTTAATTTCTTTATCATAAAGTATAATGTTTTGGAGTGGTATTAACTCTCTTTAAAGTACCCAGTAGGGGGAAAAAAAAAGATCCTTGTGTTTTGTGCATGGTCACGGAATAAATGAAAATTTGTATCTCAAGGCACTAACGTGTTTTGGATTTTGCATACTACTGCTGCTAATGCACTATTGTGTCACCAAGCCTGTTTGTTTACGCCACATCCAATAACGTTTGCATATCTGTCCCTCCCACCCCCGCGCAGGCGATAAGCGAGAGGAAACACTTCATCCGAGCTGGCAGGCCCGCCGTGGGCCTCATGGATAACAAACCTCCGCCGCTGGACTCGTGGGTGTGAACGCCACAACGCGGCCATTTAACAGTCCGACACTCGCTCTCGTGGCCCACATGCACATTTATGCAAATCGAGCCGACGTGTCATACCAACAATTCCAGTACCAGTAGTTTTTTTTTGTTTTTTTGTTTTGATGCTAGGAAATGATGTGCCAAATATTTATCTATGAGATGCTTATTTGTTCATAGATGTGATGGGATTCCCATATATAGAAGGACGATCATGTTAAAAAGCATCATGTGAAGTAGTATGAAATATGCAAATGGCGGTAGATGTAAGACTCCAAAGACAATTTAGTTTCAACACACACATAAGCACTTCAATCAGATTAAGATGCTAGTTTTTCATTCATTGAAAAAAAAAAACAAAAAAAAAGTTCTATCTTCAAATGAAATATTATCATCCAGATATTTTGGATCTACTACGAAATATATATTAGAATTACCGCGAGCCTGATTGTTAAGGGTGGTGTTGTATCACTGCCAAAATAGATCAATAATAGTTTCCATTCTGGTAATAATTAATCAAAAATATAAATAATGATGAATTTGAGGTGATTACTCACAAACTGGTCCATCTTTGATTCCTGAGCTAAGATGTGTAAATGTGTAAACAAAAGGACTGTTAATAAGCTAAATGGATGCATTTATATTGTGATATTTATTATATAATAGCCATGTTACAAATCCGAGGTCAATCGATGGTCCTGTACGTTCAATACAAAATCTGGTTTGTAGCCGCTCGCTCCCTTTTTGCATTGCAATGTTGAATGAAAGTAAACTATGTGCAGAATTTCTCATTTTTATTCCTCTTATCTTTTACACCATTTGGGCGAAGAAAAAAAAAATGTTCCAAGAGAGACTTTTAATGGCTTTAATTAGAATTAAAAGCAAAGTAACCGATTTGGGTTATAAGAGCAGCGTGTGTTGTTTGTCGAAGCTGCTTATGGTACTTGGCAGTCACTGGGCTGCAACATTTCAAAAATACAAAATCTTTTCCTGGTCACGGGCAAAAGGGAAAAAAACTCAGTTGTACTCACAAAAATATTCCTGTAATTTTCAAAATTCTAAGACTAGGCCAACCGTAATAATACAATAATGGAAGATTTTTTTTTTTAATACAGTCAAGCACCCTCTGTTTATTTCAAACTATCTACATAAATGATTTATTCTGTCCTGACGTCGGCATAATTAATTGGAAAAAGTCCTTTTATTACCCATTTTAATTTCAAAATAGGACATGATTAATCGCGTTCAACAGTGACGGATTACCATGATTAAAACCTTGTATTCCCCCCCCCCCCCATCGCCTGTTTGCAAAACACCTAATTGAGCTCATTGAATTAATTTGTCTTGAATTAAGCTGATGAACTGCAGAAGCCTTCCCGCATCCTCTCAGGGTATTAAAATAGCACAGCAGCAATCTTTATCGTACAATAAACGGTAAGATATTGGAGCTCGGTGTATGTTTGCGCAAACCTCCCCTCCCTGGTGCGCTTTTCTTATTTGCCTAAGAATGAGTTATTATTGTTGCTCTTTGGTTCTCCTAAAGCCAAGGCTTATAGGACAAACTAAACCCTCGAGCCATTAATCTCCAAATATGAGGATGATTTATTTGTGACGAGACAAAGGGAAGACTATTGTGAGCGGCAATATTTTCCTTGGGGGAGGCTTAATGACTTTGCTACTAAAGGCATCTACATTGTGGTGATTCAGCAATGACTCAGCAGCAGATTACGTCGGAATTATCGTCGGCGAAGCTCCGCGAGGTACAAATGCAATATTATGGGCTGTATTTTACCATTTTGTTTGACTGATACCGCATAAAAGCCTGAGAAATCAACATCATTTCATTTAATACAAGAGCTGCCTTTAAAAAATAAGTTAATAATGTTGTTTTACGACAGAGTTCCATTCCTATGTAATCTGAATTTTCCACAAAATTGGAAAGCGCTATATGTAGTTTTTTTTTTTGAAAAGTTTTGAAACGTATAAGTATATATGTATATATGTATGTAAAAGTATATATGTTATGTTTTACAACATTGCTTGCTATAGTCTATGATAAATCTTTGCGAGGTCAGAGGTAAAGTATTAATTACAGTAAATAACGGAATTAAAAAATGCCAGTCACATGACCACTTTTTTGTATTTAGCATTTGATAGGTTTGCTGGAATGTGCGTTCAACATCATTGTCAAAACGAGAAGGTAAGAGTGCCATGCGAGGGGTGGGTCGGGGTGTTTTAGAGGAGGGCCGAGCTGGACCCTGATGACATCTCCAAACATGTCAGCAGCACACATTGGGCAACATAGCCCTGCCCTCAGAACCAAAGCACACCATCGACAAGGGCGAAGCTGTTTTGTCTTGGCCTCGACGCCAACCCGTTGCACGCCGACCCCGGTTGAATCCTTCCACTCACATCTTGTCATCTGCTACTTTTTGGATAACCTTACACCATGACCCTCGAGTCTGTGATCCTCTCCTTGAGTGTCTTTTTCGTGACGTTGACCGCCTTGAGCTCGAGCAGTCCCGTCATGCCGGCCGAAAGTCGTCCCCAGAGGCCTTCTCTGCTTGGAGATGAGCGTGACGATACGCTGTTTAACGCGGACGACTTTCTCAGCCACTTTCTGTCTACCCTGAACCTCACCGGGCAGATGCAACTGGAGCAAAAGCCCCAGGTCTTCCCGAAGGAACCACCAGAATACATGTTGGAACTCTTTGAGCGTTTCGCCAATGACCGCACGGCCGTGCCCTCCGCCAACATTGTTCGCAGTTTCAAGAACGAAGGTACACACACGCACAAAATCTTAGAATATTTCGGCTTTTCACAATAGAGGTTTGTTAAAGTTTTGAAATTTATGCTTATAAAAACTGTTTGGCCTCTAAATATTAGATATCAAAGATACTCAAGTCTCATGGGTCCAAAAGGAGCTTCTCTGAGAGTACCACCCCAAATACCCTAAAGGATTCCCTGTAGAGTTTAAATCCCGAAAACCAAAGTCTGGAATGCACAATTCAATCTCAGTTCTTCTAGGGTAACATCCCAACTGAAGATTCGATCAGATTTTCCAGATACTGAGTTTTGTTTTGATGGTACTGCCTCTTTAATAAGTCATTGCCGACCTCAAGATTCACTAAACTCTCGGTAATAACGTATCCTACAAGACTACTCGCTATCTCTTGCCACTTTGAGGTATGTTTACAAGATTCAAGAGTCAAGGGTACGATCGCTGTTCTTTGAGGGTATTTCTATTTATCTTTGTCCCTAAAGGTTTAGTCCGATAAACTTGTTGATTTGAGGATACCATCCAATAGACGAGTCTTTGGCACACTGTACTAATCTGGAAATTTAAATGAATGTACTCTATTAAGGGTTGGAGTTGAAGTCCTAGTATGTAGAGGGTGTCACCCCAATTACAAGACCTTGAACCTCGCGGTATTAAGAGATACTTGTTGATATTTTCAGATTCTTCCCCCTACGGAGTGACAGTCAGGGGCGTAAGGATATTTCCGTTGCTCTTCAACATTTCCGTGCCCCGCCACGAGCACGTCACCGTAGCCGAGCTTCGCCTTTTCACCCTCGTCCAGAGAGCCCAAAGACCCTTTGACTGCAAAGTGACCATTTACAAAGTGCACGATGGCGTAGTTTGGACCAGGGAAGTTGGGAAAGAGGTGAGAAGGCGGGGTCAAGAGGAGGAGTCCAGAGACTTGGAGGAACTGGTGACGAAACACATCCACGCCAAAGATAAGAGCTGGGTGTCCTTGGACCTGACTCATGCCGTCGCACTCTGGCAGAAGTACGGCGTCGCGACGCATAAACTGGAGGTCCACGTCGCCATCTTGGGGCCCGAGGACCCGGAGGCGGTCATGTGGGATGAGGTCTTTGTCGACATCCAGCGAAACGTGGACGGAAAACACAACGCGGTGATGATCGTTTTCTCGGACGAGCCCAAAAAACACGATAACGCCCGTCCCGAGAACACAGAGCAGAATCCTCTCTGGCCTTTTGTCAACCGTGACCAGGACGAAGTGAAGCTTCTCTACAAAAGCCCCGCTCGCATCCGCCGTGGTGTTAAGGGCGAAAGCTGCAGGAGAACGCCGCTGTTTGTGGATTTTAAAGAGATCAGCTGGGACTCATGGATCATCCAGCCGGTAGGCTACGAGGCCTACATGTGCAACGGAGTCTGCAGCCCGCCCATGACCTCCGAGGTCTCACCCACCAAACATGCCATTGTGCAGACACTGCTCAGCGTGAAGAGTCCAGAGAGGGCATCGCGTGCCTGCTGTGTACCCACTAAACTGGAGCCCATATCGCTTCTTTATTACGATAACGGGGTGATCACCTTCAACCACAAGTATGAGGGCATGGTAGTGGCAGAGTGTGGCTGTCGATAGTGACGCACACACACATACACACACACTCAATCAAAGATAGAGACTGTGCACCGATGGAGTCCAACATATCCCTTGTTGTATCCACACATAGTCACACTTTAACAATGATACTACGTGGTGTAAATTGTATCAATGAAAATCTCCAGTTGTTATTTTTTTTTTAATGTTATGTCATTTTATGTCACCATCTCATATCATGGAATTGATTCGAAAATTATTATTTTTTTTGTCAGGACAAAACCTCAGATGTCCAAACATATTTTCTCCACATGTGAGATTCCAGGAAAACCAATGTTAGCAATAATTCAGTCACGCTTCCGGGCTTCATCCGTCGATCATACCTGTGCAATTATAGATACAGTATGGAAAATAAACAGATACAATGAATAGATTTGATCGAATTTATCGATTGATTACCGCTTGCCTGACAAGGTTAATCCCACTTGCATCACATGCCTGGCGGGCCTCTCTGCCTACTGCCATGCCTCGGCGATAACGAGGTGTCAGAGCCTGGAGTCTTGCGGACCGTCACTCAGGCCGGCACGCCGCTCCAAGTGGCAACGTTTGTGAGAGGGTGGTGTCAGATTCCTGGTCCCCATCGCCAGCGTTCTTTCGGCGACCCCCCGCCGTCAGGTTGACCTCGAAGCCCTCGCGCTTACTTTTTCGGACTCGGCCCAGCACGCAACCTTATCGAGGTCCCCGGCAACCGTATGAATGGAAAAAAAAATATGCGGCACATCATCACTTCACTGGGGCCGTTAACAGTCGGAAGTAGATAACAACGATGGGGGAATATCTCGGTGGAAACAATACGAGGATCAGCGCTCTGCTTCCAGTAGGCTAAGTGGATGTCAACTCGATTTGATTTCAGTCCAAGACACATTCAAAACTGATACTTTGAATTATTCTTTTTTGGATTGTAATTTGCACACAGCATGGTGATATAGTGATCAGATCTGAATCACTGTTCCAAGACTCGGGACTGAATCGTACCTTGTTGTGTTTAGTTTGCATGTTGTCACTCTCTCAATCCAAAAACATGTTAGACACAAAATTCTCCAGAGATCTGAATGTTATTTATTCTTGAAAAATATGTCTATGTTCATGTTTTTTGCCAAGTCTTTTGTGTTCATTTAAGCAGTCCCACATTTCACATAAGTAAATAGAGACGAGATCATGTTTTTTTGTTTTGTTTTTTCAATTCAGAATTGATTCATCTTTGTAGAATATTTACTTGGTTGTGTGTAGTGAACTTTTACCAATGTTAAATAATATACAGATTGATGGATGAACATTTTTTTTCCCCCGAAGAAGCACTTATTTTCATATTATCTGTAAAGAAAAATAATATATTTTTCTAGTACACTTGTTCAGCTTATCAGGACAAATAAAGCACATCCCAAGGAGAAAAAAATATTTTCGTACTTTTTTTTATTTTTATAAAATATTTATATTCTATTTTTCTTGGTGGATACTATAAACAAGACAAACTAAAAACAGGGGTCCACTGTACTGTGTATATTTATTTTTTGACACCAGCGAGCGCATTGATGACGCCTGTGGGGCGGGGAGGAGTTTGTTTATTTTTGTGGCGACTACCTAGCTAGCTCTACAGCAAACGTGTTACTTCGCCGACCCCTCGTATGGGTCGCCATTTACACTCTAGACGACTGTTAAAAAACATTCCTAGCACACGCGAAACAACCGCCACTCAAAAACCGGTATTCCAAGGACCGTCCACCAAGAAAGGTTAGTGAGCTCGAAGTTGCTGTTAGCCTAGCATTTAGGCTAGCAAGCTGTGTGTACCTTGCAACACTCCTATCATAAATTCCAAAAACTACCTGTTTGTTCGCTTGTTTTGAAACGGAGCTATGTTTATTGATGCTAGGTTTGTAAGTAGATGATTTGGTATTTATTCGGCGTGGGTTTTATTGTACAACGGGAGTGTTGTTAATGCAAATCAAGAAGGACTAAAGCAAATCGATGGGATAACTTTGGAAGCTTCACGCTACCCGGGAGCTTAATTCTAATGATGACTGCGCGGAAGGAGCACACTTAAAACATGATATCTTGATTAAAAACACCAACATTTGCAGTTTTTTCACTGACAAGTGTTGGTATTTGTGCAAGGGTCACTCTCCAGGTGTGCAGGACGACAAATTTGTTTGCATATGCCCATTTTAACTCGTGCAGCCAGATTCATGCTTTGCAAAATTTGTTAGTAGGCAAGTTTGTGAATGCCGAAATGTGAATTGGTAGGCCTTTGTGGTATTTGCCATCTTAAATCAAGTTTATGCACTAATTGAGGAGTATTTAATAGGATTTTACAGACTCTGTGTTCTTTCACATCCATTGTATGCCAGAATTACATCTGAATAATTCACTCACGTCTCAGCTTTCCAGACCTGCTTTGTATCGACCGCAACCCCTCAGAGAGTGCGAGCGAGCCTCCCCGAAGGCTGAAATCTAAGGAGCAGGATGTCCATCGCCAACACCCCCACGAGCAATGACGCCTGCCTCAGCATCGTGCACAGCCTGATGTGCCACAGACAAGGTGGGGAGAGCGAGAGCTTCGCCAAGCGGGCCATCGAGAGCCTGGTCAAGAAGCTGAAGGAAAAGAAAGACGAGCTGGACTCCCTCATCACGGCCATCACCACCAACGGGGCGCATCCCAGCAAATGTGTGACCATACAGCGCACATTGGACGGCCGCCTACAGGTCAGTATTTGTATCGAATAAATTCTTCTTGCTTAAATCGTAACACAGATGTTGTTGTTTTTTTAGGTCGCCGGACGTAAAGGTTTCCCTCACGTGGTGTATGCGCGACTGTGGCGGTGGCCCGATCTGCACAAAAACGAGTTAAAACATGTTAAATACTGCCAGTATGCCTTTGACCTCAAATGTGACAACGTTTGCGTCAATCCGTACCACTACGAGAGAGTGGTCTCGCCAGGCATCGGTAAGTTCACCCCCCCCCCCCCCCCCCCAAAAGTCCATCCAAGCAATTTAGATTGATTTCAATTCCAATCCTTTTCTATCAAAAATGGAGTCATGTCTTTTCTCTATTTCTCTGCAGACTTATCAGGTCTGACGCTTTCAAGCACCGGTGAGTTGTCCGACGTGTTCGTTTGTACTCGTTACATCTCTGTCGTCAATCTTCAGCGCGCTTGTTGTTCACGCTCGGCAGGTCCACTCATGGTAAAAGACGAGTACGACTACGACAATCAGCAATCTCACCCTAGTGCCGACAGCCACCTGCAGACAATCCAGCATCCTCCGTCCAGGCCGGGCCCGCCGGACACCTTCGGCAGCCCCGCCCTCCTCCCGCCAACGGAGGGCAGCACCTCGGCTGCGACGTCCGCATTTTCCGCCATTGGCGCTGGACCCTCGAGTAAGGCTTTCAGGGTTTCAACAGGCCAGATTGTCTCCAGTGAGTTTGACAGGTTCTTTTGTTTTTTTTCAGATTCCACCTCCAACTGGAACCGAAACAGCAGCTTCACGTCTGGGGTGCCGCATCAAAATGGCCACCTACAGCACCATACGCCCATGCCTCACACGGGCCATTACTGTACGTCTTTGGAAGTGTTTCCCTACTTTGGCTCGGGATATTTTAAAGTAGACCTGCTGTGTGAAAAATGACACTTGGCTCGAAAGCAGAGCTGCAGTTTTAACTCTGCCTTGGTTGTCATGGTAACAAAAGCCACAACCGAGCGAGTCGATGAAGAGTGCAAGAAGTGGAATAGGAAGTGTGTTGCTTTTCTTCATCCTTTGCATATTTTGACATAAGAACGTACCAGATCTTTTATTAAGGCACATAGGAAGAAAAAAAAAAAATCACGTCTTCTTTGAAAAATTGCAGATCAATTAGTCAAATCAGAACATTAATTATTTCACACTTTCCCTTTCTATGATTTCCACAGGGCCTGTTAGCAACGAAATAGCATTCCAACCACCAATATCTAATCACCCTGGTGAGTTTTTTTGTTCATCATAATACTTGAGATGTCATGGACAAATATTAACAGCTCACCGCTTTGTCGCAGCTCCGGAATACTGGTGCTCCATCGCGTACTTTGAGATGGACGTCCAGGTCGGCGAGACGTTCAAGGTGCCCTCCACGTGCCCGATAGTGACGGTGGACGGTTACGTGGACCCCTCGGGAGGCGACCGCTTCTGCCTGGGCCAACTCAGCAACGTCCACAGAACGGAAAACATTGAGAGAGCCAGGTTCTTGACCACATCCATACGACTTTTAATATTCAAACAGAAGGTTTTCATCAGCCTTCCCCCACATGACTCGGTCCAACACTTTGCTTGACCTTATTGAGGCCCCTGGCAACTGTACAAATAATACATGGCACATTATCACTGAACTGGTGCTGTTAACAGCTGGAAGTAGATAACAGCAAGGGTGAAAGTTAACTCCTCTCAGTAGGCTAAGTGATGTCAACTTTGATTGTTGTCATGCCAATACACATTCTGGTTTTATTGTAAGTTGCAGGAAATGAAAAGTTAGCTTACCTCCTCCTGTCTTTGAAAATAAATGTGTGAGCAGCCACTCTGGAGACCCAATTATATATGTACAGTGATCCCTCCTACTTCGCGGGGGTTACGTTCCAGACCCAACCGCGAAATGGGAATTTCCGCGAAATAGAAACTAGATTTTTTTGAGCTATTCTTGGAAGATATTCTATTTTTATCGCTGACATCAACCAGCTCGCTGCTAGGGGACTTTCATATCAATGGACTGTGCGCTCCGCATTCATGCCTTAGCGACGAGACTAACAGTGTATTGCTATGTCCAGATGAAGGCCACCGCCGGTGGAGAGTGTTATATCTTTACTATTTTCCAGGTTCTGATGTAGCAAGCATGGTTCGGACAACGACGTGATGGGTACTGCTTTATTCCTTTCATCACAGTCAGTTCACTGGCCGTACATCGCGACACTGAACGTCCCCGAAGCTCCCCCTCCCACATCCGGGGTTTTCCCACTACGGAACATGAGTTAGTCCAAAATATACAACAGCGAGAACGCCCTGAAGTCACATGTGACGATAAAGTATACTGTACTGACTCTTTAATTTATTCATTTCACTTTTAAACGTAAGCTATCATTATTAAAGGAAAATGAAGAAACTCAAGTGGCCGCGAAACCTCGTGAAATGATGAAATTTCTGCGATAAAATAATTCATTTCCGCATTTTTGAAAACCCGCGATATAGCGAAGCCGCGATAGTTGAAGCCGCGAAGTAGGAGGGATTACTGTATACGATTAAAAAGTCAATATTGCATGATTACGCCTTTTTTTTTTTTCGCTTTGCTTCTCAGGCTTCATATCGGCAAAGGCGTCCAGCTGGAGTGCAAAGGCGAAGGAGACGTGTGGGTACGCTGCTTGAGCGACCACGCCGTGTTTGTGCAGAGCTACTACCTGGACCGAGAGGCCGGGCGTGCCCCCGGGGATGCCGTGCACAAGATCTACCCCAGCGCTTACATCAAGGTGAGACGAGAACCTCGCGCCATCCTCGCCGTCCGCTCGAGTTCTCGCTCAAGCCGCCGGTGTTTGTCTCCGCCAGGTGTTTGACCTGCGTCAGTGCCATAGGCAGATGCAGCAGCAGGCGGCCACCGCCCAAGCGGCAGCGGCGGCCCAGGCAGCAGCCGTGGCTGGAAATATACCCGGCCCGGGTTCCGTGGGCGGAATCGCTCCCGCAATCAGTGAGTTTATTTCTCCTGAAATGTCTCAAGCATCATGGAAATTTCCATTCGCCAAAATTGCTAGTTGCTTTTCCCTCAAGGCTCTTTGCTTGGTCCCCTTCTGTTTACCATCCATCGATTTACTCTGGGAATCAACCCAAGCCAAATAGTCATCAGCATTTATTTCCCGCAGGTTTGTCAGCGGCGGCGGGCATCGGCGTGGACGACTTGCGCCGGCTGTGCATCTTGCGGATGAGCTTCGTCAAGGGCTGGGGGCCCGACTACCCGCGGCAAAGCATCAAGGAGACACCCTGCTGGATCGAGATTCACCTCCACCGTGCTCTGCAGCTGCTGGACGAGGTACTGCACACCATGCCCATCGCGGACCCACAGCCTCTTGACTAATGTCCTCGTTGCAAGACTGTCATCAGGAGGTAGGGAGTAGAAGCCAGGACACACGTATTCGCCAGTTTAGTCCAGTGGTACATTGGAGACACTCCACTGTGCGTACTGATCATCCCAAGTCAGGATTTTTAATGGAGCGCTCAGAAATGAATGGAAGAAAGCATTCACTGTGATACCACCAGTGTGTGTGTGCATCTCAGCTAATTAAAAGATGGTGCAATTTAGTCAAGTAGTTGAGTTCAACCTGGCATCACGTGACAGGACGAATTTTGTTGCTACAGTGTTACACTCCTTTGCTTGCCATTCTTTCTTTCTTTGTATATAAATCTAAATGTTGTCTTATCACTAGGCTCTAATATTACAGCCGGTAACGTCATTAAAAACAGCAAAAATATTGATACGGAAAAACACTTCTAGGCCTTAAGTACTGGACAATTAAGTGTTACACAGAAAGTATGACGGCGAGCGTCGACTCGCTCGACTTGTTTCTCGCTACTTGCAATTATAAAATCCGTGCCGTGCCGCCAACCCAAAGAGAATTGTGAGAGGAAGTACAAGCCATAAGCCAAACGCAATCATTTCAGTGTTACGCTGAGTGTAGATTTTTATTGCGTTTGGATTATTTTTTTTTTTTTGCTCAGCACTTGTTAAAGGTATGCAGAACTGACAGCTATTGCAGTATTTTCTACTCCTTTTTGCTACATTCGCTAACCGCAGGGCAAAAAAAAAAGTGCTACTTCCGGCGTCTACTTTGCATCACTGAATGATATTAGTGTTAATATGTACGAATATTGTTGAATAAAATTTATGGGCTGACAGCATCGTGTTAAGGTGAAGTTTGTACACACAGGAGACGTGCTTTGGACAAGAAAACATTTATTACCGCCAAGACAAAGTCACAGAATTGAAGGAGGGGGCGGGCGGGGGGTGGGGGGGTCGGAAACAACACTAAGCTAGCCTGAGCTGAGATCTGAAATATTCAGAAAAAACAAACTACATGTGTCTTTTTAATCATTTTCTATATTCAGCAATACGACACACTAAAACAATGTCTTTGTAAATACAAAAGTCCCCCGGTCGGCCTCGTTTCAAAATACAACAATACAAATCATCCTACGTTCTTGCCAAGTTGAAAAGATATATGAAGAAAAAACAGCACACAGAGAAAGAAAGACATGGAAATTGTATGGATAATATTATATTAGATATTATACATGATCAAAAGAAGGAGCCCCACCCAAAAAAAAATCTTATCAACCAGGACAAATAAATATACCTTCACTTGGGGTTATTTACATTTTTCTTTTCAATCTTGGCTGAATTGAGGGGGGGGGGGACAACCGAAAAATCTTCTTGCCATAAAATGCTTGTGCTTGCATTTGAGCGTGCTACAGATGAACGCACTAAGATGGCACTTGAAAACAACCAAATACAAATCACAGCAATCAAAAAATAAAAGAGCAACAGAAATTACCATCATCAGGAATAATCAAACAAAAAAAAGTTTTACTTACAGCAACTTTCTTGATAGTTCTGTACAATTAATTCAAAAGAAGCTTCATCTACTACACTCATGAACTACCTTTATGAATAATAAATAATAATCCCATGCTGCCCCCCGTGGTCAAAACAAAATGTCTCTCGAGGGCGTTCGTTGGGCTTGGGGCGGGGCCGAGTTAAAGGCACTGGAGTCTTGCTGAGGGTCAAGTGAAGCTGCCTGTTCTCTCTTTTTTTTTTTTTATTCTTTTTTCTTTTTTAAGAAAGAGCTTACCTGTGTTCTGCTTGGGAATATTTAGCTCCAACAAAAACATTTTTAAATGCAACAAAATAAAAATACAAAAATTGTGTTGGCAGCTTTAGCATTAAAAAAAAAAAAAAAAAAAAATCACTGTCTGGCACTAAATATTAAGAAAAAAAAAATAGTTTCTAGCAGCACAGACCAGAAAGCACTTGATGTTCCTAAAGCACAACTATACGATTTGAAGAAAGCAAAGCCTTTTTTTTTTTTCTCCTCATGTCAGGCACAAATACAAATTTACCATCGACGTGTTGTGGATTTATACAACAGACACCTCCTACCCCTTCCAAACCTTTTTTGCGTAAGTCAAAGAACCAGTACAGCCTTATCCTCCGCAAATCTCCCCTTTCAACCAATGACAGCAGTTTTTCAACAAAAACGAATCAACAAAAGTCATCACGCCGAGACTTTCTGTACAGTAGTTTTGCACTTTCGTTCCTTAACTATACCGCGGTCAAATGTAATAAATATCAATAAATAAACATGAATACAAAGAAGTGGTCCAAACCAAAATAAGGAGGCTTAATCTCAGTAATGTCCACAACATACGCCGCTTTTAACAGTTCAAGTATAGATGGTACAGTCCACGTACTTTTTTTTTCCTTTTCCCTTTTCAGTCCACTTCACACAGCTAAGTCCACAATCAAAAAGCAACACGTATACGTAGTGTAGAAGCATTGTATTTATATATTTATATATAGACTATACATTTAGATCTATATGATTTATATATCTCTTTGAATATCAGAAAATATCTACTTTTGGTCCGTAGTGTACAAAGACGAAGTGGGAGGGGGGGTTTGGGTTCCGAGGGTGTTTGTTGGGCGTAAAAACGGGAATGAAAATGTGCGAGAAAAGCAAAAAGCAGGTTTTCCCCCTCTGTGCGGTACAGTAGGCAACATCTTTTTCGTTTTTGAGCGTGTACAATAAGGTTTGGACAGACAGGTGTGAAAGGGGTGGAGGGAGGGGGGCTGGCACCACTGGCTTGAGGTAGGGTGACTGATGGATGTGTTCCAACAACACGCAGGTAAAAAAAAAAAAAAAAAAAACAGAACAACAACAAGGCAGAGTGGGAGTAAGAAATAAAAGCACGAGCAGTAGTGAGGACAAGCGTAGAGGTGGTGAATGCCGATAGAGCGCAGCGGGAGGTTGAGGTGTCATCTATTATCCAAATCAATGGAATCATTGTCCAAATCCTTGTGATATACCCCAAAAGATAGCAGGAACAGGAGCGAGGGAGGGAGGGCAGGAGCAGGGCTGGCAAATTGAGCGAAAGGCTAAACAGTGTGATGCGATTGAGAGAATTAAAAAGCTTAGCCGCGTTAATCCGGACCAAAGCAAAAGTGGCGGCATCCCCTCAGTCAATACGACCCAAATCCAAAAGACTTCTCTGTGGACAAGGGAGGCGCCATACTAAAATGTAGGGGGGGGGGAGAGAATAAAAACGGGTGGCGGGATGGTGTGTGTGAGAGCTGCAGGATAAGGCACTGTGATAAAGCCGAGGTACATTAAATCCCTGACATTCCTTCTGCTCTGTGACATGGCACAACGATTGGCTCTCCCCTCAGTTACCTCTTGTTTACATTTTTTTTTTTTTTTGGTCCTTTTTACGAGAGATTTGATTGAGACAGAAAACTGCTAAAAAGAGGAACGGGGGGTCAGGGTGCAGGGGGGGGGGGGGGGGGGGGTTATGTGTCCAAAAGGCTGATTTCATGATTACATGGACAAAGGCAAACGTTACGTTCCGAGTGCATAATAGTTTAGCGGTAAGGATGTTGGGGTTTGTACAACCAGGTCGGCCTAATGGTATCGCTTTTATTTACAGGAGTAGCAGCAGCGCACATATTCCTCGTGGAGGTGGATTGGGAGGGGGTGGGAGGGGGGGGGGTCCGTCTCACATTGGGGGATGAAAAATCTTGATGATGCAGCTAGTGATACAAAGGCTACCGCTGGTCAAACTCCGCACGTACGGCTACATACAATCCTCTGAAAATAGTCAGTCACGATAACTCAGTGATTCCCAAACGCAGCGTGCCGCGGGAAATTAAGTTTCAGATAATGTTTTGATAATTATGGATGAAAAAAAAAAAGTTTTATCTGAATGTCAGGCAGAATAATTGCAAATTGACATGACAGTCACTTTTTCTTTTATAAAGTTTGGCTGGTCCTGCAACTTATACTCGGGTGTGATTTGTATAAATTAAAACGAGACTTAAAATTAAATTCACCTGGACAGGTTATGGAGTATTTTAAGTTCATCCTGAAGTTTCACCCAAAAAGTATCCCAGTAGAATATCCCAAACTAGTTTTTTTTTCATAGCGTGTAGTGTGTATGCCCTGGCTCAGTAAAAGATTGGGAAACATTGAGAGAACGTCTTCTAGTTGAACAGACCACAATGATAGCACCTTGAGTTTTTTTTGGGTTGTACTAATTAGAAGGAAATCTATATACAATGGGCCGCGTTTGAGCTCCTAGACATCAGTAGTAGACAGTCGATTTTCGTAAGACCCTGTGTTTCACGTGGTCCTCTTCCTTTAGCAAATTCCGCAAAGGCTCGAGGGAGGACGCAGCATTCAGAACGGATACGGGAAAAACCGCATCGATCCGTTATCGGACTCGAGTGCAGAAAGACAGATGTAAACGTGGCGGTTGACGGATATGTCGTCGAAGCCAGACGGGACGTCGGCATCAAACCGAGGCGTAGGTGTTGCCCGTGGCGCTGCAGTGGCGGATGGTGGGGGTGCCGGCCGAGGGGGTCAGAATGTGCTCGCTGTGGTCCCGCGGAGACTGAGGGAGGGAGTGAAGGATGCCGGGCTGGACCACGCCCACTACCGGATGGGATCCGTCTTCCAGGGCGCCCACCTGGATCACCTGGATCACCTCGTGCTCCGACTTCTCGCGTTTGGCCAGAGGTTCCCCGGTTTCGTCGGGATCCTCGTCTAAATCGCTGTCCATGCCGCTCGTTTCATCTGGGGTATCACAGGAAACCGAGTGTAAAGAGGCGAATGTACTTGAGAGAGCAGGACAGGACGCGGGGGAGCGCGTACCTTTATCGACGTTTGTAAGCGACAGGCTGTTCAGGCTGTCGAACTGAAAATGGAAAACAAAAGCATTTTTTTAGCGTCTCAATCAATTTGGCTTCTTGGGTTTGGTGACACATATCCAATATGACTTGATACATTCACCAAAAACAAAACAAAGATGCCCAAATTGGAAGTAAATAAGTCCTAACGGCATACCTCGCCCATGACTCCGATGGGAGTCTCTCCGGTAGCTTGGGCCACTCGATGCTCTACCAGGTAGAACATGTACTCGTCGTAGAGCAGACGGATCAGGTGGAAAGAACCGAAGCTCGCGGCACTGCGCAGGGTCAGGTCCCGAATGACCATCGAACTGTAATACCCGAGAATATTAACGACTTTCCTTTTCTGGGCTGACAGTTTGTCTTTGTTCACCTGTAGAAGGACCACTTGAGTAGGAACTGCCGGGCCGCCTTGGGGAAACTGGGTCGCTGCTCGTAGGGCTTGAGTACTTGCGTGACCACGTTATCCAGCCAGGCCGCCCACTGCTCCAGAGAGCTTTGCTGCTGTAGGGTAGCCTTGAAGTCCTGCTCCAAGTGCTGCACCATGCCCTCCTCGCACTGGCACACCCACGAGGCTTGCTCCTGTTCACGCCGACACGTGTTTATTTCGGTATCGTTATACGTCCGTCGGTCATTTACAAATCCTAGTTTACTTTTTAACGTACAATACAAAAAGTGAGCTTTAAAAATAAATAAATACTCCATATATAACCCCGCAGGATACCGACCTGTACGTTGGCAAAGTCGACGCGGTTGAGGTCGCTTAGCATCTGGTTGATCTGCGACGTGTTTTGCAACACGGCGCGTGCCGCTTGAGCCAGGTGGTTCAAAGATGTGTATCTGCGTAGGGTTTGCGCAAAGGCACTAACAGCGGCAACCTAATTAAAAAAATAATAATAATAAAGCGTGCAGATACTCGGGTTAGTTACACTGCGACAATCCTTTTCTGTTGTAAGCTAAAGAACCGGAGTGGAACAAAATCCATACCTTGGTCTGGATCATCCTCTGCGGAATCGCATTCATGGCATTATTGAGCCAGCTTTCCAGGCTTTTGGCAAAATTGCGAATGGCTTGAGTCAAGGCACCTGTCAAGTCAAACGGAAACCAAAGTCAGCTCAGATCAGAGCGTTACCATGTGACGACTCGGTTTGGTGGCTCACTGGGAATGGGTCTCAGGACATCGGGGATGAGGATCTCCACAAGGGCCTGGTACATCAGATGGTCGCAGGTGCTCATCCACTTGAGCACGGCTTCGTGTCTGCACAGCGCCAGCAGCCGCGGCTGCGGGAGTCGGGCTTCAATCTCACTTACGCTGCTGTGCATCGGACATAAACGCTGACAATTTTCAGCAACGCAGCGCGATTCTAAGAATTACATCATCCCCCGTACCCCTCACCTGTTTTCCGTTATAGTGGCGCCCTCTACAGTGTCGGGCGGGGTATAACGCCAGAACGTTTGCCAAAGCTTCTCAATGAGACTAAACTGCAGGTTGATAACCACGTCCAAGATAGCCTGAGAACAAAAGCGGGGCAATGAGTAGTGAATATGAGGTCATAGTTTAAAAACATATAAAATAAACTCAATGACTTGATGATGATTTTCCCAAGCAACAACTTTATGATGAGAACGTTCTAAATGCCAGCAGTTGGCATTTAAAAAAAAAAAGTGACTGTCAACACACGCAACCTTTTCACAGTGTGGATCATGACCACATTTGATTGTGTGTGTTTTTTGCTTTTAGTGAGAAGACACTTTGAACTTGATGTATGTGAAAGAGATGCAGTTAGATTTGGAATTAATACAGAGCAGTGCAGTCGTGATGTTGATGTCGGGTGATTCACTCCATATTATATCTCTCAGGAGTTAACCTCCACCTGTTGAGGCATTTAAAAAAAATCCCTCGTACCTCACAGTGCTCCCTGTAAAGTGATTGGAGAGCCTTGACGTCCTCCGTGCTGATATTCTCCGGATTGCTCTGCCCCAGGTCCAGCTCCGCAAAGTCGGGGAGTGCCCGTGATGCATCTGTTGCCGTAGTGACAGTTAAATCAAGGAGAATCCTTTCGAGTGGTTTCTGAGATCTGATGGCTAATCGATATAGCGACGGACCCAAGAACTGCTGGTGGTGCTGACTCTGTGCGATGACGGTCTGCTCTGCTGCCCCTGGCTGGTTGTGACCTCCACCGGAGTAGTTTTCTGTGGGGCTGGTGTCAAACTTGGGAACCGGTTTGAACCTGAAATGGTGGGACAGGTCAGTTTCCAGAAGGGACGAATCGGTATTTGTTTACCTCTGTTTCTGCTGAACGGGCTGCTGCCTGAGAGCCATATACTGCATATCCTCCTGGAGTCTGTTGAGCGGGGAGTCGGGCTTGACGCGGATACCGTAGTAATGGTATTTGGAGTTCCCCCTGTAAGGCATTAAAAAGAATGTCACGCGACAAGAAACGCCGGTTATCAAAAGGAGCCGGCGAGAGCCGACCTCGTCCCGAGGCGCCTCGTGCGGAGTCCCATGAAGATGGAGCGAATGAGTTTGCCGAAGGACGCTGCGTTGACCGGGTCTAGTTTCTGCTCCTGGCAGTGGCGCAGGTAGTGATTGTAGAGGGTGGATCGCGGTAGACTCACACCCTCTGCTGTTTCGTAGTTGTCCAGCAGCCACTGCAGCTGGAGGGAAAGACAAGAGACACGTCTTTATTGTAATATATGGACGTGGAAATTTGGCTCCATATTTTTTTTGGAAGGGTCTAGAAGTCACATTTGATTTTTTTCTCCAACTCGGTGACTCGTTGGCTATTACGGAAAGAGCACCGAATGATGTAAATTGTTGTCGTGAGAAGGGATTAATAAGGCAGAAAAAAAAAAAAGGAGTTGAGAAAAAGAGGCAAGCAGGAAAGCGGAAAGAAGGAAGGAAGGAAGGAAGGCACAGCGTTGCAACTTACATGGCTGTTGAGCAGCGAGCTTCTCTGACTGGATAAACCCTCAGATTTTTGGAGCGTCTCAATCGCCATTTCAATCTGACAAAAACCACCAAGCACAGGACAACAAAATGTAAGAAGAGAGAAACAAAAAACAAAAAAAGACAGGAAGGCCAAGTAAACAAATGAACACTTAGTAGCTGGTAACTAAAATAAAGAAAGTCTAGGAAAGACCACAAAGCAAGCCAAGCAGAACTCAAAATAAATTCGGTGTGACGCAGTTTGTAGGAAGATGGTGGAAAAGTATATTTGAATATTTCTCATTTATTTTTGATACATTTATTTCAATTAGATTTCAGATGGAACACGAAAAAAAATGCTACCTCAATAACCTCGAAGAAACAATTTCATACGAACTCACTGAGATGCACTTGTTGATAGATTCGCTACGTTAAGACACGAAACAAAGTTGAAAGGCATCCAATTGGCACGGTGAAAATAGAAAGCTCGTAGATAACCAAACCTTCTAGATTCCTCTGTGACAGATCCAACCACCACAATGGCCGTACACGCATAACAAAAAAAAGAAAACCAACACGTACAACTTGCATAACCATGAATTCTTTCTTTGCAAGGTTTTTCCTCTATTCAAAATTTCCCACTTGTCCAACCGTAATGATGTAACCATTCATTCTAATTGCAGTCAAACGTTGTTGTTGCTAAGGACTAAAAAAGGGCTGACTTTCTTAAAACGACCGTCCGCTTCACGTTGGCAGTTTCTGATCGGAGACAAATCGAGTTAGCCATTCATTTGCTTACCATGAACTGCGACAAAACATGGCACTTTTTTTTTTTTTTTACTAGATGTGAAAGTTTGGACGTGAGGAAGCCATAAAGGGGAGGGGGGGCCACTTACAGTCGCCGGGGAGGCCCGTGCAGTCTGGGCAGCAGGGTGGGCGCCGGCGTTGTCCATGAGGTAGGCCCCGGAACCGCTACCGATTACCTGAGCCCCCGCCAGGCCCATGCTCATGCCTCCGTTCCCCCCGCCGCCGCTGTTATTGGCCATCCCGTGGGCGGTGACCACCGTGGACACTTGGGACGAGCTCCCTTGCGTGTCAAAGTAGCTCCCGCCGCTGTTCTGGCTGTATAGCTGCGGCTCCGAGTACGAGTAGGTTCTTCTGTTTGGGAAGACGACTCCTATGAGTTGTGCTTGGATGCCATGTTTGATTTGTAAAATGGACAGAAGGATAAAAAAAAAAAAAAAACAACACTTATTTGAGCTTGTGAGTAATTGAGCGTTTTGTAGGCGTGTAAAACCACGGCCGTGCGTGTCGATCGATAGTTTCTGCGCGTACGTCCACATGTGTCGATGCGGAGATGTCTGAACACGCACCAGCGGCCCAGAGGGACGCTGTTAAAACCACTTAAGAAAACAGGAGGCCTACTTCTGGTCATGTTCAGGTGATGGAGCACAAGCGCGCTCTCGCCGCCATGTGCTTGTGACATCAATGGCGGCGCCAGAAGATTCGAGAGGCGAGTCGGCAGGCTGTTGGGACGTAATCCCTCCCTGCGTGTGTGTGTGTGTGTGTGTGTGAGCAGACAGGGGCGGAGGCCTGACTCACATGTTGCCGTTAGTGTAGACGCCGCTGTTTTCTTCCACGTACTGCACCTGCGCTGGGTAAACATGCTGGACCTGTTGAACTGTCTGCGTCTGGAATGCAATGGCCGAGAAAGGCATGAAAGATTCCGAGGCCGACCGACTTTGTGACGGCGAAGGCGTTACCGGTTGCTGGACAGGCAGCTGCTGGGTTGAACCGGCCGGCTGGACAGGCACGCTGGTCTGAATAGGGACGGTGGAGGTGGAGTCAGCGCCTGCTTCGGGGGTCTGCATGGCGCCTAAGAAGACAAAAATCTTAATCAAGATATCCCTACAATGGCGTACGATGCCTTTCCCGTGAATCCTCGCCGCACAATCCGACGCGGCCATTCGTCAGACTGGCAAAACCGGTCACAGCTTAACTGACACCCGTTAGGGATGGTCAGAGAGAGTGAGGCGCTGACCTACATTTACATTCCAATATTTGGTCAGTTACATCGTCTTAATATAGTCTTTATTTCATCGCGCTTCTCTCGTTTGTGTTGATAGAAATATTCGTGAAGCAAAGCGCTGGATGGTCAAACCCACGGCGAGGCCCGGCGCCATAACAGCCTCATCCGTCTCGGCGGAATCGATGGCACCTGTTCTGTGCCGCGTGGTACTCAATGTACCGAGCAGCTCATGCATCAGCGGCACATGGCCCCGTCTCCAGGTTAGCGGCCATAAAGCCGGGTTAATATGTAACAAACTCCAAATAGACGCGGCTCCTCATTGCTTTGTCAACCTGCGCGTGGACACGTTTGAACGGTGATAATGGGCCTGGTCGTTTTGCCGTAAATCTAGTAAACAACAAGTAAGAATATAACAGCTCGGTGATAATTCGTAATGGTGAGTTAATAATAGAGTAGTATTTAGAAATAAGAGGATGACATGCCTCCTGGGGGTGGGAGTGGGTGAATGGGGGCGGGGGCGTCCTCCCCATCACAGTTTCCATGAACAAACCTCTCTTGGTTAATTAAGCCGGGTTTCCTTACAGCTTCCTCTCTCTCCGGGGATGGACTTCTTCTTCCCTTTATCTCGCATATCACACTGGGCCTTTTTTCAGTGGGTGTCTTTTTGAGCTTTCACTTGCATTCGCAGTTAGTACGGCTGACCTCCAAGTTGGAATACAAAGACGAGTCAATGGCTGCGCCGAGGTGCGGAAAAAACGAGTAGCGCTTATTTTCTTCCTATAGTACGAGAAGGCCAAATCTCCATTGTGCAGGAAATTAGAATGTTGCAAACATTAGGACCGCTTATTAATTTGATAATCCAGTAGTTGTCCATAAAAGGAGAATTTTGACACATCTGCCTGACCATAAATAGAGATGATGCAAATTTGGAATAAAAAAACAAAACAAAAACTACTCAGCCCGCCAAATGATGTTTAAAAAAAAATTAAAGAGAAAGCCCCCTGCACACAACTAAACTCCCAGGTTGCCTCACCCCAACCCCCTCCACACACACATACACACACACACACATGTGCACACACACACGCGCTAAACACACCTTCTGCCTCACCATTCAGGCACACTACACTCCCTTGTGGCCCACTTAAACGCTGTGCTCCGCCGAGCAAGTGCAATCCCTACAAAGACACACAGGAACAAAAGAGACAGAGGAGGGCAACATTTTTGTGCCCTGCACCCGCCCGGCCAATTCAATTCCTCTCGCTAACGTGACAATGACGACAAGCGCAGAGGTTCCCCCCTTGGAGAAAATGCTTGCTGATGTACTTTTTTTTGCAAGTTAGCTAGGTTGAGTCATGACTTTTTAGAGCGGTTGCACAACTTTAAGGCAAGGCGAGGCAAGGCGGGGATCTGGTGACAAGCACTGCAGGGATACAGAGGAAAGGAAGAGAAGATAATACATTGTTTCAAAACATATGATATGAGAATGTTTTTCTCAGACTAATTTCTGTTGAATAAAAATAAAACATGTGCTTTCACTGTGGACTTTATTTTTGTGGTATTCAACTTTTTCCATGAATGAAGTTGTAATTTTATCAGAATTTCTAAAAATTTATTTTACTGTATTTTTTTTTTTTAGAAATTGTGATTCCTGACTCTTTGTCATAAGATCCTGGTCATCTTAGACCGGCAGATCCGGCTTCGGTCTAGAAAACAGTCTCTACTTTCACTGACAACCTAAACTGTAAGTCTGTTTGGGTCAGGGCAGAAAGCAAACAGAATACAAGCTGCATTCTGCTGAGCCATGAAAATGGATGGCTGCATAATTGAATTAATCAGCCCCCTCCTTTTAGTGATTGGAAATGCAACAGGATCCGGGCGGCAGGTGGCACGACGCGACTCCTTCTCAGCCAGATGACAGGTAAAAGGTAACATGAGCTGATAACTAGCAGTCCCCTCAAAACTGAACAGGGAGGAGAGTGCACGACCCATTTTTGATTACAAATGCCAACGGATCAATACGCTTGTATTATTTCTATTGTGTAAATTGTCCAATTGTTTTGGCTATGATGCATTCGCTACCACTTGGATATATTGCAGGTCTTTTTGTGATGCGTTCAAGTACGTGGAGGTGAAGCCACCTGTTGCAGCCAACAACCCCCACCACCTACGATGTCACCTGCTCCTGCTATACCCTCATAGGAAATAAGCGATAGGTGGTAAACTCACAATGTAAACTTTTAATCTGAAACTCTATAACACGTCTATAAATGTACGCGGGTGTGAATCGATAATTCTTCCAAAGATCTTTTCCAAATTCCAAAGTCTGCTGTTAATAGGTTCCAAATTGGCCCCGGTCTTCTATTAGGACTCCACATTATCAGGTATTTTAATGACAATATTACATCGCCAAGTACAAAAATTAATATATTTGACTTCCATCAGAAAGCACCAATATCGGCATTTGATGCTGATGTACTTACATAGCGATAATGATGTATTGTCATACATTGGGTGAAAGCCACATAAATATTATCAAGTATTTTTGCGCCAACATCACAATACAGTGCCAATATGTGACAACAAAAATCACTATGATGACTATGACGGCCAAATTTATCCTGGAGCAATAACATCTACAGCTGATGCTTGGGTATCGATTCTGTGTGAATACGATAGATGGCGATATCGATATTTTGTCAGTCCCTAAATCAAACAGAATCGTTCCCAATTGAGCGTGGTCCGCCACTAAAAAAAACCAGACCGCCATTAAACAGGTGTTACTTTTAGAAACGGGCCGTCCATATATAAACACGTAACTTTAAACCTGGCCTTTATCAGCTTATCAGCTTCCGAAACCACAAAAGAGGGGCAAGCGGGTTGAGGAGCTAGCGACGCTGCGATCTCGCTTTTGCCACCCATTAAGACAAAAGGGAAAGTAATGACTTAGCTATTATTAGAGACACGGAGAACCCCTGCTTAAAAAAATAATAATAACACTTCGCTCCGGCGTGGCTGTTGTAGTTTATTGAGAAATTGTGATCACATATCTTCCCGATAGAGGCATTGTGAGTGGGGAAGGAGGGGGGGCGAGACACCTGCTCCAGCTGACCAGCTAGCAAGGGAGAGGGGGGGCCACCCGGAGCTAGCACCTGACTAGCGAGGTTTATTCCAAGATTTCTGTCTAAAAATCAACATGGCCTCAAAGCGTATTCGGAGCGATCGCCGGTCGGCACACAATCTCCACGCAGCGGATGAGCAAATAAAACCAGCCGATCGAGGCGGCGTTAGCGGTGAAAGCTAACACGTTACAAAGAAGCACCCTCGCTAGCAAAAACTGCTACCAGCCAGCCGAGCGAGCGAGCGAGCGAGCCTCCGCTGGACAAAAAAAAATAAAAAAAAGAGAGAAAAAACAACAACTCCCAAACACCGCAATCGCGTCTCAAAGACTAAAGAAGAAGCGTTTGAATGTGAAGAAAACCAACAAATGGGAGAAGGGCTCAAATAAAAGGTTGTTTCCAAACCTGCTTGTGGAGCGGCGGGTGAGTATGAGGATGGTGGAGGAGGTGGTAATGATGAAGCGAGAGCTTGTTGTTGGTGGGTTACAGTCGCCACGACTACCGTGGCTATGGCGCTGCCTCACCGGGCAACAGTTGCTAGAAAACTCCCAGCCAACTGGGAGGAGATAAGCTCGCTCACACTTGGCGGAAATAATAATAATAATGATTAGAATACTACACGCCTTTTTTTGTTCATTGGATAATACATACGTGGGCAGTGCTTTAATATGTCGCTCAAACTCCAGTAAATGGGTGGTTGAGATTAGACTGGTTTTTAATGGCATTAAATCAGCAACGATTATTATTCTAAAATGCTGGTATACATATTTTTTTTTAAATAAGCAAAGGTGGGGAAGAAATAATTGAACCTCGTATTCCTCTTCCCGCTTTTTTTTATTCAAAAAGAAATTCAAATGACATCATTCCAAACTTGGAGAAGATGGCGCATCTAATGATTATTGGAATGAATCATTTAGCTCTGAAGTCGTGGCTCACAATATAAAAATAAGTCAGTGACTGAAACCTTTTTAGCTTACTAAAAGAGAAAAAAAGTGAGTTATGACTCAGAAATGACATCACCTAGCTAATGAAATTATGTTTATTACACGTTTTACTTGAAAATCTGAGGGGGAAAATGTATTAAATGGTCTATTTTGGTTTATTTTTCTATTTGTTGGAGCCAAAACTGTCCAAATCTGGCTCGACCTTTATGTCCACCTAAAGTTGTCTTTGTGTCATGCTAATTAGCTTACTAAAGATGCAATTTGCCATTATACCGCAAGTGAACATGATGGCCAATAATATTTAATCATAGTTTTTATGTAAATCATATTTTCAGTCAAACAAACCAAAGATTTTTAGCTAAGCAAATGCTTTTTTTGAAAAGAAAAAAAAAAGATGTTGTTGCTAAGCAACAAGCCAAACTCCTGCCTGAATTAGTACTTTCTTGCTGGAAGTATTGTTCTCAAGTAAAACAGTTTGTCCTTTCGATTTCTAGAAGAAGAAACCAACAAGCAAAAAAAGAAATATAAACTGAGACGAGGGATGCCTGCGGTACTGCTTCGCCCCAGAAATGCCTTGTCCCAGGTATTGCCGCCCGCCTCTTCTTCAGCCTGTAAAGTGATTGTAAAATGAAAAGTGGTGGATGCCATTATACCGTACGCTTAGGAAGCCCTAAGCAAATTGAGATTGCTAACCAGAGTGTGAAAATCTCAAAACTGCAAATACAACCAGTATACAAAAGTTAAACCCATGTTTTTAAAAAAAAAAAAGTCAATTTAATACCTGATAGCAACAATAGCCCAAAAATAAGATCACAGCAGCTCTAATTTTCTGTTATACACTGTATAAAGAGTCTTTCATTTTTATAATAACAATAAAATGCCTTGTATAAAAAAAACAATCTCCTTCAAGAAACCATTTATTTTTCCCAACACAAGAATGTCTCGGAACCCTGCAGTGAAATAAGTCTATCTTGTTACTATAGTTACTAATGTATGCCTCCAGAATGAGGGGAGAAAGGAGGAAATTGATGTGTAGAAAAAAAGTATTCTCCATCCAAATACAGTTCGCCACATACGTATAAAGTCCATATGGACTCTTACGTTCGTAAGCACGACGAGCTGTGTGAATTTACATATATATGTGTGAGACCAAGTTTTTGCAGATGCTTGCTATTGACATTACGTCCCCAAAATAGTGCAAAGAAAGGAATGCCACAGGAGAGTGGTGTCATTCCTCAGCGGGGTTGCGGCACACTTGACCGGCGAGGGGATCCATCACGTCAAAGAAGTCGCCTTCCGACGTTTGCACGGCGAACCCTGTGAGTAAATCCACACGGTCGGCAAAACATGGCAACTTGTGACGATAACATCCGCAGGCTGTCATCACCTGCGTTGCAGGTTCCGCTGATCTCGAAGGCCGGTATAAGGTGACCGGACTCGGCCCGCGCTGACATCCCATCGTAGGGAAAAAGCGCCTCCATCCGCCCTGGGAGATCTTCGGGTAACACATTTTGATTTATTCCCAAAAGGAATATCCCGATATTTTTTTACAGGTAAAACTTGGTAAAAAATGTATTTTGAGCCTACCAAAAACAGATGGACGATGCTAAGCTGCTAAGATTTTCTACCTCCGTCATGTAACAAGTTAAGTTTGATAATTGAAGATTCACCATGACAAAGAGGGCAGAAGGTCCTTTGCATCACTTCCCCGCAGTTTTAATTACCCGTTGTGATGCAAAGCCGTCTTTTTCCTAACTCTGTTCTCATCGCATTTTTTTTTTTTTTTTTTTCACACCTTTCTTGTCAAACCTGAACTAAATGCTTGGGGGTTGTTGTCTCTTTAAAGGTACACAGAAATTGAAACACTTGCCCACCTGTCTCACTCCATTGCCATCGTTAAGGTATGTGACAATAATTTGCTCAAAACAGATTGTCAAACCGCCGCCCACACGTTTGCTAATAAGCTCTTCGCATGCCAAACTTGACCTTTGACCTTTTCTTTGGCAGCGCGCCATCGCCTCGTTTTTCAAAGCCTCGAGGATTTCGCTCGGCGATGAGCTCCCACAAATACCTGGGCTGCGCTCGGCCGCCGATTCGGGGATCCGACCGGGCTGCGCGGAAGCGCCGCCGGGAGGATGCGGGAGGCGGGAGAGTGGAGGGCGAGGGTCAAAGCAGAAGAGACGACCAGGGGGAGGATCGACAAATCTGAAATGTCACGTACGTACAGTTAATACTCACCAATACATCCGTCTATTTATTTTTTTTACACTGTTTTTTCCAATTTGGTAGCTTATCCACACCGACTGGATGAGAGGCGGAGAAGATAATTGTTCATGTGACTTCATGTGAAGTCATGTGATTGGTCAAATTTGGCAACAAAAATTTTGTGATGAAACGCAATCTCTGGTGTTCCCACAAAAACGTTTTTACAATTAATTTAACCTCTAAGAAGTAATTTCAGCACTGGCCTCAATCCCCCACTGATGTTTGAATGGTATTTTTTTTTTTCCTTCTTTTACATTTTATGATTCGCAAATTCCTCGGCTGCTCCCGTCGGTGGCTATAGCATCCAATAACAGCGCCTAGTCTAGACCAATGAGGCGAGGAGAGCTCTACTTTTACGGGCCGATTGTCTACCCAGAATCCTGCGGTGCGGGTTCGGGGCCCACCGCTGCTCGGGGAACAATTGTAAGCAGCGAGGCGCCGTGACGCATCTGGCCGCCTTGACACAGAAATCCTTTGCTATCGTCTCGGAAGCGCTCGTTGGGTTCTTGCGTATTCCACAAAAGAAATCTAACATTAAGGGGATCCAATAAAGGGAAAATGAGAAAAAAAAAAAAGCATACTAGAACATCCGAGCATTATTTGTTGCCAGTCTGAGGCACGTTAAATGGTGGTAGCTCTGTGCTGCCTCTAATTTCACTGATTTTATTTTGTTGTTAATTATTATGTTTCAAAAATGTGTCATGTCCTTTATTGACATTTATTAAATTATGAAAGAATTTATTTAGATTTGTAATTATTCATTTTTCACAGCTCTACTTCACGATCTGACTACTTCACCGCAACCCCCGCCAGCATACTCCATTCTATTTATAAAAAAATATAATATTCATATTTACAGTGTAAAATACTGCACATTTATTATGTGCATTTAACAAACACGTAAAAAGCTTTTTTGAAAAACACATTACCTGTGATTGTCTTGCAGGGTGCACATAAGAGGATTGTGAGAAGAGTCTCCTCCCTGTGGAGCAGCTGAGGGAGGGGGAGAAAAAAAAAAAAAAAAAAAAGGACGACGTTCAAGTGCAGCCAACCGCAGCGTAAGTCTAATGGCTAGTGCATAAATATCTGCTAGAAAAATGTGGAAAGAACTCCCATGTTTTTTTTTTTTTTACGGACTTGAGTATGGCTCTTGAGAGGCTGTGGAGGATCCTATCGAGTTGTCTCTTCTAGCTGGTGGAGAGAGGCTTGGGTGCAGATGGTGGATAGTTAAACAGTCTGTCAAAGACTCCTGGGTTACATCAGCTGTGGATTTCATCTTTGGAAATGACACAATATGGACATTAGTGCTAAATGATCACCATTTGCGTATTAAAGTGCCCCCTACTAAACTTTAGCTTTTCTATGATGCAATTAAACAAGGGTGTGTAGACTTTTTATATGCACTTTGTATCCAGATGATGGATGGATGGATAGATAGATAAATGTGTCACCAGAGATGATCTTTACTTCGAAGTAGACAATCAAGGGTCACATTAATATTAGACTTTTGTGGCTGCGGCATTGCTTAATTAAAAAAAAACGTTCAAATGAAAGACGGAGCTTTATCCAATGTAGCGATTGTATCTATGGTGACAAAAAAAAAAAAAGTTTACGACCTGCTGGCTCTGTTAACATTCTGTAGGTGGGGATGTTTGAACAGAGAAGCGTTTGATATTTTCAGCAACACGTTCAAAGGTAAAGTTTATTAGCCGAGTTGGAGCTTATGAACGTCACATCATCACAATATACTGTAATCAACAGTATAGTTGGTGTATTGATTATTCAAACAACTACAAAAAAAAAAAAAAAAGAATGAAAACATTGACTTCATAAATCATCACGGACCACCAAGTTACAGTTTAGCCACCCCAAAGGGCCCGGGCACCTCAGATTGAGCACCACCGATATATCCTGCTTCTTACCTTTTTTCGTAGCTGTCTCTCCGCAGTGGAATGAGACTTGACGTGCTTCCTCAAAGAGCTGGGATCAGTGTAGCGCTTTGCACAGCCCGGTACTTGGCAAGCGTATGGCTTCTAAGCACACATACAAAAATCTGAGTGGACTGTTTTTTTTTTTTTATGACACACAATTTGTGTACCACTCACTGTGTCCAGGTGGGTGCGCTGATGTTTGGCTCTGTCGCTGGAGTTGCTGAAGGCCTTGAAGCATCCTGGATGCTGGCATGGGTACGGCTTCTCTCCGGTGTGACTGCGCAGGTGGATCTTTAAGTTTTCCAGTCGAGAGAAGGCCTTCTTGCAGCCCTTGAACTGCGAGGAAAGAAAAGAAAAGGGGAAAAAAAAAAAAAAGATTGCTGCTTTAATCACGGTACGCTATTTCTCCTACATACATTTTTGTTAAGATAGTCTCAGAAAAAGACCTCAGCCTCTTTTGTCCTCCTTTGAGAGGAACTGAAAGCTTTGAGTGTGCTCGCTGAAACTCGCCACAACACAGCTTGCTTGGCCTTGATGTGTGGGTGGAAATGTAAATTAGTATTTAAAAAAAAAAAAAGAAAAAAAAACAACTTTAAAAACGTTGTCTCTTCTGAACGCCGAAGCGTGAAAATAAGACGTCATTTACTCAACGCTATCTTGCTCACATTTAGGACTGCTGCGTGGATATAATGAGTATTTAATACGCAGTGGACTGATTCTTCATTGCTTTTTTTTTTATTTTTGAAAGTATAATGATGTGAAGCCATCATTAGTACTGATGCAGTTCCGTCATACAAAATCATTTCACGTTCGCAAAGCGAGGTGGTCACACCTGTTACTAATGTTAATGATATTTAATGTCAATTCCAAATGAACACAATTCTTCATTTGTTCAAACGTGTGGCCAGCAGGGAGCAGTGTTTATACACATGACGATTTTCTGTACTCTGCAGGTACTGCGGATGATACTACAATTTTAAAAAAAGATTTTTTTTTTTTTTTGCAATGTCATGCCACCTTGATGAGCACATAGCTCAAATATGCGACTCAGTTTTTCAATTGCAAGGCCAGACGTTTTCTTTCCGTCTTTCCTTTCGCAGGGGGTTGGAATGTCCTCCCCGTTTAGGGTTGATGGAGGAAATACACAGAGCGTGTCCTATTTTGTTATTGTGCAGATTCCTCACATACTCTCACCGCTCTGTCATTTATAATTTACTAACAGCTTGCTTTCGCTCGCCACATATTTGGAAATATTCGAGGTATTTCATTAAGAACCTCTAATTCCGTTTTTTTTTTTTCTTTTAAATGTGTCGATACTTTTCCATTGAGGTTGATGCTCGCACTCATTCCTATTGTGAGACATTGCAATGAAATATTTTTTGTAAAATCAGTTTCAAATATTTAAAAGAGCTATTTTTGTAAGATATTCTCAAATATTAGTGGTTCAAACCTTATATAAATCATAGTCACGTTCACAAATAGTGTAGCCAGTCTTGGATTATCTTGACAAAGAAAATCAAACATGACAGCTACAAGTTTGGGCTTGTTCTTTCTATTCACGGTGTAACAAGCGCGCCCTTCAATTATTCCCCCACTGCTTCTACTTCCGCAGCATGCATCTTAGTCCCGACCTGCCACTCATTCCCCAGCAAAATCAGCGGAGCTTTTAGCAACTAACACGTTTCCAATGCAATTTCCCCCCAAAATTACCAAAAATGTGCAAAGGACTCTAGACTTGATGTCATGTATGAGAGAAAAAAAAAATCCCATCAAAGGGTAAACAAAGAGTTGGCAGTTACCAGCAACAATTTGCACTTCAACCATGGCAACAACGGCAGCTTGGAGAAATAAGTGAATATTCTCTCACAAAAGGTCGCCAGCCGTTCTGCCCGCTGTTAATAATTGACTGGTTGATGGCGGACACTTCAAGTGTGTCCTGGCCAGAGTGCATTACTCATCTGCGTCCTATGTAATTTCCCAGTGGGAGTGGACGAAAAGAAATGAGGGTGTGGGGGTGAGAGTCTCCACGATGGGAAATATTTGATCTCATTGAACAATGCCAGAAATAAGACGAGATCCTGTTAACCCACAAATCCTAATGAATACAAGCGATGGATGATTTACCGTACACTTGTTGGGCTTCTCTCCCGAATGGACCCTCATGTGGATCAGAAGCTTGTAACGGGCATTGAAAGGTTTGAGATGCCGAGGACAGCCCGCCCAGTAGCACGTGAAGTCCTCGGCTTTCCTCTGGTCCACGTGGAGTTTTTCTATGTGTCTCACTAGCTCGTCCTTTTGGTCGTAGACTGCATTGCAGTCCATCCACAGGCAAGAGTGGGCGCCGCAGTCGTCCGTTTCGCTCTCTTCTTCCTCCAGCATGGGGATCTGGGGTAAAAAGCCGAGGCCGCCATGCCGGGGTGGGGCCACGGGACCCTGGTTGAGGGTTTCTTGAGTCCTTATTCTGTGCTGACTTCTGGGAAGGTGAAAATGCCGATGGGAGTGGTAGGGTGGTGGAGGTCCCCGAGGTAGAGCAGCTTCTTCACCTGAATGTAGCTGCAGAGTTGGCATCACGTTGGTCTCTTCTTGACAGGTTTCTAGAATCTTAGCCACTTCCTTTGAATTTGGAAGAGACTGTTGTTCCACCACCATGTTAGCCATCTCACTCTCCAGAGCCCCGCCCTCTTCCAGAACCTTTGTGCGGCTGCACTCGCCCGGTAGACTCAGATCTTGTGACATAGTGTAGGGATGAACCTGGGGGATGCAAGAACCCCTCACGCCCAGGAAGTGGCCGTAGCCCTCGGACTGAATGGGCGAGATTGTCGGATGGGAAGCCGGTGAGCTATTGATATAAGCCACAAGCGACGTAGGCGACGTACGTATGATGGAGTTGAAATCGATCCCCATTACGTCCGATAAGGGCGACATGGAAAGAGCTCTCTTCTTTGCGTTAGGCTGTTTCGGGCTTCCGGAATCACCCGTGAAGAGGTATGACGGGAGTGAGGCTGACGTGCTGGTGCCGCCAGAGGTCTCCGTGCTGGACATGGCCGTTCCCAGGGGGACGTTGTTGTGTTGCTCGCCGCCCTCGGGGGCCAGGGCGGAACATGGTGCATGCCCCAGAGGGGGAAGGACGCGGTAGCCAAACGGCCAATCGCTCCGTCCGCTAAACACTGACTGGGTTTCGAAAAGACTAAGGGTGGTGGATGCCAGGGATTCTCTGGACAGCACTGACCTGAAACCAAAATGTTGTAAGCTACACTCGCAGGCTTTAATAATGGCTGACCGGTGATGTCACTCACCTCGTATCAAGAGACGGGTGATAAGACGTAACATCGTGTTGATGATGACCAGGGACAACAGACATCGGAACGTTGGTTATCGTGAGGTTTGAACCGGCAGGGTGCCCAAGAACTTCTATGGCGGGTCTGGAACCAGCAATACCTGCTGGACCAAAGACCCTCAGAATGAATAGAAATGTCAATCGGGGTACAGCAATGATGATCATCGAGCCAGATGGGAGTAGATGTTGCTAGAAATGAGTTCCACACAAGTCCGCCAGGCTTCCAAACAAATATAAATCGTACGTGTTTGTTTTTAACTCCGGAATTTCCCTTGACAACGCGACCAGGCGCAGACACCTTCAGATCTGTTAATCACTAATGAGCGGTTCGTCTCGTTCCACCTTACTTAAGCGATCAGCTTCATGCTTGGTTAATCAGTTGGGAAAAAAAAAAAAAAAAGAAACCGAGAGGTCGGACGAGATGACCGCGTGAGAGAGTGAGGTGAGAAGAATTTGGTGGTGAGTGATTACATATTTCAAGTTGAAGTATTTGAGGTATGGAGACTTCAGATGAGGATTTGTTTTTAACTCGCTAACGACGTCATCGGCGTGTTAAAGACAAAATGAAAAATGTATTCAAAGAATGGGCAGATTATTACATCTTGGATATTTTATGATACTCTGCCCTGATCATCTTCAGAGCATATCTGTGAGGAAATGAAATCACTTGTCCCGCAAAGCGCAGGATCATCGATGAGACAATTATCTCATCTTTCCTGACATGAATCAAATCCTCAAATTTTGCCCAATTATCTGTATTGGTGTACCCGTTCTAGGATTAATATTGTTAAACCTCGGATGAGGTCTGCACCGGAGTTACCTTTTTTGGAAGAGCCTCCCAGAAAGGTCACGTCTTGTGTCTCGACGTCCTGCTTCCCATTTGTCAACACCTTCCTGTGGAGGCTCAGGCTCGGCAGGGTCACGGGGCCGCCGTTTTGCTTCCCGCCGCTCGCTTTGTTCGTCCCCGAGAAGGGAAGGCCGCCCCACTGAGGTGAAGTCACGGGCATCTTGACTGCCTGGGACCGGTGCCCTCTCATCTTCCCCAGCGACGGTGACACGCCGCATGGCGACACCAGGAGCTGGCAACCCTTCCCGCTCATGGCCGAGGCCGAGCGCTCAGACGGAGCTCACGTGGATTCGGCGTTTTTGAGGGGAGGCATGCTGCTTTTGGGCTCAGATGAAGAAGAAAGTAATATTAAACCAGCTCGGTTGACTTTTGGACTTTACTCGCCACGTATCTTTTTGGGTATCCATCAATTCATCCGTTTTCTAGAGCGCTTGTCCCGGCTAACTTTAGACGAGAGGCATTTACACGACCTACGTATGGAATTGTCTTTTATTGGACTCAGCCATACATTCCGAATGAGATATTTATATATTATCAGGTATGAATAATAGCGGCGACGAGAGTGAACTCACTTGTTGTTGTTGTTGTTGTTGCGGCCGTTCCCCACGGTGACATGTCTCCTTCGCTCTGAGTGTAAAGTGAGCAACGGTAGCGGTATGGGAGGGGTGGCTGCACAAATCTCAGCGTCACTCTTCTGTCTTCAGTAACTTTTTTTTTTTTTTTTGCTCTGTGTGGATTAGTAATGTCATTAACATCGAGGATTTTTCTCAGCACCTTTCGACATGATGTCGGAGAAAAGTAACCGTAATGTTCATACTTTTTTGTTTTTTTTTAAATCATTAAGTTCTGCCAGGCCTGTCATGTTTGCCGTGTGGAATGTGCTCCCGGTTGCCCTGGTAACCAACCTTGAAACTAACCTTGATTGTATTGACCAATGAAAGATGGTTGTACTCTCACCCGAACAAACAACTGACATTCAATCTGGGAGCTGCATCAATGATTCTGCCATGACAAAGATCCGCTTGGTTATGACTGGCAGTGTCGTTCTGATAGTTTAACGCCGGGTATTCAGTAAGATAACTGATACATATATTGTAAATCGATACTTTTTTGACTCGGCCAATCAAAACCGAGCATATTAATTTTCAAACACTTCAGCTCGTTCCGGTCATATTGTTATTATATATTATGATATTTTGAAAATTTCAAGATAAACTTTCCATCTAACTCACATTTTACATTTAAATAATTCAATTAATTACAAAATATTCTTCAGTGCATCTCCTACCACTCGCGCATAGATATTGATTAAATACAAGTTTTCTTGACTGTCCTGATGAGATTTATTTCCTCTTTCACCTGCAGGGGGCAGTATTGGCACACCGATAGCTTGTCAGCCATGGAAGTTGATGGAGAAACTCAGCAAGAGTATTCCACATTCTAATGAGATCCAATACGACGCTGTCAAAGAGAGGTAGGTATTAATGAACGATATGCTTGTTACAATGCAGTGACGCACAACTGCTCTGCAGCACGGCAATTTTGGAAATATTCTTGCTGGCTTAGTTTTTAAAACTGACAAATGGGAAAGGTCATTCGTCACTGAGGTGTGCTAATAAGTAGAATAAAAACTCCTCACTGTTGTTTTTGTAAACTTATAATTCTTTTTTTTTTTTTTTTTTTTTTAAACAACCACTGATTCCATTTTTTTCATTTCAAACTCAACGTCAATTTTTGAACAAATGCTTGAAATAAGACGTCCTGGGCCAAAACACAATTATCAAGCTTGTATACTAAAAATAATTTGGCATGGGACCTTTAAGCAGTGCAGCTTGTCCATCTTTCATATTCAAAGCACACATCCAGAACAGATGAAGTCGACATATTTGTTGGACAGACCAAGTTGTCTTTTGCGTCCTCACACCAAAAAGCACTCTTTGGCTCCCCTCCATCTTCCAAACCGAGTGTTGTGTTTTCCAAATGTCAGAGAGTAGCAGGAGGGAATAGCTTCAGAAGCTGCGGGAGGAATAACATCGCACGTGTTCGCTCTTCTAGTCAACATCCAAACGCCCGCAGCAGTGCCTTGGCGCATGTTCTCCTGCAGTACTAGACAAGCCAAGTGTTCCCCCCCCTTCTCTTTTCTCTTCACCTTTCTTTGCACATAAAAGTACAATATGTCGGAGGTAAAATTCGAGGGAGATGATTCATAAGCACAGAGTTAAAAGCTCTGCGGCGGAATTAATGCACTAATAGACTCTCTACCGCTCACAGGGATCCATTTAGGCGATCTGAGGTGTCAGGACGGGCCGATTCCCTCGGAAGTTAAACTGCAACAGTCACTTAAGGTAATGCACACACACCCGTGATTAATTAATCTACTTTTGATTTGTTAATAACGCAAGGTCATTGAGAGCTGAGTCAATCCTTTTAAGAGGGCCACACTTAAGTGTGGGAGATGTCAGCATATTGGCGTCATTCCTCTTCATAACGACGCGGGCGAGGGCTACGTTAAGCAAGTTGCACTCTTTCGAGTATTTCTCGTTTTAGATCACTGAGGCTCAACTATCTAGCTATCCAGCTTTTTTTTTTTCCCCATTGATCCAACTCCTCTGCCTCTCATCTGTCACATGATGGAGATGAGTGTGCCGGAGATGTTCTTCTGAGCATCTTCCATCTCTATCCATCAATCCAACGCCAACATCTCTGACAACCTTTGCGGTAATGTCCTCTGCAGGCTTGGCTTCTTTATTCAAGCCTCCCTAGGTGAAACTCTCAATAAGAAGCACCCGTTGACTGTTTGGAGCTCGTCGTCATGGCCGTGGGCCTCGTTTTTAATTTTAGCGCACAATCGTTGAGGTGAGGCCTCGGGGTGCAAATGCTGCACGCTCACACTTCTTCTTGGGTGTTATTAACGGCGGGGTAATGAAACGATGGTGAGCACCGAGGTACGGCTCTTCAGCTCATGATATCAGCTGCGCTTTGAGACTTAGGAGTTTCATCTTGTTACTTTGACAAAGTTGAAATATTAGCGCTGTGTGGTGGCAGCAAATCAACTACTACTAGTTTGACAAAAAAAAGTGAACACTTGAAGGAAGCTGGTTTTAACTTTCAGCAAAGGTTCAACTTGACATAGATGGACATAGATGTGTCATTAGACCCCAGCCTGGAGCTCCCATGGTCGCCCTCCCCCCCCCTCTCATCCGTCTTCATTAAAACAGTGCTCTCTGAGCAGATGGTCATTAAGAGCACAGCACCCCCAACCAAACCCTTTTTTTTTTTTTTTTTTACCTAGAGGACACCCATCACGTGTCTGAACCCCAGAACATGGTAGCCGACATACCACCTGCTAACGTCCACACCAGAGATGTTCCAACAAAGAGGTAGTTTTTGAAGAACATCCAGAAACTCTCTTGAAACTTTCTACGGAAAGTTTAGTTGACGAATATGACAAAATTATTACCACGCAGTATGATACCTATGATATTTCTACGGAGCTATTGTTGCGTGTCAGACAGACATCAGGTAGACAGGGACGTGGGAGTGGGTCAAAGGTGACACAGCAGAGCATCGGAGAGCGCATCATTTGTCTTGGACTGATTGTTATCCTCTGCTGTCACCCTAACAAGAAGGTGACGGGTATACATCACCAAAACGCACACACACGGGTGAAGAGGGCAACTCGCTGCCTGTTAGTTACCGACTGTATGTGGCCAGACGCTTGTGTATTCCGCAGCGTTCCCTCAAACAAATAGCCTCATTAGCGTGACCTCTAAAGGCAAATGCTTCCCGAAAGTACCCCTAAAAATGGACTTCATAAAAAAAAAAAAAAGTGCATTTGGAGATCCAGTATTTACATATAGTGAAACCCTCATTGTGTGTGAGAGGTTTGTTGTTTTGGCGGGTAAATGATATTTTAGCCTCTTATGATCTGGACTCTGTTTTTTATCACTTTCCCTGGTGTTGTCTCATTTTTAATTATGCTATTTCATTAGCATTCATTTAGCTAGCTGATTCCCTCTTGCTTTGTAATTTTCTCCGCATTTTTTTTTTTTTAGCACTACCTATTGTAATACATTGTGAGTGACTGACTCCCGAGGGGGGGAAAGGAAAAAAAAAATCATGTTGGAAATATGAAAAGCAATCACATTTTCTGTATCAGTAAGCAGGTCTGATGTAGCCGGGGGTCATTCTGGCTCTTTGCCGTTGCTTGGGGATGCGTTTTTGTAGCCCCCCCAAGGCTTACCTAGTTAATTAACTTTTCCACCATTTCTCCTATTAAAAGCGTGCAACTTTCACGGCTAAATTCTCCACACAGTGAAGGAAATACATTTTTTTTCTTTCCTCATTATACCTTTTGTTTGTGTGAAACACGGCACCACCTCAAACGTGCTGTGTGCTGGAATTGTTGTGTTGAAAACACACAGCAACAATTCATATGCATTCAAGAATTTTAACACAATTGAAGCAGTGTTAGAAATCTGATGAAAAAAAATGAGATGCATTTATGCCAAGAGGCAAACGTTTGAATGTTGTGAAGAATTAAGCCGTTCAAGTGCAGGTGCATAAGTGTGATGTAAAAAAAAAAAAAAAAGTGTTGACAAACAAGCTTTCACACTCATGCATATGGACATCTATATCATGTCCCAAAATAGCTTCATTTCTTTATATTCTATTTGATGATATAATTACTATATTTTAGTAAGCACCAAATCATAGTAAATGAAAAAAACAATATATTGCAAAAAATTTGGGATGGAGACTTTCCATTCATTTGATTGGAGAAAGACAATTTGGGATAAATGTTACAAGCATAGTCCTGGAACTTATTAAACTTGTATCTCCAGGCATTGTTCTAATTGGTCCATATGAACCGTTGGTAATTGTGGATAAACAAGAAAATATGATTGTTGGCAAAATGCGCAAGTCGTCATCATTCATAAAAACAAACACACACTTGTGTGAGTGTTTGATCTTTTATTTGATTCTACTAGTGCCTTGAATAAAAAAAAAATAACTGGCTGCGTTAGCCTCCTCTTGTAGTCATGACGACGCACGTTTATGACTTTTCGATCGGCATCTAGTTGAATCGATGAGACAAGTGCGCTCCAAATGGAGTCCAAGCGCCATGTTAATGGAGGCAAACGAGCCCCCCCCCACCCCAAACACTCTCGACGTTACGCGTGCCATCATCCTCGACGACTCACATTGCGTACGTGACCTCGGTGTGAGTTCAAGTGCCTGCCATTTTGCGTTTGGTCACACAAGGCAAAGGGAAAAGTACATTTCTGTAATGCATAAATTGTGGATAAGATACAAGAAGAGCAATTTAGCGGTGCGTGCTTCGTAAAAAAAAACGATGACATCTATCATAACAGGACGTAGGAAAAAGTCCCAAGGTACTTGGAACAGAAATTAAACAGGAAGTCAGCCATTTTGTTTTCAAGCGGCCATTTTGAACAAAGTAACTTGCCGAGCTTTTTTTTTTTTTGCTTACGCCGTCTTTTGTCGTGGCGTGAAAGTCATCTTTCATGTTATTTAGTTTTCTGCGTGGTTAACTTCTTATGGCTCTTGAGTTTATAAGGGCTTTATGGAAGAAATGAGTCGGAATTGACATGATTTCCTTCGGGAGCAGTTGCGTTGAACTTGAAAAGTGAAAACGATACACCGACCCCTTTACACGCCGACGCCCTTGACAAAGTCCGTTATCGGCCCGCTCTGTTAATCTTTATCAAATCCGCCGGGCAGGGCGGACGCGGCGTCCGGCGTTTTACGACGTGCAGAGCCGTGGCAGGTAGAGCTGTTGTTCACTACCTTGCGCGGGAATAATAGATCTGTTTAGCGTTAATCAATGTCTCGCGCGGGCTCATTGAGCAGTGCACTCAGCATCCTGCTTTTGTGTCAGAGAGCCTTTTAATCTAATTGGACATTAAACTCCTGTCATTATTCCTCATGCGCCCGAGACTTATTTACGGCGCTGCCGCTTGCTTGTCTTTACCTTTTCATTACAGCATGACAGTCTACATCAGCAAAGTCATTAAAGGGAATGAATCAAGTAGGCACACGCTGACGTGTGGCTGAAATGCGTAATTTAATAAAACGCTCGCCGGGCCCGCACATCATTCATGTTGTTTACGGCGGCGCCGGCGAGCTTGCAGGTGAGTGAGGCTAGCTTCTAAAAGCAACAAATAGTGGATAGAGAAAGTTGCCACAGCCTTGTTCAAATGCCAGATTTTTTTGTGATATATATTTATAAAAAAAAAAAAAGCCTACTAGAACATCTGAATTTGAGGTCACAATAATAGTTATGTTTAGTAATGTCACATTTGTCTGGGTTAATAGAAAAAAAGAAATATTCTAGTGAGGGGAAAGTAAAAACCAACGATTGCGGTTGCATAAGTGTGGACACCCTCTTAACGAAGGATTGTATCAGACAGGATTAATGATAAAAAAATGACAATTTATTTAAAAAAAATAATGACATGAATACTTCAATTAAATTAGACAATGGTCTTGACATTTGTCATTTTAAAAACCTTATTTAATTTAATTTTCAATTGGGCATTTAATGTGATAGCAGTGCATATTTTTTTAACGACTTCCTCTCAATTAGAAATAACATTCACAAAGAAATACACTGACAGATGTGCTTGATTAATTTTGCGAGGAGGGAATTAAGCAAACAAAGATCTGTACATCTCTAATATTAGCCCTTTAGCACGTGCATTGACAGTCGCTGTCTCTCCGGTCTTGTCGAATACAATCGCACAGCTCGAGGGTCTCGGGGAGCGTCATCGTTCATTTCCCGGCGTGCACGTAGCAGCTGGAGATCGCCTTTCATGGCTGTTTAAGCAAGCACTTTAAATGGAAATGTACTTGACATATAAAGAGGGTGTAATCATTGAGTGTTTGAACTCCACTCAATGTCTGTGTCTCTCTACGATGATTCACCTCATGGACAGCGGACCGGCGCTCTCCCCGCTGCGTCCTTAAAAGCCATTTTTCGATTTTTAATTCCGATCTGAGAATTTTTTTTTTTTTTTTTTGGGTGTCCTCAGCAACCCTCCATTGCTGTACAACAATTACAGCCAGTGAACATTTCATTAGGCTAATATGTTTTGGCAGAGTGGGGTGAGACACTATTGTGCTGAGCGTACTGTTTTTGTCACATTGCATAGCAATAAAGAAAAAAAAATCCCACCCCACAAGACCCTCAGAAAGCTACACAATTAATTAAGTGTTTGAGTGTGTAACGCCTTCTTGGCAAATTAATTTGTTGCAGGCACGCCAAGCTGCTTGTAGATAGTTGTTTGAGGCTTTTCATCACCACTGCAATTTTGTAAATTTGATCTACATTTGAATTTATAGTGCTCTTCTATCGTATAGTCGAGTGATTCTCAAAGTGTTGCTAATTACAGCAAATACGAAGTTTCCCAACAACACCATTGATCTCAAAAAGATATCTGACAAAAAGCTGGCCTCACAATTTGAGCTGATTAATCGACTGGCCGATTTAATTGGACAAAATTAACTTAAATTCTCAGTAAGCCTGACGCTGATGTCAGCATTTTTCTGTCCTGTGATTGGTTTGTCAGAGCAATCAAAGTTGGACACTTCTGTAGCAATCTATGCGTTTATACGCAAAACAATTAATCTATTGGCCGATTTTAATCGGACGATATTAGGTCTTTTATATTTGGTCGAGGTGATGATCCAGAATTGGTTTTACAGGAATGAATTAAACTTCCAAGTCACGCCACCACTGTCTTCGAAATTGCCCTTTACGATAAATAAAATCAGCATCTAGTAAGGCTATAATGATTATTTCCGTTACACTTTTCCAGCTGTTTTCTCTTGGCCGCTGCCTGGAGCTCACTTCCCCATGCCACGACGCTCAATCTGATGCACTTTGCACGGGAAATTAATTCCATTATTAAACACGCCGCACTTCAGAAATTTCAATTAGCGACGGCAGCTTGAGGAAAGGCAAAACCACGTTCCCCCCCACTGTCGATCTTACGCATGAATATTGTATCGGCGAAAGTCAAGTGTCCGGAGGTTATGGATGTGTCTTGCGGTGGGCAGATGGCCACAGACAACAGGTCGTCAGATGAAGGCTACTTATGCAGCCATCAAGAAGCCAAATGTATTTAAGTGGTCAAGAGTATTGCCACCGAGAGCTCTCGCACAAAATGGCCACTTTAGTTAATGGCCTTACGAGGCGTAATAAATGGTGGAAGCATACGTGAGTGGGCCCCACGCATATACCTGAATTAACACCAATGACCTGCGTGCTTGTTAGAAGGAGGGATGACATTGTCTTCAGAAAAAGGGATGGGAAAACCTTTTTGCTGACTTATACCGTTGATTATTTGTGGACGAAATGTAAAAAAAAAAAAAAAATTCAAGAAAGCAATAATAATTTATGCACATTTTTAAATCATATTTTTTAATTTTTATTATTTATTTTTATTTGACTACATGTGGGTTGTAACATCACAACTCCGATGCTATTCGTTAGCCCGGCAATGGTATTTTGTATTGTTTGTTAGCATTAAGCTAAATCAGGCAATGACAGCTTATATTTTGAAAAAAAACATACACATTGTGATTCGGCTAGTCAGCCTGCAAGCTTATCTATCAAACGTCTTGACAAAAAGACAAAAACAATACTGTTTTCCCCAGTGTTAGTTCATGTGAACGTAATGCTCAATTGTCCAAAACATCATCATAACGGAAGCGCATGTGTTTTTTTTTTTTTTTTCACCCCAGAAAGGACAAGCAGCTCTATTAATTTCTTCATTTGCCATTTGTTCATGTTTTTTGCAGACTCGAGCGCTCTTTCCAGTCGGCTACAACGTCCCTCGTCGCCACCCGGCCACGAGGAAAAAGACAAAAAAAAAAAAAAAAGGTCAAAGCAATTTATATGTGACACATAGACTTTGATCGCTTTGTCATCGCCTCGGGGGCCCAACTCGCCTCTCTCGCCGGTACCGCCGCCTCCAACGCCACGTACTTATTGACCCAGACAGATGGGCGAGCGTGGACGCGCACATACGTGCACACACACGTCAACTGCAGTTTGCATGAGCAGGTGAGCAACTCAATGACAGCCAGCCTTTATTGTGTCTCTTGTAATACAGAAAAGAAATGTTGATTAAAAATATGTACAGAGGAGAATATACACACACCGGACACAACATTAGGTACATCAGTTTAATCACATCAATGAGAATCTCTATAGTCCCTCATTTTCCCTCAAAGTGTCTATTATTTTGTAATATTTACCAATTTAAAGTTGTTTGATAACAAATCTTGAATATTCAAAGTGATAAACTCCGCCCATTTCCTCATTCTAACGAAGCCAACTGTGTAGTGTAATTATCCAATTCGAACACCTGTGTGCCTTTTCCTTTCACAGTGGATGCACTGAGATACGTTTGTCACCGCTAGCCTTTGTTTTTTTACAATAATGACTGAAAATAACGAGGTTAAATACATTAGAGTAGATTTGTTTTTGTTAAAATCAATTGTTGGGGCAAGTACACAACAAGATTTCCTTTTTTTTTTTGCCACAGTCTGCTGTGAGAGCGCTGCCCTCAACCACAAGAAGCATCACAAGTACTGGGGTGAGTTTTTGTGAATTCATTTTATTCATTATATTGCTCATGGCTTTGAAAAATAGTTGAGAGTGAAATAGATGTTGTATGATATCTTGTACCTGAAAAAGCTAGTGTACATTTTTGGGGAGGCTTGAATGAATGAATGAATGAATGAATGAATGAATGGCATTTGTATTCATTTCATTGAGGACAGCTAGTTTGATACAAACATGGTCACAAAAGGAATTTTAACTCGCAAGTCAAAGTGTCACTGGACTTCCATTGACTTCATTAAAATGTCAAGATTATAAAAAAAAAAATGAAGACAGGGCAAATCTACCACCAACGCAATGTAATAGATGATGTTGTCCATATGTCGTATTATTTATTGGCCACGTCTGTGCAAGTTACAAGTGACGTGAAGAAGTGGTGGTGGGGGGATGTAGTTGGATATTTGCGGGAAAGACCAGGAGGCAGGAGCTGCCTTCATGAATACCCATCACGCCAGTTCCTCTGTGATTTATAGTGAGCGCTGCCAAATAGAGAGGAGGGGTGCCAAATGACCTTCACATACACACGGGGGAATTGTGCAACCGAAACATGTTCACTGAAGAGGTTAATTATCATCATATGGAATCATGAATAATGTTGGCGCAAAACCTCCTGGGATATAAAAAAATAAATAAATCATTGATGTTGTTTATTTAATCATTTCAAAAGCAATATATCGTTGGACACTCGTAACGTCATGACGACGCGCAATGCATAATCTAAAATTTTCAAAGGCGTCTTGAAACGTAAGCGACCTTCTGTAACGACGGCGATGTTGTTTTGGCTCGGCTCCGTCTGCCGCTGGCTGTTTGTGGACAGCATGCTGCTTGTGTCCAGATGTTGAGTGTCAGCAGATTGTCGTCTTCACCGCCGTTCAGCTCAATTGTAGCTTTGTTGGACAGTGAGAAAGATCCTAGAATCAAGACGTGACTTGGTATTTGTACACAAACGGTGGAGCAACACTTGTAGACAATAGCTAAAAAGTTTACAGAGCTACATTTTTTTGAGGTGGCACTCTGTAAAAAGTTTTAGAACCACGGTGGTGGTCAGTTTTATTAAGAATAAAATGGATTGCACTTGTGTCGTGGCCCCTTCACGCCGGTGCCGCCTCGGCACTTTCCCTCGACATCTCCCATCTTCTTTTCCTGTGATCTTTATAACTGCATTAAGCAGTGCTGGAAAATCAGCGTGTCCCATTTGCCAGACCTTTTTACTGGAGGCTCTTAACGCTCAAGTCCACAGATCATGAACCCAATCAAGCTGAGCAATTTGCGTTCAATTTATTGCACCCGGGCCGCGTCGCCATTGGTCCGACGGCTCCCCCGGTGACACGGCCCGGTCCATTTGAAGCGCCGTGGTCCTTTTTTGTTATTGGTCTTTTGATTTATACGACCCATCGCATCGGGAGTGGCCAAAGACTAGCGAGAGTGCCCGGTGACCACCGAGAAGAGAATAATGTACTCGGCCATTATGAGCTCCCTTGTCAGCTCGCGGCAATATCATGAAGAAGGAAGATAGAGTGACTCATTCAACTGCAGATATTTGCTGCAAAGTCGCCAAACGGGGCAAAAATGATCAATAAATCGAATTTGCGTTTACACTCGAAAGAATGAACCAGTGTTGACAAAACCTTAATTCGCTCTACAAGCACGTTTTACAGTAACAGACCAATTTGCAAGTATAAAAGTCATACGTGTCGGTCGTGACTATTGCACTCCGATGCTGTAGGTGGCGACGATGTGCATGACGCACCCTGAATCAAACTTTGCTTAATGAGGAATTTCAAGTGAATTTTACAAGAGCATACAAGAGCATATTGACAATATATTTATCAATTTGGAATCTATTTTTTAATATCCTTTAATATGTGACTCCTTCAGCACACCAAAGCCAAGGGAGCTAGCTATCTCGCTAGCATGACTTATTCATGCCAAAAAACATCAGTCCTTTGATGGCTTTGTCATTGCTGTCACTCAAGTCTTTAAAAGGCAATATAAACTGAATTTGCTGTTTCAAAATGGCTTGTCGAAAGCACGTGAAGTTCTGTATAGGCAATTTGCCGGGATGAAAGTACACGGCTTTAAATCTTTGCACCTGAACCTGTAAGTTGAATAAGCATGATAAATGGATTAGCCGTGCACGAAAAAAAAAAAGGACTAACAATAGACTTTTGTAGCGTGCGAATTCACACGGCCTACCTGAAGCAGTCGGGGGGGAGGGAAAAAAAAAAAAAGCATTCCGACGTAAAACGTGGCAGACTGTCTGCGTTGTAATTCCTCTCCTTCAAATCATAAATACAAGTAAAAAGAAAGTGAGGAATGATGTGAGGCCCCAAAGTCATCCGTCAGACTGGCAGCCTTGAAATGGAACAATAGCGTCGTCTCCTCCCCACCTGGGCCGCACGCTGCTTTACTTTAAATAACTCTTGTATTCATGAGATTGCTTCCCACCGCCAAAGACGCCGTATGGCGATCGGACCGAACGCCAAGAAGAAGAGCAAAAAGTTTTGCCTACCAACATGGAGGCATAGCATGATTTATGAGATGCGGGAAACAAAAGTTTGAAAAGTATTTTGAAAGCCCTTTTATCAGTGAAAGGTTAAATAATGGTACTAATTGAGGAAAAAAAAAAAGTGCACTCATGTGGGAAAGCTGTTTAGTGTCCAGACTAAATCAGGTTGGCCAAATTTCCCGTAATCAGGCCAAATTGAGAATTAAATCTTTTAGCAACACTAATCACCTGTCAGTCTCGTGTAGACGCTCGCCTTCGTAACGTTGCTCGTACATTAATCTGCTTTTTAATTCATCCCCAGACGGCATTAATGAGATGTGACGCTCCATCAGGTTCTTGTCCTTCTAATTGTCACCCCTACGGGCTCCGTCATTTGTCAAGTGCCCCAACTGTCTGTCGTTTCTTTTGTCAAAAGAAAATGGGCTTGGACCCGCGTGGAGGAATTTGTTGGAGGCGGGGAAATTTTCAATGCGATTTATGATCTGTGAGCTTGAGCTTATCCGATAAATTTGAACAGTCAAGACAACTCCTCCCACTGCCCGGAATTTATTTGTAGGCCTCCATTTAATTCTAATGTATTGTAACACCAGCAAAACACAAGATCCAAATCCCGATCCTCAAAACCGAGAGTCAGTACCCCTTACCGTTCGTCTACCGAGCCGCCCGCAATAAATCACGCTAGGATGAATTTAAAACACGCGTGGAGACCACAGAGCAAATTGAACCGTGCCGAGTACACGCGGCTGTCAAAAAGAAAATGGTCGCACACGAGCACCGGCGTTCATTTTGTCATTGGCGAAATGAACGCGGGTTATGTCAATTTTGACACATTTGCACTGACGCTCGTGTGCACCCAGCCGCATTACAGCGAGAGAAGAGAGAGACCCATCTGGTAGCGTTGCAAGTGTAGCACTCAGCGGACTCTGATTTCATTATCTCAGCGTGCTCCCCGTGACCTGCAGAAAAAAAATGACATCTGATTTACCTCAAGATCAATTTGTATGTAAATCAGAATAGAACTGGAGGGCAACTGAGGTGTGGCACAACAAAAGCTGTTTTTTTTTTTAACGGGGGGAACTCCACGAACAACACATTAGCGAGTTTGCCCATTGAGAGGCTCTAATGGAGCCCATTTTCAAGTGATAGGACCCTTCGGTGCACTGGATCTGCGCATAGCATATGGTCCACCCTGGTTCTGCACTAGCGTGTTGCTAGAGGAGATTACACGTGCAAAGGAAATTGCTCTTAGGCGACAAATTTATTCAAATGTTTATCAGGAGCTTGTTGAGGAGACTGCTGTTAGATTTTCGGATACTACTTGCCTATGTTGTAGTTCTGTAGATTTACTATTAGCAGCGTGCATCTTTTTAATAAAATATGATTCAGTGCTTTCTCGATACATGGGGTGCTATATGTTTTGGGACCGAGAGATGGTTAGGGTTAGATGTGATTTTAAAAAATATATAAAAAAATCTATAAATTAACAATTGAATTTTAAGTTTCCCTTTTTCATCAAGGAAATTTGATCTATTGCCTTCTATCCGATTAAATTTTTCAGTCTTTTCCCCGCTGTAAAGCATAATGAATTCACAGTGACATTTAGCTCCTACAGCCACACATGCTGTTCTCAGCGGATACTCAATCTTGATTCATTAATGAACAATGCTTGAGTCCTAATCACAAAAATCCAGAAGAGACCGGAGGTGGCTATCTATAAAAGTGTACAATTTAGAGGTGATCCATATCAAGATAAGTGGACTCCCTTTGTGATGTGTTTGTCTTCATTACGGCGAGTAGATGGCCGCTTGGAGTTCTGGACAATCTACTTAAAGCCTGCGGTAATGTAAATAAATGGTTGTTGATGCCATTTGTTGTGGCTAATGTGTGTTGTTTTGGCGGTTTGCTAGGCGGGTCAGAGCCTTTCATTTGTGCTGCTGATGGATGGTGAACTTTCAATTCAATATTATTTATAGAGCACTTTAAAAAACACCCGCAACTGAAAGAAAAAGATAAAATAACAAACCACATAAACAACTCTTTGTTTTGTTCAAATTCAAGACGTTCAATGTTATCCAGGCTTTGATTTCAAGATGCAACTAAAGTGGCCTTGAGAAGAATGTGTTCCTTTTGCTTGGCGGGAGATGCAGTACTGTCATCTGCATAAAAGTGAAAAAGAAATACCATGCTTTTTTTCCCCCCCCCCAGATAGAACCCAAAGGCAGCAAAACAATAAAAACAACAGGGGCCCTTAAATTGAACCCTGTAGAACACCATAAGACAGTGCAGCAGAGTGGGACTGGGGGCAATTATTTTTTTCATTGACACTCCCTCCGATTTTTGCCTCCCATACATTGTAAATCCATCTTTACAGACTACTCATATTCGTCGCTTTAAAATGTAATCTCTGCTTTCATTAACCTTCTGCACATGCACGCAGACGTCTTTGCCTATAAATTATAGCTTGAGGTAGTTTGTTCAGTGATCCAGCCAGTCACTGCCAATTTTCCATTCTCGGGGGCCGAGGCCATATCACAAAGATTCTTTCTATTATTAAATGGCTCCATCATCTCAACCTGACACTGATGGTGGACACCACCAATGGCTCGCAAAAACAAGCCAGGCAGAGGTTACTGTTCTATTATCACGTTCGTTCCTCATTTGTAGTCAACCTGCAGTATCTGTGTGGGATGCAAATGAGGAGAAGGCCAAGTTGTCAGATTGTTGTGTCCATATGCTTCTTTAGAAGTCCCGTCCCCTGTGTGGCGCAGAGCCGCCTAAAGGCTCTTCGCTTCTCGACGTCAGTGCTCTCCTCGGGTCATAAATGAAGCACTTTTTAAGCACGGTGGCCCGTTGTGTCCCCCTCAGGCCATTTAACTCCTCAGGTAGCGTTTGACTCAAAGGGATAACTGCTCTTGCCTGCAAAGTAGACGCACATATTAGCACACGCACTCACAGTGGAGCTGGAGAACCGATGATGACCTGATTCTCTTTATATCGCCCATAAATTACGCCATTAAAACCTCCTTAAAGGCAGAGAGGATTCAACATCTGCTCCTCAAGGCTGCCAGAGCGCGCCGCGCCGTCTTTGGCCCATCAGACAAACGCGACCCGTCCGTATATACAGTATGCACGTGTGTGTGTGTGTGTGTATATTGCGTTTATTATCTGCTCCCTGCTCAGGAGAATGGACGCCGTGAGCCATGCGGTGTGTGATGGACTGCTAAAAGTTCCCAGGGAAAAGAAATGAAATGGATAGACACTATTAAAACGAGCCAACTCAGTTCAGCCACCAGGGATCAGTTCTGCTATGAAACATAAAAGTCCCACAGTGGAACGTTACCTATTGAAAGCCACTCGCACGTAAAACGAGAATATGATGTCCGCCACAAAAAAAAAAGGTTGATTGTGTGAAACAGGTGGAAATTTTAAACCTAACTTCTGCCTTATGTTCGTCTATATTATTCTGTTGAATGACTGTGTGTTTGGGTGGGGGGCTTTGTAGGCACTTCTCATCTTTGCTGTTTTTTTTTTTTTGGGGAGGGGGTGTCTAATTATTGCATGTTAAATGAGCATCTGGCAAATGGTGCATATAATGATGCGCTTGCATAGAATTAAGTGGCCGCCCGTCCTGCTGCTAGTGCCGCTGCTGCTGCTGCTGGGGGACTAACACGTAAATTGGCTTCCTTGTCTTCTCCCCTCCACTCATCCCTCATGTTTTTTTGGGGGGACGGCTGTGAACGCGAACAGAGTCGCGCCTCCGGTTCTGTTGGGATTAATGACACCGGGCTGAGTTCAACTTTGGTTTATAGCCCTTGTCAGTGGCGTTGAAGAGGAGGGGGTGTTTTAAAAATAGCTAATTAATGACCTCCGCCAAGTAGAAGTACGTAACTTAGACAGGTGAAGTAATACTTTGCCGATATTTTGTATCATGTCCAATCACCACGTAGTGCTTTGGTGCCAATGCCTTGTCTAATAGTAAAGTTTTGCTTTGGCGCCATCTTGTGACTTCTTGCTGCCAAGGAAATAGGTTGAATTGAGGGGAGGAGCTTAAATGGGCTGAAGCTGATAAAAGGAGTGCTTTGGTGTCATCTCATGGCATCTATTTTTTTGCAATTTAGCACGGCCCTTATCCCACATGAATAGCTTTTCCGATAATGCTCAAAATATGCTAAGTACCAGTAGTATGCCGGCTCCCTCTTGTGGTATGTGAAAGAATTGCATAATGTTAGTTGAAAAAAAAAAAAATCCAGTTCAGCATATTCGTAAGCACAGTTAGGTTGTATTAAACTTTCAAGTACAAGAAGCAACACGAAATGTTTTTGTTATCAAAGCTAAGTGCATTTTCTGAATGGTCAGTACAAAAACTAGCGTGATTGACATTTGTCTTTCCGGTCGGGTTCCGCTTTCTTCCCGTTGATCATCTTTACTTAAATATCAGCGGGGATCCTTTCATCCGCGGCTTCTGAGAAACGCTCAGGCAAGGTTTGCTGACATTTATATATCTGAGAAGAACCTTTATAAGTTCTGAAAGGCTGTAATAGGCCTGCCTGTTTAAATGTCGTAACACCAAAGTTCATTAGAGACACCTCAGTGGCCTAATGTAGAATGGAAGTCAAGAGAAATTAATAGGAATCTTGCATTGATCAAGTACAATATTGGCGGGTGCTATGAAATAAAAAAAAGATGATCAATTTATAGGTGGCTAGGAATCATTTTCATCTTGACTTGCCTTCATTCGAGCATTCTTACTATTGTTGACATTGTCAGAATGGCGACACGTGAAATGACCTTGACATTTATGATTAATGACAAACACAGACAAGGATATTATGAGTGCTTATCGTGTCATTAATGGATGTGTTCATGAATCATAAGACACATGCTTAAATTAGGCCTCATTAATTATTCCAAGATTAGAAGAGAAAGACTTTTTTTTTTTTGTGTCGGGGCCCGGTGATTAATAAGATAGTGTATGTGCATGACACGTTGGCTAAAATGTACATTTCTGCCATTTTTTCGGTTTAGTTTAATGGGACCACAAGTCAATAAAAATTCATGTTTATAAACTACGCACTCATATTTAATTGCATGTTAAGGATATTTATACATATCAGTAAATTGAAGTACTTTCAACAGATGGGCCATAAAACACGTTGTAAAAATACTAAGCATGCTATAAACATTTCACAGTTGTGTTTCTTAACCTCCTGTGTTTGTTTTTCCACACGTCACTCGAAATGGGAAAATAGAAAAAATAAATAAAATAAAATATCAAAGTAAATAAGAAATAAAAATGTAAAACAATAAACTACTCAAATTCAATAAATTAAATCATAAACGTAACTAAATATAAATATTCAGTTAGGATGATAAAATGATTTGGCAAGTTAAAAAATCGGGTGCATACAAATCAAGCGAGGAAATGAGGCTTAGTTTTTTGAACAAAAGTGAGCGCAGGGTGACCGACTCGTACTGGCCCGGCTCGGCTCGCCGGCTGGCGTTCCCGGGAGCGGGCGGCGCCGAGGAAGCGGCAGACTGAAGCTGCACACTCGAGTGCGTCCGCCTGCTGAGCGCAGCTGACGCCGGCCACTGCGAAGTCGAGACAAATGGCAGTTGTACCGTTCCGGCGAGGTGAGTGAGGCCTCCTCCCGATAAAGCCGCCTGTCCTGGCGACGCCTCTCACCTGTCTCTCAAGCGCACGCGGGCGGCTTTGCCGGTCTCCTGGCAACGCTGACCTGGCGCATACGCTTCGTCGCACAAAGACAAAAGGATGCCTCAAAGAAAACTCAGCAGGACATATCTGGCTGTTTTCGACCTGGCATCAAAACATTTATACTTTTTCAGGTACATAACTTGAATATATATATATATATACATATAGATATATATATATAGATGTATATATATATTACCAAAGTGATAGCTGTACTTTTTATTCGTTTTTTTGCCAATTTACTACTTTTAGGACATCACGTCGGCATGTTTTGCATTGTGTTACCACGCTAAAACAAACAGCAATTTATCGGGCGGCCAACGGCTGTGACCGAGCACATGTTCCGAGCTCATGTATTGATGGTATCCTTTGACCCGGAGTGTGGCTTCCATGGGGTCTGCGCCGCCCCTCTGGAGCGGATTACGGGACAGCAGGCCTAACAGCTTGGGCTGGTGCTATCCTGCGCGGCTGCCATGCTTGCCTTCAGCGCTGCAGATGCCGCCTCACTGGCGGGCGCTGGGAATGAGCCGTGAGGGCTTTGTACAACCCGAGATTGGACCGCTCTCTTATCGCTATAGCCCGAAAATAAATTCCACGTAAATTGTCGAGGCTTTGAAGATTGGAAAGTGGTTTGGCGGCAAGTTATGTCATGCAGGTAGTAGCACTTCATTGTTGGAGCTAAACAGACGGCCTGTTTCAATGCCACTTTCCGTTTTGACTTGACTTGGCTACTGTTTGAAACCATCACAGTCCATCCAGGATCATACGGTTGAGTTTGTGGCTGTTTTGGGTATAACACATTACCCCCCCCCCCCCAAAAAAAAAAAACCCAAACAAATCTGACAACCCTCCTTTGATACTTTCCCATGGGAGTCCGCTAAAGATGCCTTTGCTGTGAAGGTCACCTTGAGTTTTTTTTCTTTCCATTTACCTGCATTTTTGTAGCTAGCATGAAATCCATCAACTGGCACCGCCATGGTAATGGACTCATTTTTTTCTCTCTCTCCGGTTGTTGGGAGGCTCACGAGGGACACCGGTGTGGTTCTGCTGCTGTGAATTATTGACCCTGTGCCAGAGGGGAAGGTAGAGGTCAGCGTCACCAATGACAAAAAGGACACCCCCGAGCCTTAGACCTGAGATGTTGAGTTGCTTGGGGGGGGGGGGGGGGGGTGCACAGAGCAATCAAAGGGGACATGCTAATCATTAAAACCCTTTAACAACTCGACCAATCAATCAGTAGAACACATTAAGAAATGCCTTTAGAGCAAATGCCAGCTCAACCGTTTGTTGGAATGTGTTTCTGAAGGAATGTTTTGTTATTATAGAAGTCAAAATGAATTGAGCAGAGTGAAGTCCGTAGGTCACAACTCTTCAGTAAGTCGCATTGAAATTGCTCTTCCCAGAGGATAAAGAATATGTCTGTCTGTGTTGTATACTGTGATTTTCAGAAAATATTCAAATAACATACAGATACCTATCGACTTGAATACAGCAATCAAATATTTTTATTTTGTTCGTTCCCACTAGCGAAAATGGATTTATTTATTTGGCCGACAACTGGACTGCTAAGAGATGAATTAACCGCTCAGTATTTTTGGCCGGTTGCGATGGTCACCATTATTCTCTTTTTGCAAAATCCCCTGAGCACTTGTATTTATCTTAGCTACCATTTTCTCTTGCCAAGCGGCGTGGCTTCACATTTCTAACCACATTACACAACATTTTGGCAACACGGTCTGAGATAATCTTTGTCTTTTTCATGCTACGCTCTTGTGGAGCAGTCGAACACGGACAGAAAAGCAAAATTGGCAGCCGCTCGTACATTTTTCACCCACCAGGAAGATGCTATTAATATTTTGTGTATATGAGCATGCGACTGAGTTTTGTTTGTTTGTTCATTTGCCCAGAGGGTGGATCAAAACACGAGGTGTCTGAGCTCCAGGACTGGAATGGCCAAGGAAAGACAACTTGAAGCACAATCGGTAAATAAATACATTTTTTTTGCCGCCTATCGCTTTCTAACTCTCTAAAATCAACCTAATTTAATTAACAATCAAATCTAATCTAGCTACCCAATCTATTCAAACTACATAATTGAATATAAAATAACTACATAATCCCTTCAACATTTCCCTTCATATCAGGTACCTTGTGCAAAATATGGGCCATAACTGCTTGAGTTTCCATGGTAACAAAACCCTCCAATGCCCACAAGCGAGTGACAAATGCGTCCAATATGCTTCGGTGTCTCGAATGTGTAAACAGAGTCGGTTGACTCTGTGCTTCTGTGATTTGATCGATGATCAATAGTTATAGTTCTTGTTCTTCCATATATAATATTTTAGGCCAGCCGTTTTAATAGAAATATCAGTAAAAAAAAAAAAGACTTAGATTGATTCAATCGTAATGTCTTCGGTCCACCTAACGTACATCTTATGAGGGATTCGATCCCCAAACTTCAGAACTCTACGAGGCAGATGGAAATCAAAATCCGCATTATTATTTGTGTGCCCAGCAAGAGTCATCAAATCAACCCACCGGTCTCTTGATAATCCGACGGGCAGACAGATGATTACTTAGAAGTTACGTTCCGATTGTTTTGGGCTGACAAATCGCCTTATCTCTCTCAAAGCAGCTCCCTCCTGACCTTTTCTTGTCGGCGAGAGAGTCCACCCGATAGCGCCTTTTGAGGGACAGCGCCTAAAATTTAACCACGCTAATGATTTCACAGAGTTATTTACGGCTTCTCTCGACGCAGAACCTGTGATTCGCTCGTCATCTTAAAACCTGTCTGGAGATTTCGGTTTTTTTTTGGCATGCTCGCAGGTGTTAATAAGCTCGAGAGCCGAATAATGAGGTGCTCCTCCTCGTTGATGTACTGTATTCTGCGCCTTCTGCTGCACTTCCCTTGCTGTGATGTTTTTAGACCCACTCACCAAAAAAATCTTGTTCCAAGTTTTACAAGAGGGGAGTACAAGCTTTCACTGAAGCTAAAGTAGTTATAACCAGCCACATGTCCCAAAACATCTGTCTAACCTGTTGGAGTCATCCAGATTTTTTGCATCAAGAGGATAAAGAATATATGCCCATGAATATTTTTAGATTTATTGCGTCTATCTACTAGTGTTGTTCTCAATTTATGTTTAAATATCTGTTGCTTGAGGGGTTCTAAAACCGTGACTTTCTATGCTAAACATTAGCATGTCAATGGTGTTACCTATAATATGTTAGCATGAAACTAGTGGTCTGAACTTAAGCGTAACTATTTGGTGTTATTTAAATACACAATGTGGCTTTGTTTTATGTTTAGTTGGACGGTAAACTTCAACTATTAGCTTGAAGCCTTTTGGGAAAGAATTATTCAGTGTTATTAAGTCAGGTGACGTTTGTCATTTTGTAGGAAATTGTACGAAATCCAGTTGAAAACCGCTGCTTGCACCGTGACAATTAAAGCCCAAGAGGTAGAAGCTTAAAGCCAAATTGCAAAGTTTCTCAAAGTGAAACCTATTAAGTTTTTATCTTCTTCGCACACTTCAGAGAAATGTCATCTCATCGCGCATCTTTTTTTTTTTTTTTCCTCTCTCACTCGTAATTACACTTTATCTTCTCCAAGTAAACACGGAAGCGCATAGTTGTTGTTTCTGAAATGACCAGCCATGCGCTATCTGCAGTCTCCTGCTAAGCCGCATTAGCTTAGCGCGGACCTCACACTGCGACATCTCTGAGGTTCTCCGCCACATCGGGCTCAAAAAGTCCTGATAACGATGAAGCATTAGACGCTGAGCTCGCACAGATGAAGCTGGCGTGCTGTAAAATTGGCCCGATCGGGAGGGATGCGGCTTTATTATAACAATTGGCCACCAAAAAAAAAAAAGGAAAAAATCCGATTAGGGGGATTTTGACCCCGCCGCTGTCTTGGTTGCGCTCCCGGATGAGGTTTGTGGAGCCATCCAAAGGTCCAGCGCTCCTTGGAAGCAACGAAAGGAATGAAGCTTTCCGAGTAGATGAAAGTGCTTGAAAAGTTCACCAGGACGTGACATAAATTCTTTTCATAGTTTACTGTACACATGCAAGAGCCAGAACAATTTTTGGAGAAAAGTGTATTTGCTCTCCTCCAGCTACATTTACAGTCGTCGTGCGAGTTTTATCCCGGCAGCTCGGAACTGCAACGTAGAGCATTTTACACCGACATATTTTACCAGTGCATTATGTTTTATGTGAGACGTACTTGATAACTTATTAGCTCCAGTCCAAGTTTCCCCCCCAAAAAAATAGGAAAAAAAAAAGTCGTGTTAAATTTACATCACAATTTATTATCAAATTTATCTTTTCTAAAGTTACAAAGTGGCCTGAAGCTTTTAAAGCTTTTATGTTAATGTATAATTATATCCGCGCATAACTAAAGTGAGTACAGCATGTGTGTGTGTGTGTATGTGTCGGCAATTTGTATTTGTTTTTAGTATTGATTTTTATTTTTTTTTCTTTCCACCCCCTCCCTCACCCACTTTTTCATCTATTAAAGAGATTTAGAGTGCGGTAAATGATTTTATAGAGCTTCGGTGGGCAGCGCCACGCAATGCATCATCGGACGTCTGTTAAGCACTTTGCATGGATTCATACACTGTACACTCAGCCCGGGTAAATTATTCCAAATAGTTGCGCGTGGAAAAGTCGCCGAGCTGGTGATGGACTGCCTCCGGAGCTGACGCGTCCTTGAACGCGACATGATTTGTGGCGCGGTCTTCTGGCCTTATATCATATTATATCGACTTTTTTTGACAGCGCCACAGTTAAACGGCATCATGCTTTACACATCACAGATCAGACAAGGACTCGCTAGAGAAAAAAGTTTTGTTACAAATCGCTGCCGTTAGCTTGTTTGGCTAGTCCTCAAATAATGTTATTTGTGGAGTATTGTCAATAATTGATTATTTTGAAGTCGTTTTTTTTTATGATGGATTTAAAAAGTCTACACCTTTTTTGGGACAAAATTCCAAAAGGTTAGTTGAAAACACAAAAGTTATTCATAACCATCTTATCACTGGAAAGATTTGCACAACAAAAAAAGCAAACTTGAGAGATTAAAACACCTGGGAACTGTTTTAAATTGGGGAGGAAAAAAAAAAAAAACCTGTCCCATATAAGAAATATTATCCCATCCCGACTAAAAATCCGAGCGAGTTAAAACATCGCAACTCTGTCCTCATTTCCTCTACCGGCTGGCGTTGATGCTTTCTGCAATGTCACCTTGACAAAAACCATTTCATCATACCTTAACCAATCTGAATGCGTGTGAAAGTATGATAAAGTTCCCCAGCACTGATGTGAAGAAGGATAAGACTCCATCAGATTGTCATTATTTTGCCTCCACTGTCAATTTCCTCGAGAATATTCCAAGTCCGTCCTCTTTAAATCTACTTCGTCCTCGTCGGTTTGTGGGCATCGGCTTGAAGACGGAGCGCGGCGTAGCACGTGGGTCGGAACGATGATTGTCATCGCGTTGAGGCGAGGTGCCGCTTGCTGCTTTTGTTGCTGCTTCAGCTGATCTGAAGGATAGTAAAAAGACTAGCGTGTTCTTCTTGAATAGAATAAAATAAAATTAAAAAATAAAATAAATTAAAATAAAATAATATAAATAATAGATCAAAATAAAATAAATAAAATATAAATAAATAAAATAAAAATTCCGTGTGTTGACCAATCGGCTCCCTCAGCCACTCGTGTCTTGTCCAGTTGCTCGTTGTCTCATCAATTAGCTTTTATTCAGTTCTCAGTTTGTGTTTTGCAATCACATAAATTCAACTGTGAGACAAACACAGCTGAGAAATGGCCTAAAATTTCAGTTGGACAGCTAGGGCAACTTGTTTACTCTCTTTAGCTTGTGGTGCCATTCATTTTCAGTGTTTCCCCTTCAAACCCATTCTGGCACATTTGGGGCTGATGAGGTGTTTCCCCTCTTTCAACGCAGCCCTGCCGGCAGTCCATAAATTAGCATGGCGACGTGCTGTTCACTTTAGGATATTATGCAGAGAAGCGGCGACGGGCTGACTGGAGCAACATTACGGTGATTAATGCCGTGTTTAGCCCCTCGTACAAGAAAAGTCCCCAAACTACCGCTTGTCCTACCGCTAATGCAGCAGACACTTTGACCTAAATGCGACTTTCACTCATTTCGTTTTGTGGTTAATATGTCTGGAAAAGTAGCCTGAACATCTCCATAAAATGCTGCCGGCAGGCAAAGCATTTCTTTGGTACAGTTAATAGACATTTTGTGGCGCTTACTTACATCCAGTGTAATTCCACTGTTGACCACTTGATGGCGGTACACTTAGTTTCAGGCGGTTTACATTTGACGAAGGAAATACTACTGTATTTCAGCACAGCTTAATTTTTGTTGATGTCTTTTTGGAGTTCATTTATTTCTACCTCATTTTGTAGAGCATACTGATATTTGCGTAAAAATCAGCATTCATCCTCTTATGCTGTGAGAAATTGTGAATGCTTGGAGGTGGTCACCATTAATTATGATTTACATAGATCGATTGAGAACCAATTCCTACATCTGTCTCCACTAAACGGGTTAAAAAAAACATTTATTTAATGAAATCAGCTAACCGATGTGATTTAATGAGTTCTACCTCTCGTTGACCAATTAGCTACACGACATAATCCGTCTCGTCATCCGGTCTAATACACCAGGCGACAAATACGGGCAGCGCAAATTTGAGAATAAATAAAGCAAGCTGCTCCTCTCTCATCTCAATATCCTGTCGGGTCGGACTGCCAAGAAGCAAGAACACACAATGCGCCATCTGCTCCGATCCACTCGCATCAATATGGACTCACTCAGAAAGGAAGCGATGCTGTCATAAAAGAAAGATGGAAAAAAAAAATGCAGCAAACTTGGAGTTCACGGCAACGATACAATTACAGAAGTCAAGAAAATAAAAATAAACAGCAATTTACGTCCATTGAAATTAAATTTGGTAGACAAATAAGTTTAACCCAAGCAAGCTCCGATCCCTAAAATGATCGACTTAAGTCAAGCGACTGGAGTCTCCCGCCCCCGCACGCCGGGATGTAATACGCTACGATGAAGGCGACGGTAACATCGCTAACCCCCGAGGACTTAACATCAAAGCTACAGGAAACATGGCTAATCTCCCTCGTCTTCCTCCCCAGTGGGCTACTTAGAGCACAATGAGGGAGAATACTTGTGCCTGGCGGAAGGATAAACACACTGTATGCGCACAACACACAAATCAGGACCGGCACACTTGCGTTTACAGCACTTTTTTTCGACAACAAACGATGTACAGTAGATGCGCGAAAGACGTCATCAAAAACGGTAATATGCTCCTTTTATCCAACTGCTTGACGCGTCAACATTTTTTATTGAGGCATTGCACACGCAGCAAAGAACTGTAACTGGGAGATAGACCAGGATATTACACAAAAAGGGACGGAGAATTATTATTTTTTTCGTCGTCTCCAAAATGCGACGTGGCGTAGCGGGTGGCTAACTTCTGCCACGTGGACTGTAACGAGAGAAGAAGAATACAGCGCATTTGTTATTTTGTCTTTCCACATGCCACACATCAGCGCAGCAAGACTCAACGGGGCTTAACAGCCTTCCTCCTCTGACACAAACCTATAATTAAACTTAAGAAAGCATTTTGGCCGATAATAAGTGCGGTTTCTGAATTTGCCACCCCTGTGTTGGGGGTTGGAGGAGAACCTTATCTATATGACCCTGAGGCCTGTGGGTACTGCGCTATCTAATGCTCTGGTAACGCCCTTCTTCCCTCCCAGCCCGCTGGCGAAGGTTGAGACCCTTCTGTTTCAGAGGGGGGTGAGATTAGGTTACTGCACTTAAGTGTTGCGCTAATGTCAATGAAACTGAGACAAACGCTGTTTGCATTGTAGCAACAAGATGGCAACAGGAAGAGGTGTGGGAACTGAAGCTAGGTCTTCATTCCTGCTGTTTTTTTGCAAAGAAACAAGGGAGCTTTGTCTGGAAGGAGTTAGGGAAAAGAAAAGCATGCACAGTGGGGCCTTAAGAGTTGAATTCTTACCCTGACCCCACTTGAAAGTCAAAAGACTGTAATGGCAAATCGTCTTTCTCCATTGAAGTGGATGGACATGCCATTAATCCGTTCCAGTGGCCATCACTATTACTCGGTACACAAGAAGTTGATATTACTTTCAAAAAGGTCGGCGAGCCTTGCTCAAAGGGTTAAAACACGGCAACATAGATGCTGGTTAGCATTAACATTAAGCTAGTGGGGCCTGTCTTTCAGCAGTTTTGTTTGGCTGATTTTAATTTCACAGAATGTAATGTCAGTAAACGTCATCTGGGCACCATCGGTTTTGCATTTTTTTTTTCTTTTAGAAGGGGCCTTTTGGGATTAAATGCAGCACTTTCAGACAGAAGTGCTATGATACAGAAAATGAGAATCTGCTCCGCGTTTCAGGACAACCGTAGGCTACCGAGTAATATTAACTCATCTCCTCCCTTCAGTGATAACATTTTCACGCTACAAAATGAACAAAAAAAAAAAAGAGGTTCATCTAAAGGGGAGAGGAGCCTTTATCATGCCCTCGCCCCCCCAGGCCACCCCACCTTATTGTAGCTGGCGTAACCTGCAGCAGAATCCGAGCAGGGGTCCGGGGATCTCATCCACCCCCTCGTCCCCGTCTTCCCTTTTTTTGCTCCCTGGGTGTTATCTGTGCCCCCCCACCACAGCCCGTCGCAGTGGGGGTCCGGCGGGAAGCTCTGGAGGGCTACAATCTGCTGCCAAAAAGCCGCCGTAATGCAATTAAAAGCTGCTCTTTTGTTTTCTTCATCAGGCCAGAGTTGAAGGCACCACCGCTGGTTGCTGCTCTCCAACAAGGACGACCGATGAGTAAAACCAGGTATTTTCCTTCAGTGTACGTCATTTAGAAGTTGTAAGCAAAGTTGAATTTCAAAATTGGTGTCGAAATACTGTCAATTAAGCACCGTTCAACGGAATTAGTTTTCCAACAAATCATTGAGCCTAAACACTGCTTACTTTGTGGCGTGCATTCCGTCCTTTTTGTGTTATTCCACAAATACTAGAGTCCGATAAATGTTACCGCGCAACCAAAACACAAAGTGTACTGTATCCAGTTTTATGCCATCATCACAATTTTTCCGTCACCATCGCTATGTGGTGGTGGCGGTTGCTGTTGTTGTTAAAAGCAGAAATGCCACAGTATGGAAATATGAAAACACTCATTGACCGAGCTTATTTATTGAAGCATTAGAGGATTTTTAAGTGCTTTCCGAGTGTGTGCGTGAGCATGTGTGTCGACTTTCATTTTTCCCCCTTGCTTGGTTTGCATATCGTTCCCCTCCAGCAGCTTCCTTTTAATGAGACAAGCAGGTCATTCCCCGAAAAGGATGCCTGCCATGCATCTGGCTGCACATGAGCGGACATACAGTACATTGTTTTTAGAGCTTTTGGGCAACACACACGTTTTAGATCCCCGAAAGTCACTTTACATTCTGCCTTTTTGTAAGGCAAGATTTACACTCTGCTACAGTTTTTCTTTCTAACATGCGCCATGGCCTGAATGGACATGAAAACAGAATTGGCCACTTGGCCCGGCGGTGTAAATCCCGCACTCCCCAAACGGTACAGCTGGGTGAGTGACACATTAGCGTTGACCCGTGCTGAGTAATGGCAGCAGATTGCAGTTTGACACGCGGCGACCCCGCCCTCGTCCGCAGGAACCCCACAGGACGCTCGCTGGGAAATGTCTTTACTGCTTATTGGAATTTCTTTGATGAGCTGGGGTTTCGGGTTACTGGAGAACACGATCCCCCTCCCGTTCGACCGCGTACGACTTGAAGCCGTCTCGTCGGGAGAGGAGGTTTCGTATTCTCCTTTCTTGATCGAATAATGCATCTTTTAGCCTGGAGGAGTTTTCCTGTGTGGGGAAATCAAGGTTGGAACGTAAAAAAAAAAAAAAAGAAAAGTCACACAGATTCCTGAGCCACCATTAGAGCGTGTTTACAGTAGCTTTTAGGAAGGCGTAGCTTCCACCCTCAGGCCTTCATAAATCACTGTTGACTTGGACATCAGTGGCAGTCATCGCAAACACAAGCCGGCCGTGTCATGTCACACGCACCTGGACAAAGAACGGCCGGTTTGATGCTCCCGCACAAGACATAAAAGGACTTAAACTTTTTTTTTTTTTTCCCCCTTTTGTCTCACCGAGAAGGAATTTGGACTTTTTGCCCAAGCCTGCTAAAGAATCCCCAAGTTAGAGGGAAAACAAGCCTCTTTGTTTTAAATACACTCATCCAAATTTACCCAAGGAACCTCTCTTCAATAAATGCCTTACCACTAATAATTTATGTACCTCTGCAGTTGAGTTGACAAACTCCCTAATGGGCAAGTATAGAAAAAAAAAAAAAAACCTGCTTCTTTTAAAATTTAAATGAAGCTCTTAAAAAAATGCCATATAAATTAAATAAATAAATAGATAAATAAATACATAGATAAATAAATAAATACATGAAAAATAATTCACCGGCATGGCTTGACAGCTTTATTGAGCTTTATGTCAAAGAGGCAAAAAAAAAAAAAATTACACAAAAGATATACTTTAAGTAGGAAGTCTGCTGCTTCCCAAACAATGCTCTGGCAGCCGTCTGGCTCGTTGTCGCTCCCATTTTGCCAAGACGCCAGTTGTTGGACGGCTTCACCCAAAAAGCACATTTCATGCTGCAAACGACATTTAAATCTTTATATCATACACAACACAACACAAAAGAGCGTCGGCATGCACACCTTAATGATTTAAACAATGAAGGGATTCATCTTTAGAATGTTAAATTTTCACACATTATCACAGACGTCTCATCATTGATCCCTTCCTTGCTCCTTTGAAAGCATCAATACGTGAAACCATTTAAGGCCGGGAGCCCGAGTGCTATACGGTCATAACGAGCGCAAACCCTAATGGCTCCGAGACGCGACGGGAACTTCATAAAAGTTAACAAACTGCAGCTCGGCGAATCCGTGAAACGAAGCCATTCTTCTTTGATGAACAATTTTGGCTGCGTAAAGAACACTGTTGTCGGTAAACACGCAGTTGACTTTTATTTAAAAAAAAAAAAAAAGCACATGACGGCTTATGAGCAACACAGCTTTTATGCTCCGCGCAACATAAAACATGTCAAGAGGATACTTTATATAATTAGTTGCGATTTGAAAGTGCATAGCATGCACAGCATCAGATTTCCCCCCCTCCAAGCCAAAGTTGCGCCTCCTCCCCTTTTCCGTCCTTGACACACTTAAGCGAGGTGGCCACGCCGACCTCGTCAGCTGGTGCCGAGCGCATCCCAGAAGAGGTCTCGCGAACCCGAGCAACATCTATCTCCAACTCCCCCGTGCCGCTCTGTGGCCCCATTCAAAAGCTTTCGGCCGTCCCTCAGACGATTCCCTCACACCGAGTGATAAATGTCTGTTTACTTGGGAGGGGCCAAACCTGCTCCTGGGATGTCAGGGCGAGGGACCGGAGGAAAGAAGGGTGGCCGAGGACGCTTCTTGGCTAGAGATACCGCATTGACTGTGGGATATTTGCGCTAAACGTGTTATTGGAGGCTAAATTGTAATCTCGGCTATTCGCAAGAGGTTTGGATCGAATTGTGAAAAAAACGCTAATAATTGACGCCCACCTTTCATACTCACTTGACTGATATGGATTTTTGAGGCAGATGTCGATTCCAATATTAGGATTTTCCGATAACTAATTATGTACTCAGTGGATTAGCCTGTGGAATGCATTTGTATCACTTTAACATACTCGCCCGACAATATACAGTACTGTCAGTATTATGATTTTTTTTTTATTTTTTGGGGAAAAAATTGAAAACACTCTCCTCCTCGTTGATCTTCATCTGATGTTAACATGTCGAACATGAGGATCAGGGAAGACGTGAGATATTTGTAGTCATACTGGTATTGTGTGTATTGATAAAGCTGCGGTGCTGTCCATGGTGCTGATTCAGGTGCAGATTCACACAAACATTCTGTGAAGAGAATGTAAATGGATTCATTTTTACTGCTTCCATGGGATGGAATCAAACCAGTTTAGGCTAATTCACAATGAATTGGAAATGAAATAAAATTACAATACAATGTAACAGATTAAAGTACATATCAATGAAGCATATACATTACTAAGTAAAACAATGAAAAGAAAAATTGAAATGAAAATTGAAAAAAATTCTTCTCTAAAACTTCATACACAATTTATTGTTTTATATTGCATATTTTACGCCTTGCTGATGGTTAATATAATATAATATAAACCAAAAATAATATAAAATAATACTACAGTATTAATAAAAAATGAACAAACAAGTTTTTAAAAATATTATAAACTGAATAAAATTAATTCAAACTGCAGTGAAAGTCAACAATAAAACATACATTTCAATAACATGTAACCAATGTGTAATTTCCGTTGGAAACAGAAACAAAATGGAATTGTCTGCACGACAACCTTGTGTTGTGGCCTTCAGCTTTCATTGCCTTTGGAGTGCGGCTGTCTCATGCTCGGGGCTTTTAACCAGCCTGCCCGAGGATTGTGATTACGCCATTTCATAGCCGCTTGATACATTACATTAGCCCCTTTTACGCAACCATTGCACAACGCAATGCAGTTCATCACCGAGCCACCTTAATAAATACTGCAACATTGAGCGTATTAAACTCCACGGTGAGGTGACAAACATTTGATATGATGCTTCTAAAAGTGGGGTGGGGGGGGGTCTCCGCATGCCACACGGGATACTTTGGAGAAAAACTGGCAACGAGCACGAGCTCTTTGGCTCGTGTATGACCTGTTTCTGTTTGCCGCTGTCATTTGATGTTGCTGTAATCACAAAAAAATCAAAAAGGAGAGAGAGGGAAAATCCCAGCGAGGGATTAATAAAGCGCTACAACTAATACGACACGAGCTTACGTCGACTGCTTGTCGTTGTAATTCTATAGCCTATAGTGCTGCGCTTTGTTCCTCCTCTCAAGATTGCGATTATGATTTTATTTTTGAAGAAACACAGGCGATAAACATGTCTGTATTACAAGAAAAGTATCAGTTTTGGTTTTAGATGTTATGCTTCTGAATTACTAGCATAGCATTGAATAACATAGCATAGTTTAGCAATGAATAACATAACATAGCATAGAATAACACAGAATAGTATGGCAATCATTAAGAATAATAAAATAAGTCTATTTTTCAATATTAAAATTTTAATATGAATATTTTGTGTGTGTTTTTTTGTCTTCAGGGAAACTAATGTGGTGAGCACTACCAGTGGAGGGCAAGTGCCCAAGCACCCTCTTATTGACCTGCCTCATTGTTTTGATGGCCATCCCAAATTTGTTGGGACGAGCTAGCGGTCTGTGACTCGCGGATAAGGCGAGGGTCTCCGCAATTGGCACCCGAACGACGAGGTTTAGCCTCGTGTCGCTTCTCTCGCTCCATTTCAGGTAAGCGTAATCCAGCATTGCCGACATCTTTTAAAAGCCGTTTCCAACTTTTACAACTTCGATGTACTCTCCTTCCAGTGAAATATTTAAACCCTCGCTGTGCCTGTTTTTTTTTTTTAAACAAGATAATGAATAAATGACGGGCTTCTCATGTCGGCTGCTTGTTTAACGTTCATTAACATTTGAGTTTTGGAGGGGCCCGGGTAGCAGCTGTGTTTATTATTCTTGCAACCGTTGCCATTCTGGAGGCCTCAACATGCGTGAAACCTCACAAATTTTGCCACGTGCTGGAAAAATATAGACACCAAATCAAATAGCGACCCACCTCACAAAAAACAAAACCCCAGTAACAACACGACAATGCGAAATCCAACGGGATAGCTTACATATGTCACAATTGGATTGCACAATTGTTTGAGGTAAAAATTGATGTTAAAAAAACTATAGCGTGTGTTTGCGTGCGCACGTGCGTGTTTTACAGGAAGTCTCGGCCTAGATGGACAGGCAAATCGATATTTTGACTTTGGCCACTGTTTTTTTTTTTCTCCCCCTTTTTCCCCTCCTCTCGCCTCCCGCAGGCGTCGCGGCGGTAATGGAAGAGGACTGTAAATAAGTGGAAGGTTCTTGACAAATGAATCCATTAACATTTGCCTGTGTCGCCTGGTGAGCAGATTTGCTGTTTTATGGAGCAGTGGGGGGAAGAAAAAAAAGGAGCCAGTAAATCTGAGGGTGCTGTAAGGGCGAAGCACTGAGAGCACGCCGGGGAACACATCTCCCATGATGCAGCACTTTATCTCCCTCCCAAATGGCATCTTTATCTGCCTAAATTAAGTTTTGATTCCTTGCCACATACGGCGTTGCAAATCACTTTTAATACTGATATCAAGAGCGGCAGTAAAGTGTGCCCAAAGCTGATGGCGAGCAGCTTTGCTGTGACGCACCTACGCCCGCCGTTCATGCCATTCAGAGGTGGGCGGGTGAGGGCGACCAGTAAGTCACATGTCGACGCGGTCGGACGGAATCGGCGCTCCTCCAAATTTGATATTTTTTCAAGAGAAAAAAAAAACACGTTGCTTGAGTAACTTAACAGTGTGTCGTTCAAACTGCTTTTGTACTGCTTTATATTGCATTGTGTGCCAACGTCACTCCAAAAATTGTTTTCAATCACTAATTTGATTTGCAAAAAAAAAAAAAAGAGAAATTAACTCAATATTATATGATCCTCGTTCGGGCTGAATGATTTTGAAAAATCTAATTGCATTTCCCCCCCCCCCCCCCCCCTCTCGGTATTGCAATTGTGATTTAGTGCAATTATTTTTTACAGGTCTTCAATCTGGTGTGCACAAATTGCTCACTGGGTGGCAGTATAAAATAATCATACAGACAGAAGAAGACTATCACCCTACCACGGTAAGTGTCTCACTATTCTAGAGTATTTGTCTTTTTTTTTTTTTACAGAGGATAAAGATTAAATGCCTGTTATATTGTGTATCTACATGTGTTGCTGCACAGTTTTTGTTCAAATAGCCTTCCTCAAAGCATTAGAATACAATGTCTTTCATTTAGCCAAGCAAATCCCAAATTCTAAAATTGGCGACCTATAGTAAGTCTGACTGGGGTCAACTCATGCGACTTGCGTATTCCTGCTGTAAACTTGGTGGACTGAGAAAGACTGATTTAATTCATACCTACGATTAATTTCCTAAAGGTGACTTAACTCGTAGCTATGATTAATTTCCCATTGCATTTTCACTCTCCGATGTTTATCTTTAAAATTAGAATTGCGCCAAGGCATATGTGTACGTGTGTCCGTGTGTGTGTGTGAGTTTTTCCATCTCACAAACTGCATTACGTCGGCCGTGCATTAGCATCTTTCATTTTGTTTGTTTGTTTATGGGCCGGTCCGACTGTCTGTCTCCTTGTCTAATTGAGCAGTTGCCTGACGGCCAAGAGATGCTCATCTGCTGAGTGGCCAAATGCATTATGGGATGTCTCCCGTGCAGTTAAAACAACAAATTGAGCAGATCCCCACAATTCACAGGGGATAAAGACTGGACTGGGTTGTGAATAGCTCAAATCTGCGTGGTGTACATTGCTGATTTAAGGCTAGCACACAAGGGAAAGCCTTATTGACTAGCTAGCCAAAATGCTAACACTCTGTCTGTGCATCACAGTTTCTACTTTTTCAATTTCATGCTAATTCTACAGTGGTACAACTCCCTTAAGGGCCCGACTAGTTTTTGTTTGCACGCCAATTTTCGGAAACCTCTTTCAGCACCGTTTCATAACGTACCGCCAAGAGGTCGTGGTCATTTTACACATTTCCGCAAGGTCGGGACGGTGGAATCCGATAATGCAAAGTGCTCTGGTAAATGCAGTCTGAATTACAGTTAATAGTTTTAGTGATTTTTTTTCTTTTTTTTTTTTCTGTCTGGAGTGAGATAGTGGATATTCTAAGCGAAGCTAAATGGCTCCATTAGGAAAAGGCAAATCAGTTAACACCGAAAACTATTCTGATGATGCTTATATACCGTACATATTTTGAAACTTTGGGGGCCTCTGTTGCCCTCCCAAGGTCCGGTTCGTCATGCATTATAGTGTCGCGTTTCCTTTGAGACTAAAACCGAAGACAGGCTGAAGGTGTTACCAACCCGTGTGGCATTCACACTTGTGTCATATTGCGCTTTTTAACGCCTACTGTGGACACCACATTGCTTCGGGGCTCCCACGGGTCAGCTGGAGGCACTTGCTGTGTTTTCTCATATAGACAACCAAGCTTCTTCTATGGAGATAGTTTTTATTTTCTTGCTTTGCCACCACAGCGCCATCTCCTGGAACCAGCGTGACACTACTTGCTGACAATGGTAAACCGTGTTCGAGGTAGCAACAAATAGCGCTTGAGTCTCAGTGCACAATATTCAACCTTCAACAGGATGAACTCGAAACAACCGCAGCTGAGGTCTTTTGCTGTTTTCTTTCCACTCCAGTCAGCGAAAAAGAAAAAAAAAAAAGATATGAGCCATCGTAAAGCGGAAAAATAAAGTCCAATCGGTGAATTCCCGCTCTGTGACACACCGACGGCAGGGTTAAGTGCATATAAGCGGCCGGAGATGATGTTTCACACGAACACCGATTGGGGATTGTTTAAGAATGACGGCGACCTCACTTTCCTTTCTCAGCTTTTCATATCGAGCACATATGAGCTGATCTGGAATGTGATGATAGCAATGCATTCACGCAGGGACTGGTCTATTTTTTACCGTGTTGACGCCGCCACCTTCCAGCCAAGGCGTTTTGAATGCAAGTGTCCGAAAGTGAAACGATCCCGCGCTCATCTCAGCGTGCCAGACAGGAGTAATTTCCTGCATCGTCCTTACATTAAAGCCAGAAGCTGAAAGCCGTGACAGCTGCCCGCTGACACCTCCCCTGCAAATGGTGATGGAGGGCCGCGGGAATTAGATTCATATTTTAAAAGTCATCACATTTCATTTGGCCAAAGATAGTGTCATGCCCATATTTCACATTAATCACCGGGAGGCGGTATTGCTTCCACATCCGTCATACGTAGAAAATCAGCCTTGAATCAGAACCGTGGGAGTACATTTCCTCTGTGCAATGAGATGGAGGCAAACGGGACATTTCATTAGGTACACCTGCACAAGCAAAGGAGATTATTTGGTGAGATCGGTTGTTTTCCAGCCTGATGTATATATTTTACATTTGACACCCTAGCAAATAAAAATGTCACCATGTAAAATCAAACACAGAACGTGTAGAAAACAGCCACATCGAGCATTACGCGAATCACGTCATCCTGCACGCAACTGATGCTTTGAGACAAACACTGCATCAACACATTGAGTTTTAACACTACTCGGGCTGTCATATATTCTTTATCCTCTGCACCTTAAGTTCCAAACGCACTCAACAAAAAGCGACAGTTAGTTGCAGTGTTGTCATATATTCTTTATCCTCTGCAACTTAAATTACAAACAGACAGCGTTGTCCAAAATCGATCAACAATGGCTGCTCTCCTGCCTGTTTGCAAATTAGTCTCCCAGCAGCAACACTCCCGTTTTAAAAAAAAATCAAGTTCGTTCACAAGCTTCTTTAGAGCTCTCCGATGAGCTGATTTTTTTTTTTTTTTTTTTTTTAATCAGGTGTGTTGCAGCAGGGAGACATGCAAAACAGGCAGGACAGGGGGTCCATGTGGATCGGAGCAGGACATGCATACTGTCGTAACATGGCAAAGCATTGAGGATCAGGTGGCGGGAAACACTCTGTGGGATCGTTGCGTACCGAGAGGTACGCATTTAAAGTGGGACGATTAGATTTGGGTTCGATGCGATCGTGCATTCCATATTACGCGGCTCGTTTTCCGTCCGTTCCTTCTCGTCAGCGTCATCCACGCCAGGTTTTGTTAACGCGCCGCCACTTTGCAGGAGCTTGTCGATTGGCTGGAGGAGCAAAGGTAGCCGCAGCGACTTTCTCCGCTCCTTTCTTGACTGTTTCAGTCCACAGCCAGTGGAAGGAGCGCGCGCGCACTCAGTCACACACGTACACAAAAACACGGAGTTTACTCGCGCACACACCGCAACGTGGAATTTGGGGGAAGCGGCGTGGAGGACTTAAATCGGAGCATGCGTCCGAATTCGGGGCGTCGATCCACAAGTGAGCTGCTCAAGTGTGCAGCAGACGGGCAGAGATTCTAACGCCACCTGGTCTTCTCTAGTGGAGCTCCGCTAAGCTGTTTTGGATTAATTAACGGCGGCATACTTTTTCGGGGCTGTTAATTTTATTTTATTTTTTTTATCAGCTTTGTGCAAAAAATAAACTGTAAGCAGCGCCCCGGGGAGCGCAAAATTGGCTCCTCCGTCATGGGCCACGACGCTGCTAAAGACGCACGGAGAGGAGCAAGGAGGTCCCCGCCGGAGATGCGCACCGTGCCGGTGCTGCTTCTGCTCCTGACCACGCTCCGCACCAGCCTGGCTCAAGGTAAAGTTTGCTTGACAATTTTTTTGGGGACTTGCATTTTTTTGGGGAGGAAAAGTTGGGCTGTTAACTCCGCACGGGAGACGTGAGTGAAATACTAAAAGCTCAGGTTAACTTCTCAGGTAATTATGATTGCGGGATAAATTGTTTGTATTTTGGGCGTCATCTCGATGACATCATTGAGATGACATAGTTGGACATCGTTTTTCTGTGAATAAATGTTGACTTGTTATTTGCATGAATTTCTGCTGTGAATAGTACAATGAGGGTCATTCTAGCATTTATAGCAAAAACGGAAGAAAACAAATCTTAATTTCACCGACGTCACAACAAATGATCAAATTGAACAAAGCACTGCAAAAGAGAAACAATCAAAGGACAAATTGGGGAAAAAAGCACCACAAAGCAGAGACATGTATAATTCTTGCATATACTCGTGCCACCAAATTGCTTCATTTAAATAATTTTCGCATGCTATACAAAAAGAAACATTAGAACCTAAACTCAAAAAATCTTGCTCTTACTCACTGATTTAAAGAAAAACACTTATGAGGGCTTGTTAAATGTCAACTCTAAGGGAATTTTGCGGGAAACATTCCTCATTCTCAACTAAACAAGGGTGACGTTTCTATTGTGAGAACATTTCCAGGCGAGTCTTTAGTCTTTTTTTTTTTTTTTTTTTTTTTTTTCGCCCCCTCTCTCGCTGTCTGCCAAGCGTTGAGATAACGTCGCAAGCCACCCGGAGTCATTTACTTTAATCTGCTGCCTCCTCAAGTCAGATGGGATGTCAAACAATGGGGAACAAGGTGCTGGAATTGGTTTTGTGCGGGCGCTCGCTATACGTGTCACAAGCCTAGCCTAGCGTCTTTGTGTTTGGAAAGGACTTTCTGGAAAAGGCCGAGAAGTATAACGTGGCTTTTACCTCTCCAAACTTTTTTTTATTGGAGGTAGGGCAGAAGTTGTAGCTTTGCAAAGACGCTTACATTTGGCAACCGGCAACCTTATCTGGTCGTTTCAGGCCTGCATCTGACTCCTGCATAGTTAATGAGTGAAAAGAGGAAAAGCCGCAATGGATAACGGGTCCGGTTTCTTTAACGGGCACGGCGCAATGACATAATACGCCCACAAGAGCCCCAGAGATCTCATCCCCACCCCGTGTCATTGACTTGATGGGAATAAGGCCCTTCTTCTGGCCATTAAGAGGTCGATACGGCAAGAGAACATTGTCTTAGCTCGGTGTAATTAACGGGCTAATTTAAGCGCGCTGATGAGCTGGACTCGTTTTTCAAGTCGCTGGAGGTTCACGTCTTTAGTGTAAAACGACTGCGCGATCAAAGTGACTCACTGGGACACCCCTGCTGCTCTAGCGGGGTACCAATAATCGGCCAAATCTCGGGGGTTTTTTTTGTCCCCCTTTCTGACAGATTTACGGTAGCCAATCAGGAAGTGACTTGAATTTACCAGATAAGCTAACAGGTAGCTTCAGTTTTTTGGGTATTTTCTGGCAGTCTAGGTGCCTTGTAGCGGATATCCGATTGTTAGTGATCGGACCTGCCCGATTAATCATCTATTAATTGTCCAAAATCGGCATTTTTCCCGATTTTATCTTAATTCTATTTTACACTTAAACACATTCCAATATATGACATCGCATTAACTATGGGAAAAGTGGATGGATGTTTCTGACAACAGAAGGTCCTGCCCAATGTGGTTCTAATCTAAATCAGCATTGTTGGGCCTTGGCGGTGGTCCATTGAGAAATCCATTCAAGTTTTATATTTGTGTGGGAGGTTCCTTTAATCTCATTTTAACACGTATGGGCCGTCACTGCAGCCCCATCTGAGTTGTGAGTGAGTTCTGGGAAATAAGAGTTCTCATTAACCTTCTGAACTGGTGACAAAGAAGACAGGTTGAGGCAGATAGAAGCTGCCTGAGAGCTCGCAGGGCGCTGCGTGACAGCATTTTGATTGGAAAGCCTTTGTGCAAGAACAGATGTACTTCAGGTGTCTCCGGCGGGGCCCCTCGAAAAGCCCGAGTGTGTACGTGTGAGGCTTAGAGAGTGAATACCTCAAAACATTTGCGCTGGTTAAGATTTCATTAGCCGCGGCGCTCTTAAGAAGCTACAGTTACGGCTCTAATTTTAAGCATGGTGTTTGGGATTGAAGTCATAGGAGCATTTGCGGCAAAAGCGACAAGTGGCACTATAATTTTGTTGTGTACAGGCTGGTATTGTGTACTCCAGGCCACTAGGTGGCATTGTCACTTTTCTGTTAGCCCCTTAAGTCTTGGTCAGTTTGGTGAAAAACTTGTATATAGCTTTAAAATATTTTAGATTTTTTTTTTCTTTTTATAAGTCTGTGCATTCTTCCATGCATTTTATTAAATGCATATTTTGATCAGTTTTATCTTTTACCCTAATCCTAACCCCTTGATTTTGAGTATCTAGTCCCGATTTTGAGTATCGAGTACCAAAAACAAAGTATTCAAAAGAAAATAAGAGCATGCATTCAAATTGTCTCAAACTTTTTTTTCTCTATTTCTTTTTGAATATTTAAATGCCCTCCTCTGATCTTTTTTGGCACCAAATCCACAATTGTCAATTTCATGAATACTCCATTTATGAAGTCTGAGTGATTCAGGGTTATGAAACACATAGTTAAGGAAAAGCAGAACACAAAAGTTTATTATTTTGTGTAAAAAAAACGGACTAACAGTGTAAATTTTGTTAATTTGCGCCTGTAGGGCAATGATGACATTGTCGAACGGGTATTAAGTCAAACTCAGGGTGCTGGTACCCAAACAACAATGGCGTTCTTATGCTCCTTTTTGATGATGTGTCCTCCGGGCGTTGATTATGGGCGGAAAAGTTAAAGGATCTTTAATATATATAGTCTGTGAGTCAGTGCACTTTAAGACTTTACGATCAGCGCCGCAGCGCTCCGGCTTTGACCGATCCGAGAGCTGCCCCGTTAAAAGTGACTGTTATTTCTATCATTATGATTCTTGCAGGCTTTCCCGACGCTTGACAACTTGCTCCTCGGGGTGCGCTAACATTACAACCGTAGCGGTCACTCTCCAAGCACGGCCCTGCGTGCACAATGAGCGCATTGTGCGCGCAGGAATTACCTCACACGATAGCCCTTGGCCGACCCCGACGGGCTTCCAGCGTGACGCAATTAAAGTCGGCAACGGCATGTAATTGAGGGGATATTATCATTCCGCGTGGCGGGGCTCAGGTGAGCCGAGAGGCTGCTTAGTAAAAGAGGCGAGCGATGCCACGGGTCAGAGATGCACGGGGTCGGCTGCTCGCGAGTGATAATGAATGAGGAAAAGCGGCTGCTGAGCTTGCTGCTGTTCTTGATTTCATGTAGTATTTATGAGGGTGGGGGGGGGCAAAAAGAAAATGTGTTGGCTGTTTAAGGATGCTAGTTGTGGCACTTGTTCTTTTGCTCGGCAAGATGGTGAAGTTCCAAAATGACACGTGATGCCATGACGGGCTTGTTTATACGGCAAAGCGGCTGCCTCGCATCTATCGATTCCGTGACGAGTTGTGAGCTCATATGGAAAGATTGAAGATCAACTCGGTGCCATCTAAATTTCGTTTGCCGCAACTGGAATGAATGAGCTTTTCTCTCTCGTAGGGCAACTTTCACTTCAACTCTCCTTTGGCTCTTCCACACTCAAATGATGTCACTCCAAATGACGGTTATATTTTCCAGTCTGAAATCTGTCAAATTTCAAGCTCGTTTAGTCTCGGCTTTGGAAAACCGCAATGTTTCATTCCAAACACCGGCCCGAATGTAACTCCTGATGAGGTGTTAAGTCGTATGTGACTGCACCTACTGGTGGAAGCAATTTTTCCACATTTCTTGCTCTCTGTTTGTGTTTTATAAAGCTGAACTCGACATTCTTGATTGCTTTCATGTCCATTCCCTTCCTGAGAAATGTTGAAGGGGGAATGGCGAGAACGCAAAAGAAGTCAATGGAACAGACCGATTAGCGCAGAGAGAGACGAAGAGGAAGGAAAGGAGGAGGTTGACGAAAAAAGTTAGGGAGCAATAGACAAGTGTGGCCTCGGAGTATGTGTGTGTTGGGTGGGGGGGGGTCATTAATCACCCCGGTGTGACACTTTCCACTACAGGGGAGCAACATTCACTTCTATTAGCAGTCCATTAGCACGACGCGCCACAAGTACTTGACAGCCAGAGCGAAGTAGCTGACCTGTGTCCCCTGCGTAATATACACGTTATGCTAGTAGTGCACGCCAAGCGTTCATTCCACAAGCCATGGAATATGTTGCTTTTTCAAATGAACGCTATTGGAGAGGGGAATCGTCGAGGCGGCGCATGACTCCCAATAGTTTGTTCGGAAATGCCTTTAGGCTGTTAAGGGTCATGTGTTCATCATTGTTGAGCTGTTTTTAGTTGCTGAGAACTTGCCATGGACAAACCTTTAGAGTCAGATAATTAACTTTTGGGTATTTTTAGATTTTTAATCAGAATTAATATTTCCACCCATCCAACGTACGGACTATATAATGAATGGAATTTTTTTTGTACCTGTTTGACGGCAAATGGTGCAGCAACACATGCAGACAGACAGTGTAACATCTTGTACAAAAATTTTCTCTTTATTGCCACTTAGATTGATGACACAGGGATGATTTAAGATAAGAAATTCAATCAAATGTTAAATTAAATGCTCTTTCATGTTCAAATCAATGAGAAAGCAAAATAGGCCCAGGATGAATGGTGTGCTGAGGGTCCAGAGGTTCCACTGTAATGTGCGCGAGTAGGGCAATGATAGGATACTTGAGTGCACATTTCGCTTTTCTCGAAATGAAAATAATTGTATAATATGCCCCGGTCGCAATCAGTCAGCAGGTCAAGATGGGGAGTAATGACCGTGAGGGGGGGATGGCCTCATTTCCTACCTGCGACCAGAAAATGGCCCTTCAAAGCGGCCAAGGCCAACCAACACATTAGACGTAGTCATCCCTCATTCAAAGGTCTGCGTGGCCTCTTTAGTCACCAAAGAGCTCCGTCATTATGGGATGTCTGCCAAGGGGGGTTATGTACGTGTGTGTGGACCACTGTCCTCTTGATCCACACTTCATTTATGATTGGAGATCAGAGCAGGAATCTGGAAGGGAGGGAGTGGAGTGCATGGCATGGAGGACACTGCCTGGGGGGGGGGGGGGGGGTGATTACTCGCTAAGTGGCCCTCCTCCTGCCATTATAGGCGGTGGGGGCTGACAGAGCACATCGTGAGCGAGCGTAAGTGCACACTCCACTCTTCCCCTTTAATTTGGCAGTCTGACCTGAACACACACACACACCTCGACACCCCCCCCCCCCCCAGCGCTCAACCACTAATATCCTCTTGACAGGAAGTCGCTGGCCTGCATGTCATTTTAAATGAAAATGACTAACTTTGAGGAGCGGGAGGGAGGAAAAAAAAATAGCAGTAACTTTTGTTTTGGGGGTGGTTGTCGCCTAAAATCTGTAGCACGTTTTTTCTTTTTTTCGTTTTTCCCTTGTGTGCCGATTATTCTTTTTTTTGTGTTGTCGTATGGCGGCTTGTGTCAAACATGTCTTTTTCTAAAAAGACAGCGTGGATGATGTCAGTGAAAATGTCACATTTGTTTTTCTGTTGCTCTGCATTTTCGTGTCGCCTCGAAATGCGCTCATTTCAGATTTCAGCCTGCGTAACGGCGAGGACAGAGAAAATGAACGTGTTGTACCGCTGCCATACATGCTATTCTACCTAGCAAAGAGGATTAGGGATTTGCGATGTACTTTTAAATATGCACACGGATATTACAAAAAAAAAAGCTTAGACTGCAGATAAACAGCCAAAACCGCTGGTCATTTGGCTTGTTGTATTCCTTGCGTTAACTTAAAAGTGCGTACCTAGTCTAAAAAATTGACTTTAAAGCAAAGAGTGTCCAAAAAGTACACAAAGATTACCACCACTTCTGTTTAATACTTTAAAATAAAGTCCAACGTTTTATTCACAATATGATCTATACAGCTCAGCTTGTGAACGTCACGTGACCAAACTAAAAAAAACACGGGGAGCCGTGATTGGTCGTTGCCTGAACGCTTCGGTATCCATTTTCATCAAAACGGCGACCTCCTGAGATAGTTAAAACCAGGTAGATTTTGCTGCTTTATTTCATAGCCCACAAACCTAATATTCAACAGAATAATGGCTTTAGACTAGTAGAGCCGCATAGGGCACATTATTGTACCATTTATGTCACGTTTTTAGCCATTACCAGTGTTTAATTGTCAACTTTACAGAAACTCTGACAACAAAAAATAGACACGTCCTCCTTTACCCTGTATGCAATTGTGTGAACAATCGGAATGAGTTAAGCACTTTTCCAGTATCCAATGATTTTTTTTTTTTATTATTATGGACCTTCAGTTTTGAAAAACAGCCCCAAGCACATCTCCACTCATCCCTGATTCTCTTTTGTTATTCAAGGCAGCCTCCATACTGTATCTTGCGCTCTGATGAGTCGGTCTATCTTCTCTCCCCGGGTGGAAAAAATAATTGAGAAGTGAATAGGGGTGACGCCAACACCTGAGTCACACGGCGCCCACGTGGAGGCGCCGACCAAATAATCAGCCTCCTCGCTCTTTCTCGTTCTCTCTCGTTCTATCTCTCTCTCTCTCTCAATCTCGCCGGGTTCTCGCTCTGATTGACAAAGCTAAACCTTTAATCCCGCTCTTGTGCCGAGTCGGATGCGTACGGGCCAAAAAGCAAATATATATAGAATCCCTGAAGAATTAGAGCGCCATTGGTGTGTAATGAGTTATTTGGTGTGGAAACACCACACGTGTAATGGAGCTGAGCGCCGTTTCCCCTCCTGTCACATGTCCGTGGCGTGATGGAGCTTGCTGGTTACCAGACCCCGCCTTGATATCGGCTCGGGCTGGCTTGTGGTCAATGTATGTCGGTAGAACAGACAGACAGGCAGGCGAGGGGGGAGTGGCGAGGCCACCGGTCCCAACTGAAAGACGAGAGCAGGAGACCCCCACCCCGTCGGCCCCCCCTGGTTTCCTGTCTCCTCTTTATCAGCATCCTCGTCTGTTATTTCAGCGCTCTTAAAGCGGCCTGCCGCTGATAAATGTTTGTTACTCTGTGTTTGTTTTTGGGGCCTTTTAACAAGACTCGCATGAGGAACTGGAGCCGTCCTCGCCGGTCCTTAAGTCGAATTTGAGATGAGTGCAAAGAAAGAAAGAGGGAGGGAGGGGCGGAGAGCCTCTGGTTTGCATTACGGCTCCTGCAAGATGGGCAGTGTTTGCTGTTTTTGCTATAAACTTGTAGGAGACGTGAGGTGGGGAATCGCAAGTTTTCATTTTCAAGAAGGGGAGGCATGCGCAAAAAAATAGAGGAACAAAACTAGACAGATTTATAATATGAGAGTTTCCTTGTATTGGGTTTTAATGGTTTTGGCAATGCCCAATTTGTATAAGTGTTAATGACTTGCAATAGGAATGGAATAGCCAAATAATTTTTTTTTCCCTAAAACAAATGTTGGTCAGCCTTCAAATTTTTCAATATTTGGCAGGCAAAATTTTTATTTTTATAGTTGGAATTGGCTACTACCAAATCATAATCAAATTAGAAGAACCCTTTTTTTTTTGTGGTTCCAGCTAAGTCCATTTAAAATGGCACTCGTGATTTACTGAGTGCTGATCCAAATTTAAATTGTTCATTTTTCATTTGACTTCCAACCATTTCCTGAACGCTCTGTACTGTTTCACTCTCCTTAAAAGCACAAACTTTGATTTAGCAAGGCGGTCCACGTTTCTCGCGAGAGCCATTCAAGCTTCTACAGTTTTTTGAACAATCTTCCTCGTAAAATCCCAACGGTTTCTCGCCGTTAAAAGAGCAAGCTTGTAAAATAACTTAAAAACAACACCAACCTTTTTCTCTCTCTCTCATTTTAAGGGTGGGACTGGTTTCTAAGAGCCATTTGAGTTTCAACAGTCTCCTTCATTTACTCTTTCTTCACCACATCCAATATTTGCATTTCCAAATCCAGGGTGCTCCTGTTTTTCTTAGCTTTCTTCTACGAGTCTTGTTTGTCTGCATATGGCGGCAGTGTGCGCGCATGTGTGTGTGTGTGTAAGTTTTTTTTTTGGGGGGGGGGGGGGGGGGGGCTTTGTGTGTTTATTCAATAATAACAGAGTCTGAGAAAGTCTGTTTCAGATAAATCTGCGAATACCAGACCATTCATCCTCAGGAAATCAATCTTTCTCATAATTCCCCTCATTTTTCTTCCATCTGTTATCTACATAGCTGCCAAACAGACTTTTTTAAATAGAGCAGACCATTAACAGGGGGGTGCTTGCGGTGGTGGAGGAAAGGAGGGTAGAATTAAATTTGTGTCAGAATGCCAGCCTGTAAACTTTTTTTTTTTTTTTTTTTTTACAGAGTGAAATGAGGTGCTAAATTAAAAGTTTCAGCATTTTATATGTAATTAATCTGCCCCCATAGACCTTCACTTTGCACTCATGTGTGTTAAGAGTCAGGCAGGGCACGTCATGAATGTGACAAATTGACAGTCTGCTCGATTTGCATGCACGAGTCTCGGCAATCGCGGCGGAATATATCGGCGGCTCCTAAAAGGTTAACCCGGCAGGTTTGTTACCATTCAAATTGACCCACTTTAAAGTAAACAGGAGGAGGAGGAGAAATTCAGTTTGAACTTGCTATGTGTAAAAAAATAAATAAATAAATAAAAAGTTCACGTATAATCCAACTTTACTTAAAAAAAAAAAAGAGGACGGTTTACTTCAGTAAAGAATGTCCCAAAGTGATAAACTATTAATGGGAATGGTTAGTAATGGAGTTATGTCTTTTTTTTTATGGCACTTTTAGAACGTATAAATAACATGTCTGGGTCAAACTGACCCATGAACTTTTATTGCTGAGAACGGAACGTAACAGGAGAGCGACTTTCTCAACGAATGACCGAGCCCCCCCCCCTTCCCAACCTCGCTCTTCACTTCCTGACCTTTTTCCCCTTTTAGTTCCAGCTTTTGTTTCTGTGGTTCCGGTAACTGCTCGCAACTTGAGATCGCAGTTGAGCGTCAGCGCTTTTTCTCGTGTTTGTACATCGTGTTTGCGAGTGTGTGTGTGTGCCGTATCTCCAAGATCAGTCCCTGGCGGGTCAAATACTGGCAGACACTGTTTAACTGGGCCAAGCTCAGTGGTTCTCATTTAAATGGGGGCCCAGACAGAAGCCCCGTGGTGAGGGGGGGGGGTTGTTTTATGACTCCTTCCACGTAGAAAGGACATCAACTACACTGTATGGCTGCACAGCCCAATCTGGGAGAACGGCGTGGGTTTGCCGGCCCAGCAAAAAAGTCCAATTGCCTGGAGGGAGTTGTGCTTCTCTTCTCTTCTAAAGTTCACATTGCGTCACTAGTATTGCCGGTTTTCCCCGTCACGTTTAACTAAAACTAAAAGCCCCCTTAACTCGCTGCCCGGCACCTGGTGAGTGACGCGGGTGGCGCCGAATGAGAGCAAACAGTTGGCTGTTGTCAGCTTAGCGGCTAGCTAACCATTAGCTAGTCTGCATGAAAATGCACTGGCGGCTTTGTCTAGCCTTGGCCAATATGTTCTTGTTACCTAGCAGGCTACATTATATTAGCAAACATCAATACCTTACGCTACATTAGAACCCTACTTTAGTACAATTATTAAATAATGAAAGATTCCAAGAGGGATACAGATGAAATGTGGTTTGCTAATTTTTATAAACCAAAAAAAAAAACCCCACCCCAATAAAACAAGATTGTTTTCAAAATATGTCTGTCTAAAGGCTTCCATGTGGTGACTAAATGGCAACAGTGATTTGTCTGTATTGTTGCAATAATGAATGCTATTCCAATGAAGTTGTTAATGACGGGAAGGCTCCGGCGTGCCTCGGAAAGTTCACCCCGCTAAATGTCAGTGCGATTAATGAGCCGCCATCGTCACTCCCCACTTGTCCGACATGACAGTGCGACACCTGAAGCCAAACCGACCCGGCGTCTCCGTGAGAGGAAATGCTGATTCTTTCAATAAATTAGGGTTGATCAATCCAAATTTGTCTCGGAAAGAAGCTAACAGGATGACTTCCATTTGTTCTGTTTTCAAGGAGAAAAGCAAACAGTTGGTAGCGGGTGAATAATAGATGTTGCTCTAGAATACAATGAGAATACAAGTACAATCTAGACCCCCCCCCCCCACACACACACACACACACTCGGTAAACCAGGTCACACATTTGAAATCGAGGGGATGGGCGGCTATTTTGTACACAGATTAGCAATCTTACTCGGAATTTCCACAGTAAACACATTTCATGTTTGCTATTTAACCTCCACGGGCTCCCAATCCGCTCAAGTGTGCGGCCCAAAATATTGGTATGTGCGTGTGTGTGGACCCACCAGTTTGAGGGGAAAAATAAAAAAACTGTTTTGCTATGTGCGTTTGATCTGGAAAGACGATGACAATTAGATTTTTCATTGTAGTTTGTTTTGTTAGTTTGTTTTTGTTCAATAGTTTAATTAATTTTTGTAGAGCGCGAGATAAAAGAAAAAAAAATCGCTCAAAATTGTCCAATAAAATAAGCAACCTTAGTAATACATTTAAAATAAACCCTGAAAACTCATGTCGAAATAAATCAGAATGGCCAAAGATAAAAACGAAGGACATTTTAACCAAAGACTTTTATAACAATAAAATCTAGTTGGAGTTAAGTGGCAATATTTAAAAACTTTGTTAGTTTTTCTGTTGACAATAATGACCTTGACTGACACCCAATACTTTTATATTATACATCGCAACGACACATTTTCTGATAGTCAGATTGCCTCAATTAATTAATTAATTAATTTCACACTAGATGGGTGGACAGGCACTCGAGAGACCCGCTTAAAAAGTCAATTTTCCGTAATGTTTTCTTCCAATCAGCCTTCTAAACTATTTTTAAAAAAGCTACATTAAAAGTTGCTATGACTGGTCTGACTGTTCTTTTGTTATCCTCCTTTGATTATTGCTGCTCGGGGAACAGGTACAAGCAGTAACCTTGGAGTCCGATAATTAACCCCACGGGGTCCATTAATATTGATTGTACCATTACAGACAGAAATGGACTCTTAAACTCTGCATCCATTTCTGCCACTTAAAGAGATACGCAAGATAACAACATGTCTAGCCATTTTCCAATATCTGCTCTGGAAATGAGAATGCGCGTGATGGAAACCAAAGCATGATGGTAATGGAGGTCGTGATGATGAAGCATACTGTTTACCCTTCTCCGAGTCCTCCAGCCTCACAGTGGTTGCAATTTTACTTTTAAAACTAAATTGTATGGATTCAATTCTGTATGAAATGAAGATAAAGATGCAAATTATCTGGCCAATTAAATATGGATGAAGCTGGAATGGCATGATGTTATTGCACTATAAATCCCGAAGAGAAACTTTTGATGTAGAGGAGCTGTAAAGACTCCGAGGATGTTAAACCAAAAAAAAAGTGACGCAGGCTTCTTGGACTGTTTGTCGTACCATCGAATGCTTTCGAGAGAGGTTGAATAATCTGAATGAAAATCCACTTTCTTGCTAGTAGGGTCTCCGGAGTGCCTGTCTAGACATCAAATATATATATATATATCGAAGGTCCAGGGTTGTACTGCAAGTCGGAAAAGTCGCTAAATGTAGCAATGGTCGCTAAATTGGCAGCGCTGAGTAGAATAAAAGACAATCTGTAATTCTTTATCCTTTGTTTATTTTAACTAAAGATTGTGGTAAACCTTTTGTAAACAAACCTGGGAACTCTGTGTAAACTAAATGATCTGTAAGTAACTGGAATGAACATAGCTATAGCCTAGCTTGCTACGTTGACGTATATGTTGATCTCACTGTACCGCATGGCAATGTCTCACTTTGGTACTTTTTGCCAAAGTTGTTGCAATATTTTTCCCCCACTGTTGAGAACTGCTTTGAGGAAAAACTTCTTAAAATGGCATCTTTTCCCTCATTCTGGGCGTGTGTATACTGTAACCCCGCAGAGGGTCCAGCAGCTGCACTTTTGTAAAGTGATACACCGTAATGGTTTGCAGCAGATATATTCAAGCATGTACAACGGAAAACGATAATTCAGTAGTGACATACTATGCATAGGGAGTTCTGTGTTGATTTTTTTTAGGGGGTGGGGTGGGGGGGGGTATGAGGTAAGGCGATCTGTCAGGTAAAATGGCGACGTCTGCTGTGCAAAGGAAGAAGCCGTGCGGGGGTAAACCATACCTCTCGATGGCCGTCTTTCACTGCCCGCTTATTATCGCACACGTCCCTCCCGAGCCGTCACGTTTACACCGCACGTTTGTTTTTACAACACGGCTAAAATGGCGCGCCGGCTTCCTGCCGTAGCCGCACTCGCTCGCGCTATCGCCGGCTTTTTCCAACGGCAAATGTTTTATTTAGCGGGCGCGATGAGACCCGCCAACAAAAGCAACAATGTTGTCCAGTGGGATAGCGAAAAATCGAGGGGGGAAAAAAAAATAGGAGGTTGAGGCCCGGGAATGAAAAGAGATGAGAATTGGGAAGGGACTCTTAAAGCGTGCGGCTTTCACCCACAGGATGAGCAGTCTGCGAGAATGTGGGATTATGGCATATTAACTCCAATGCTATTCTTTGTGTGGCTTTTTGTTCATGGAAAAGACGGGCAAAAAAAATCGGTAAACAAACACAAACGGCATATCGATAGAAAAGGAAACGTTGCATATTTATATACTCCTGTAATTCCTGGAAATGTGGCGCGGTAATCTGAGTCCTATTGTGCCTTGTCTGGCTGCGCAACACCAGATATGTGCGCAACCTGGTTTTGGTTTTGGCTGCCATTTCTTCTCCTTGGCAGTTGTTGCAGTCGTGACTTTATTTGAACGCCACAGGAAACCCGAGACGGACGATTCGGGTTGGTAGTCTCCGTTTTCTTTCCTTTCGCCGACTTGGTTTTGGTAAGACGAGGCCTCTTTGAAAGCAAAGGGCGGGCGGGTCGCTCAGGCACTTTACTTTTATGAGTTTTAGAGTTGGATAATGCAGAAGTTACAATTTTTGTCAATTTTTTTCAACAAATTTTGAACAATTTTGCATGGCTCAATCAGGTTTTTATGCCAAAATCAATTACGTTTTTGTGACATCAGTTGAGATTTTTTTTTTATTAATGTTTCTCATCCAAGATTTAAGAAAACAAATATTTTCTAACTCACTTTACTAATGTTATCAACTTTGCTTACCGATCACGAAATAATACATATATCGCTAATGAAGTAAAAAAGTACTAAAAACAAAAATATCCCAAAAGGTGGCCATCATTCCAAAAAGTCAACTTGACCGTTTTGTATTCGGCACATCAAAATCAGAGCAAATAAATATGTTGTTGACACGTGCGATAACGGCACCTTTCAAAACAATCATCACAAGGTGAGGAAAAATGCTCCAATTTGTCGGCATCTGGCCATCACACCTTGATGGATGTGTCGCCTTGCGAGGACGTCGCCGTCCAACATCCATCAACGTTTCCGCGTTTTCTCCTCACGTCGCTCTTCATTCCGGCGGCAGGTGTCAGTCCCTAGATCACTTGACAAAGACAAATGAATCCTTACAAGATTATTTGCCAACCCGCTTGTCACTACCGCGGCTCTCTTGGGAGTCTGTCGGGTGAAATCGGCGACAACGCTCGCAGTTTCCGCTAAGAGTCACTCATCTCATTTCAGAGCTGGGCTTAATATAATTACGAGCCGAGCCGCGGCCATCTTTTCGTGATTACATGTGTTTACACGGGAGAAGGGACGTGTTTACTGTGGAAAGCGTGTCCCTCGCTAACCACCCACCATCTTTTTTTTTTTTTTTTTTCCTGCCATTCATTTAGGAAGGAAAGGAAAAAGCTGTCAGATTTATTTATTTCTGGAAAAAAAAATGATGGTCATGATGATGAGGGTTCTCCAGCTAATGCTACTTGCGAGAGGCACCGTCCCCCCCCCTCCGGAGATGAGGAGCTCAAGCTTTGAGCGGAAAACGGTAATAACATCTCGGCGCTGACACAAAGACACGTTTGTGCAGGAAGGGAGGCGGGATCAAAGGCATCGACCTAAATGTGTGCCGACTTCATATTCCGTGTAAACGGCGCTCGGCGAAAGACTCTAAATAAGACGCATTTGATTTATTGTCTGAAAAGAATCACGTTACACCTACAGGCGGCCGGACTGCTTCCCATAATTCCACAATATTCCAATTTTCCAAAAATGTCACCTGGGCAAATCTGTGATTTAAAAAAATGTAAGTTAATGCAAAACTCGTTGCTCCGCGCGACAGTTCATTCGGGTTCAGCCGCCTCGCTCGGTCTCCGCGGACTTATTGGCCCTCCGTAAAGTTTTGTCCTCAAATTAAATTCTACTGCAATAACTAAAGTAAAGTGAGTCCTTTTAGGATTATTGGATTGCTAAAGTTCAAATAAAACTCGTATTTGTAAAAAGAGTCCAATCCTTTTGTGTGTTACACAATGGCGGTTTTCAGTAATTGCGCCCGCAATCAGTCTCTCCAATTGCATGTGACTGCTGCACACAGCAAATCAAATCACTCTTTTGCCATTTCATATTCGTGAGGAGCCGCCCACCGCGGTCCTGGTCTGGCCTGGCCTGGCCTGGTCCGAGCGACCGCTTATCTCGTTGCCTTCTCCGACCGCAGCACTTTGCTTTATTGCCGCGGCGTATGTTCGGGACCATTGTTCACTCGCCGCCACGTTACTTGTTATCTCAGGCAACAAATGGTCGTGTCTTTCCCAATCTTGTCCTGCTTTTGTCTCCTTTCCCTTCCCTCCCCCGCCTTCCTTTTGAGGAGAAGCCATTTAGTGCCAGGGTCAGGGTTATAATTGACAGCCACCACTAAACAAATCTGTCCGTCCCGACGGGGCATTCGCCCCGCCCCGCCCCCTCCCCTCCTCTAATCTAACTAATGCACCCGCGTGTGTACTGGAAAGTGAATTAAGCATCGAAAACTCAATACCTGATCCATCTGACGGAGCTGGCCGCGTGCACATTAGCAGTTTCTCTGCAGCCTCCGTAATTGTATTACACAAGTTGGCCGCTCTAACGATCAGGCCTTACACACACTTATACACACTCTTCGCCGTCGTCGTTAATCGCCTTCTCCGGAGGCCGAGAGCGGGGACGACGAAGCGAGAAGCTCGGCCCGCCCCTTTGATGCCGATGTGAATTTTTTTTTTTCTCTCATTGTCTTTCCATCTGCCGCGTTGCTGTCGTATCAGCGCCTCCTTGGCCTCTCGTGCTCTCCCGCTGTGTGGCCGGGTATCTGGATTTCTGCTTCCATATCTCCCCGCTGGCTGTTTTATGTGCGCTGTCAACGGGCCTGGCTCTCTTCCGGATGGAGGCAACATGATAAGATGAGCTCATGCTCCTCTTCTCACTCCAGCTAATCTCCATTGACCCGTGCAGCCATATGTGAGGCTCGAAACCCAACAGTTCTGTTTCGAACACACTGTACAGTAGAAAGATTTCATTTTTTTTTTTAGCTTCCGGCTTTTTGCATTTTTCATCTCTATTCTTTATCCTCCGCGAAGAATGACTATTACTCAAGAGCTTACTGAGTCACTTGTGAAGAACCTTGAGGATGAGTGGAAAGTGTCCTTAAATAAGATGTTTGATCCTCACAAATATTCCCTTCAAAGTCACCCCACAAAATCTTGCTTTTCCCAGAAGCCTTTATACGACCACTTCATTGACATTTTTACCACAAGCAGACGAGAGCGACGGACCTGGGAGATGTAGATGTAATGAAGCAATACTTTTGGTTGCACGGACATTACTGCACCTCGGCCTGCGTAAAGACTTTACTGGAGCAACGTGCGCGCTCTTTATTGCCAAGAGCTGCGCTCGGAAGGGCTCGGACCAACAAAAGGAGCGAGCGGGTGATTAAAAGCGTTGTTGTGTTGATTTGCTGTGTGTTGCCATGCGAGCAACCATTTGGCGCCGCCGTCTCTCTAATGGAGACTTGGACTAGGGGAAAACCAGGGCGAAGCTGTTTAAAATTTTATTCCCTCCTAACAGGCTGATTTATAATGATGAGTCGCCCACTCCTTGCGGCCCGAGAACGGGATGGGGACAAAGAGTCCTGGGAGGGGGGGGGAAAGGGGAAGGGGCGCTAAATATAGCAAAGACCGCAAGGGGAAGTGGCCGCAGGCATGGGAGAAACCAGGAGATGGACTCTGAAAGATGACCTCTGCGTTTAGCCTCGCTCAAGGCTGCCGATGTATAGATGCACTGTGATGTCCGAGCCCCGCCCCCTCTGACCTCGGCGCCTCTTCCGCCTTCGCCCCTCCCATTCTGAGCACTACCTGCCAGATGATCCTCCGATACCTGAGAGGTTTGTGCGCATGTATTAAATCCCTCAAGGGTGAACTTGTCATGCAGTCGGTCATCATATGCGCCTCGGCACATTGGTGTGTGTGAGATTGTGATGGGATTTATCACGATGATCTGAAAGGTCACTTTATCATTGTCAGACCCCTCCGCATGGTCTTCTGGGGAGGCTCGGCACTTTGAGGGGACCTCCCAAACATGCCAGAATCTGTTTCGATTTGGAGTTATCCAATTGTACAGCTATTTTGTAGTTGGAAGTTTTGATTCAACAAGCAAAATCAGTCCTGCAAACAACCTCACGTCCCATTTTTAAAAATATCACGTTGACAGTTCTCTTTACATCATTGAGCTCATTCATTTGGTCCCACGTTTGCCAACTAACGTGTTTACATGACCCCTCGAGTCGGACGGCGACATGATTAAATGTCGAGCGAGTTCATTTAGAAACGGAAAAGGGAGTTGCCGGGGATGAGCCAAAGCAAACGGGACTTTTTGCGGTTTGATTCACTTTAGCTGCGGAGAGAGACGCAGATGGTTTGTGTAGCGAGGCGTTCCAATAACATATTCATTTTATTTGATGATGTGACATGTTCCGTTCTGATTGGACTCAGTCAAAACAACGAGCTCAAGTTCAACTCACTCAGACACTATTTTTTTTTCTTCCCCCCCTCTCTGTTCAGTTTCACATCACTAATAAAGAGAATATTCGGATCGGTAAAGGTCCTTCTCTGGCATCTATCGCACTTTTTGCCCATTCCAACAATTTCCCGCCCGCATCGGGCTTCTGCCGCCACCTCCATCGGGATCAACAGGATTCCTAATTAAGCTCATTAAATATTGTTATTGGAGCTTGTTAAATCTCTCTCTGGCACTTGGCACGCCTTTAAGTGTCTAACTTTACTAATTCATACACACACGCATTTACAAACATGCACAAGTCACCCGCATTAAGTGCTTCCGTGGGTGTAATTAAAGCCCGCGATAAAACCTGCGATGGGGAAAAAAAAAAAAAAGGGGTGAGCGAGCAGTAAGCATTTGTTCAGAGTTGTTGGGTGGTTAAGAAAATAGAATATTTCTTCCTACTGTGATTCTCAGACTAACCTTGTACCTCCCTGACCCTGTTCCCAGAGGACACATCAATTCCAAATATTGTTCTTTGGCTGCAAACGGGAACAGTATCCCGCCGTGACTCGGCGGTCTTCGGGGGGGCCGACCTGAATCGGTCTTTTGACGCCGAGCGGCCTAGACGCTCGACAATGTCGCCTTTCAGAACGCACGCATGCTGTTTTCCTTTTCGGCTTTCACTTCCACTTTCGTGACTTTCACCGAGAAAGTCAAAGTTTGGCCTTGGTGGAGGTCTTCGGAAGTCAGATACGAAAAAGGATTTAATTCCGTCTAAAAAATATTTATCTTTGTGATATGCCTGTCATCTCGATTATATATTTATACGATAAAACTATGCATCAGTACATCTTCTTTATCCTTGACGAATAACGACTAATGTTACTGCAGTTTACCGACAGGGCGAGGTTAATTAATCTCCATTCAGCGTGAGAAACTCTACGCTATCCCACTAATGTGAAAAAATAATAAATAATGAATCGAGAGCAAGGACATTGAGTCAAAGGGCCATTCCTAGTCGAAACAGACTTTTTCCACCGCGGGCCATCTGGTGGCGTAGTGTACGACGGAGCAGCAGAATAAACACATCCATCAATGAATATCATTAATTTGCCTTCTGTGTTCATGGAACGTCACCACCGTGTCATTCTGTGTTGAAATGTGGCGGCCTGATTCAAACGGCAGATTGCAGTCAGGCTGTTGGGAAGCATCGTTGTGGTTCTGGTGATCCGTCACCTTCCCGGCTGCAGTTTGTACTTAAAGGAAAAAAAAAAAAGCCAAAGTGGATCAGAAAAGCGGCTCGTAAAATGTATGTACGCCCGGCGGCCGTTATTTGTCAAAGCGTTTGACAGGTAATCAGTGCATGTGCAATGCTTCATTTGGGGGAAATCTCCATCAGTCAAGTTGTGATTAAAAACAAAAGTTGCTGTTTAAGGGCTCATTTTTCCCCCAAAAGTGCTTTTGTCAGAAATTTCTCAGCTGTCTTGTCGTGTTTACAAATGACGCTTCCATCGTGTGAAGCTAGCTCCAGATGTGTTTGGAATATCCACCAGTTGAATCTTTATTTACTCTGGCCGGCCCGCGATGAATCCGCTAGCCTTAATTAGCACGAGCCCCCGCAGTAATTTTGGCCGCGACATTTTACTGATACTGACGAAGCTCGACAGAGGTGAAACTTGGCCCCCCCCCCGGGGGCCGTGACCTTCCTCCTCTAATGAGATCACACGAGACCGCCGTGTTTCTCTCCTCTACGCCGCCAATATCAAAATAAAGATGCGGGCAGGAAATCCGACAGTCCGACACGATTGTGTCTCACAATCTGGCAGAAGAGTCGAGATGCGCAAGCTTCCTTCCGGCCTTCCGAACATTTGTCACCATTAAGATAAGACCGCATTGATTCGGCATCATGGAAATTTACGGCAGCCGATAAATCAGTCGAAGGGGCTGCCGCGGTAGATCTTATTAGCTAAAAGGAGCCAAAGTGTTAACCGTTGAAAATCCAGCGCGTCCTCAGAGCCGGCCGATCCAAATAATGCATCAGACAGTCGAACATCCTCGTTCCTTGATGGATGTAACCCGAGATTATTGATATTCATTTTTATAGATCTCTAACTGCAGCCCTGTCATATCCTCCCAGGGGAAGGGGAGGGGTGTGTGGGGGGGGCAGCAGTTTGTTGACGTAGCGGGTCTCATCCGAGTGAGGATGTGGGCACAACAGCCGCCCTGGCGCCTTCCCGTGACTCGCTGCCACGTGGCCGGCAGTCTATTAAGCGCCATTGTTTGTTGTTCTTCACCTCGCGAGCATGTGCCGCTAAAGCGACTAACCTGAGGCTGACCTCTCCTGGTGCATTGACGTCTAATTGGTGCCTCTCAGCTAGCTCCTGAGACGGCCAGATGTTCAGTAGCCACTTTACCTTCCTGTTCAAACTAACCTTCGACTGCCAGGTGTCTGTTTTTAGTCCTTTTATTTGGGTCACCGCTGGAAAAGATTGAGACAACCTATATTTTGCCTCTGATATATTGCGAGAAATTGCACAGAGAGGTCAAATGCTGAGTCGACTTTTTGCGTGTTTGTGTGTGTGTGTGTGTGTGTCGGAAGGATAATATAGTGTAACACTCATGTTGCAGACAGGCTAGCTCATCAAATGTTCATTTCCAGAATGGTAAATGTCAAGTTCTTGTGCAGAAAACAGATGGCTGCCGATGGCCTTCGGCAGTGACTCTGCGGTCACTTTGCCCTCGAAAAAGTCAACTTTTTAGGCTATTGAAGTCAACGATATGTACGAGGAATTGAAGCGACTTGTCAACCTTTCCGTTGTGGACTAACCGTCGCTCACAGTAAACTAAAAATAGGAAGAAATATTTTCGGAAAAATTAGACTTGTAAAAGTTCATGCTCATCTGAATTGGCTAATGCTAACGCTAGCTGACAAACAGCTAAATTCATATTCTGTCGTACTCTCAAGGTAGACTAAAGTTCTTCACTTACACAACCAAATGGAGTCAAGCCATGGCTAATTAATTTCGTATCTTTATTGTAACAATGAACACTCGGTGCTTCTCCCCACCGTCAGGCTGCCAGTGAAAGAAGTGAGAGACCAGAAATTTGAATTCATTGTGCTCTCAAGGTCTCAAAGACGGTTATAAAACTCTTGCAACAATTCACGGAACACAATTGAAGGTTTGCCGCAATCCATTATCGAAAAGCATTAGCAACTACGTATATATTGTTCCTACATTCTGTAGCTAGTAGCTATAGTTGTGTTCCATGAACTACCCAGAGGTGAATGTAAGTGCTGTTGTACCAAATCTTATTGTCTCTTCAGTTAGCATCTTTAAGCTAATTCCTATCCTGACTGCAGTTGGTGGAAATAAGGAGTGTCCGCCGCTATCACTGATCCTTTGAATCTTCCCACTGCATCCTTAGCTCCAACGGTCCAAAGCTCATATCGCAGTCCCTCTGACCGCTCTGCTCGCCTTTGATAGCCAGGCCCGTTTGCATCTCCGAGTCCTCGGGGCTCAGCCGTGCTCAGCAGACACTCCCCGGCCTCACTTAGAAGCTGCTCGAAGGCAAGTGAGAGGAAATTTCCAACACGAGAAACGAATGGCGCTAACGCTTGACGCGATGGCGCTCTCCTTCCGAGAGCATTCATAAAAAATGTTTGCTTGGCTCTCGGAATAAAGTCGTAAGCCAGCCCCCTTCTGGACAAGAAGGCTGGCCGTAGATAAAAAGATTGGTTTGAAACAGGTAGCGACGCAGCTAACCCAGATGCTGAGATAACTTGTAGCAGATAAATCAAAGCTCCAGTGGGCAAACCATCCTTGGAGTAAATCCACCTTGCTTCTCCCTGGCAGCTCAGATCAAGAAAAATGCAGTTGTGAATGTTATTTATGGGCCTTTTTTCCTCTTTTTCCCTCCTGGCCCTCCATATGTCTTGATGCTCTTCCGGCGTTTGTGTGATGTGCTACCCTCGATGTCAAAACTTCTCGCAAGAGCTGGCAGCCGTTGGTCGATTGGCGAACGGAGACCGCCGCGTAATGAATAGAGCCCCTCACTATTTGGCAGCGTTGGGGATAAGGGAGGCGCGTTTGTTAACTTTGGGCAAAGGCGAGGATGATGACACGCGCTAATGCTTTGACCAGCCAGTAATCAACACTCATTATTTTTATTGAACCTTCCCGGAGAGCCAGCTGCTGTCACTGTACATGTGTGTGTGTGTGTGTACTGTACGCCCATCCGGCTGTAATCATCCGACCTATCCGTAACTAATGAGCACGGCCATATGCATGCGGTGTTTGGCCAATTAAGGCTTCACTGAAAGTCGCTTAAAGAGCCCTCGCTAGTCACACTTTTATCGTTTAATGTGGTCGAAAAACACACACACCGATAATCAGACCGACATTGAGACGTTTGCCTTCATCTGGATCAAAGTCGATCAAGGCCAGATTGTCGGATGTATCTAAAAGTGCTTTATAACCTGCGGTGTGGCGTTTTTGTGTTCAAAATTGATATCACCATTCCATTTTTTTATTTTCAAATATGAAACATGAGCGTTATCTGGTGAGCAAACAGAAAAGGGTTTCCATAGCACCCACTGTGTTGCTGGCATCCTGTTTCCATATACATCCTGCCCCCTCTCGCCTCGCCATATTTTCGCTTTGCCGCGGCATGAGTTCCTGGCATGAAGGTCCGGCCCGCGCTCCCCACCAACCCACCCCCACTTCCTTGCTCGGTGGCCCGGCCGCATGGCGGGAGGGAGCAGGCTGCTCACCTCTGAGGGCAGCTGGCGTGCCTGATGGCCTCATTCATCAGACCTGAGGGCCCGGGATTTCTTGATGGACTGGGGGAAGGAGGGGGGTCGCATTGCGGGGTGCCGTTGTTGACTGCTTTGGGATAGTTATTAAATAAGCCATGATGACAGGCAAAGCAGCTCTTTCAAGTCCTCTCAGCGTGCATGTTGGAAGGCGGGAGTGTGGTAGCCAAACAAATAAAAGGGCGTCCTTGGGTTATGGCGGCCTCGGCCTACGAGATTTCGAGGTCACAAATGGCGCGGCTTGGAGAAAGAAGACACACTAGTTTTAAATGTGTTAACTTAGAAGCTTAGAAAAATAGATTTTCTTTTGTTGCCAGTGAAGTTTAGCCTGGGTTGAAAGTGGAAGTTAGGAGAGTGCATTTTGTGGTAATCAAGTCTGCAGGTTGGGATTTTCGGAATAATAGCTTGTTGTATAATCGTCAATTATCATAGCAAAAAAAAAAAAAAAAAACAATTGCCGACCTGAGAATCTATTCATAGTTGGGAACAATCACCGTAGTCATTTGGAGAGCCGCAAACACCAAAGAGGAAGAATCAAAACGCCCTTTCCAAAGCCCAAATTGAGGGCTTTCAACATGCCAGTATTTTGAGTCGAAACAGAAATCCCAGTTTGTCGTCCACTGAAGACAGATGACTCGCCTCGGGCGAGGGCCGACGACTGAGTGACAGAACCCCTCCCGAGGTCGGCCTTTTACGCAAACACACAATCACGCCTGCACACTGAGGCCATTGAGCCACCCGGCAGGGGGAGAAGACACGGCCCGCGGGCTGAGGGGACGGAGGGGGAGGTGTCCAGAGGCCACTCTGGTCTCGCCACAGTCATGAAAAAGGCCACCGCGAAACTCCCGGCATGGGAAAATTCCAGCCCGCGTCTTCCGCATTCAAGCCCGACAGTAGCCCGCCATTGTGTGTCTTTGCGAGTGTGCGTCGGCGCGAGATTCCCTTGACCCTCGGCCTGCTCCGCAGCTGTCGAAGCGTAAGCGAGAGAGAGAAAGAAGGAGAAAGGGATGCAGAGATGAGAGAAGTTGAATGTAGTCCCCGAGGGCGCAGCCAAATGACTCACTGACATCCTCTTGGCGAGACCCACCCGGACACATTTTACGGCTCGTATTTATCTTCCGCTGCTTTGTGTTGAGACAGTCGTGCGAAATTCTCTGACGAGGTGAATAGAAGAAAATCACTTTTGGGTCCCCTAAAAATGTATTTATAAAATGTATAATATAACAAATATATAAATATAATTCTTAGTATTTATTTAACTTTTTTTAAAAAAAATTTAGGGGACTGTTTGCATGAGTCGTTCGAACATTTTAGCAGAAGGTTGTTCGTTCCGTTAAATAGCAACAATTCCATTTATTACATTTGTTCCGTATGGTTATTTAATTTCAGTAAACAGCATTTAACAAATCAAATTGGATATTTATTTATTTATTTTTTGCACTGTGGTGACACGACAGCAAAAACATGTTTTAAAGAGCCGATTCTATATACAAGTCGTTCTCTCGCAGCCCAATTTGTTCGTGACAAAAATCAGCAAACACAGCTGCGGGCTTAATGAGCCTCTCTCTTGACAACAAACTCAGCCGTCGCTCCCTCCGAAAAGCATTTGCAGACACTCCAGCGGCCCCGAGTGTCGCTCGTCCACCGTCGCCTCGCTCGTGTAATTATCTCGTCAATTAGCCCGGAGGTGGAAGGATATATGACACACTCGCCATTTTCACCCCCTCTACCATTTCCTACCGGTTCCCAATTGCTGATAATTTTAGGTTTGCTCTTTCCGCGTACGCCGACAGCCTTCCTTTTTATTTCCGCGCTGATGGATTAGCAAACTCTCATCATTTTAAAGCAGAGTTCCTCTTTCGAGAGCCACCGTATTTTGGTTTCTGTGAGACTATAAGAACCAAATGTACCAAATCATTGAATTATTTTGGCTTTCTAATGTCTGTTTATCTTCACATCTGCGTAGGCTCAGCACTGACGACTAAGCAAACGATTCAGGCTGTTCTTTGCATCGCGTGTCATCTGTGCAATGTTTTGCCAGAATTCACATTTTTCGCTCGTGTCATCTTGAACGACGTGGTCTTTATAGGAAAGCTAAAAATAGGGCGATGAGATGGGGGGGAAAAGTCAGCCACTCTATTCATTTTTAAGAAGATGGTAAATGGGCTAGCTGGATTTTTTTTTTTTGAAGGGGAGAAGAAAAATGAACAAAAGTGGAAATGGAATTTTGAATGATGAATGCCTCAATATATCCACCTGCGTTCGCCACAACAATGGCAACGTTGGGATATCGTTCACGGGTCCCCGCGGGAACTCTCGGGCACACACTGGCCCACAGACTTGGCCGCGTCTTTTATTGTGCTCGGCGACGCATGCTTGGAGATGTGGCCCACTGTCTCTTAGAGACTTCTTTGAATAGAGATGGACAAAATAGTCGATAGGCCGGAACGGACTTGGCAGTTTGCGGTTCTCTCGGAATAACAGACTCATTAATCTGTAGCTCCTCGTCGGGTTTGTGATGTCACTTCCTGTTTGCTGAGATATCTCGGTGAATATGCATAGCGGTGGTTCGGTTAAAAATATCCTTTTTTTCTTTATTTCTGTTCCTTGTCGTCAGTCTGTTGTTTGCCTTCCATCACGTTGGCAGCGATGCACTCGATCGCTCCTCGTTAATTGACATCCCAACACATTTGTAATTGGCATTCTGACACCTTTAGAGTGGAAATATCAACACCCGGGACATAGCCGACAGCGGCGCACTCAGTCAAGCGCCGCCCGTGAGCATGTATCCGTGCAGAAGGGCGAGAAAACAAAGACTTATGAGACGGCGTTGCGTCTGTCCGTTCTCGCTGCAGCTGTTCACCTTGCTGAGTTCTCAATCACTTGAGTTTTGTTTTTTTACGCGTGTGTGCGGAAAGATTGTGTGCATCTAAATGTGTGTTGCAGGGTTAGCCATGTAGAAGAACAGCAGGTCTTTTTTTTTCTTTCTTACGGTGAACTTCCCCCACCTAGAAGCCATCGAGGTCTTGCCACTTGGTGCTCCGAGTGCAGCTTCCGTGAGCAGCGGCCTTTAATTTTTCAAGAGCTTGTATGCATGTTAACTTAACCTCAGCGTGACCTCGCCAATGTCAGTCTCCCCGGGCCCTCGAGTCGTGCTTTTTTATTCCTCGTCTCCCTTTTTTTTTTTTTTGTCTCCTTCATCCCCGGCTGTAAAACGTCCCGGCGATGAATTCGTCGGTGATTGGTGAGCCAGTGATGGAGAATTAATTGCGAGAGGCTGCTGTCTGAGAATAGCACTGTTCCAGCAGAGCAGATTAACGGCAGAAAGATGTTTCGTCTAATTCTGGTGTCCGAGGTAACCGTCAAGAAAGTTTTTTTTTTTTTTTTTTTTTTTTATCCGGCTCCACGGTCAAGCTCTAGTTGGAAGTTGTGTAGTTCTTTTTTTTTTTTTTTCACCGCATCCACAATAAATCCTCAACCTATTCCCCGCCATTCACAAATATGTATTCCCTCCAAAACAAAAAACACATGCTAGGACTATGGTGCCCTTGTTCCCATCGCCTCCTCACCCCCCACCCAAAAAAAAAAAACCTCTCTTGTCGTAGCCGATCAGCGCAAAACGGCGAGTAAAGCAGAGCGAGAGGGAATGAAGGGATTGAATTTGACATTCAGACCCCGCCACCACCCCAGTCCCCCCCCCCTGCTCCTCCTCCCTTTGCCCCTCCGTGCCCCCAGTCATCCATTTAACCCCGCCACGGAGGCTGGTGCAATATTAATGCCCTTAAACACAGATGAGGTGAAAATGTGTCTGAAGGAGCAGGTCCCTGTAGGCAAGGCACAAGCTCAGATATTCCAACACATGCACAAGTCATACTAATTCTTTTCCACTTAGACTGTACACAAAGTGGCCAGCCGGCCAGTTAGCCGCTGAGTGTTTGTGCAGTCCCGCTGTTTGAAACTGAAACAGGCTTAGGGGAGATTTAGGGATCAAGGTGCGTTTACATGAAATCCAAAACCCAGAACTGAACCCCTCCCCCTCTCGAAAACGAAAGCCAGGCCGTTGCGCACTCGGTTTGGAATGTTGATCTGAGCGGAGGCAGGTGAGAGGTGAGGTGAGCGGACACGGGTGTCGAGGAGGGGGGACTCCGGGGCAGGAAATCGATTCGGCCCCCGTGTTACCTGAATAATGAATAAGGCGCTGTGTCCAGAGATTGCCGGCAATAGCTGTAAGGCGAAGTGTTGGACGGCCGTAGCGTGGAGCGAGGGGAAGGAAAAAAATAAAAAAAGTGCCCTAGCTTGATCTCGACTTTCCATTTTTAATTTATATGATGATTCAAAATGCCAGGAAATGAAAAGTTCCTCACCGGTGTCAGTGGGTTTGCAGCACCGCCGCACTGCCAATGTTACCAAAGCAACACGAACCCACTTTTGAAGTTAATATTTTTAAGGGTGGAATGCTAAAGTGCAAATAATGCTTAGCGCCAGGAATAATCAACTGTCTGCCAATATGCAAAACACGTTCAAAGGAAACGAGGGGCTTTACACTCAAAGACAGTTAAAAGTTTCTCTCGTTCCGCTTGCGGTTTGAAATTGTCAAAACAAAGAAAAAAATGGCCAAGTCATCCTTCGCCATATTGCGGTTTGATTTTGCAATTGTTTTTCATCAAACCCCTTTTGCAAAACAAATGAAACAATAGCGTCTGTATTTACTTACTTTTCATGACTTTGGACTTTATAATCTGTATTTATACAGTTTAACAAAAAACAGGCGCCATCTTTGACGTCTATAGCCGTCAATGGCGGTGAAGGAGTTTTGATAATTTACCAGAGTGAAACCAAGACTTTGATGTGGCCCAGGCTGAAAATTAATTTGACACCAAATGGTTTGTTCGAGCCTTGACGTTGGTCTCTCGATCCATTTGTCAAGGCCCAACAGTCTGCCGAGTGTTTAGAGTCGTAATATTTGATAAGCAGACCGCATCCGAGTGCGTGTTTGTCATCAGGATGCTCCTGGCTCACTCTCTCGATCTCGTCGGAGAATATCAAGAGGTACTACGTTGAAAGAAATAGACGCTGGCATGTAATCTACTTAAAGCATTGATTTATCTCTTTATCCAATTGTGCCGCATCACGTAACCCGACTCCAGGCTATATCTCGTCATAAAAAGGAAGCGCTCACAAATGTTTATCTCCGCGTATTCAATTAACGGGTCGGGAGGTATTTGCCACTCGGTTTATCCTCCCACGGAATGTTGTCAAAGATCCAGAGATGTGTTTCTTTTTCTCTTTTGGAAGGATCCCCCGAAGACGTGGTATTTGGTGTCGTTGTTTTCTTGCGGCGAGGAGAAGTGTGTACTGTAGTCCAAATAATTGGTTCAGGATTCCCAGCAGGGGGAAGGTAAACTGAAAGTGACACCGGGGCTGAGAGCGATGCCTTCCTTTTTTTTCGGCACTCGGAAAAAAAAAAAAAACAACACAGTTGCTTCGGACTGAGAATTACGGCCGAGTATACACGTAAACATATTGGAGCTATTTTAGTCGCGATTTTGACAGATTTGAAAAATCCTCACGTGTGTACCAGCAGCGACCCTAATGCTTACCCACCACCCTGTTCTCTGATTCATTATTTATACCGCAGGCTACGTAGCAACTGATTTGATGTGATGCCGCATGGAGGGCAGACTGAGTAAGTAAGAGAAGGCCTGTTGAGGTTAAGTGCTCGGTTGTCTGACACTGCGAAGGGAAGAGGTAAAGGAAGGGGGGGGGGGGGGGGGAGGCAGCTTGAGGGTCGTAGAGCAACCATGAGATCATCCCAGGAGAGAAGATAATATATTCCGAGATGCGCTTTCGGGAGCTTGGCCCTCCCATGCCACAAGTTTGCCAAGCGCTTCTTCTTGTTTGTCTTTAATAATCCACCAGGTCCTCGCAATGATGTCGGTAGCTCGGAATAGCTGAAGCTAGCAAAGCCTAGCGCCAGCCTCTTCTACCATAGTCTTATTTTTATAATCTGGGACCTGCACGGGTATATGAATATTGTTGCTTCGTTGGACCGGACGTTCCGCTACTCCTGTGTTATCGTCAAAAATCGTCTGTAAATTGTCAGATTTGAAGATATTAAAACACGATTAATCGATTTTCAAGCAAGGCAACAATCGACTGATCGGGTTGACCCTTGGCACCGACAGAATGTGCAATTTTTCTAAGCTAAAAAAAATATAGATATGTATATACAAGTAAAAATAAAATAAAAAATAATATAAAAAAATATATATACGTATATACAAATTTATTGTTACACGCCTTTCTATTTTTTCTTATTTCTTTCTGGAAAGCAACGTGATCAGTTGACAATGTTATTGTGTTACTGTTCAATTTAAAAGGGAACGTTGTGAGCGCGTCCTTACTTTATCTCTCGCTGTGTATTTCAGCACGCGAGGCAAACTTATTAAAAGCCCATGCTGTGATAACAGATTATACATTAGATGCAACTCCGGGGACTCACGTGTATGCTCATGTGTACGTGCGTGAAATATAACCCCCGATCATCGTATCGGAGAAGAAAAGTCAACACTGTTCCCTGCCACGCTCCATTAACAACAGCAGAATTCATAATCGCATTCATTTTCCAGCAGCTTTATTTAATAAAGTGGAATAGGCCTAGTGCCTCCATTACCATAATGCTACTTAACATTAATCTCGGTCATTAAAGAAGACTGATAGGCAATCCCTCGGCGCTCGGGTCTTAGAGATAAACTCAAGCCGGAGAAACGCTTGTAATCATAATGCGGCCCGACGTAAGATGGCCGGTAAAGCGTTGGCCGATAGGAAAGTACCGCGTCGTTGTGTTCCGCTGAGTAGCGCTAGCTAATAAATAACAACAGTATTGTTGTTTTTTCGTCCTTGTTGTACTTCCGACTTTTTACCTCCACCTATTCCCTGGCCTTCGCCAGGCTGTCTTCCGAGGCCTCCTCTTTACTCGCTTAATCAATAACCGGCAACCCCTCCCATCAACACTCACACTTGACATCTTCTTCCCGGCAATCCACATCCCGATTTCACCGGCTTCTGCTTTGAAGAAGGATGTCAGCCGGTCTCACTTCACGTAGCTTCATCACTCCAGAGACCCGACCTCGAGACATACCTCTCTTTTTGTAAATCCGTTTTATCTCTTCATCGCTCCATTTGAGTCATAACTTCGCCCAACGTCTGCGTTCAAATAAATAAATGGCAGAATCAAGGAAATAGAAAAAAAATAAAAAATCTTTTGATTCCACCAAATCTCTTAAATGGTAATGGACTGACTGGATGCTGTTTTAATGTTTCATATTACCGCTTTAGTGAGGGTTGTCGTTTTCATGACTCGTTTTGCCAATCAAACTTCAATTTTTAAAAATTGATCTGTCCTCTCTAATCAATAATTCACCAATTCTTTCCAAGCAAGCAGCGTTGCCGTCGAACTTGATTTCACAAACTAATCGGCGATAGATAAGTCAATTGTCAAAGTCATTCAGAAGTTCTTAAAAAAAAAGAAAAACAAAGTTCTCCAATGCCCTGGTAGTCAGTACTAAAGTGTTATGGCAATACATCCTGTATTATTATCATAAACACCAGGAAAGAGCAAGCGTATTTTCTTCCAATGCGGATCATTTGTCTCCACGTTTACGTCCTTACGTTTTGTTCAAAAAATATTTTGCCAAAAGCCTCCAGCTACTGGCAAAATTCTTTTCCTGCTGCCTGTATGAGTGATACTCATGTTGCTTGAAACTCACCCCAGAAAGAGTGCATTATTTATTCTCCAGTTTCCCCCTCTCTAACTCTGGAGATTTGTTCACAACTCTATCGAGATGTAATGCATCTATACATGGCTGGTTGAAATCTGCTTTTAAGTTTACAGCAGTGCTGAGTCTGCCATTCTCTTGAGCACGTCTTTTGTATACGCTATTCTTGCGTTGATGCTTTTGCAACGGTAACTAATCCTCATACCGTAGACAACGGCTGGAACTCTTAAGAGTAAACCGTCTGGATGGTCTGCTCCTTTTGTTAACATGTTTAGTCAAGTCTGTTGAGATGAGCTTAGTGCGTTTTTGAGCGACGCTGTGATCTGCGACAGAGCCCGCAGAGGCACCGGCCTCCCATTAGATCAAGCACACGCTAATTAACTTGTTTAAACAAACCAAGGAGCGAGAGTCAAGAGAAAAGCTTTCAGTCTGGTTTTGAAAAAGCCATTAAAAGGCAGCTGAACTCAGTGACACAAACCCGGGCCGGTGTTTAGTCTTATCGACGGCCCGGAACCTGAAGCTTTTGTGTGTTGTGTGTGTGTTTATGTGGCAAGAGGAGGGAAGATTACGGCGCTCTGTGTTTATAGTAGACGCCGGTCAGGAATGACAGACTTTGCTGAAGTCTCCCAGATGTCAGTGAGGTAACCTTTGACCTCCCCCGCGTGTGGAGTATAATCGTAGAAAAACATTGTCGTCTATGATCCCAAATCTGATTTGCCGGTGCGGGAAAAAGTGCCACGCGATTCTCGTGTTGTCATCAGGGTGGTCGCGGGCAACGCTAACGAGCTCATCTAACCGCCACGGCAACAGCTTTCAGGAAGTTGCACGTCCCCTTTCGTCTTTGTTGTTTGTAATCATCGGCGATTTAATTAGATAGAGCCGCTTAATAATAGAAACATTCAGGTTGAATGGAAGCGCGATCTCCATGGAGATGTCGGACGCACACACACACACACACACACACACACACACACACACACACACACACACACACACACACACACACACACACACACACACACACACACACACACACACACACACACACACACACACACACACTGTACGTCGAATCCACTAGCATAATTGCCTTGGAAGTTCAGGTCAAATCAGCTTGTGAAATCAATCTTTAGTAAATGTTATTCTAATATCCTAGTCTATATTCTTAAAGTAAGTCTTTAAGTAAGCGTGTCTTCCTAGACTCGAGCCGGACCGAAAGCCACGTCAGACTCGCTGGGGTGCCTCAGCGTGATGCATGGTCTTCATTTCCCCCCCGTGGCCCGTCTCCCGCTTCTACCGCGAGACAGACGGCGGAAATGAATAGTGGGGAAGTCATCTCCCACGTTGGCATTGTCTCCGCCCGCCGCGCATTGGAATTAACACATTTATTAAAGTGCTGGGTTGAGACCTCCACTTATTGCGTTGCCAAGCAGTGCAGGCCAGGGGTTGCTCATCATGAGAAAATTGAATTAAAAATGCTGAATGGGTGAATGAAAAGGTTGTTAGATTGTAATTGGGGAAAAACTAACATTGCGTTAGTCATTAGAGTGCAATGGCGTCTTGTTTCATTTGCTTTGTGACCTCAGAGCTTAAATCACCTTTCCCCATTGAAATGAATGGAAATGCCATTAATCGTTCCAAAATCAAAACCTGCACAAATTGCAGTAATGCATTTTTGATCATGAAAATACTTTTTGATGATGTTTTTTTTTTTAAGCATACAGCAATGAATATGGGTCGAAATTTTGTTTCAGTCAAATGGACATTGTACGACTCGTGTGCGCCTTAGCCACCTGGGGTCAGTATGGAGCTGATCAAAGCCTTTCTATAAATTGCTCTAAACTCCTTATCTGAAGTTGATAAACACTTTCATATCAACTCGGAGTTAGTTTGAAGACACCAAAGGTGACAGCAAAGGTGATTTTATCTGTTGAAGTTTGACGATCCGAGATCAACTCCTGACAGGTCCATTAGCATAGGTATGCGCTAAAATATGCTCCTTGGCATATTTAAGCCTTCCAACAGTCTGGCCAGTCACAACCAGCTGTCAGCATTTTTTATTTTTTTTTTTCTTCAGGGAGCTCATACAGAAAGACGATGTTAGAAATTCTTGCTTCATGATTGGATCAGCTCATGAGTCTTAACGGCACTTCCTTTGGTTTTTGATTAGACCCTGCAGACTGTGAAGCTACTGTAGCGTAGACCCTTTGTGCGCTCTCATTTCCTGCCCCGTGTCTCCAGGCTGGGAGGTAAATAGCAGACGCTTTCATTCTGCGGCCGATCCGCCCTCGTCTCGTCACCCTCTGGCTTCATTTTCTCCCGCGCCGGCTCCATGTCATGTCTCGGGGGCACCTCATCTCCTGTCCCTTTGCACTTGGCCTTCATCAGCCCCCCCCCCCCTCAAAGCCTTTGGGCTACAACATTCTAATGGAGACCACTTACATCTCCTTTTAAATCTTAACACTGCTGGTTAACCTCGTATTGATGTACCGAGACGCCCCGCCCCCCCGGGCTTGATCAGCCGCCGGAGTAAAGACGTTTGAGTAAAGATAGATCCGGTTCGCAGACAAAGAAAAATAATGATATCCATCCATCAAAAGCTGAACAGAGCTGCGTTGTTTTTCTTTTCAGGCCTTCTGGTGTTTAACGTGTTTCACCTTGCCGTCCGTTTATTTGCGTCGTTGCTTTAAATGCTTGAGGCAACCGTGTCAAGGATCCAGGTCAAACGTTTACTTGTCTGTTTTGAGGGGTTATGGCTTGTAGAGTCTAAATGTTTTTCGGTCCGGGGATCCCGAACAGGCGATGTGGTAAATAAGCCAAGCCCAATACACCGGTTTGTGTTTTAGTTCCAAGATACGGCTTGCGGAATGTCCGCAGCCTCCGGTTTGAGAAGCGCTGCTGTAGATAATGCAGATGTTAGCTGATGATTGATTTTCTTCATCAAGGCAGATGCTGGCCATACAAGCGTACAACAGAGCCCGAAAAAACCATCAAGCCGCTCTCATCTTCCCCTCAGGCTAAAGGAGCTTTATGTAGTCCAGAAACGCTTGTCCAAATATCTAATAAGCCATCTTTAGGTCTTTCGGCTACATCCCACCTTCATCTCCCTCATACCTCTCGCTCCCCTGAGGCTTTTGCATCAAAGGAAATGTGTTTACCCAAAGGATCATACGCAATATCCCCGCTCAAGCGCGTCCGTTGGTATTCCCGGAGTATATCCGCACGACAGGTGGCCTCCCCCCCCCTCCCTCCAATAAAAGCCGCAAGTTTGCTGCAGTCCTTTCAAGGTCCGGCCATACGTATCCTTTTACCCCCAGGCAATGTTGGCCTCCCTGGTCTGGGACATGTTAGCAAGCTGCCAAATGAAAGGGGATAAATCACGCAAATGAAAACAAATAGAGCCGGGGCTAATTAAAAGCATTTGGGCTGCTCTGAAAACATATTTGGTGGTGCTCCCGGAAACATATGTTCCTCCCGGGGTCTTCTGAAAGGGAACAGTGTTTGTCCCCCCTCCCTCTTTTCCTTTACTTGTCATGAATTTTGTGCACACACGCACAAAAAAAAAAAAAAAAAGATACCGCAACTCAATGCTATGTTTTCATGTGTGTGGTTGATTTGTGCTCACTTGCTAATTTGATTTTTCTTTTCTCTCTATCTCTCCCACGCTCTTCATATTTTCCTGATGCTTCCGTCGCAAACAAAGGTAAGTGTATTCAGAAACTTGTTTTAACCTTTTGTCTGCACAGTAAGAACACAAATTATTTATACATGGATTTTTTTTCAATATTTTTATAAATACAGCATCGCAGGTTCCAGGTTTGAGGTCATGTTAGTTTGCAGATTATTTTTTGGGGGTACAATTACCGTATAACCTTATTTTTGTGGTCTGTTCATTTTGGGTGTAATTTCACTGTCGACCACAAGATAGCAGTACACTGTTTTACATTGTGCTGAAAATGATTCAATGCGAAATTCTCTGTAATCCTGCTTTTTATGTCTACAAAAAGCCGAGTTGTACATTAATTTCCTCCACCATCATTGCATTACGAGTTGCTGACATGTTACTCCAGTGCGAGTGAGGCAATAGCAGTTAAGAGGTTCACATAAACAGACAGATCCCCGCTGGTTCATAAACAAATTCTCCATTTTCCGGTTCGGGCCTCAGAACTTTTCTCGCGGCGCAACCAGAAGCAAAAACGTCCTGTGGTGGCTTCGCTCCCTGGCCCGCCAAAATGGATCAGCTGGAGGAGGGAAAACAGAAAGGCTCGCTGACCCGTGGACTAGTTCAATTAGCATTTGCTAGGGACACCTCCTCTCAGCAGTGACTAGCTTCTATGTGTGTGTGTGTGTGTGTGCACGCGTGCATTCTGTGGGTATAACTGCAAGTCTGCCATGAAATATTAAAACAAGGCTGAGAGTGCAGTGAGGTTGGACCCCTTGGTCCCCTCCCTCATCAAAAATAAAAGAACAGCAAGAAGGCTGGCTCATTTGATGGCCATGCTATTAGAATAGAGACAACGGACACGGCATTAGGTACAGCCGTGCAGTTGCCGACTCTCGATTAAATTATAGTCGAGCATTTTCGCACGAGAGATTAAAACACCTGCCGCAGCCCGAGAGCCGCCGCCCGCCACGCAACGAGCGAGCGCGTGTTTGCGAAATAAGGGTCAGAGGTGAGCAAGTTGAGTCGGTTCGCTCGTAATGGCTTTAACCTCTGACTACCAGCGCTGACCCGAGCCGTCTTCTAATGCAGCGTGACTGACGGCTGGGCGGCGGCCCGCATTCTTTGCGCCCTTTGTTCCGAGATTGTGCAACTCGTGCGCTTTGACTGATTGACACGTTTTGCGACTTTTCTTACAACTCTGAACAAAAATAGCATTCTATATAAGAATACTTTAAGTAACATGTAGTCGCAGGCACGTATTCTTTGTTTTTCTACTATCTTACTTTGGCAAACGGAGTCACTTCCAGTCGTTGTGAAACTCTTCTTTGCTTCTTGTATTATTATCCTGTATTATACTGCCCCCTGTGGCCATGTCGTGCACAGCAGAAGGAGCTCAAGGCACCAATGCACAGTGGAAAAAAAAAATACGATAAAGGCACTCAAATATCATTAAAGGGAATTTCGACCTGTGTAAAAGCGTATCGTGATGATAGGGATGATGTAAAAGTGTATTTCTGCCAAGCTTTTGTGCTCACACAGCAGGCAGCAGCAACTTTTCCTCTAATGGAGCAAGAGGACTTGAAATATGACTAATTGTCACATCTATTTTGCTCATAAATGCTCCCCTTGTTTCGGAGGGAGGAAACCACACCGCTATTGATGTTTCCTCAGCATATTGTTATCATATTTAAAATACATGGCCGTGAGGAGGAGCTCAGCGCTATGTGGGAGGTGTGGGAAGAACATCTGCTCCAGCCTGTTGCAAAAAAAAAAAAAAAAAAAAAAAAAGAGAGAGAGCTCCGAGGTGCAGAGTGAGACGTGCGATTGAAAATGCTTCCTGAACTGACCTCATCAACGTGTGTGCTGAGGCTTGAAGACTCTTACAAAGGTCACGACCTTTAATACCACTGTCTAGGTCTTCAGCAGCAGCTGTTGTCTGCGTGCCGCCGAAGCGGAGATGTTAGATCATTTTGTGTGTATGTGTGTGATTCCTATTCAGTATGTCGATGATCGGGCCTTTAATGACATTGATCGGAAGTGAGTAAAAAATGCTTCCGTCATCATTAGGCGCTTCAATTATCTCTTTTTTTGCGAAACAAGGCTGCTCGTGAGGCACATAGGTTGTGTGCCGTGTACGCCGGCGATGTGTTACTTTGCACACGAGTGTGTAGGCGTTTTGTCGAGGCGGATGGCAGCAGACGCCAGCTAATGTACAGGCCTATAAAAGCTAATGGATCCAGTGGGGATGGCAACGCTGATATGAAACTTGGAGGGCTGCTCTTGAGGTATATTGCCTTTAATATGCAATGTTGACGCCACATGGTGCGTGCTAGGCAGGTTTAGTGCCAAAAGCCACAATATGGCTCAGCTATATTCTAGTAGATGCTCGAACTGACTCTCAATGCTGTTTTTCTGTCTCGATAGCGTTTACATCTTCAAATGTTAGAATGTATTTAGAAACAAATGTCTGGATTCGCTTGGATTGTTTCGCATTTGCGAACCACTTTGCGTTTCTACGGCTCCGGCACGGCATTGGTCCTACTATATATCGTATAGTATCCTCTTTTGCTTGAAGCTTAATTGCAACAAGGTTGCTTTGTTGTCATGCTTTCAAGTAATTAGTGACTAATCTGAAGTGACAGTAAATGCCACTGGTAGCGCTTCTTTCTCTGCAGTGTCAAGTAGAAACCTTTCATGTTCCGGGATTATTTGTGACCTAATTTGATGAGCCACGACACGCGTTTCAAAAGTGATTAAAATGGAATTTCCAAAACACAAGTCCTCACGCCCCCATTAAGTAACAAAATATATAATGATAAGAATGCTTATAATTATAATATTATTATTGTATTTATTTATTATTTATATTTCTAGCAATAATAATGGTAATATTAGTCACAATGATAATATCAATGATAATAAAAAGTGATGACAATATTAACAGCTATATTATTTTGTCATTGGTAAATTCGGCAGAAGAGCTGATTTTTTTAAAATTATTTTTAATCATAAGAATTCAAGAAGCAAGCCTCTCTATTTGATTCTGTTTTTGAATTACTCATTGGCTTGTTTTGTTTTCAACACCTGCTTTGGAAACAGAGTTCAGCGGTGCGGAAAAGCCCGACAGAAGCCTGCGAGGGTTGCGGATCACAGGCAAAGTCAAATATTTGGGAACGAGGCGGCCGAGAGGCGCACGCCTGAGATCTTTTCATCCCCGCAGATGGAAATCTGTGTGTCTGTCAGAATGGATAGAATGCTGGGAAGAATAAGACAATAAACAAGTAAAAGAAAAAACAAAAGTGATTACAATATCAAGTTTTGGATTACGTTTGTAACATTGTCTACCATTCGAAAGCGAACGCTCAATATCACTGCAATGCCATCCTGGCGCCATTTTGTAGGAAATCGTACATAAAGTAAGGCACTAAAATGTAATGTGGCACTTGGGTTTCTTCCGAGATATTCTCTCACGTTCAACTTAACTTATCAACTTAACGTATTAACTAACATATAGCCTAATATGAAAACAGAAATCATACTGAATTGGCTTTTTTAATTTTTTGACAAAGTCAATATATGAAAGATGTGAATATAATATGAAAAACACAAAATTGCAATAAATGAGACATAATTACTTCAATAGATTGAAGGTGACTGGAGGTCACCATACAAACATGCCAAGGTTTCATAAAAAAAAAAGATTGTTGCTCTTATGGTAAACAATGAGCCAGACGAGATAAGTCGCATTTGATGTCTTTGAATGTTCTTAAATATGTAGCAGCTCCATTTCTGCTTTGGCTGTATCTGCGCAAGCTTCAATATGAGCCAGATAATTGGCTTCACTTGCTTTGTGTCCAGCCGCTGTCATCTCCATTTTTCCGCTTTTTTTTTTTTTTTTTAGTGGTTTCCAGATCTAGCACTAGGGAAAGTCATAGAAACGCTAACTGTAGAGATGAGAAGAGGCAGCCTTCCACTTATTAGACTGCCACGCTATCTGTCCATCTATCTTTTTCCGTCTCGTACGAGGCAAAGTTATTTGCATCGCCCAACCCGCACGGGTGGTATAATGTTGCTACGGCTCGGCTTATATCGGCGACGGGGGGCTCCGTCCTTGGAAGTGGGTCATCTAGCGGACGGGCTGGAAGACAGAGCGATGCCCTCACCCTTACCGCAGATCATTAATGCATGAGACGTGTAGTGTCCTGTTCCACCGGAGAGAAAAGGTCAAAGCCGCGGGAGACGGCAGAGGGGTGGTAACATGAGGTCCCCCCCCCAAAAAAAAGAAACACAAAAGGGCGTTGCTTGTTTTTGTTGGCGCGTCCGTCAGGGAAAGTACTTAATAATATAGTGCCTATTCACAGCGTTTCACTTTTTCCACATTTTATGTAAAAAGCTTTATTCCCAGGGAAAATTCCAGTCCGTCCTGTAATTAGTGACTATCTGCAAAATTGAGTGACCATATTAAAATAATATTCGCAGTCACATATTATTAATATTGTGGCTAGGGCCCGACCGATTAATCAGCCAGCTCATTTGATCTGTTGATAAATTTGATACATAAAACACAATTCTTAATTAATTAATTCTTCTTGTATCTGAACGTTAACAGTAGAGCAACTGCAGACAGAAAATTTAACAATGCTCACTGGTATATATTCTTTATCCTCTTTAAAAAAAATACTGCTATTTGCTATTTTGTTTTAGAAGTAAAATATTATAGTTTATTTTTTCTTAAAAAAACATCAATCTTTTCCCTCTGAGAGATTTCGCTGTTCATTTCTCACATTTGGAAGTTGATTTTAATTGTAAGAATTATTTATTGGGATATTTGGTTCATAAAGCATGCAGCGAGACCAATTGACCCAGCAACATGATTAATCACGTGCTATTGCATTGGATTGCATTTCATAAAATGGCCAATAAGCTTATTTATGAGCCTACGTGGCTGTTTGTGCATACATGTAAGCCTGTTTGAAAATATACACAATAGACGAGCGTCTGATTTGGGACCCCGACTCCCTCGCCGATCAATAACTGCATTTGCGTCGACTTGGGGAAGCCACCTATCGATTTGATTCTTAAGACGCATTAAAATCAGTTGTTTACAAGACAAACTCTCCCTTTGCCTATTAACAAGAAGCAGGAGCCTTGTTAATCCCTGCAGACGGCTGCTGGCTTCATTATTTCGTTCCATCACAGTTATTATGGGATGTCGAAGCTTCAGTTTAGCCTGCTGTGAAAAATCACTGATGTGAATATTTACAAATGGTTACAGTTTAACCATGGTGTTCTTATTAATATTGTGAATTTGGGATAAGAAATACATAACGACACTCGTCTGTTTTTTTTTTTTGGTGTTTTTTTTTAATCGATCTCAGGCGCTGCTATATATCGACAGAAGTTGACCTCGAGTAGCCCTCGCATTGCTAACGTCACAGCTTACCTGCTTTCTGGTTTTGATGTGTGCGCTCTACCTGTCCGCATGTGTTGCTCCACCACTTGTGTTCAAATATTAACTCCTTAACCGATGCTATTAGTTAGCCCGCGCATGATGTTTTGCGTTGTTTATTAACATGGAAATCGGCAAGCGATGAGTGTTAAAATCCCACGAGCCAGCCAACCGAGCTCCACTCAAGCGTGCCTCCGTAAATGGTTGTTGTGGCTGCGAGGTGGACATGTTGTGGCTGCTTCCTTTGCATCCACGGGGGCGGAAGGTCGGGGGGGGTTACCTCGCTTGCTTTCAGCGGCTGGCTGATCTTGAGCAAGAGGGGTGGGGATAGAAGAGGTGGTGGTAGATGGGGGAGGGGGGGTGCCATACTTGCTCCTCGTTGCCCCGCCATTATACGTGGTTGACCTATTTCACTGGCTCGGAGGGACACGGGCGAAATCACAGGCTGACAGTGGTCCCCTGGTGAGTGGAGCTGGGTGTGTGATTCCCTAATGCAGTCACGCCCTTGCACACACACACATGGTTCCCTACTACCCAAGTGTCTCTAACACATGCATTAACAGGTGTGATGTATTTTCACCCTTTTCCATCTCCGATATCCAATTTGGTAAGAACTGTATCGTACCAAAAGAATGATTGCACACTCGTCAGCCATTGTGGCGTGCTCGCGCAGCCTTCTGCTAGAGAGTGTTGGTATTAGCCAGCAGTAGCCTCAACAGAAGTTTTCCACAAATGCCATCGATCGCCAGTTTACTCTATGAGAGTGCCAATGAGAACATGATAGTCTGTTTGTGATACAACTGATGTATTTTTCTCTGCAAGGTGTGGCTTGAAGGCTTTTGGTGTATGTATTCAAGCAAACTTTTGAAAGTCTGTTAGCTAACACACACAGTAAAAGCCATAGCTCGGCTAAGAACACTAGCGTTGATATTGCGGTACTTAGATATTTTAATAACGACGGTGCAGCAACACATACTGACAGACAATCTGACAAACTTCACAGGCGTAAATGTATTATCCTGTGTATAAAAAAAGTCTAATATTAGTCCAGCTTTTGGATGAACTTTTTAGTTATGATCATAATGCACAAACTCTTTCATTTTTCACGCTTGATTTAATTATGTTATTACTGCTACTTTCTAATTACCATTTATAGTGTGCTAGTTTTCATTCAGAAACAGGCTGGAACATATTTTATTGGCATTTTTATTCATCTCAATGTCCACTAATGTATTCTGGGGTGCAACTTCCTACAAAAGTAAACAAAATGTTGAATTCAAGCCCAAGCCCCTTATAAATATGACATCAAGCGAAGCTGTAAATGCTATTATAATTTATGGGAAGGAGAGGAGGGAAAAATGTTGATTAGAGGCTGCACCCGGGGCCTGCGTGGTTGCAATTAAACCTGCAAAACAGTTATTACGGGCTTAGCGGAGCATTTAAAGGGCCGTCTCATGTGATATCAAGCGATCAGCTGTATTTTTTTTTTTCTCCCCCCCGCAGCCGTCTGCGGAGACTCTTGGCAGCGGCGATACAAATCAGCTGGTCAAAGCTTTCTGCGGGGTTACGCTTTGGTTGCGAGTTGAGAATTAGCGTGTTGTACAACAGGGGCTAGCTTACGCAACACTGTCGAGACGTTAGCGGCGTTACCGTCTCACTTCCTGCACTGGAGCTCCAAGCGATGTAATGAAGTGAAAGGAAAAGCGGATAGACTTTGGTGATTTGTGGATATAGAACCCGTGTGTGTGTGTGTGTGTGTGTGTGTGTGTGCATCCGAAGCCTGAGGGCCAGATATACAGTCATGTCTATTAGGCACTATTGCGGCTGGAGTCTTGTTTTTATTATCAACGCCATTAGGGTTCCTCATTCGTATGTCTGTGCGTGCGCGGCCTTTCATATATCACCTTCTCTCCCTATCTACTGATGTTGAGGTCAGGATTTATGAATCTACATTACATCTGCCTTGTCACATGAATTCAACCATCACCCATGAAGAGCCACACGCACTGTATAAGCCACACACGCATGTTTGAATATATTAGAGCCCGTACTCACTCACATAAACACAGACGGTCGTAAGTTGGCACGTGGCTTTTTGGCATGTTGCATCACAAAGTCTGTCAATTATTATTTTTTTCTAATTTTATTAGTCTAATGGACAGTTTTGCAATATGTCTTGGATTTATTATTATTGTTTTTTTTCATCTGTTTACCATGCCGCTCATCCCGATTGTAGCGCTTGGGAGCAAAAAATTGCAATTGTGTCATTTGAAGCATGCAGTGTAAATCCATCCCTGGGAGCATGTCGGGTTACTTTGTGGGCTTCCACATGGCGACACACTTCCGGCTTCATGTCCGTCGCATGAAGCGCTGTGCTCAATTTTTGCACGAAAGCGTCCTATCCAGCAGACATATGGGCCCAGTGAAACCTCGGGTTACAAATTTCATTTATTTTCCCCTCAATTTGAAAATTTTGCAAAGGAGATGTTTCCCACTGAAATGAATGGAAATGTGATTAATCTGTTCCAAATGTTGAAAGAATGAATGGTTGTCATTTGGATTTTTAATTGTGGGTGTCAGCCATTCGTCAGCTCTAGCCTGGCTGCCTCGTGTGAACATTACGATTTGTGTGTGCGCTTAACACGGGGTATATATTATTATGCAATGATTAATATGTCACCAAATAGAAGCTGACGACTGAGCCTTTGGCAAGCGTGACACGGTTAATGCACGGGGAGGAAAGGCAGGCAAATAAGTACATGAGGTCATGCAAGCAAAGGAAAAGCAGGATGAGTGTTGAGGGTGGAGTGGGTGGAGCAGGGTGTCAGAAAGGATTTGGCACCAGCCACAATGAAGGGAGAAATAGCAGCAGTCCCGCTACGGTTTTCACTCAGCAAATTATCAGGCCTCGTGTTGTCATTTGACCCAGAAAATGAATTAGTAATTTCGGGTAAATCAAATTACTTGACTAATCACCTCTTACTTGTGGATGGATTCGGGCAAAATGACTGTTAAAGTTTTCAAAAATCACTTTGTGTAAACTTTGTCATCCAAGTAAATGTTTAAAATTGTTGATTTGGTTTATAATTTACCATACCTTGGACAATTTAAAAGAAGTTGGTGATAAGTCGTGAAAGATTATTTGTACAAAAACCTATTTATAGCGCAGAGGCTAACGCTAACACAAAATATTGTATTTAATATCGTAACTAATTGATTCAATATCCTCAACTGCCTAAAATTGATTTAAATTACTCAAATGTGACGATGCTGTCATTCTCCATAGTACCAGACGGTTTATTATCAAAATAATGACATGGTGCTTTAAATTGGGGTGATTTTTTTTTCCATTCGCCCTTTGCGTGGTGCCAGAAACCGGATGCCCGCTGTTCCGAGCCAATTAACCAGAGTACAGTCATCGCATCAAAGTACAGCGGAGCACGGCGAGGCGTTTAGAGAGTGTGACACGTCTCCTCCTCCTCCGCGACCTCGCAGTCAGCTGCGGGTTGAGGTTGACGCGTGACGGTCTCGGGAGCTTCGGTGGATGTATGGCAGTCTGTGGGCGGTGTTGACGCATCTTCTTATTTGTATCGACACCTGCCATGAATCCCCCCCCCACCCCCCCGGATAGTTTCCCATTTATTTTGAATGGAACAGTTCAAATGCTTGCTCATGAAAATTTCTCAAAGTAACCATTCAAATCATGATTCTCACCATGCCAGAAATGACCATGTACCAAAATTCTTTTTTATTCAGCATTTTAGCATTCACATACAATTTTTCCGTAAATTCAGTTGCCTGGTGTGTAAGGTGTGAGCTAAGCCCCCGCTTCCACCCCCCCTTTTCACCTATATCCTCTTCTCCGTTCTCCCACCGACTCCACTCGTAGAGTACCGTAAATTAGTCCCGGGTGGTGACACGGTGCTTGCTGGGTAATTTGGACAATGGGCCGTTTGACAGCTCACCCATCACAGCTACAGCGCCCCGGGGAGCCACTACTCCTCTCGAGCTTTTTCCCCCTCTTCTCCTATCTGTCCCCCCACCCCACCGTGCCTCCATTTGCACTGACGGAGCGACTCGCTAAGTAGCGGCATCATTCTCCAATCACGCACCAAAATAGCTTTTCATCCAGGCGGGAACAAGGGGAGTTCGACAAGACGCCAGAGTGAAAGCTCCTAATTGCTGGAGAGCGAGCAGAAAATATGACAGACAGAAAAAGATCAAAAAGTAAGCGGCTGATAAGATTTGTATACATTCATTTTTAAAAAACGCTTCGAAGGATGAAGAATGGAACTTCTAACAATTTGTTCCCATAGGAGCCAATGAAAATGTTCCACGGTTAAACCGTCTTCATCACAAATACGTTATCAGCTGTACAGACGATATTTTAAATGACGGCTTGTGGAACACATCAGTCCTGCTCATTTTACAGTCTGCCTATATCATTGCTTCAAATATAGTTTGAAGAGTCCTCAGTCGATAATGGTATGAATGTTTAAAGCAGTTTTTTTCGGCGCACCATTATGACTGTCAATTAAAGGCAACACAACAAAGTGATGAATAACTAGTTTTGAAATCACCGACTGGTAAAAACTGTTCAAATATTTTTTAAAAAGTGAATGTAATCCAATGTCTCTATTTTTTAAAAGGGAATTCAATTTGTCATTTTGGTATTGATTGACACATGAAATCTTTGCGCAATTTGTCTTTGCGGGCCACATAGAATAACGCGGCGGGCCGTATCTGGCCCCCCGGGCCTTGAGTCTGACACCTGTTTTGTAAAGTCTATCTGTGTGCATTGAAAATTCCGTCAGCCCTGCTTTAAATTGAATTGCATATTCACATCTATTCACTCCCACGCTGTCTTTGCCACTTTTGTGGCTTGGAGGGCATCTGAAAACACGGAGCGTCGGCTTTTCAGATTGGCACAATGCTCTGACCTTGCTCCTCCCTGGCGACGGGAGGCCACTTGAAAATCCAGACAGCGGCCAAAGCCTGGCGTGAAACTGGCGAGCGGCAGCCGCCAGTATGCGGCCAGACAGGGCGGAGTGAAGGTCAGGGATGGCAATCGGAGGAAACATGTGATGTGCAAGGAGCAGTTGGAGGAGTTTTGGAAAAAAAAAGTCACAGAGAGCAAACTGTGGTTTTAAATTGCTTGTCTATGTAGACGTCCTAATTATCGCTTGATTTGCTCCGCTGCATATTCTCGTGTGCAATGAATGAAGAAATGTGCACAAAGTTCAACAAAGTTATTAAATAGTCATTTTTGGACTAGTGAATTGAACAGAGTCTTCCATTCTGCAAAAGCCTTTCTCCTATGATTAAGCTCGGTCCAGTTTATCGGAATCCTTGCATTCGTAGAAGAATAGTTTGTTTTTCTTTTCGAAACTTTTGGCTCCATTTTGGGTCATCGCTCGTTGACCTACGGTGGCGCATCTGTGTTTACCCCGCTAGCTGTCTGACAACTCAAAAGAGCGTCCTCTTGTTTGTCTCCCCTTAGAGAGGAAATATGAGCGGTTGAAAGGATAGCGGGAGGGACGGGGGGGGCGGGGGCTGATGGGGTCGCCGGCCCCTAACAGGAATCAATAAATGGCCCCGCTGCAGCCAAGAGTTAGCCGCGGCCCTGCAGATAACGTGCGTACACGCTAATGTGGATATGACGCAGTCGGCCGCAAATAGACGTCCGAGTGGAAGGAAGCCGCCGCTTATTTACCTTCTTATCGTGGAGCTCGGCGTCAAAGACAACGGCGGCGCTTATCGATCGGCGCCGGCGGAGGATGAACGGGCCTTTACTTAATCCAATACTAACAAGCATCGACCCGCGGAAAGTCGTTAGCATTGATTTATCTTCACTCAATATAATGGGGAGGTGTGTTGCCGGCCGATTTATAGTCAGAGTTGATTGACAGTCGATTTCTGCCGCTTCACTTGACATGACAGGTGAGTGGTTTATTATTCTGCTTGACCACTCAGCTGTAAAGCACCTTGCGCTCTTCTCCATCGCCGCATATCAAAACATTGCCTAGTAAAGCCCCCCTGTTGTCTACTTAACCACCCAGCCGGTTGCTCTATTTTCTTTTACAGTAAACCACCACTATTCACCAGGGGATAGGGGGGGCGAGCCCTGCCACGAATTGCACAAAAAAAACACCTAGAAATATTCATATAGTGATTCCTTAAATGTTTTATATATTGGGGAATTTATAAAAAAAAAAAAAAAACATTGGTAAAGAACCAAAATAACTGCCTGTTAAATCCAAATTGCAAATTGAGGAGGAAGAAAAATTGCCATTACCTTTTTCAAAATTGTATGGATTTCCAAAAATGATATCACAGCACATATACTTACTTCCTTGACACCAATAACTACTTTCCATTTCATCCAGGCACCTTCTGTCAATTACAGAAAGCACAAAGGTTCACCAATGTCTATTTTCCCGCAAGAATAATAATAATAGCACAGTAAAACAAGTGAATTTCTGAAGCACAAATATGTGGGAGTCCGCTCCACTCCACTCCAAAACTATGACGGCAAATTTATGTCGGCGCAGCTCCCTCCCCACTCATCCTCCGTCTTCCTCGGCACAGTAAATCTGCGGGATATATGGAGAGCTTATCTGGCACGGGGGTGTCACAGCGCCGACATTCAGACTCTGTTATCACAAGACACTCACATACACACACACACACACAATAGAATATATATGATCTGTGAAAAACACCCCCACAAATACTATCTCACCCTACAGTGTGTATGCAGCAAGACGGAAAATAGAGTCAACATTCGATTTATGAAATACAGCGCATGTACGGTATATATTTTGTGAGCCATACGCGGAATTCATATTGTCATTAATAATTAAGTTCAAAATATATGTAAATGGATTGACTACATCACCCTAATCAATGCATTGAACTTCAGTTGACTAGTACCAGATAAGAAAAATGTCAGGAAAAGCCTACTAAAACATCAAAACTTTATTCAGAAGCACTTAAAATATTCCCAGATGTGTGCTAACTCCTATTTAACATGACATGAATATGATTGTTTCATTCTGAACATGGCCGCAGTTGTAAGAGGGTGTGTACACTTATGCATCATCTCGGTCATTTGTGTTCACATCCTCACTTTTAGGTCCACCTTCATCCTATGGGATTCCATACAAGAGATAGCAGTAGTACAGCATCAATAGAAACGGACTATTTTACGCAAAAGAAACTCGGCTCTCATTAAAGCGCACCGTCAATCACTTTTCCGCTGGTGCACTTTGATGCACTCATTTGAATGTTTCTGCACGGCTGACCGTTGTACTACCTAATGATCCGTCCTTTCGATTTTCTTCTTCACTCCCAGACGAGACCTTTTAATTTTTTTTTTTTTTTTAAATTGGCCCATTTGATGAAAAATGAAGGAGCTCTGTTTAGCGGCACTCGAGCCTACATGTTACGGGTCTTAAAAAAAGCGCATAATGGACGATGACGTGATTGCAGACGGGATGTCTTAAAGGGCCATCTGGGAGCAAGATCACACAGCTTCGAAGTAAGCGGCAGTAATATGAGATGTTCTTCGCAGAGGATAAAGAATATATGCTGACGCTACATGTGTTGCTCCACCTATTGTGTTCAAATATGAGTTTCTTAAATCCCTAAAACGATAAGATAAATCTCAATGTGCTGCATGTCTCTCGTCTTCCTCGCACGGACCTCATACGTAGCTCCTCTGCCCGATAGCACGCTTTAATATGTAATGGTGCCAGCGTTTTGGCTTTTGATTCATCCGTGTCCACGATGTCCTCCTTTTACATTCCCGCTGTTAGGGGAGGCGCTAACTTTGTGCCACTGCCAAAATGAGTTCCCAAAGCTCTTGTTCGCTCCCACGTGGTGGACAAGGCTCGCTTTAATTCAGTTTCCTACCTCCATTCTTTCAGTAACAAGGCAGAAGGACAAATCCGTTTAAGGGCAGCGTGTTATTAATCACTCCCATCTTCCGAAATGACAACGTGATCAATTTTTGCAAATATTACCTTTGCCTCTTAGATTATTCTCTAATATGACTTCCGGTGGGTATTAGCAAAACTCACCATAATTACAAAGCATAATACAATCGGAATTGAAAAAAAAAAAAGAGAAGTGCTGCGAGGGCGCGTTTCATTAAAATTTTAAAGCCTCACTGTAAAGACAATTTAGCAGCGTGGAGATTAAAATCAAGCCACATCATCACAAATACAAGAATCCATATTGCATTTTAATTAGACTTATGAAACAAACGAGGCTCAAATAAGAGGAAAAAGACTTTCAAATGCCTCATTGACGAGTAGATGCGCATTAGCATCCGTTTGATCGCTTGTTTCTTAGCTTAACCGTATCAGCCGTGACTCCTTCAGCTCGATGCGGTTTAGAGAAGGAGCAAGGTAATGATGAGTGGGATTTTTTTTCTCGTATTTTTTCAGCAGCACTTCCATTTATGTCCAATGTAAAAAATTCTCTCAGTGAGGAAGTTGATGAATTAGAATATCCGTGGGCTAGTCTGGCCTTTACTGCTTTTGCAAGTGTGCGCTCGCTTTCATGGTCGCCTTAGATTTTTGCTGCTTCACAGCTCGACGCCAGAAAGAAAGAGAGAACGAGTGCGAGATGAGGAGATAAAGGCAGTGGCAACTGAAAGACTGCGAACGCATTCTTTAATGAGTTTCGTTGACTCCTTTCTGGGTGCTCTGGTTGAGCACGTGGGCGGACCGGGGACCGCGAAAGCGAGCCAGGGCCCAGTTGGCGTCTGTGGATTTATCGAGTAGGGGAAAAAACAAAACAAAACTTGAATGTGTGAGTGAATGAGTAAATAAGGCCGCTATAGTATGTTCATAGGTTACTTTAGGTTACATGTAATTCACCGCAGATAAGGTAAACAAGACCCCCCCACCCCGGTGAGGAAGGCCTCGGTCACGCCCCCCCCCCCTCACCGCCCCCCTCGCCTTTCTCGTCTTTTCATTTCCCAGCAATCATCTCGGGGTGGGGGCCGTGGCAGGTATGGAGGCAGAGATAACATTAGAGAGACATCACAGGGAGATATCTGGCCGAGAGAGAGATTATTCAGCGCCGCAAAGGCAACCAGGAGGCAACCTCTGTCAGACATCAAGGCTCCGGCGTGTCCGCACAGGACAAGGGAGGTGGAGGACACAAGGGCACGGACGAATTACTGATGCACTGATAAACTCACCCCTCCCATCTCCAGTCCTCCTCGACAACGATCAAGTAAAAACAGAAACATTTCAAACCCTTTCAAAACAATCTGAGCTCATGTGGACACGGGGGGAAAAAAAAATACTTTAGATGTTCTTGAGGTGGCAAAATGAAACGCGTTTTCTGAAGGTTTTTCTTGGACCTGCATTGTGAATCCAGCCTGAAGGCAAAGTTCTTTCTGGAAGATATTTCTCAGGTCCGCGTGAAACAAAGCTTTCGGCAAAAAAAAAAGGCTTTTGGAAAACGGCCCCTTCCAAAAATCCGGCAGAGTTTGTTCTGCGTCTTCTGCTGAATTATTGACGCCTTACCGGATCGACGGTAACAACGGACGAGTTCTTCAGGTGACAAACGGGAAACAAATAGGCTTTCCCCGTCTCCTCTTCAAAGGAGAAGTTTGCCAGTTTTGGTGTTTGCTGCAGTGAGCGTCGTGTCGCGTTTGCGGCGGCGTGCGCCATTCAAGACGCAGAGATGAAAGGGAGTTGTAATTACGGGGAAGCGTATCTGTCGACTGCAGAAGTATTAGAGGAATGGCGCAAAGTGGGCCAGGAGCCTCAGGTCATTACATCTTCTGTGTGTATGTGTACGTTAGCCAGCGAGACAAAAAAGCGCAGCCGAGAGTGAAACCGAAACTAGCTAGCTGTTAGCTTGCAAGCTAGCTCGATTATTAGCCCTACTGAACTTAGTTTCTTATGAATGTAAATCCAAATAGCTTAATCTGGCTCTCCCTTTCTCCCCCTAGTGGACGACGACTTTATAGGTCTCAGCGAGTTGCCGGAAACCTTCCCCTCGGACCCGCCTGAGCCGCTGCCCGTGTTCCTGATGGAGCCCGAGGAGGCCTACATCGTCAAGAACAAGCCAGTCAACTTGTACTGCAAAGCCACGCCGGCCACGCAGATCTACTTCAAGTGCAACAGCGAGTGGGTTCACCAGAAGGAGCACACGGTGGAGGAACGTGTGGACGAGAACTCTGGTAAGGACAACCGCTCGGTCATTGACATCTACGTCAATCAAAACCATACGTGTAAGTGGGAATGGTTTTTTTTGTCTTCTTGTAAAGCTTCTCACATCCCTTCTCGCATTTGGTCTTTGGAAGTTAAGGTTGCAAATCTCCGGCAAGCTTATTTTTTTTTCCACTAAATTCCCGGCCCCCCCCAAAGGCACCGTAGCTATTACACCCAACATCGCAGGCACTGATTGGCTACATTCAGCCGCCGTACTGGAAATTGCATTTCTGTCTTTCCCCCACAGGTACAAATCATTTCGCGTTTAGCGCGTTTCCATCCGACTGTTTACTCGCCGTCCCCCATCACACACACATCCATAACCCGCCGTTGCACTGAGGAGTTGTAGATATGCTTGAATCCGCAACACAGACTTTCCAAAAAAACGTGTTGCAGCCAGCATGAAAAGCGAAGGCGTATTGAAGTTTTGCCCTTTTTTGCCCCAAATGTTACTGGCGCTTTGTGTTGCTTATTGTTATTGCCGAGAAGGCGTTTGAAGGTTGCCGTGTTTCTTTGGCCCCTGGTGTCAAAGGCGTTTGCGCTAAAAGCATCAACACAGAACAACAGCCCACGCGTCAGCACACCGTAACCCCCGCTACCACAACAGCCCAGGCCCACGGGCTACTTCCTGCGCAGATATTCCTTCATTTATGCTCTACAAACACACAACAAACTCAAACAACACTTGCCTCACCGTCAAGTTGGCACGCACATGACTAAAACATGTATGACGTTGAGATGAATTTCTAAACTACAGAGCAATATTTATTTCTGTTCCACTCCAGTCCTGCAGGGGGCCCTGTAGGGGGCATTCCACCAAATCTGCATCCTTTTATTTTCTCAGGAAATAAAATGTATAAATGTTCATACGATCGTTTACTGCCACTGACATACACAAAATATACCAATTTATAATAATGGGTCATTGATAACTCTGATTAGTTAATTGTTGATGACTTGTGCTTCGCTGTCTAAAGCTAATGTGAGAGTATTGGGGTTCAGAACATTCAGGGAGATTTTCCCATATCATTTTTTAGGAACAAAATCTATTATTTTTGTAGTAGATTAGCAAGAATAAAATATCATTTACTAATTAAAATGCATTCCATTCCATACAAGCTGATACTGAAGTTTCTACTTCTCAGTTTCCGATGCAGAAGATTAATCTTTTCCTTTTCGAGTTTCTGTCTCTCACGTATCTTTCACTTGCTCCTTATTTTTTTTTCCCCTCCCTCTGTGTCTCACCTTCATGTCGAGCAATAACTCGTGATGTTCTGAGAACAAGGACAAGAAGAGAGACACACAGAGGCAAAGTATACATTTTTATGTATCATACACAGACGGCAAAGTCGTTTTTATTCCGATGGTCGCAGATCGCAATGTCAACATCTTACAACGCAAACAATTTGAGGCTGGTTAAGACAGAAATAAAACAAGCAAATTATGAAATGTGTTCTTGACATTCTGCAGATGTAAGAAACCTTTGAAATGCAGCGCTGCAAACATAAGTGATCAAACGAGCTCGCCGCCAAGTCAACAGTACAGATGGTTCAATGTCAAAGCTAGATGATGAACAGACCAGACTAGAAAAGATAAGTTTGAATTTATCAAACACAAAAATGCGTGAGATCAACATTCTGTAGCATCCGTCGATAGAGGAAATGCTAAAAAAAAAAAAAAGTCAATTATATTCACTCTCCAGACAAAAGACTTATTATCCAAGAAGAGACTGAGGGCAACAAGACAACAAAAACAGCCAAGTGGAGACTGTGGAGTATCCAATAATAGCACAGCATTAAATAGCACAACATTACCACAGAAGAGCTTTTTTCTCTTTCTCTCTCTTTTAAACACGGCCAGACAATTGAGCTGTTGGCTCCGCCCCTTGGGGTGGGGGCACTGCCCTACATCAAAAAGGCTCCAAAATAATGCAGCCAGCCGCAGCCAAACGTGTCTTTGGAGAGCAAGTGGCCAGACAGACCTTAGTGGACGCCAGTGGGCAAAGTCACCATACATCATGTCTGATCCAAGCTAGTAATTGTCTTCTTTCCTGCCTGTCAGCGGCTCTCGACAGTATTAACATTGCCTGTGATTTAAAATGCAATTACACGGCGGAGCGTTTATGACCCGTGTTTGAGCGGGTTACCATGGCGAAGAGCGCGATTTTTTCAAATTGGTTCCGGGAGTTGGAATGATAGGACTTGTTGTTTGTTAAGCAATTAGTGTCGAGGCTGCGGTGTTTGCGAGTGAATAAAGGGGGGCCGGCCATGGCCCCGGAGAGTCTTTAAAAAGACGGCGACCGTGCGAGAAGCACACTGATGACAACTGTGAGCAAATTAAGTCTGTGATTGGGCGCGAGGCAATATTTGACAAAGAGAGAGAGCGCCAATCAATGGCAAGATTGATGAGTCGTCACCTGATTTGCTATGTACGTTCTGTTTAAGATCTAAAAAAAATTATAACCTAGCCTCAAAGTCACATAATTGGAATTTGCACACTTCTCAAACACTTGAAGAGTATCCATAAATTTGTTCTCAAGCGGCATTTGGAAAGAAGTACAAAGCTGGATTTATTGTCTATGTTCGCATTACCTTCTACTTTTTGCAGGTACAGTATCTTTTTCCTCTTTGTTCATGTAAGTAAAAATGGGTCATGCATTTTTTCTCCAAATGTGTGATTGCGCTGCGATCAGGTAAGGTGAGAAAGCGGAGCGTAAAGAAAGTACATTAGCATTTTTGACAGAATGAACACATTCCACGCAGGCTAAAGTGCTGTTTTGTTGTGTGACTTGGGATTAACAAGGGAACCAATTTGTATCTGGGAACACGGCGAGCATACATCACTCAATCGTGAAGCATGATGTGCGTCGCCGACAGGGGGGGGGTGTTGGAGAAAACACATATTCAGATGAGATGATCAAAAGGAGACACGGCAAGAAAAAAGTGCTGAATGTTTGTCGTGTGTCATAACATAAAGTCTCAAGGACGCGTGACCAAAATGATGGTTCAATGTCAGCCATTGTGGTTTTCCTGGGCTCATTTTTTTTTTTCTTCACGGCTAAGCTTTTTTGCTTACGCCGTGACATAAAAGTTGAATCACTTTTGAGGATTCGCTATGAAAAAGGACTCCTGTATCTCTAAGTGGTTAAATATAAGCGGCAGGGCTGAGCGAAGCAACATGAAGTCACCGAATGAGGTCAGCGGGCTTATTTCAGAGCCTTCTGTGCTTTTAAAGTAAAGCACGTGAAGAATCCTTTTCATGTGGCCGCGAAGTCACAAATGACTAGCTTGTTGCTATCGACGACAATCAAATTACAATCAAATAACGATTTTCAATTGAATCGTTGAGTCATCACTTTAGTGCACCGGCTTACTCTTATGAATCAACGCATGCTTCTGATATTCGTCATTGTGTATCCCGTCACTGGTGGGGAAGGGGGGGGGGTACTAAATGCAAATTCTTTGTTGTGGTACTTAAAGATATTTGTCAGATGACTGAACCTAATTGAGTGTGTCGTTTTGACGAGGACATGTTTTTCTTTATTCCATCTGTTTGAACTCTTTACTTCCATACTTCTGATATCTATTTTTTAAACTGATCTCCAATGTGTGTACCACCCTTGTTATCCATCCACACAGGATTCTGATCCAAAACAGTCCAAGCACTCATGTCTGCTCCTCACCGTTAATTTTTCATGAGCACTAAGCTGCGCCGGATCCGACCGTAAGAAGCGAGCGAGGCGTGTGTGTGTGAAAGCGCTGAACCCGAACTAAAATGGCATGTTCCTTTTCAAAAGCACTCCTCACTCGGGTAGAAAATCAAGACGCACCAGCGACCCGAGCGCAGATCCGCGGATACAAAATTCCTCGGTATTTTTTTTAATCCCCGGTCCGGCACATTTGGAGTCTCGCAATGTCTCAAAGTGATTTCCTCACGCGTGATGATATGTTTGGAATGAGATTTGCGGCAGCGATTAGCGTTCTGATTGCATTAACCGCTTAGTCACTTTATGATGTCACATCAACACGGGCTCCCTTCGGTGTGCTAAACATGACAGATACGCCGAACAAGTATCTCACTTGCATAACAAGTTGGAGCTTAATGATGGAAATTAAAAGGAGCGCGATAAATTTTATTGAACACTTGGCAACGGTCGCCTTCATTTTGCAGATGTGTTTGAATACAGCTGTTGGAGAAGTAACGGGACCGCCACGTTAAGCGCCCAAAGGATTGTTTGCAAAGAAGTCAATAGAAGTCTTCTCGTGAGGTTTTCGATGAATTTGGGTGGGTTAAAAGTTTTAAGTGCTGATTTATGATCTGGATTGTTTTCCAGCAAGATGAGCGTTGCTGCACCTGCAAGTGACTCACTGTGCAAATGTCTCAAGAAAAAAACCAAAAAAACATTTCTCTCAAATAAATCACGACGCTGTATGTAATGTTAAAATAATACAATATAACTTCGATAGAACTTATAATTACAATGTGTTGCTTTTCAGAATGACAACTTTATCGTCTAAAAAGGGAAATTAAGTCAGCGAGAGCAGAAAAGGGCAAACATGACATGTTCTTTGGTCCAGAGCTAAAACCATAAGAGACAATTATGTTCGACTCCAAAAATAAATACAATTTTATTGCATACAGTCATAACAGTGTTTGTTTTAAGGCATGGTCCTATGTATAAAAAGAAAGAAAGAAAGAAAGAAAACATGTCAGAAAAGTGAATTAATGTATTTGTGAAGCATAAATGAACACCAGTCTATGGCAAGAGTTGCCTGGCGTGGTTTTGTGACACTGATGATAGGGGCCGAATTTGGAATCCAAACAGCACCGGCCGGCGTCTGCGTTCTAAATGTCGGCTTGCAATGGCACCGGCTGGTAATGCTGCCTTAATTGTTGCACAAAAAGCCCTTTTCAATTTCAACGTCGCGTTTTGCTTTAACGTGTCTGACGCTTACATCAACCTGATTCGTTTGACTCGTTCGAATCAAACGACTCTTGCATTTGTTTAGCAATGAAATGGGGCGAAGTGCAGCCGAAGGACCTCGATGGGCTATGGTGGCATTTTGTCTTGTGTGTAGGATTTATTTGTTTGAGGCCTGGCACCCAGATGAACACTAATCAGAGGGGTTAGCAAACGGGATTGTCATCGGCGTAACGCTCCCAATCCGCCCCCGCGGGAGCCCCGAAGCTCAACGTTGTGGCTTTGGAATCAGGGCCAGATGCACATACACGCACAAAGTTGATGTCCGTTTGCAATACTGGAAATGTAAATGCCTCTCCTCCATCTGTCCTCGCAGGTTTAGTGGTGAGGGAAGCCAGCATCGAGATCACTCGGCAGCAGGTGGAGGAGCTCTTTGGACCCGAGGACTTCTGGTGCCAGTGTGTGGCCTGGAGTTCGGCAGGGACCACCAAGAGCCGCAAAGCTCACGTCCGCATCGCCTGTGAGTACTCTCGAGTGAAATCTGTAATATGAAAATACCCATTGCACACTTTTGGCATGTTTTGATAGCATTTATGGCACTTTGTATTTTGAAAGGTCAAACTTTCAGACTGATACAAACTCATAAAAAAAAAAAATCTGATAATCTACATCAATGCATACATTGCAAAATAAACCTACAGCTGTCACTTTATTGTTTGAATAGGATTCAGTAATCTTCAGCAAAATCTTTTTTTGGGGCTTACAACTTAAAACATTTGGTGCATAAATTAAATATATGTTGATTTCATAGTTTTTATTTCTGAAATTTGTTCTGGAAGAGACACATTGGCCCGACTGTGGTATCAGGCCCACCGTTAATATCGGACCGTTCTGGCTCCTGAAGAAATGTGGTGCACTCGATTTTATTGAGAACTTCACCAGATGTGGGAGTCAAGTGTCCCTTTGAAAAGAACCTTATGTTGGTTTCCTTGTATACACTTCAGCATAAACAAGGAACTGCAGCAGTGTATACACAGAAAAGAGGCCAATCCCGCATGTTTACGCTGTTTTGATGGTCTCGATTTGTTCTCTCGCCACCCACTCTGAAGCATGGCAAAATACTTTCCCAATGAAAAGAGCCCCGAGTTTGTGCCTGTTTTGGGGCTTTTTCTTGACTCCTTGAAAAACAACCTGCCAATCAAAGGATGACGACAGCCCATCACTCGTGACAGATCTAGTTCTAGTTGCGGCATCAAGGCGATGGCGTTGCGGCAGAAAAGCGCTTTACGTAACACGACGCCGTGCGTCCTTGTCATCTTTGCACCTGAAGGGACGTTTGGGTGCACTTTCAACTCCTGCGTTGACTCTGTTTTGCTTTGGCCCTGACCCACTTGCCACCACTTTATCCCTGGTTCCAATATGTGACCAAAGTGGTTCATTCCGACTTGCGGCAAAAGAGAAAGGAGGTCACGCCGACTCGCTTGGCTGCAACGCGCCTATCGCTTGGACGGGCAACAGCTCCGTCTACTCGCTGCCACGCTTTCTTTCTGTTTCCATCGCTGTTATTCCACAACGGAGAGAGTCGGATCCACGGCCGTCGGTCCCCCACTGAGCCGTCCCCCGCTGCTCCGCCTCCTATAATCACCCATGATGAGCAGCCTGCCAGCGCTAACCTATCCCTCAAATCACAATGGACCCCCTCTTCCCCTCCCATTAGCTCCCGCTGAATGGATTAGCTCCTCGACTGGGCTCGCTCCCGGGATGGGCATCTTTTCACAGCCAGACTCAATCCCGTTAGTATAATGGGAAAAATGGGCTTGTTTTGCTCTCCTCCTTCCATCGTCTGAACATGGACACTTGAATCAGATTGGGAGTCGCAGCCAACGCTGGCGAGTTAAGAGCTTGTTGTGCTTGGAGACGCGCAAAAAAAAACGTCCGCGTGTCTTTTGGAGGACGAACAAATGCAGAAATTCCTTGTGATGGCCTGCCCCCCCCCCCCACCCCCACCCCGTCCTCCATTCAAGAGATTGCAATAAGTGTGTTTTCACATGGAGCAGATGAAACAAATGACTCCAATCAATCAATGCTTTTGAAAAGAAAAGAAAATGATTGGGTGGAATTGTCTGGGTTTGATGAAGAAAACAAAATGTTTCACGGCTCCTAAGAGTACTTGGAGAGGAATAAAAAAAACATTCAAACTAGCCAATAAATGCTCCCTTCGGCACCATATTGTGTAATGACTAAACTTGTCCAACAGCTTTTTCACGGCTCACAGTTGACTCGAATGTTGTGTGAAAAGCCAGTGACTAAGACGTGGGATTCCAAATCATCTCTTTTGCATGTGTGAATGTGCAAAAAAAAAAGTGCAAAAAAAGATTTTAAAAGATTAAATCGGCCGGTTAATCAGTCAGTACCTTTATAAAGACCAACAATAAAATTCAATAGTGCCAAGTGAAAAGGCTTATTTAATATTTTTGATTGGAGTGAACCATTGGAAACTCAAAACTGTACTTAAATAACGATTGACTTATAATCTTTTGCAAATATATTTTACCCAAATAAATCCAAAATTAAATGCACACGTACGTATTATGCTTTATTGTTGGATATGTGTACTCACTGTACCCAACTGGGTTAAAAAAATAGGCCACTGTACTATTATGCACTTTGAATACCCAATTGAGTAATACACTTATGTCCCACTAGAGGGAGCCCACACATTGATGTTGCTATTCATACCACACTTTACCGATCACTGATGTAAGACTCTTTGTATTGTATGAAGTCTATTGTGAATTTTTCAAGACTTTATACTTTTTCAAACAAATACCACAATGGAAACATAAGAAACATGTTACAGCATATACAGTTTTTTTTCCTCAAGTGTATCCACAGTGTAGCTAAACACTTCATTCTCTTCTCTTCTTCTTTCATAATTCAACTCCCAGAAGCAGAGAGCAGAAAAAGCATCTATCAACTTGAACTCACAAAACACTATTAATGCAAATTTTTGGATTCACCTTTTTACCACTTTTATTTTCCCCTTTTCACACTTACTCATCTCCTTGCCTTTCTTTTTCTCCCTGTTCCTCTCCATTAGTTACACTATAGTCTTAAATATGCCCCGTCGGTCGGAAATGACTGCCACGTCAACCGCTTTAGCACTTAGCTCACTTTTACATTCCCCCCCCTGAAGACGGACAGTCGATATTTCTGGGTTTGTTTTATTTTATTATGAAGAAAAACACGAGTGTTACATTTTATGACTTGCAGCTGCACCATGTGTACAACTTAACAGCCTGGTGAAATCAAGTCATTGATTTATTCCAAATAATAACATAAAATGTGATTTATTTTTTTATTTTTTTGTATCGCAGACCTAAGAAAGACTTTTGACCAAGAACCGCTGGGGAAGGAAGTGTCACTGGAACAGGAAGTGTTGCTCCAGTGTCGCCCACCTGAAGGCATCCCAATGGCTGAGGTAAGATATGGGCCATAATATAATATCTCTCTTTTTATTTATTTTTTTGATCCAATGTATGGACATTCTTTTTCCACCGCCACTTACTGGGCTATTTCGTCTGTTTGGTTAACACAGCTAATAAAATTTGAGAAGTTGGGGGGGGGGGAGAAAATGAGAATAAAACCAGCTGTGTGTTACTTCCTCCGAGTCTACAGTAGAACATTATAAAAGCGCATTTGAAAAGGCTCACTTGAGATTGCAGGAACATAAATAGAGGATGAAAGAATAGATTGATGTGGGGCGGTGGAGGGGCCACTCTAGTGTGCGGGTGTTTTGTGGTTGAGGGGTGTCGGAATGAACTCTGTCAAGGCTTGTGATTGACCTGGAAACGCCGAGTTAACCGAGTGGAACTGCACAACATTTATCCGCGCTCAAAGTGCTGACAGGCTAAATGGCCCAAAGTTTGAGGCGCTGCTCTACAGAGTGTCTTTAAACAATCCGTACCAACAGCCGTGAAGTGTCTGAGGCGTTTTCCCCCGAATTCTGCGGATTTGTACTGCGCGGCGATTAAGGGCACTGCGGGGTGCTACTCCAACTCAAATGGATGATAATGATTGGTCAGCCAAGGAGATGAAGGGCTCGACGCTAAAGTAGCCGTTTTGCCGACACGTGTTGATATTTCATTGTTTGAAGGCGACATTGATCCATTTATTTTCTGTAATGCTTGTCTTCAATTTGCTCATCAAAGAACTGAAGACATTCCAAGTTGACTTTTGGCACCTTAGCATTAAGCTAGCAGGCGTTCATTTGATAAAATGATGTGGCGTGGTTGATGAGTTTTGTGCTTGAAAATGTTTAGCTCTCATTTTTTTTAGGTGTATGATTCATACAAGTCAACTTTTATCGGTAGTTCCTGAATATCGTGGAGTAAACCTTTGACTTTCATTGCTGTTACAAGTGCTGTCCCTTCGTGCTTGCTGTACTGCCCCAGCAGCTGACTAAAATTCGCTATAGTCCACAGCAGTTAGCTTTTTATTTGTTTTTTTTTGTTTTTTTACACAGATGTGACTAATAAACAGCTTGAACAAAGGCCACAGAAGTACCAGTTCTAAATATATGCGTTATCACGGTGCCTAAAGTATCAGACAGAGCGCATCAACTATTGGCGGATACCCAGCGGGCGATGTTGCCGTTATCGACAAGCATGCGTTTCTTGGCTTGTCTTTCTAGTTTAGCATGTACAGCAAATTCTTTAATGACTCCCCATGACATCATGTCTTAAAAAAAAAAGAAGCAAAGATTCCATTGCATCATGTCTTTTTCCATCCATGAACTCAAACAGCTGGACACAAGAGAACGTTGTATTGAGCGGAGAAAAAAAACAGATGTTCAGCTTCTTAGGTTTCTTCTGAATCTCGAGAAATACGTTACAGACGTTGCGACTGAAAGACCTGTCATATTTCACCCGCCGACAAAAAAAACACAGCACGGAGAAGATGAGATGTCTCGAGCCGGTGCGGTCGCTCGGCTGGCTCCGCGGCCGACTGCGGTTGAAGCCGTAAAAACCGAAACACTCGTAACAATTTTTTTATTAAATCGCGCTGACTGCATGCGATTGACTTTGTTGGACTTACTTCTGTAGCGTTCCGATATCATTTGTAGTTGCTTCAAAAATGCTCGTTACTTGGGATCGTAGCGACGACGTGGTTTCTGTTCTTCTGCGAATCTAGTCGATATTTTTTTATTTTATTTTTTCACATAAAGTCACGAACTGTCTGGCTGGCTGCTTTCCTACCGTTGCTGATTTTAAAATCCGTTGCTGGTAATGTGGGACCAAAAGATGGAGTCATAAAGATGAAAAGACAGCAACGTCACGCAGAACCATTTTCTTCGAGCTCCTCGCCGAGACTCTTTCATTGAAATCTTAAGAGGCTCCTCGTGAGTAACTCCTTTCATACGTGACAATGCGTGGCGGCCTCACAAAACAATCTGCTCAGTGGAAGAATGTGCTTTCATTCTTCCTTTTCTTCCACCGCGTCAGATCCGAGAGAAAGACCAGGGTTCAGAGGTGAACGCGGCGCTCCGAGATGCCGCTGCGCCCGGTTACTATGGCTTCCCCGACGTGAATTCTCGCTCATTTGGGGTCCTGCGGCGTTATCGTGGGGAAAGGCGGCCCTTGCCAAGATTAAGTCCAGTGGCATTACTGAACAGAAAGTGAATTCTTTAACCAAACCGACACCCAGCAGATGCTGGTGACTAAATGAAAATTTCAGGACGATAAATTTCACGACAATAAAGGGTTGCGATTCTCGACAGAGATCCATTTTGTGCCTCTAAGGCTTCCCCTCATTGGACAGCGGAGGTATGTCACCTAAGTGAGTTCTTGGCGTCGACAGCCACGACTGTCAAGAAGAACACGGCTCGAGGAACTCGTAAAAGGCGACGTGTGTGTTCATTAAAGTGAGCCCCGGAGAGTCGCCGTGTCACCAGGCCACTATGAAGGCTCTGCGCCAGTCGAGTCGCCATTGACCTCCAGGCGCTCGCTTGTCACTCACGACAAGCTTTTGTTAGCAAATGGTTGGGGTTGACTCTTAAAGTCCTCGCTAAATCGTTACTCCGCCTTTCGAAACAGGAGGCAAGAACGCTACTAAAAGCAAACGCTGCTTTGTTTACGTTTCCAAATAAAGCAGAGGGGAAAAAAAATCCTTCTGTTTCTCCAGGCAATCTGGAACACTCGGGAAGGTGAATTGCTTTGTGCCAGGTGCTTGCTTTTTTTTTTTTTTCCCAATTTAACATGGAAATGAGATTTTAATGAGCAAATTTTCTTTTTTTTTTCCTTTTATAAGCCAAATGCTTTCCTAATCACCCCAAAATGTGTTGGAGGGTGTTTTGGAACTTGTAAGTCTGTGTGCTTATTTATATCCTCGCCGCTCCTCAAATGACATCCACGCTTTAATGCGACTCTTCAAGCAGCCCCCACAGAAAAAAAAAGCTCTGCATCCGTAATGCACATTAGCATGCCAACATATCGTTGTCGCTTAATGTAATACAGCCGACCATCGATGCTTAAAAGGTAGCGCAATGCCCCCGCAAGCGATTAAGGCCAGACACAGACTCCTCTACTTTCAATCACTGTTGAGCAGATCGTAAGAAAATAAACACGAAGCATACATTCATACTCGAGCTGTCGACGGCTAAAAGTCACAGCGAGTCTTACGGTTAGCCAATTAGCAGCCGGTGAACACTCAACTGTCATTTGCTGACACCCACATCACTCACTAAGTCAGGCCCCGCCTTTTAATGATGTAAATAAACATGACACGGCATGACAAAAATAATATCTGTACCTCACGCAGAATATCATGCAATATGTATGCGAAAACACTTTTTTTTAATTATAATGATAATATATAGAATATTGATTTCTAAATCAAAATTTGAAGCTATGACTTGAACATAGTTCCCTGACACCAAGTGTTAAAAAAAGACGACAATCAAAGCAACTATTTTGGCATCTCTCCTTCTGTGTTGTTAATGTCTTTTTTTTTATTTTTAAACAGCACGTTCTACAGGTATGTCATTTAAGGTGCCTCGGGGCAGATACATACAGCGAAAGTCTCACTCCAACCCCCCACTAATTCTATTTCTGGCGGAACACTGATGACTAATGAATGGCTTCGTCTCACCCGGGCTCTTAACATGTGAGGCGAATGTATACCGTGTGATCCATACACTGTATTTGGCTAATTAGAGATGCGTTGACATGCAACATTCCACGCCGCGGTCGGTGCCACACAGGCCCCGCAATTAAAAAAAAAAAAAGCAGACAGCGAAATTGTTCCATCCACCCAGTAAAGCTACTTTTGATTATTGCTGGAGAGCAAAAGACAGCCTTGATCATCACAGCTGACCTTCTACTGCATATGTTTCCTCAAGCACTTTATTTGCCATAAGGGCACCGATTCACATTGAATGATCACGTCTTCCTCCTCCGCTACTTGTTTTTCTTCACTTGGTCCAGTCCGCTCGCTTATGAGTAGTTTCCTCCTCTTTTAAAGCTTGCGTTTGATTCTCCGTCGGTGACTTGCCAACATTTGGCAGTTTTGCCCCCGTGAATGTAAAATGTGCCAATTACCTCTTCCGGAAGTTGCACTGCCAATCAGGAGCTAATGAGGGGGTTTGAGGAGCAGGGGGTTCCATTTGCCGAGAAATGTGATGTCGAGTCGGGCTTACTTTCTCATCTCTGCTTTTATTAATGAGTCCTAATTATAGTCGGGTGAGAAAAAAAAAATGTGAGGGCTTTACCGTTGCTTTCTTTTTCCCCACTCTACCACTGGCTATCCCTCTGCCCCCCCCGCGACATCTTCTCCAACAGCAGCACATCTAGACTGAAAAGCTCTTTTGTTCAATTTTTAATTACCCGCCCGTATCAAAGTGCTCTTGACATCCGAACGCGTCGCCTCTGCAGAGGCCGTCGCTGTCATTGGCCAAAAGAAAAATTGGACAAGAAGCATTTTTTTTTTTTAAGGGGGGGGGGGGCGGCACACTCTCTGTCAGTCTCGTTCCAGAGAGCGCTGCTCGTCCTTGTCCTTTATTTGTTCCATCAGAGGCACAAAATGGCAATCACAACGTTATTGTTAGTAATCACGCTTTGTTCTCGTTGCACAATGAGGCGCTAAGACTAATAACTGAATCTTTGCCAATGTGAGGATGCATTCGGAGTGCCCAGTTCTGATTTCCCACTTGTACCTTTTGAAATACAAGTCACCAGTTTGGCAAATAGAAAATAATTGAGTTGCTGCTGGTCACGATAGCACCAAAGCACTACTTTTATACCGGGCCGGGCTTTGGCCTGTCTAATAGGAGCTGCTCCCCTCGCTCGGACCTTGTTCCCCGGCACCAAGGTTAAACAAGGTGGCGCCAAAGCACTACCTGGGTTACAATCACATTTTTCGGCATTTGTGAGTTTTTCAGAACGAGAGAAAAGTTTTCCAGACGAGCTTGTCAGAAATTATATAAGTACAAAATAGCAGTAGAAAATCAAAGCCACTATTAGAAAATGATGTGAAAACAGAAGACAGTCGGACTCGCTTGGGATGTTCCTCTGGCGCCGACTCAGTCAACTTTTGTGTCGCAATCGGCTAATCTTCTCCTTTGGGGGACGTCGAACAATCCTGCGTCTTTTACAACAATGGCCACAGTGTTTTACCTCGGCACAAATTACAATGAGCCCTCTCCCTTCATCTCATCTTTTTATAAACATCCTGCTTATCTCGACCTGCCCCGCTTGTTGTCTTATCTCCCGAGCGGCGGTTTGGGGGGCGCTCCCTGCCGTCGTGGGACGCGACAATGAGCAGGAAGTCGGCGTGGCGGGCCCCCTCATGGCTAGACTGCGCTCTTTGAAGATGAGGAAATATTTGGAATCAAAGTGTCTGCAGGGTTCTTTTCCAAATCAGTTTTGTGATATAAAGCCAAATAAAGATCCCAAATGTTCCCCCGCTTTCTGCGCGATGAGTTCAATATCAGCATCATTTAGAGAAATGAACTGGTGGGAAAAGGTTAAGAAGCTACTCAGGCTCTTCTAAAAAGGCACAAAAGATGAAATGTTGTCCTTGCGAGGGTGATAACAAAACTCTTTGTCTTGCAAAGGGTTTGTGAAGTCTCCAAAGCACAGAAGGAGGCTTGACATTTTAAGCAAACGTCCTTTTCCCCCGGTCGTAGGTGGAGTGGCTGAAAAACGAGGAGGTGATCGACCCCGCCGACGACAGGAACTTCTACATCACCATCGACCACAATCTGATCATCAAGCAGGCCCGTCTCTCCGACACGGCAAACTACACGTGCGTGGCCAAGAACATTGTGGCCAAGCGACGGAGCACCACCGCCACCGTCATCGTCTACGGTGAGCCGCTTTCTTAGCTACGGTATTTCCAAAAGAAATCCAGAGCACCCCGCTGTGCTTTCTGGAAGCTGGGATCTCCGCCCGCTGCCTCCGTCACGTCGAGCGGCGCGCTTGACGCCGCCAAGCTTCCATGTGAAGTTCAATTCTAACGGCCGCTCGGGGCTAGCTGAGTAAATGACACCCGACGTGTCCGCTCTTGACTTGCCAGACGTGTTTTTCCATCAAGAGTTCATCACATGATTTCTCACTGGGAAATTGAGCTCCTCCCCATGCATGAACATAAATATTTCTCCAGTATTATGCATCTGATGTGATCTGTTGTAACACTTGACCTTTTACCCTGAGGTCATGAAAGGAATCTATTATTGTAATTGACCAAATTGCACCGCTGTGTAGAAACAAGCAAGGCGCACATTACCGTCAGCTTGTTTCCCTGCCGACGCGCTCGACATCTCGGCGAGGATTCCCTGTCAGCGACGCGGGGAAAGCGCTTTTAATGTCAGCTTATCCTTGATAGGTAAAGTACTGTAATGTCACAACGGCTGCGCGTCTCCAGAATGGTTTCATGCTTAATTGCGTCACGTGCGAAAGTACCGCAAAGACAGGAAGAGGAGCTTTGGCAAAATATAAAGCAAGATTGGGGTAGGCAAGAAAAACATTTCTATTATTACAAGAAGAAATTCTTTTAATAAAATATACAGTGATTAAAGATTGTGACATTAAAACATCAAATCTAATTAATTAATCGTCTGATTAATCGGCTATCTTAATATTATCCTACCAAATATTTTTCTGCCCTAATCGAGCCTTCAAGGAAAAAATAAAATGCTCTACGGTTGCAATGATAGGAATGAATCTTGTACGTAAATGTTTTCTCTGCCGATGCTCAGTGTGGGAGTCTCAAGGTCTCGGAGCCTTGATGTAAAATGTCAGCGCTTGGTCGGCAGCGTGCGTGGTGTGTTGTCGCTGTGTGCTGGAATTTGGCGGCTGACAAAGACGGATGAGAGAGGAAAGAGAAACATTAAGTGGAATCGGTGACTGGAAACTAGCCACTATCTGACCGCCATGTCCCGTTCGGCTGCGTGATGGCCCGAGAGTCCAAAAAACAAAAACAAATTCGACATTGTGTTGACACGTTGACATTCTACTCATTGTACATTTCCCCACCCACCCCCTAGTAAATGGCGGCTGGTCGACATGGACCGAGTGGTCGGTGTGCAACAGTCGCTGTGGGCGGGGCTACCAGAAACGCACACGCAGCTGCACCAATCCGGCGCCACTCAACGGTGGCGCCATCTGCGAGGGGCAAGGCATCCAGAAGCTGCCGTGCAATACTCTCTGTCCAGGTAAGGCTTATGTGTTATAGATGTGATTAGAGTTGCAAAGGGGTGGGAAACTGCTGGCCGATTTCCACAGTTTCCGCTAAATTTCCATGGGAAGCTAAGCAATTCCACTTTACTGAAAAACAACAAATACATGTGATTTTAATTCAACCAAATAATGTTACTCTATCATTGGAAAGATTGCTAGCTTAATGTGAAATGTCATAGAAGGGCTAACAAAAGTAGCATTGGTGTTATTAACCTTTGAAGATTGACCAAAAATGGTGCAGCAACACATATAGACAGAGCATATGACAATGAACACGAGTACTGATGGTCATGAATTCCCATGGAAAGTTACCCACTTTGAAAATGACCCAAATTTTGCAACCCTAGACGTACTTCATCTTCACGTCGGCATAACTCACCCCATGGCCATTATCACTCGCGCATCACCTCGTGTGTGTTGTCTGTTGTGTGTTAGTGGATGGCCTGTGGACAGAGTGGACTAAGTGGTCCACCTGTGGGACCGAGTGCACCCACTGGAGGAGGAGGGAATGCGGCGCGCCGGCACCCAAAAACGGGGGCAAGGACTGTGAGGGCATGGTGCTGCAGTCCAAGAACTGCACGGACGGCCTGTGCATGCAGAGTGAGTATCTCCAACCACGGCGTGGGCTCATCCGCCATCCCTCGCCTAAATCACTCGCTCATTCTGTTTCATTTCACTCACAAAACCACGAGCAGCCATCTTGCTGCATTCTTGTCTGGCTTTGTGGAAAAGTAAAAAAAAGAATTCAACAGTTTGAAATGAGATGACAGTTTAACACTGTGTTCTTACTTTGTACGTAATGGCGATTAGATAGCGGCAATCACTCAACAAAGAGTCATCTCTGATTGCTCCTTTCATTTTCCAAATATCTGGAAGAAAACCCGAGGCCGCGACATGGCATGAGTTTGACCCGCTCGGCGATTCCGTGTCTCTGGAAGCGAGCAATTATTGCCGGTAATGGCTCTCTCTCGCTTTCACAATCATTTCAAAGTTCACAAACAGCTTCAGGAGTTGAAAGGCTTTTCATAAATGGCATTTTTTTTTTTTTTTTCCACCCCACTCTCTGTATTGGTTTTTGTTGGGTGGGCGGGTGTGAAAAAAAACAAGACAGCTTGTTGCGATGCACTCAGAAGCGTATCCTCAGGCGATGACTTGTTTAGAGTTATTCTGTCTTTTAGTTGAACAAAAGCCAAGCGCTTGAAACGTTTGCCAAACGTGCCGCCAAGTCTCCCGTGAAATACGGAGCGTTTACATTCATACGTCGAAGCCTTCCCTACGTATTTGTACGTTTTGGGGAGGAATGCTCATTTACTTTGGTCTTATTACGTCATTTTCAGTCTTTCCGGCATCGTCACAGTTGCTTGAAAAGAAAGCCATGATGATATAGATGTAGCATCATTCCAAGGATTGCTTTTTTTTTTTTTTTTTGTTAGAAGCTAAGAGGGTAAAGCCACTTATGTCAATGCTAACGACCATTTCCACTCACATTGAGGAGGAGAAGAAGAAGCCATTATGTGAACGCTCACATTAAGGCAATGGAAGTCGTGGTGCGTAATCCGAACTCACCTCGGAGCGCTGATTCCTCCCCGCTGTGATGCATGCTGGGAGGGTTCGGACGCCAGTAAATGCGGCTGATCCTATTTTTTGTCTTTGGATCTCATTTCAACACTCTCTAGTGTTTGAAACGTGGTAGAGAATCCGAGAATGCAAAGGCGCTGTCTGCAAGACAGATACAATGACATTTTATTTCATGACTGAAAATTTTTAAAAAAAAGTCAGGCATTTACATGTTGGAGTAGGTATGAAAAGTTTACACAACCCCGTTTTAAATGGTAATTTTTTGTTGTTGTCAAACCTGCAGTACCTATAAACTACCTATAGGGTACGCCATCATTTGGCAAAATGTCAGAGAGGGAGTCGCTTTAATAGAATTTTATGTTCCAACAGAGCTTCTCCGTTGTATGCCAATATAAGTTAAGATGCTTGTTTGGTTGCTGTGGTTGGCTGGCGACCAGTCCGGGACGTCCGCACGCTTCTATTGCCAAAAGTAAACCGGGATAGGCTGGCCGCAACGTTTGTTGATTACACCAACAAGTGGTCCTCATCTATCAGCTCATTGATTTTTTTTTTTTTTTTTTGCTGCTGACTGCTCGTCTCGCTGCGGTTCTCTGCCTGGCTGATAGAGATGACATTGTTTGTGTCGTTGTTTATGGAGTGAGATTAAGTTGTGATGTCACCCTGTCTGGCAGGAAATCCTCCTCTCGCTGAGAAATCTTGATTGTGATTTCAATTTTCCCTCAAAGTTTGAAATCGAGGCCTACCGCTAATGTTTGAAAATCCGTGCATAGTTGACGCTCTTCAAAAAGGTTTAGAATTATCCGGGGATGAGCCCAGATGGCATCAAAGCACTACTTTTCCTTTGGACAAGTCTGTGGCCTGACCAAATGAAGCTCCTCCCCCTCAGTTCAGAATCAGTTGTCGAAACAAGATTTTTTTTATACGAGACACACGGCTTTGGGGGTAGGGGCGTGTCAAAATGAATCCAAATCAAAAATCGCACTTGTATAAATCCAGACAGGATTTCCAGTGCGGTGACACACGGCCGACTTTTTGCTGGTGTGGAATACTGATGACGGTACGGCGTTCCCCCTCACCTGCCTGGCTGCCCGCTTCACTACTAACTCGTTGAGCTTCTAAGCCGCCTTGATGGATGGCGTCACTCCCTCAAGCGCTGCGTTCCCTCAGCCGCTCCTCATCGCTCTCCGTGCAGGAGAAGGGAGGGGCCAAATCAAGAAGGATGACTTCACCTGCGTCATTTTTCCTACTCATGACTTTGTTGCTGTCTCATTTGTTGCGTTTGTTTTTCTGTTGGCTTAAATTTGATTTTCATCATCCCTCTCTCCCGCCATGTTCCAACCCCCCTCCCCCCCTCACTCCCCCCCCGCCCATTCCTTCCCTCTCTTCCTCAAGGTTCCTTATATCAGAAGTCAGCTGAGGCTAAAGGCAAGCTTGATTTGGGAAATACATGTGAGTTCCTGATTTACTATTTTATTTTTTTTATTTTTTTTACATTTTCATTGCCTTGTCTTGTCTTTTCACACGCTTCTCTGCGTACTCCTCAGAACTAAAAGAACAATTTTCTAATGAATGGAAGGCTTTCGGTGAAAATAATGACACACAATCTAGCTAGCTAGCTAGCTAGCTAGCTAGGGTCTGCTATGGCTGTTTTGGTTAGCAGTTGAGTTCCAATGGCTCCAGCAATATCACAGATGAACAGAGTTAATTACAATCATATTTTTGGGTAATTGCACAAGATTGCAGTTTTTGAGGCAAGCGTTTCGCAGTATGTAGTATAGATTTTCAGGCACCTCCTGTTTTATTTATTAGGATGCAGTGGATATTTAGAAATAAGACAAAATAGATCAGTGGCCCCATCACAGAGACATGAATCAAAAAGCCAATTGCAGTGAAATTATGTCCGTCTTCGTGTTTGTAGATCAATAAGAAGGCTGATAGCCATTTCACGCCGAAAATCGGCGACCCGATAAAAACCAGCCCGGGTTGCTGACCCTTTCTTTGTTTGGACAAGGCTGCTGTTTGTCTTTCTCCAAGTGATGTTTATGCAGCAGAAAAGTCAATATAAAATGGGGCTTTACTAGACTTGGATTTGATTTGTGTGCGAGGAGCAATGGCTCATTTGCACGGGACAAAAGCGCCACTTTAAAACCCGCAAAGAAAATTATTTGTAGCTGTTTTGAATTATGAAAACAAATTCACCAGGCTGTCATTTTCTTTCTCCTTCACAGGAAAATTATTCTTTTTAAAAAAAAAACAGTGGCCTGCCTTTCCCTCGTTGCTTCCCCACAAGCTCGGCAAGCTGTGACTTTATCCAGAAGTGAATTCTCATGTATGCGTCGTCGTCATAATAGTAATAATCCCTTTTCATTTCCACCCCTTGTACTTTTTCTGAGCGCTGACAATGGCTCGTGTTCAAAGGGATGTATTCATCTAAGTGATACATTTTAATGTGTACACTTAGCAGGTTGCTGCCTTTATCATCAAAGCACGGACGGAAGATTGTGCCACGGTGGGTGGAAGGGGGGCGGTGGTATTTTCGGGGGAAAGGGGAATGGGGTGTGTTGGGGAGGGAGGGGGGCACGTTAAATAACCGCAGGGAAGCTGGAGAAGTGAAATTACATTCTACCGCTTTCATCACTCGGCTCCCCGCTCGGCTGTCGGTTCCCGTCTGTGGCGGCGGAAGGATTAGGATGACGATGTTATCCTGACACTCCAGACTTTCCAGTCTACAAAATAATAATAATAATTATATTTCCTGTATTTTTCCACCTGACTTAATTGTGGATTTTAGACATTGTTGCGTTGGCGATGATGCGGCGGTCATGCAGGATTTTATGTTAGAGCCCTCTTGGTCCCCTTTTATCCCCTTTTTGTGCTGGAGACACACGTGGAGGCCCATTTAAACACAGTCTGCCAGCTTTTATGGCATCTGCTGCCATCTACTGGCAAACTTGCAAACACCTTAAAGTGTCTTGCAATTTTTCTACATCGCTTTTGATTTGCTCATTTAATGGAGATAAATACAATATAATTTGGAAATATTTCACTTGAGTGGCTCAGCATATTTGCACAAGCGGGGGTTTTCTCGGAGTCTTCCGACATCACATGTACGCCGCCCGCAGAAAAGAATTACATCTCATTTGTCAACTGAGTGAAGGACACACACCAAAGAGAGACAAGGCCGTCAGCGGACGTCCATTAAAAAAGGTCGGCTCTGTAATGAGTGCCCGTCTCGCTCTGGCGCCCCCGTCGTCTTAGCTTGGACCTTCTAATCATGGAGGTTTCGCCAGCTAGAAAGTGGACAGAAATCCAGCGGAGATGAAAGTGGCTGTGAGGAACGCTAGCCACGACATTCCATCTTATCTGCGCTGTGTCACAACGACGACGGCGGCGGCCTCAGAGCCGCGACGCCCGCCTGGCAGTTGCGGAGATGAAAACATCCGTATCTCCCCACCCTCAGAAGTTGCCACATGGTTTTTCTCCATGCTCCTCATTAGCACCGGGTCATTGTGTTTGGCTCGGGCCGCCTTAGGCAAGCCATTGTGACCACTGTGAGCTGAGTGTGTTATCAAAAAGTGTGCAACCACAACATGGTTGCAGTCATTTGAAAGTGATTGTGTATGTGCTTTGAATGCTTCATCTAAAAAAAACTCACATCTTCTGATTTTGTGATGTCAGAAGGCACCCAACTATTGCCTCTTTGGTTGCCTAGCAACCAGTGAGCATCACCCACCTACCCGGTTTGAATTCCCCATTATGTGCCACAAAGTTTTAATATTGTGCCCTTTATCGTGAATTAAATCATCTAATACTGCAAAATGAAAGGAAGAACAACATATTTTGTGTTCATGTTTATTAATATCCGGCTCAATCCTAACCAGGATATTAGTTTGCGTTTAATGGTTTGACGTATTGACGGCACTGACAACAATAGCTAGCCATGTCTCAGGGATTAGGAATGGAATCGGATGTCGTCCATTTTTGTTTTGAAACCGTTTCTGGCAAATTGCAGTTTTTGCAGGTACCCATAACAGATGGATGATGCTAAATTGCGCTATCCGTCATCTAAAGTGGGCGGAGCATAGAGTCAACAATTAGTTCCTGGCCGCCTGCAGCTTTTAATGTCTACATCTTCTCTCTCTTTGTCGCCTTCCACAGTGGCCCCCAGCACGGACGACGTGGCTCTCTACGTGGGCATCGTCATCGCCGTGATCATGTGCTTGGTCATCTCCGTGGTGGTGGCGCTCTTCATCTACCGGAAGAACCACCGTGACTTTGACTCGGACATCTTGGACTCGTCCGCCCTCAACGGAGGCTTCCAGCCAGTCAGCATCAAGACGGCGCGGAAAGGTGCGGCTAAAATAATAGCGTCCAACTTTCTCAGCCAAATTGTTTCTTGAAGAAAGTTTGAAGATGACGTAAGCATTCGGTTTGAAGTTTGAACCAAACCTTTTGAATTTCAAATGTAACTGTTAAAACGTTGAAAAGAGTCATCTGTTCATTTGCACACGAGCAAGCGGCGGGTCTGCGTGTCTTCCCGCCCAGACGAGAAACATTCCTCCTTGTACCTGGCAGCTAAGCGGAGCCTTAGCGCTGCCATCTGGCACTCCCGATTCCCAGCTGTGCCTTGAGCTCCTCACACTGAGTAATGTCGTGTTGTGGCAGACTCCACTATCCTAATGAGTGAAAAGTGAACGAGCGAAAGCAGGCGGGCGGCAATCCTGCTGATTGAGGCTTCATTTCCTCCTGTTCCTTTTTTATTTTTGCCACCAAATTAAATGTCATATGGTCTATTTTTGTTCACAGCCGATCTCCTCACCGCACCCCCTGACTTAACATCGGCGGCCGCCATGTACCGAGGCCCTGTCTACGCCCTACACGACGTGGCTGACAAAATCCCCATGACCAATTCTCCTCTGCTGGACCCCCTGCCCAACCTCAAGATTAAAGTGTACAATTCGTCCGGCCTGGTGACGCCGCAGGACGACCTGGGAGGCGAGTTTTCCTCCAAGCTGTCGCCCAAGCTGCCGCACTGCCTACTGGACAACGGCGACGGTACCATGGGTCGCCGCACGCAGACGCTGATGCGATCCAGAGACCCCTCCTGCACCGCCGTGGGTTCCTTCAGCTCGCAGGGCGGACATCTCATTGTCCCCAACTCAGGTACGTCAGCCAATATTTGCCCCGCCCACTTCTGCCAAGGTTTTATATTCTGAACTATCATAGCTACACATTATGACATATGCTAAATATTCATATTGAGCAGTCAAATAAAAAAATAACATGCAAAAAAAATTTAAATGTCAAAACCACATCGAGACACTCTGAAAGCCGTTTTGATTTTCTTTAGCGGGCCCCTTTTACGACTTAAGTCCATGTAGTTTTTGACGTATGATTTCAACCATGCTAACCTTTGAAATGACCCGCTGTGGCATATGTAAGCGATCAGCATGACTCGTGACGTTGAGTGATAGCAAAGGTGCGCCGTGCGGAAGCGAAGGATCAGAGGGTCACGCTCGCAGGCGGCTTTTCCTGCCGCTTGCATGTCCTCGCTTCAAACATGGGCTGTCTGGGTTTTTTTTTTGTTTTTTTTTGGGTACGGCGACGGTGACAGGCGCAGATAAACGAGCTACGACATTAAAGGATACAGCGTCTCCTCCGGTTTCTCAAAGTTCTCAGCGCTTCATTTTGATTCCTGCTAAATTGTTCTCAGCTGTGTTTTGGAAAAGTCGTCTTGTCGTGTTACACAAAGGGTGGAAGGTTTTGGACTTTGATCTGTTCACATGCCAAAGTCGGTGATCTTCAAACTGAGGCCCCCGGATCCCCTCAGGGTCCACAAATTTTAGCTGTAGGGTCCACAGAATCTTTTTTTTTTTTATTATTTAACTGGGGGTGTATTTTGGTTAATGTCATATAATAGGACGAGTCTTTGGTAGAAAAAAAAAAAATTGCAATTGTGCGAACCCCTAAATGAAATCATTGTGGGGGAGAACTGAGTAAGAAAATAAAATAAGCCTTTAAAAAGTTTCTTGCAATGAGGTCCCAATGGCTGAGTTGTGATTACTTTGCCAGCCAAGAAGAGAGGCCAACTTGTCACCCCCTCCCCTTTTTTATTTTTTTTTGAAAAGTTCACTTCAAGGACACTGAGAAATCAATGCGCTATCCGAGACAGGCGGACGGGGTGTGTGTGTTTGTGCGCGCACGAGGGAATCCTTTCAAAGACTTTTTTGACAAGACATCATATGAAATCAATGTGAGATGGAAAAATGTAAATCACTCTGCGAGCAGCAATATGAGAATCGTATGACGAGAGGGAGAGATCATTGATTTTCTAATGAAAACCTTCCACAAGTACATCCAAGCAGGATCTTTCTTTTCCATTTTCTTCACATTATTGTCCATTTGTGGCTCCCAGGTGCTATGGCGTTTTCTTCACATTGCAAAATGTAGTACTTCCAAGAATGAACGTCACCCACAGAATTCCAAATCCACTAATCTCCCCTCACTCATCTCAATGAATATTTTGTTTGCTTTATTCCAGGTGTGAGTCTGCTCATCCCGGCAGGAGCCATCCCGCAGGGTCGCGTGTATGAAATGTACGTGACCGTCCAGAGGAAGGAAAGCTTGAGGTAGGAAGGAAGCAGGAAGTCACACAACACAAGCTTGGAGTGCCTCAAATGCTAACCGTACCCTCGTCGCTCGCCGTCCAGGCCCTCAGTGGAAGACGGGCAAGCGGTTTTGAGCCCCGTGGTGAGCTGCGGGCCGCCTGGCGCCCTGTTGACGCGCCCCCTGGTGCTCACCATGCATCATTGCGCCGTGTCAGACGGCCAACAAGACTGGTTGATCCAGCTCAAGAGCCAGTCGCCGCAGAACACATGGGAGGTAAGGCCGGCATTCTTTAAAGGTTTAATTACAATTTTGCTTGACGTATTTTAGCAAACTCTTTTCTGACATGGCAGCATATAACACGAACTTTGACCCTATTTTGTAACAATGAAAAGATGAAATAGCTTTCATCAGTCTTTCCTGTGCACGAATGGTGTCCTTGCACCTTTCTGAACACATCGTTTTGTGTTTGTGTGCGTGGGAGCCATTTTATTTTGCCATCTGCCTGCAGGCCGGCAGTGCCATTAACATTGGTGCCGGCGGCTGAGGTGTGTTGTCAAGGGCAGGCAGCGCTGATGCCGTTTCTTTTGTGACACACTCGCACGAGCGTGTTTGCAGAGGACATGGCCTTAAACACCTTTCAAAGAAATTGTCAACTTGAATCCAAATCCTACTTGCTATTGACTGAAAAGTTGCCTATACCTGATAGATGATCTTTCAAGCTGAACGCTGTTTATTGCCGCTCCAGGTTGAAATTTACAAAATTTCTTTCGGAGGGCCATTACCACTGTCAGCCCCTAGTGGTCAGGTGGCGCTGCAATGAATGAATCCAAATGCACAAACTGTTTCATGCTTTACATTCTATTCAATTATATTGTTACTATGTGATTTTATAAACTATGATATGCTGAGTGCTATTTTGTTTAACTGCAAATTTTTCGGAGTGGGGGCTGTACTTGGATTTCCATTCATTTCATGATGGCAGATAAACAAGGATTTGCTGTAGACTTGGAACTTTTTAGTATCGCACAAACTAACCGGCCGGCCTTTGCCATTGACGGTATTGCTTGTGTCAGCTTGCTATTGAAGTGCGTCTCGCTCAAGTCATTTGCCAATACAGTCGCCGCCGCCGCCGTGCGAGTTTATGGGTGCGCCGGAGCGCCTTTGTCAGAGATGAATGACTCGGAGGCAGCCAGTATTCTTAAGGAAGTCATAACCATTGATCAAATCTCGGACCTGTCGGAAATGCAGATGCTACCGTCCGATGCGGTGCCAAGGTTTTTACTTTATGAGCTCTTTTTCTTCCCATTGAGAGATGAGGCGTCGTGAAATATTGCTGAATTTAATAGATTGTCTGTCAAAAAGTGTGTTTGTCATACGGATTCACTCCGTGGGAGAGGCAATTTGTAAATCCAAATGATATACTGGCATTTAATACTTACAATATTTTGTCATGATTTTCTTTTTAATTAGTTTCCACCTGCCTGTAGAAAATGAAGTCGTGCAGCAAAGGGAACGTTGGTGTTTTTTTGTACTCTTCCTGCAGCTCAAATGAACGACCCTGTTCGGCATCCCAGAACAGTTTAAGAGCCCAATGATTGCCGCTTAAACGGCCCGGCTCACCATCGAATCCTTAAATTTCTCCTCAGTCTCTGGTAATAGTCTGATTTAATGCCGCGTTGCTGCTCGCATGGATTTTACCGAGAGAGAGATCAAGACAAAGCATGGACAAATAAGCACTTCTTTTATTAAGACACTCCGGGTGAGGTTTAAATATGCTCAGCTTTTATAGACATCATCAACATGTCAATTGTGAACATCTCGCTGAGCTACTTGGCCAGGACTTGACTACTAGGCTCACCTTCTGACTGTGACTTGTCATCTCTTTGGCAGGATGTGGTGGTGGTGGGCGAGGAGAACTTCACCACGCCGTGCTACGTCCAGATGGACGACGAGGCGTGCCACATCCTGACCGAGACTCTGGGCACGTACTGCCTGGTGGGTCAGTCGCTCAGCGCGGCCACCACCAAGCGCCTCAAGCTGGCCATCTTCGGCCCGCTCACGTGTCCGGCCAGCGAGTACCACATTCGGGTCTACTGCTTGGATGACACGCAGGACGCGCTTAAGGTGTGTGTTGCATGTGTTTATCTGGTAAAGGTTGTTTCGGTCACATTGTTTATTATGTCAACTCAACAGTGGTGTCTCTCATGGCTCATTCTTAGGCAAGGTTTTTTTTTGAAACATCAACATACTGCTATTGGGTGATGTCATCAAGAGATGTTCATAGTCTTTTTGATGATGACATGAGTCAATCCATTTGTTTTTTTAAGTTGTATTTGGTGAAACACTGATTTTTGTCTGCACGTGTGTGTGTGTATATTTGTGTCATTCCAGGAAGTTCTCCAAATGGAGAAGCAAATGGGCGGCAAGTTGTTGGACGAACCAAAGACGCTCAACTTCAGCGACAGCACACACAACCTGAGGCTTTCCATCCACGACATTCCTCACACGCTGTGGAAAAGCAAGCTGCTGGCCAAGTACCAGGTGCAAACAAAATCTCTTAATATGAAAAAGTATTCCAGGCTTGTATGTTGACAAATGCCTTCTGAGAGCTTGGCATCAAATTGTGAACATCATTTGCAGGAGCTCTGTTTCCAGCAAGTGTGGGATGGCTCCCAGAGGAACCTCCACTGCTGTTTCACGCTGGAGCGCTTCTCCACCGCTACTGTGGACCTGACGTGCAAAATTTGCGTGCGCCAAGTGGAGGGGGAAGGTCAGATCTTTCAGCTGGACACCACGCTGTCTGAGGTAGGCGTCACACTTGTTACATGTATGAACGTATTTCTTTTATTTGAGCAACATTTTCGTGCCTCGCAGGACTCTCAAAGCATCGACACATCTCTGCTGGACCCGGCCAGCAACATCACCACGCTGGTGGGACCCAACGCCTTCCGGATCCCCGTCTCCATCCGCCAGAAGCTGTGCGGTAGCCTGGACGCGCCGCAGACCCGCGGCAACGACTGGAGGATGCTGGCCCACAAGCTTAACCTCGACAGGTGCGTGGAGTTTTGGTTGGACAGATCATTTGTGCATAACATATAGACACTTATGTTCCAGGCTACATATTAAGTCAAATATGTAAAACGTCCAAGATTTTTTGTTAGAGCATTTTATGACCCAAAAGTGCTTTTCATTGAATCAAAAAGTGCCTTTGTGTGATGACACCCTGATTATGTGGACACGCTTCTTGTTCAGTATTTTGATGAACAAAGGCTGTGTCCATTTTACTGTTACCTTTATGCTAACCAATGAGAAAGTCTGTTTACTATTTGTCATGCAGCAATCCTGATTGACTTGTTTTTGGGCTTGTCATGAGCAGGTATCTGAACTACTTTGCCACCAAGTCCAGCCCGACGGGGGTCATCCTGGACCTGTGGGAGGCGCAGCACTTTCCCGACGGCAACCTCAGCCGCCTGGCCCAAGTCCTGGAGGAGATGGGACGCCACGACAGCCTCCTCCCCGCCGCCAACGAGCACTGATGTCATCAAGGCACTCGCTCCTTCGTGTTATTTATGGCACCCCGTCGTCATGGAAACAATCCCGCGACGGATGTTGAGGAGGGAGCATCTCGGTGTTGGGTCTCCATGGCAACACGGTAAACGAACTCGTGTTCTGTGATAGCGTAGTATTTAATATGAATAATGATAATCCCATGTATGCTTTTGTTTTTGAAACACGCGCCAGTATCGTCTTACGCTACTTTTGGCGGTTTTCTATAATTATTGTTTGCCGTCTTTCATCCCACCATTTGGCTAAAGAGGGTTGATAATGTGGATTTTTTCTTATGATTGTTTGTACGTTGTGATAAAGGAGATGCTAAGGTCAAGTAATTATGTCAAAAGTATCTATTTTTCTAGGACCAAATGTAAACAGTACAGTTGCTTTTTGCCAAATAATTGACACGATATGTGCAAAGCTCACTTTAGAAAGTGAGAATGCGATTCAAATGAATGATTGTCGCATCAACATTAGTAATATTTGTGAATGCAATTTTGTTTTTGTAAAGCAGTCTATGCAAACTTTCTTTTCCCATGTATTACAGGTCCTTGTGGTACGGAAGAGGATTAGGGCCAGTGAAGAAGAAAACGAGGGGTGACAGGATTGACTTTTTTTCCTCAGAATTCAGACTCCTGACTTTAGAGTTAAACCCCTGACTCTAAAGTCAAGAGTCCCAAATTCCGACTCCTGACTTTAGAGTCGGACCCTTGACTTTAAAGTCAGGCGTCGGACCCCTGACTTTAGCGTCAGGGGTCCGACTCTGAAGTCAGACGTCTGACTTTAAAGTCAGACTTCGAAGTCAGACTCCAGAGTCGGACCCCTGACTCTAAAGTCAGGTGTCCGACTTCGAAGTCTGACTTCAGAGTTGGACCCCAGACGTCGGACCCCTGACTTTAAAGTCAGGAGTCCGGCTCCTGACTTTAAAGTCAGGAGCCGGACCCCTGACTTTAAAGTCAGGAGTCATTTAGAGAATAAAGAAAAAAAGTCAGAATCCTGTCACCCTTTTTTTTCTTCACTGGCCCTAAACCTCTTCCGTAGTGGGGATAGCAGCTTTTTTCTTTTTCTTATTAATTTGTCGTGCGGCTTCGTGATGCTAGCGTGGATCCTTATCCGGCGTGCCACTTTCATCTGGTAAAGCAATTGTATAAAGTGTAAGAAATGTAATTTTTAAGACTAATAATAAATTATATTTATATGCAACACTGACAAAAAAGACAATGGATTGTGTATTGTTTTTCAATTAATTTACTTCAAGTGATATTAATCCATAAACACTTATCTTACTGAGGTCACTGAACATTGTGTTCTTAGGCTACACCAAATGAACAGTACAAAAGACTGCACATACAAATACTGCTCTATGTCTTGTGCTCCCCTTGAGAGCCACTAAGCTTTCACAGAAAGCACAGTGAGACCAATAAAAGAGGTAAGGTAAACTCTCACCCTTGTCCAATGGGTCTTAGTAGTTCTTTCTTCTGTGTGCGCGTCACGGCTTGATATCCTGAGACTCCAACATCCTGCCGAGTGTCTTCTTTACCCGCAAAGCAGTGAGACGAGAGGCCGGCTTGTGGGACCAGCATTCCGACATCACTTTTGCCATCTGATGTAAACACTGGAGAAGGAAAAAAACACATCAATGATGTTGTCGAATATTTTGAATGATCACAGACTTTATCAGAGTGTAAAAATACCTCATCAGTGGCCCAGCGGTTGGCCGACGCCGGTCTTTGTTGTTTGATGCAGACCACATTCCTCATGTCGTCATAGGAGGGGTCAGAGGGCACCAGGTCGTAATAGGGAAGCTGGTAGTCCTCCACGATGTCTTTGCACACCAACAATTAATAGCAGGTCAAACGCATTCAATCCAATGAATATTACCTCCGGAGACGCAGCGTCGCGCCATCTCCCACATGATGAGGCCAAAGCTGTACATGTCTGCCATGATAAAGGACTGGAAGTGGGTCCTGTTCAAGGTCTCATCCAGCACCTCGGGGGGCATGTAGCGTTTGGTGCCCACCCGCAGATTGGGCGGCACGTCCAACTCGTTGGTGTTGCTGACGGAGAACGAAAAAAAAATATACAATGCATCTGATATTTCCGAGACTAAGAAAACAACAAAGGAGCGCTTACCTGTTGAACTTGACAGCCAGGCCGAGGTCGGCGATGCAGCACGACCCGTTCCTCTTGACGAGGACGTTCTTGCTCTTGAGGTCTCTGTGGGCGATGGCCGGCTTGCCCTGCGTGCCGTAGATCTCCGTGTGCAGGTGGCAAAGGCCCGAGATGGACGAGTACGCCAGCTTGAGTAGAGCCGTGGCATCCAGCGTGTTGCATTTGAGGTAGTCGTACAGCGAGCCGTTCTCGTGGTAGTCGGTGATCAGGTACAGCTGCGTCCACGAGCCCGTGCCCTTAATGTCAGCCGCTATAAAGCCTGACAGTAGGAAAGTTCATAAATAAAAATGCATCAGAACAATGGTGGTATTCCAGTAATCACTTTTGACGCATTTCTTAATTTTCCAATCTAGCGAGCTCTCACCCAGAATGTTGTCGTGCCGCATGAGGAACGTCTGGTAGATTTCCGTCTCCCTGAACCAGCTCTCTTCCTCTGTGGTGAAAAACACTTTGGCGGCCACTCGCTCGCCTCTCCACTGGCCCATCCACACCTCTCCGTAGCGCCCCTTCCCGATTTGCTTCACCATTTGAATCTGCTTGGCGATGGTGCGCTGGACCTGGTGACGGCGCACAGAAACATTCAGAAAAGGTCACTCACATAATTGCTCTTGGGGGGGAACAATCTTCATCAGTGGTGATAGGTTGCCTGTAGAGGGTGTTTCTCACCAGTAGGGGGAGCCCTGAGCCCGAGCCAGAGCCAACGCTTTGGCAATGTTCAATGTGGTCCTTGAGTGACTCCCCTGGAGGGATGTAAGAGTCGTCCTGTTCCAAGTTGATGCTGTAGCGCGGCTCGGACTCCTGTCGCTTGTATCTAAACACGTGTAGGAAACAGTTGGTCAGATACTGAACAGGGAAAAAAAGAAGAGACACAATGAAGTTGAGCATTACCTGACGCAGCAGATGATGAAGACAATCACGATAAATACGCTGCAGACTGTGATGGAGATGAGGAGAGCCAAGTAATGGGCACCACTGTCCACATATTCTGAAAAAAAATCAAAAATAAATGTGATTTCGAGTCTTGAGAACATTCCCCCCCCCACAGGACCAAATTCGAGTTTGCCCAGATCGATCGCATCCCCTTCCTGAATCCCAAAGATCACATGTCACGCTGACATGCCTCCAGAAGCAGCTCGGGGGCTCTAAACTTTCAGCCTCTCATGATCTTCTCCTCACACACTAGTAATAAGAGCCAATATGAGAATTGTATTAAAAATCAGCTCACAAGCAACAAACTCTGCTAACAATTCATTCATTGGTATTTTTTTTTCTGACAGTTAGTCAAGGCTGCAGCAAAAGACTCAAACAACACCTTCGCATTCCCTGCAAGCGACTTCACAAATCTGCTGTCATTTCCTCCCAAAAGTGAAGCGCAAGTGTGCTAGTGAGAAAAACATGTGCGTGGACATGCGCAAGGGCCTAACAGATGGACTGACAGACATCTCACATCCGTCTCCAGTCAAGAAACCGAAGCAGGCCCCGGGGAGCGGCTGTCCTTTTCATTAGAGGGTGAGAGAACAAGCCGAGCCAGCAGGTTCTGTTTCGCCTGCACCCCCCCCCCCTCCGGACCCCAACCACTAGCCACCCCCCTCACCGCTCCACTACAGCCGAACAATAAGCTTTCATTCGTTTTCCCACATGGCGCATTTGGTCAAGCGGCGGCCGAGTCGAGTTTGCCCTGGCTGCGCGGCGGCCAGGTGTGTCTCACCTGAGGTCCGCAAGGGGGGTAGAGTCGGGTGAAGGTTGCGGTTGCAGTAATCCTGATCAGCACAGCACTCCAGAACTCTCCTGAAGCGAGTGGTCCATGTGTCCTAGCCAAGAAGGAGACACAGTACCTTTAAAAGTGATGCCTAACTCCAACCACGATTTGATTCAGCCGGATTCGATTCAATATGCTCTGGTTCAGTTCGAGAGGGTACGATGCATTGAGTCTTTTGTTTTTGTGACACCAGAACACACTGAGAGAAGAAAATCTTACTTTGCACTGGAACTCTGAGCCAGCCAGTCCCAAACAGCCTGACGTGAGCACAGCCAGACCGCCCTCCTCTTCCTCCTCCACCATGGTGAAACACGAGCCGTCCGTCCTGACAAACAACATTAAAAGTCAATTGATCACTTTCATCGTGTCTGGGTGGAGTTTTATGTTTTTGGGTGTCCTCCGTACATGCAACTGTTGTTAGCGGAGTCCTCAGGGCAGTGCTGGGTGCAGTGACACCACAAAACGTTTTGGGCCGCCCCACTGCTGTTGCCGCTTCCCTCGGCCCGCCGCTCCGACTCCTGCTTCCAGCCATTCCGCAGCAGCATGTTGTCCAACAAGTTGCCTGAACACAAATAGGCACGGTCAAAGGCAGGTAATACAAACGGGAGGGATGATGTCGACAGCTCAAGAATAAGACTCATTGTAGCAATGAAAAATCGAATGACGCACATTCTTCCGCTAATACCCCCGCTTGTTTTGCTTCTTTACAAAGAGTCTGATCAGATTATAAAAAAAAAATTAAATGGAAAATTAAATACCATATCAACATTAAAAATACTTTAAAATGTGTTTTGACTATTTTTGTTTATTGCTAGTGCTGGAGTACTCGTGGATAGAATGAGAGTACAATTTGCAAAATTGCTACATAAACTACTGCACTAAAAGTGAAGTCTTTAGAAGGATAATAACATGTTAGAGTTTTTATGAATCTCAGTATCATCCCATGGAAGATCAAAATGATTAGCATTAAATTTTTGGAAAAACAGTAGGTCACATGTTTAAAAAAAAAAAAAAAAAAAAAGACCGTGAGATGCGAGTCACATTTGTTGTGCTCTGCAAATATTGCACGCTCCTGATCTCCCAAAAGCAACCTGGGTGTCTGTTTTTCATTTTATTTGATTTCAATCAGCATCTTCAAGTCTGCAAAATGCACACAAATGCAGAAAGAGGAATGCTTCATGAGGTCAGCCGACCTTTTCGATACACTTGGCTCGGAATTAGCGTTTGTTTTTCATCAACGAGCGCAGTGGCAGGTCACTCAGGAAAAGCTGACATCATATTTTCTAGAAGAGTTGGCACATGCAAAGCAAAAGCTTATCAGGGAAATGATACTCCCTCTTACGATCCTGTCTGGAAGCTCAGGGTAAGGCCGCAAATGCGGCCATGTTCACACTCCACTCACTTAAAAAGGACCATCACTCAAGTATCATACACGGCCGTACCGCTCGAGTTACCAATTAAAATGTTTTCCGTGACCGCGTCCAAAACCTTTGTGAATCAAAGTAACTTTTCCCATTGTAATGAATGGAAATGCCATGAATCCATTCCAGCCTCCAAATGACATAAGTAGTTTGTCTCATTGTAATCGGTCTACTATTAATAATAAAACTTGAAAATAGATTTGATTACAGACATAAGACAAAAAACAAAGTTAAGAAGAGTTGCCATAAGATGCAAAATATGAGGAACAGCTGTGGGTATAAGACATTGCACAGCAAACTACAAGCACAAAAAAAACAAAAGATACCTCAAACTGAGAATTATTGTCTTTGTCAAGGCAGCACTTTTGGAATGGATTTCAAATCCAACAAAAAGCATTCTGATATTGAAAAGTGATAAAAGTAACATAAAAGCTCATTGTTATGAGGAAAACAATGTCTTCCTCAGTCTTTTGACACTTTGGTGTTATGCGCAGCCAACAAACAGACTTGCTATGTCAGCGACGGCCGCATTCAAGGTCACCCCGAAATCTGATCTACATCCCCCACGCATTCCACAGGCTTCTCCTCCACACACACACACTCACACTCACTGAATGTATGTTACTGTGACATTTCTCCACTACCCAGTAATCTCCACAATAATGATAAACAACACCGAGACTTTGGATGTAACCCATCTGAAACAATGAAGCCAGTTTGAACATTTCAACTCATCTTGACATCATATAGATAAACAATGAATTACATGTTTAATCTTCTTTGCTTTTATGAAATTTAATTCCATCCATCCATCCGTCCGTCCGTTAAGGTTGACCGACTGATAGTTTTGGAAAACGGTCACGCTCCTTTCCACTAAGTGCCAATTTCCCACCCTGACTGACGCGTGTCTTCAGAAGCACGGAGGATGACGAGCCAGATAAGTTCCTCCAGGTGGCCGTCATAAATCAACAGCTCAAAGGAGACATCTTCCATGTGTCTCAGGGGTGTAGTCGGACCCCTCGAGGGGATGGCGAGCAACCTGCCAAGGGGCTCATTCATCCTCAGGCCACAGCCTCATGCCGCTTAACCCCTCAACGGGCTTCAAAGATGGGACGTATGTGTCGGAAGAGCGCATTCCAATCCATCTTACACCCCCCCCCCCCCCCGGGTCATCTGTTTCCACTGTTCCGGCAACCTGCTCCGTGTTTGCCAGCCGTGACCGTGCAGCCTTGAGGACGCAGAAGCGCCTGTCACCGTCTGACAATCTGATTTGGGAATTGGCTACCCTTCGATCCCGCGCATCCTCGGACCGACTTGAACTGGCTGGCAGAGAAATGTGACGCGCGGGTGGCAGTTTTGCAGAGAAGGTGCTAGATACACAAGACAACACACAAACAAGCTACAAACTGGGACAATTACTAGAACAACCCTCCACATTTAGCTCATATGGACAAACAACTATTTCAGAATAAAGCAAATATATATATATTTTTTTTTCTATATTTTTGTGACCTGCACTACGCTGTATTACGAATTTCCACATATAGTCGCTGGATCTGGATCGATGAACGGGAGACACACACTGTCATGTGACAAAAAGCAAAGCTGCTATTCTACCCACAACTACAGTCCATACTGACATTTTGTGCTAGCTATTTAGCTCACTTTGAATGAAAACAGCGCTCGGCTTGGAGGACACTCATCGCCGCCGCCACTTTGGTCGTGCGCCCGACTGAAAGTGGACAAACTACGCCAGTGTCAAAACACACAAGAATCTCCGCAGCCAGTCTATAGAAACAGGTGGCTGGGCCGCTCAGATTTATGGCCATTCTCCCCACATGTTTAGCTCGTTTGAAAGTGCGGCTACAACGTATCACATCACAAAGGATGCCTCCATCACAAAGGAGTCACGGAAAGAATCAAAACAGTTGTACGCTGGTTTGTTTTAGTAGTAGCACGTCATAGTATATATAGTAGACAGCACAGTAGTTCCTAGTCACAAAGCCACATGGATATAAGAAGGACTAATTCAAATTTATTTATAGAGCACTTTAACAACAGCCGCAGACGTAAGAAAGTGCTGTACGTGACTGATATTGTGCTGAATGCGAATAAAGCGCACTGATAAGAGACGGCGAGGCACTCATCATCATCAGCAGCAGCAGCAGCAGCAGCAGCAGCAGCAGCAGCACGGGAGGTATTTCATCACCAACTGTGAAAGTTACAACCAGTTCCCAGTCACTACCTGACTGTTACAGCTATTTAGCACTATTCCACCCACGTCGGTACGCATTAATGGTAGCTCACAAAATTAGCGGGAATTGTACAAAAAGGACTGCAAAAGTCTTTAGTAACCTTGACTGTGTGTCCAATAATTGTTTTTTTTTTTTTTTAAATCATGCATATGAGTATAAAACAATAAATAAATGTACTTACATAATTGAACCGTATGTACGATTTGCTACTTTAATTCCCACGGGAACGCGCGAGTCGTGTCTAATGTGCCGCTGAAGTGTTTTGAATGCAAATCGAGACGGCTGTCAATCATTTTCCCGACTAGAAAGAGAACAAATGCCGAGGTGCCCCACTTGAGGGGCTGGAGGCTTGAGATGTTGAGGGGAGGGGTCGCGGACCCTCCCGCCTGTCACAACCTTACGGGCCAGCAGGACACTGTTGGCATTCATCGTAAAAAGACAACTGGCTGTCCATCTTCAAACGATTCAAAACAGGAGTGCGCCGCGGGACATAAAAGTGTTTTCAATGCCATACAATACATGCAAGAGATGAACCTTTCACAGGTTAAAAAAATAAAAATAAAAAAAGCCAAGATGGTATACACATTGGTGTTTACAAAAAAAAAAGGAAACCTCATTAAAAAACCTGGTTGCCTTTGATGGTAAAGTTGCCCCTGCCAAAATGGCTGCCACAATCACAGCGGTTTGCTCAACTGCAAAAGCGCACTTGGCATTTATCTGTCATTAAAATACTCTTGAAAAAAGAGGGATAAACCATCAATTCTGAGTTATTATATTTAACAATGACTCCAAACGAGGAACTCACTACCAAAACGGTCGGTAATTATCTTGATAATCAATGAGCTGTCATCGATTAATTGCTGCACCTCTGAATTATTGTACGAATAAAGTCATTGTTTTTTTCGTATGCGTATCATATCACGGGAATAATGTCTTTAAGAAATGATGAAGCTAAAGCCATAATCTATAGGTGAAATCCGTTTTGTTTTTTTAAGTTATAAACTTACAAGATGAAGTTGTAATTTTCTGCTAACGCTTGTACTTGCTTGACTCACCTTTCGATTGTGTGCTCAGCAGTGTCATCAGAAGCAGAGCGTGCCAGGCCAGCATCGCGCCACCACTGCCGCCGTTTTTTTTTTTCAAATCCTCCGGCAGCAATCAAGAAGTAGTGGAAGCCGAGTACGTCCTCAAGACCGCCACAGTCCTCCCTGGTCCCTCCTGTGCCACTCCGACACTGACAGTCTAGGACAGAAAGGCAAAAGGGTTGAGAGGGGGGGGGGGGCGATATGAGGCGGGGGTGTTACTTCTCTCTGGGTGTTCGGCCCTTTCTGCCACTCAGGCAACAGCTGAGCGCATACGGACCCCCGCAACAACAGAGCCACTCCATGTTTACACACACATCCATTTGATTCATCGATTCAAAAAATATCCGATAGTGACAGCTGTGTCAGTTATGAAAACAGTAAAAAAAAAAATAATAATATCACTAATTAGGATTAAAGAGGTTTACATAGCAGGTCATTACGACACAGAGTAATCGCGTGTGTGCGCGTTAGAGGTGTGCGAACGGTGCCGAAGCAGCGGCGTAGCGTCAGGTGATGGATGAAGAGGCGATTAGAGCTCACACCTCCAGGCACTTTGCAACTCGCCGCTAATCCGCTACGCAGACGCACACGTTAACAATGGCCACACATTCCTCAACGCAATATGTATGTCGTAAAAGGATTAAGCAAGATATTAGACAGATTACATCGAGTTCACTCAGAGGAAAAAAAAAGAAGAAATCACAAACATGTCACAATGTATTCTTCCAAGTGGCTGAAAAAAGTAAACTGTTGAATTCCTGGTATGAAAAAATATTTGAAAAATTCTAGAAAAATCAAATTGCGGAGAAAAAAAAAAAAGAATAATAACGGTCGGTTTGTTGTTGTTTTTTCTTCAGGAGAGAAGTCGTACTTGACAAAGTAGCGCTCAATACGGAATAAAAACCGTAATCTTTCAAAAGTCCCGTAATCTTGAGAAAATCCCGTGCAAAAAAGTCCTAATCCTACAAGAACTACTAACAAACACAACGCCTTCTCATAAACTGCATTCTCTTCCAAAGTCAACAGAGTTGAATTCTTGGTGGTGTTAAAAGCGTATAAAAGCAGCAAGAACCAAATGGGCCTCCCTCAGCACCTTGCCACATGGAGTGTGAAGAGCTGCACCTCCAAGGACCTTGGAAGCTCTGGAGCCCTCACCCCCCACCCCAATGCTCCAATTGTGCTTGTGCAGCCTTGGCACATGGTGGGGAGGGGGCGCGCAAGAGAATGGGTCAGTGCACCTCACATGGTCTTCTGCGCTCCAGCACACAACCAGCGTGGAGCCCCCGGAGAGGGGCCGGAAGGCGGGAGAGAGCGTCACTAGGTGTGTGTGTGTGGTGGGGGTGGGGCATCACTCCATCACATTAGATGGCTTGGAAGAGAAAATGTCCTTTACCCTCCCTGTTATGTTAATTGGAGCAGGACAATTTTTAAGTGATACTGTTTGTATGAATTAGACATTTCTGCCCCCCCCCCTACCAACTACCCTATTATTACAATAACTATATCATTTCAAGATTTATCAGCAGGTTGGACGAGCGGTTCGTACCATTGCCTCAAATAAACACAAAGCCGCTAATGAAGATTCATACCGTTGCTCTAATGTTCACACGCCTTTGTACTGTCGCAGAAAATCCATCTCCATTTCTTTGACAAACATTTTCTTATGAAACAGAGAAGCTGCACTAATGCTTACAGTATTAACACAACACACCGTGACAATCTTCATATTTCATTTTCAGAGCAAACTGTAGTCTATACGGGGACCACTGGGAGCCATCCCGCCAAACAAAAGAGTTCAGATGATGACGTCGGAATGCGTGTCGGACGGCCGACGCTCCGAGCTTGTGTGAAATCGGGAGGATTTGCGGGGTTAAATGTGATGTCATCTAGAGAAGTTGATTACCGTGGCAACGCAGCTGTCTGGTTGCCAAAGGCTCCAAAGTGGAGCCGATACGAGAAATACTGGCGGCGCAGCGTACATGCCAACAATAAGACTTAAATTCATCCATTTTTTTTGTAACATGCAACGCACAGTTAGAAAAACTTGACAATTCATTTTGTGATGTTTTTAATATTCATATTTTACAATAAAGCACTATTTTACTCTATTGGTAGCATAACATGTAGCTAGGGTAACAATACTAACATAAAGCCAAACGTATCGTTTAACGACGGGTTTTTGTGTTCTCAGCGTCAGCTAGCGCCGCTAATTAGCGACTTCCTCTGCTGGTCAGACCGAGCGGACGGCGGGGGTCGAACTGCAAACTGGCCGTGACCCTCACACCTGCCTGCTCTCATTAAACCTCAGCGTGTCACACACATGGGCACATTCACACTATCTTAACACCTTCATGTCTGGCACAAACAAAACAAACACAACAAAGCGACTGAAAAGAAAGATGTTATTTCTTTGAACAAATAGATTGCATGGCTATTTAAAAGCTAAGGTTAGTACTGGGGGGGGGGGGGGGGGGGGCATATGAGGGTAAAGGGTGGGGGTCAAAGGTTCATGCCCACCCACCCCTGGCAGGGGCTCTACCTCCACTTGCACACTCAATGTGTTGCACCACCTGTTTGCAGCAGGTGCTGAGCAAGCAGCAGAGAGGGGGATGCTAAGGGGGTAACAAAATTATGAAAATAAAAATGGCTTGTATACAATGGTAAAGTGAGACAGTCCCCGGTCATCAACTGATCAGCTAGACTGGGGGAAGCTCCAGATCCACTTTCAAGAGAAAGTTGAGACACTACATGAAAAAAAAAAATGGCTTACAGATTATTAGCTTTGAATAAAAATGCACAAATAACTCCGTTATTACTGATTGATTTTACAACGTACGAGAATAAAGAGTGACATTTTTCCGTATTAAACAGATTTTTTTTTTTAAATTATTAAATTCAATTGCACAGCTTCCTGCCTGGTTCGGGCAGAGGAAGAAAGGCCGTCATTAAGGGAGAAAATTGCAGCGGATTTACCATAATCACGCAGGTCTTAATAAGCATCAATTGGTGTCCTTGCGCCATATCAGAGATGCAGGAAAGCTTTAATGAGGGAAGACGTGCTTGTTTGCGTCACTGTTAGCAAAAGATGACAACGTGATGATGATGAATAGCACCTTACGAAAGATAGATCCAAGAAATCTTCCATCTGCGTCACTTCAATTATATGTTGCTGGAGTGACTGAAATGGAAGGGGAGGGGGGGGGTCATCTTCTGTGCATATTTTCCATGGGCAGTCCACCTCCCCTTCTGCCCTGCGCAGCATAAAGCTTCTTTGTGTGAGGTATGTTACACCGATGCGGCAAAGAGCAGCCACGTTAGCGCGTGATTACTTTGCAACATTTGTCGAAGAAAAAGCCCACGCCCACCTGTCAGCCATCATTGATGACGGTTAAATATGATCAGAAAACGCGAGCAGGAAATTACTGACGCTGATTCTGATATTTGGCAGAATATATTTTGATAACGGATTCATCAGCAGATGAAGAAAAAAAAAAGGGGGGTTTTTATTTAGGGGTTGGGGGCCAAGGCATCAACCTGTTATGATGATTTACGTGAAAATAGAATATCTGCTTTTAGTGCCTTTACCGTCTCAGCTCGACATAAAAAACAGGGCGTAAAAGAGCTATAATTATTGATCTTCAGGGTATTTTAGCTAAATTATGTCAGAGACTTGTTATGAAGACACCTGGGAATGGTTTTAAAATATGGAATTAAAATGGATACTATGTCTCAATCAAATGGGGGAATGACGTGTTCTTGCAGCTTACAAAACGTCCTGCTCTTTAAAGAACTTCTGAGCTGGAGCACAGCAAAAAAGAAAAAGTGGATGCTTTTTCTATCTACTGTTCGTAATATTTGCGAGTGTGTATTTTATTTTATTTTTTAACACAATGCAATACATCCACCGTGAAACACTTCAGCTGATTTACTTTTATGAAATAAGGCACTAACATATCCACGCAAACCTAAGTTAATAGATGGTGGTTATCTGTAAGAAGCTATTTTAGACTTTTATTGCATCGCAGACAACATAAAGCAGTGAGTTTAGTGTTCGAGATGACATTAAGAGCGACAAGAACTAAATCTCTTTGTTGGTTAGCCGGCTACTTTTGAGTTCAGGGAAGGTGACTGAGGAGGGCGGAACATTACTGAACCGTACGACTTTTTTTTTTTTTTATTTATTCTGTGGCGATCAGCGCAAGTCAAGGAGCCCCACTGAATTCCTCCTCCATGTTGATGTCTCGGCTCAAATAGAAGCAGATGAGACCGGAGTATTTTTCCACCCCCAGTAAGGTCGACGTGAGCGTTAAACCATCTGTTCCGGGGAAAACTGATGGCAAAGCCAGTCTGTGTTTCGCTCATTTGTCAATGCGAGAAAATTGACTTGATTAGCAGATGCACTTTGACAGCGTGTGGATTGAGTCTCAGCAGGCAGTGGCAACAGCGCAGCTTCTTCGCTTTTTGCAATTCCCATGCCGTACCCACACACCTATTTCCCCTCCGAGTCTAGCTACCACCGCCCTGGACCTGCTTTTGCTCAATGTTTTTCTCCTGTCGCCAGTCGTGGGACATTTCAATGAACGCATGTCTGGCTACTCGACACACAAATCCCAGACAGTCAGTAAAAGCAAGCATGGCATGTTCAGTGACTAATTAAAAAGAAAAAAACCAAAAGGAGCCCCTAAAGTCACCAAACTCAATCCAAATCCAATTTCAGACCCGGAATGTCAAATGTGGCCCATACGAAGCTGTTTTCCAGCGCACTGCTGCGTCATTCGACATCATTGCGAATGCGACTCTCCCTGGAGACGGCGCGGCATGAGACACGCAGCAATTGCTAGCGTTGTTTTGCCCTCCTGCAATGAAAACACAGGAAGTAGCACGCGGCGCAACGAGGCCCCAGGATCGATGCCTGGCTTCGGGATGGCCACGTGTTTTAACATCTTGCCCTCCGTACTTGGGAAGCCACTCTATTCTTCGGGAAGATTGTCAAGTCCCCCCCCCACACACACACACATACATACCCTCCCACGGCTAATGTATCCCAACGCGGTGTCACGGCAGGCCGCCGCCGACCAGTCGATAAGTGCTGGAAATGCTATCCATCTCTGAAACATCACTCCTTCACTTAACGGGAAGCGAGCGGGAGTGCCGGCATGGTCAAAGGGTGGAAAGCTGAAAGCGGGCACGGTCAGGCAGTAGCGAGACGTCAGTCACTTAAATACAAACTCGAAAACAGCAAAGTTGTCTTAATGGGCTCATCAGAGCCAAAACCTGAAGAAGCACTCGTATAAATGCACTCGCACGCTCGGATTTTAGCATATGATTTACTAGGCCTGTCATATCAGAGCATATCACCTGATATATTATTTAGCATTTTACTCATAGCGCTATAGTACTTATAATGTGAGGCAGTGCTTAAAAAAAAATAAAAATCACATTATACAATAACCGGATGCCTAATTTGTCTCTCCACTATGTGCCGTGTGATTGGCTACTAAAATGTTCAGCCAGCAAAACTCGAACCAAATAACCGTCACTACCTGTGCTCATAAAAAGCAGGATTGAAGAGAATTGACATTCAATAATATGGAGGGGAAAAAAAACATCAATACTTTCTGTTTTCATTATTCTACTTAGTGTCACTACTATAGTGTCATACAAAATTGTGCATCACCATCTACTGTTTGAAAGTGGAATTACACCCAAAATAAACAAGCGAGAATTAAAAAAAAAAAAATCTTGCCATTAGTCAGCTGGGATAAGCTCCACGACAATCGCTATAGAAAATGGATGTATGTGTGACCGCAGGGTATCCAATGGCGCCACGGGGTCCTAGGAGGGAACGACCAGTTGCGTGTTATGTCTTGTCACCAGCCGCACTCTGGGTTGACACCTTAGGCCACATCCCTCTTTTCTCGTGCCAAGAATACTGGCGGAGCGCGGCCCCGAGGAGAAGCGTGCCCAGCCAGGGAAAACAAACACGATTAAGGGCCCGGCGGCGTGCCCCCCGTGCCCATCCCTCGAGGGAGCGGGCGGCGAGCGCTGCCAGCGTCTGTAACTGGAGAAGACGCGGCGTCAACAGCTGCTCCCCGTTTGTCCCGCATCTGCCACCACTGTGATCTCATGGAACAAAGCGAGAATGCCGGCACGCCGCCGACAATATAACATACTACGTTACGTTTTATTATATGATTAAAATAGTCCTGCGATTGGCTGAGCACCAGTCCAGGTTGTACCTCCGGCTCACCTGCACTGCCAATCAAAACTAACTGTCCGACTGATGGATATTTCATAAATATGCATAACATGAAAAGAGAAGTTGCCCACAATGTGGATGTTTAATTAAGCACGGATTACAAATCAGAGGTGTACGGCTGATTTGGGGGTCATTTGGGAGCACTGATTGACGCTCGGGATCTCTCAGAAGGTGACATCATGGGTGTCGGATTGCCCGTTGCGGCTTTAGCTCTCAGGAGGAGTGAGGGGGGTGTCAAAGAGGCCAAGTGTAGCTGTGGAGAGTAGAGTGTGTTGTCTCCTTATCGCCCTACTCTTGCAACGGAAGCAGTTTATTACAGGTACCAGAAGGGGCGGGGCCTATTTCACATCACTATGTTTATGCTTTTTTGTTTTTTTTTTTGCTATGCATATACTGTAAAGTTGTGCAATATAATGAAATACGACAGATATAAATATTGACTCTATCGTATTGTATTAGAGTAATTTGTATATATTCTCGATTTTTGGGGGTATTTCCGAACGCGCCCTTAATTATATTTCGATACAATACTACTTTTCTTTGGCGTTTTGGAGGAGTGGGCTGATTAACGAGCTTGGTTAGAGAGCAAATTAAACTTGCAAGTCAAGGGACCACTTTTAAATGTTACTTAAAGCATTTTGTACGATCAATATCGGCTACATGACAGTAATAGATTTTGCTATGCGAAAATCAGCACAAAAAGGGACGTCAACAACAGATTGTGTCGGACCTCGGAGGTTCCGCCGTGCTTTTAAAGTGTGAATTACACTTGAGGGAGGTAGAGCCCGAGTCGCATACCAAACGCGGGAGTCCAGCCAGACACTTTGATACGGTACCCTGTCATGGCTCCGCTTCCAGACCGTGTGAGCTACACTTCACATATAGTGCACTTGACACACACACACACAAACACACACACGCACCACGGGGAGCAAACCATTCCAGACATGTTTACTCAGACAGAAGTCAGATCCCCGAGAAGGAACCCTCGAGGCTTGTGTTGACCAGAGGAACCAGAGTTCTCTCCTTCCACCTCACATCCCATCTTGTCCTTTTGAACCCCCCAATGAAGGTTCAATTTAAGGGACTTAACTCCAGCACGGCCCCTCAGGATTCCGTCTACAATCCCACCCCCCCCCTCTTTTTTTTTTTTTTTTATTTGCTTGATCTCAGGCAAAAATTTACTGCCTCCGGTGATAGGGTTACCGGGAGAAAATCAAGCCGGCGTGACCGCGTTCCCACAAGATGGTGTTCGCTCTCTCCCGAGTGACATGATTAGCATCTCCATGCAGACCAGTTCGTGGTGCATGGGCAAATAGCCTGCGAGCTTTTTCGTGCCCTCAGATGAGAGCGCGCACAGACAGTGCAGGTAAACTCCATTACGGCGAGGTTACAACATCCACTCAAAGATACGCGCCAAAGAAACGGGCTGCACCAAAGAAAGCCGTACTAAAATTACTAAGTCAGATCAGTCAGGCGCGACGGTAGCGCCGCGTATGGAGTGCTTTGACGCCGAACTCATGACCTGCTGAGTCTGCCCTGCCATCACACCTGGAATAACAATTTGACCTGTAGCAGGTTAGCTCACTCTTTTTTTGTGTAGTTTTTTTTTTTTGGGTATTGTCATCCGATCCAGGCTACCTAAAGCTCTCTGAGCCGCTGATGCAGCCAGACGAGGAAGAGGGGCCCTTCTCGGGTTTGACAGCAGCGGAACTAAAGATGAAGCTTGCAGCAGATGAAGGCACAATAATGTATGGCTGAGTCCTTTTTTCTTTGTTTTGTTTTTTTAATATTTACATTTTACATGATTATGTTTATTATGTCTATTGTTTAGAAAGTGCAATATTATGCCGTGCTATTTTTGTTGTTTTATTAGGGGGAGGCTAGAACGGAAAATTACATCTTTTATTGATTTCAATAGGAAAAGATTATTTGAGCTTCACGGTGACGGGAAAAACTGGTATCTTAAGGGAGTGTCTAGCTGTTGTTTCACGTTTTACAATGCTTAACATCTTTTAAAAACAAGACAGGTTGTGGTTGAACCTCTGACCAGGTTACACAAAAAAAAAAACACCGTGACCAAGCCACTGAAGAACAAGGACACTATTCAACATCAACAACATTCGGCCTGACACCCGTGAAAGTCACTTGAGGCCAAACCGCGAAGACTCTACCGAGACGAAACAGGGAGAAAATTCATTCGGCCTGTCGCTGGAATCAACAAAGAGACGCAGCTGTCACAACACGAGCCGCACACCGAGGAGCAAACGGGAGTAAACAGGAGCTGACATCTACCGAAAACACACTTGCAAACTCTGCAAGCACGACTCACCTTTGGAGGACATCTTTGGCTTACAAAATACTTTTGATCAATTAACAATGAATGAAGAATCAGGACTCACCCAAAGCAATGTGATGACACCAGGCACTTTGTCAATCGAACATTTTTCTTCTTGTTGCTACGATTGCTTCTTCATCAACTCGGTATGTATCTGAATGGAGGCAGATGGAAATTAAAAATCTGATTGCACTTATGTCTGTTTTTGAACATGACTAAAACTTTTGGAATGTAGTTCATAAAAAAAAAATTCAAAAGGCATTTAGGTTTGCCCATCAATGTGATGTTTAGTTAGGGTTAGCATCCCTGAGAGCGGGTGCTTGGAAAGTAGCTCAAGGCTGACATGAGAGCAAAACAGGTAACCAAGAGTTCATTTCACATATAAAAAAAATGCCCTGCTGAGTCACAGCTGTACGAACACTGCAACGACTGTGACGTGGGTCGAATTCAGACAAGTTGACTCGGACAAAAAGCGGGTGGTCCCACTGACGCGTGCTCTTTAAATGAAATTGAGAGCATAATTAGGCCCGACGACCCGTCTCACATTAAAAACTTACAGAAACACATTTATGACATTCTTCGCAGTTTTTATAAATCATCTTTTGTCTCCAGGCTCACAGCAGGTGACAGAGTCCGACGTCGAGGGGTTGTAACGGGACTAGAAAGGCAGTGTGTACCTCACATGGCGAGACTATTACTGTCCTCTGTGAGCTGAGTTGGTCTATTTTATTATTCACAGCAGCACATTGAGGATGTGTGCTGGAGCAGCGCAAGCCCATTTTGGTGTTTATGATGGTTTCCTGCGGAGGCAAGTTCACTGCTTCATGGTGAAGGAATGCTAATTAAATGAAACCACACTGCACCAATTGACTGTAGTTCACACCATCTGCTGGGATTCAAATTGGGTTTAGTCTTTTTTTTTTTTTTTTTTAAACGATACGATGATGTCTCGTCTCGTCAGCAGAACATCGTGTTTGGTCATTTAGGAAAAACACGATTCTTGTCATGTGGTTTATTTTACAGAGTTAATTGCTAATCGTGTCCAGCAGCAAGTCAATTAGCACGCTGCTTTTGGAGGTCAAACACGCCGCGTACACACTCACCAGTTTATACCAAAATCTATACCTCCCACTAGCCCGGCTGAAAGAAAATGAACACCCAGTCTGGTCGGATCGATACAGCTTTTAGCTTTGGATATCACTTTCGTCACAATGCTGTCAAAGTGAAACCACTCTAGTGTGTTTTCCACGATCTATGTGATACCTGTCAATAGAGTGCAGACCTAAGTCTTCTTTTTTTCCATATTTTTTTTTATGTTTAAAAAAAGACCGTCAGGGAGCTTCCCATCAAGTTATCAGATTAACACAAGTTATTAAAAGGAGCTCATATGTCGGTGATTGAAGTATTGCTCTTGACTCGATCTCACAGTCGCCGCCTTAAAGTCTTGTCCTTGAATCTGGCTTGGTCATAACTTGGTCAATACTCCCTAAATTCTTGGTTTCTTTGGTCTTCTACATTATGGTCTAGACTTGGCTGCTGAAAGTCTTGCTCTAGACTTCTCTTCTCTTTAGGGCCTGTTGTTTCTGACTCAATCTGGACTTGTTAAAGACTGAGTCTTCACTCTGTTCCTGCCCCTTAAAGGCTTAAGTCTTGACTCAGTCCTGGCTAATGTGGTCCTACTCCTATGTAGTCATGCGTCTTTTCAATCTTCAATCCATTCTCCCACATGTTGTCTAGCTTCCAGGTTAAAGAGTAGAGCAGCTTGAAGTCATTGCTGCCCCTTTTCTGTTTTTGTTTCTTATCCAGCACTTTGAGAGGAAAGCGTCTGCTGTTGACTTTTAAATAGCAGATGGCCGGTGCAGGTAACCCGTGTGCTTCCTTGTTAATGGGAACCAGAGTGGACTTTGCATAACACCGCAGGGCTACGAGCCAAACTCTTCAATGAGAATGTTTACAAAACATGTAGACCAAATCCTTCCTATGAGATTTATAATCCTTGACAACAATCACATTTAGACCTTTATCCGTCAATCATTCGAGTGATGGTCTCCATCTCGGTGGGGATTTTGATCACTCTGGGGGGGGGGGGGGGGGGGGGGGGTCTCCTATTAGTTTTGATCCCTCCCTCGGGTGCAACCCCAGGAGTGAAGTTGTTGATGAAATGTGTTACACACTGTAGGTTCCATACACATGTTAACTAAAGTCCAATACATTCAAAGACTCTCACTTTTTGAGGTTTCTGCTCATGGCCTTTTAAAGTCTTGATCCTAACTTGGATTTAAGGACTGAGACCAGTTACTCGCAGGGGAAATATGAAAAGCAGAGTACACCTGGGGATACATACACGTTTTTGAAGGAAACCCGGGAAATTAAGTTTAAAAAACACACAGCATCTAGACTGTGAGCCTTAGATGAAAATCACTACTATACCATGCTGTCTGCGTTAAGTGTACATACTTTCACAATTTACATATAATACAGTTCAGTACAGCTTTGAACAATTTATGCACATAAATATTCACACGCATTAAAAGACCGACAATCGATACTACGATTTTTTACGAATGATGCATCACGCAGGTGTGCTTAATGAAGCGGCCAGTATGTGTGTGTGTGTATTGCTTGATATGCAGCTCGTATTATTTTGACTACTTTTAACGTAAAATCTTAGAGAATTGAATTTTAGCTCGACCTGACGCCAAGTGTACAGACAAACAATGTATTTATTCACTATTATCTTCAAACTCACCTTTCCACTGTCCTACGAACAAGTAACCGCGTTCATTCACACTCTGGTTAAAGACACTGCAAGGAAGTCTTCTTACCTTCGCATTTTCGCTCCAAAAAAGATGAAATTGGGACTTTAAAAGTGCTTCGGCACTGTCAACGTGCACGAGTAGCGTCTCTTCCTCCGTGTTGAGTCGGTAAGAGTTGATGAGCGGAGTCGAGCAGCTGCGTTTGATTTGCTTCTTCGAGCCTGTCAATTGGTGTCTTTTTCCTGCGACAACAGCGACAACCTACGGCGACTCAGAGAAGTGCAAATACTAATACAGCTCGGATGATTTAGTACACAGCTTGAGCCACTACATAAAAACATTTTGCTACTTTGACTTAGTTTTTTTTTTTTTTTTTTTTTTTTTTTACTAATTTCACGACCATGCTTGTAACTAACTTAATTTACTTCTAACATATAAATATGATGCAGGGTACCAAATGAACCTTTTTACAGGGTCACAATAATGTTTTCTTTTGCTACACAGGCACATATACAACGGTATTACATAAGACTGGTTTTATTCCACTCATAAAAGTGTGCAAGGCGCATGAAACACGGCAGCTTTGGGAGGAATATATTAGAGTTGTTTTATGTTAATACAAGAAATGATGCTGGAATAAATTTGCAACATTTAAAGCAAATCCATATAGATGTGGTATGGGTAATATCCGAATTCAAAAAAAGGCAATACAATTTACTAATTGATTTAATAACAATTAATATATTATGAAATAATACTAACAACACAATCATGGGGTATTTTATCAAAAATAAATGATGCTTGTATGTTTAGTCTGTTACAAGTTGTGCTTTCAGTTTAACTATATTGTTCATATACTGCATAATAGCATAGAAATCTTTTTGTGACCCCTGAGAGGCTGGACACATCATCACGCACGCCATCACATCCTGCTCTGCTGGAAAGCAAAATGTCCCCCATGTTAAAATTAAACCAAGAACCGTAAGAGAAAGTTGGCAGACTCCTGAAATGCATCTATAAATTGCAAGAAAATAGAAAAGGAAAAATACTGGACCCGTTATTATTTAACCTGGATACATGTGAAGTAACTTTAAATATGTCGGATTTGACTCTCATATGAATTGCTGGAAAACATTGCAAGGGGAGGGTCAGATATTGACAGTGTGGGCATGTTTCTTGCACAAAGGCTTGTCTTTCTTGGAGAAGAAGGGTTGACCTTCCAGATTGGCGGTGCACACCTGAAGAGAAAGCCACACGTACACACAACGCCTCGTCGTTATATGTCTCGTTAACTTGTGTTAGGGTTAGTAGTGCTTGGACGTTTATTCATTTTTTGGGGATTCTGAGTGAGATCATGCAATATGTTTTTTTTGCCCCTAGCTATTTTCAATATGTTCCAGAAATATTTTGAATGAATTCATCTCATTTCGAAGGGTATATTCCTTTTTTTTTCCCCGCAGCGAGAATGCTCGAGGGAAATTCCAAACATATGAGAAAATCGACATGATTATGTACTCGTATGAATTCTAAACTGAAGTGGGGCCACCTACCGCGCACACAAAGCAGGTGTCATGCCATGTGAATCCTAAAGCCTCCAAGAACTTGTCTCCCGCCTCAATAGGGAAGTCACAGCCATGGCAGTTTGTGCCAAACAATTTGTAGTAGTCTGTAGAAAAAAATGGCGGCACACAAAAAAAAAATGAAATAAAATAAAAAGCATACACAGCATGCCATGAATGTCCCATTTGAATGTACCCATTTCACAGTATGGCTGCCCGTCCTCCATATGAAACATGTTGCCTCGGATTGGCTGCCGACAGGCCGAGCAGACAAAACAGGACACGTGCCAGGTTTGCTTCAAGGCGTTCATGATCTCCTGTGAACCAACACCGAGAAAATGTTACAAAGAAATGGATCAAAAAGAAAAGAATATATACACACCGCACTATTTATGGATGTCATTTCAGGTGTATCATATATATTTCTTGACACCAGTTACTACTTTCCTAATGGCAGGTGCCGACCAAAAATATACAATCCAGCAGCTCACCCCCAGGATCTTCTGCTGGCAGAGGGCGCAAGTGGGAGCAAAGAACTGCTCGTAGCAGTGCTCGCAGTACACCTGGCCCTTCTCTTCCACAAAGCCGCAGTCTGTCAGGGATGAGTGGCAGTGGGCGCAGTTGAATTCCTCTGGGTGCCAGGACATGCCCATGGCCACTAGGAAGGGGCCCCTGTTTAGAAACCGCCAAATGTTAGCCTCAAAACACGTTAACAGTTGTGTCAGAAAAGTTCAAGAACTAGCGTTATAGAAGGGTGAAGGTTGCTTCTTCCCCTGAGCATCTGACAGTTCCTTGCTATTTCACTATATCACAGGTAAGAATGATTTTGTCCTCGTGTGATGCTTTTGATTTGAAATGTGTTCATGAACTACCTGATGACGTTATTGCACTTGCTGCACATGGGGGTGCGCGTTCCGGCCGGGATGTGCTCGGCTCTCTGCACCACGGAGTTGAGGTCCTGGGGGTGAGGCTGCGGGATGGGCCGGTCTGGGGCTTTGGGAGGGGGATTGGTAACCTTGCCAAACGAAGGGGCTGCACCACCCTTGAGGAACCCTAAAACAGAGAAAAGGATTGGTGAATGTTCAGAGGGAGTTGTTGAATTAATGCGACGACGTCATCTTTAGGGTCAGAGGTCGCGGTACGGAAACGGTTGAGGTGGTTAGGTTAGTGTTGTCAGAAAATGAAAGCGAATCGTTTGACAGTCTCCCGTCTTTCCTAGCGTGATTCACGAGACCTCTAGAGCTCGCAGAGCAACCCCACCCACCACAGAAAGGAGATCAAATTATTTTTCCCACTGAGGCTAAAAAACATTCCCGCAGTCAGCGCGGACACCTGCGAAAATAAGGTCCCGGCTTTCGGCTTAAAACAAATGCAAGGGATGCACTATGCTCTGTCTCCTCTCTGCTTTCAAAAACATTTCCAGGATGGAGGTGGTTGTTTGTCTGCCCTCGCACAAAGAGCTGGAGGGGAAACGTGACAAGACCCACCGCTGGAAAGGAACGTTACGAGCCGGCGTTTGAGAAGTCAAATAACGAGTGCTTCCTATACTTCCTTCCTTGAGTGCGGACTGTAAAGATTCAGTGAATAAAATAAGATACAATTGAGGGGATGTGAGGGGACCTGGTGAACAACGTGTGGATGGCAAAAAGACTCTTATGAACTAAATATGTGAGGGCTAAAATGATTTTAGGCTGAAGATACCTTTGCTTTAAATTCGTTCAAAAAAAATGATCCAAGCAATACAAGTGTAAACGAGCTGTTTGAATCCAAGTTGGTGATGACTATCTCACTCGGGTACGCTAACATACCTTCAAAGTGTATCACGATTGAAGCGTCATTTCGATAAAAGTGTCACGGTTACTTTGAATGTCTCCACGCCGAATGTGCACCGCTGGGGGGAAATTAGCTTTCGGCGAGGGTTCTTATCTATGACAAAAGTTGCTACGCTGAGAGAGTAAAGAGCACAGGCTTGGTGGGAGCAATAAAGCAATAGTGTCATTGCAGTCAGGCTGCGTGAGCGAGATAAGGCGCGAGAAGTCAGCGTGAGACGACAACAAAACCCAATCACAGCAGGAGTCGCGTCTCTGTCTGCTCTGCTCAAAAGTATCTCCGTTTGATTACAGCTGCATTTTTTATAGACGGATTATTAGGCTTATTCCAAAACATGTTTGAAGTGCTCCCATCTGGAATAGGCATTCATTCTGCAACTCATCTATATTCTGTCTGTGAGCAACTTTATGCTATTTGTTGGCTTTTCCCATTATATGCAAAAATTAAGACAAAGTGATGTCGTCGTTTTGAATACACAACTTGGAAATGTCTTGGTTTGAGGACACGTGCGTTGACATAAAGTCAAGCATGTGTTAAGATGGCAAAAGAGTCTTCACCTTTCAGCAGCCACTCCACAAGAGGCCTCACCATGTAGGCATCTTGCTCACTTCATGTTGCTGACTGATGCTTTTCATCAAGTAGTCAACCCCAGACGAGGTCTGGTGAGAGTGTGAGGCCTACATAAACAACAGCGTTCCTAATTTCATAATGTGTTTAGAAAAAAGGGATCTGGAGGGAAAGCCATCTGAGCTCATTAACGGAACACCTCAGAGTTTTCATACCGCCTGTAATCTTTAAATGGTTTAGCGCTGGGAATTAACCCTGCTGGGATTTTTACGGCGGAGCTGTTTGGAGGTACGACAGCGCCTTTTGGTGGACAGAATGACTAACTACACTCAATTTTGTATAGAACTGGTTGTAAAACTAACACGAGTTTTAAGCAATTCAAAAAAAACGAATACTGAATGATAAATATATACATATATATTTACGTGCCTTGGCTCAATAAGGGTCAGGATGAATTGTTTGAAAGTACCTGACGGACCCCCAGGCTGATAGGAAAGGTTGTTCTGGGCCACGGGGCTCTTGAACGCGGAGGGAGCCACCACAACGTTGCCGTTCCGAGGAGGTGTTTGTTTGGAGTATGTTTTGGCTGCAGGCAAGGTGTGCACACTGGGAGAGGCTTTATCCAAGACATCACTAGGAAATAAAATAATAATAGAAATAAACACACAATGGGAATGAGACATTTTGTACAGACTCACTCAAGGCAAGGTAGGTTCAACTTCGTAGAGAACTTTTTTCCCCAAACATAATAGTGCGGCCTTTATACCTGGTCCGTCTAGCAATACCGCCCCCCCCCCCCCCAATAAAGTTCAACAGTTCGAGTCTTTCTCCTGATTTTTATATTAGATTTTTTTTCTTCCCTTGCCCAAGGCAGTCAGAAAAAAATATTTTTGTACAGGTTATATGTCACATTAATGAAAGAAAATATATTGATCTTGGTCTTATTAAAAAATAAATATAATTTTTGAACAGGTTATATGTCACATTAATATTAAAGATGTGTGATTCCTTATGACACGAGAAATCTTTCTCTACATCATCTCACATTACAAATAAAGTCACACTATATATAAACATCACTTTTTTAAAATGTCTCTCTACCCTTTTCGTCAAGTCAATACAAATCATGTCATCATATATCATGTCATATTAAAAATGCTATCTTACTGTGCCTGTCATGTAAAAAATGTCTTACGCTACATCATGTCACAAAAAAATTGCCTCACGTTACAATATGTCAACATTAAATATGAAGTCATCCCGAAGGACTCAAAGATGAAGCAAAGACAACAGGAAAGAATAAAAGAGTTTATTGAGATGAATTCGTCAAGAATTGACACGTATTCTACAGTGGTTAAGAGTAGAAAGGCTTCAGAGAGAAGAAAATATAAGAAAAAATAAGCGTGAAAGTGAAAGAAAAAAAAAAAAAAAGAGCGTCGCAAACAATATGCTTGTCATGCTGTCAGTAGTACTTACAAATATGCACCACAATACACTTACATTGTATTGGGTCTTTTGTGTGCGTTTGAAAATAATCTATCAGGTTGATGTGCCGTAATATACAAAGGAAAATAAATAAACAACTCCAAGTGATGCACAGCTACACATTGAGCACCTTTGCGGAGACGCCATGATGCCAATCCCTGAGCTTGTTGTACTTGTGCTCTACAACTTCGGGGTCCAACTTGGTGGCCCTGATTCACACCATCACACAGAAATAAAAGACAGGACAAGAGAGGAGAAAAGATTGGAAAGTGAAGAGAGGAGGCGAGGCAAGGGGACAGGCCGCCATGATGTCATCAGAGTGACTCTTGCCTGTTGTTGGTATTGAATATGGTTTGTGTTACTTTTGGAAAGGCTACTTAATTACTCATATTTTCTGTGAATGAAAAAAATAATGGCCTTGGCAGTCAGCTACAGAGAACATTCAATTTAAAATACTGTCAACCTCCAGACAGATTTCTCCAAAATTAAATTAATTTAGGCAATATAAACTTGGATGGACTTTGCGTTTGGGATACAAGGATGAAGAGACAGACACACTTACTTTTTTCCATTGTTCTCAGGAGCGAGCTCTGCAAAGAAAAAAATTTAATAAAATGAATTTATACTATGTATTGATATATATTTAAAATATTCAACATATTTAAAGTAATAATGGTCTACAATTTTACACTCACCGTTTTCAGTGCCAGTGAGCTGGGCCAGGATCCGGAAGGAGCGGGACTGGGCGGTTCCGGTTTTCGGGTGCCAGTCTTCTGTGTCCTCAATTAGTCGCTTCTTGCTGGCTTCACTCAGAGCAGATGCGTGGTTCATGTCCAAATCTTTCCTGTGTGTTGATCACAAAGTTGTGTTAGGTCAGTGGGCTATTTTATTATTTATCAGACATGGTGAACATGCTGGAACTCGTGCTCACACTCACTGACATTGACTGACGTCAATGATGTGGAATTTAATTTACAGGGTATCTTTAGGTTGACAAAGGCATTTTGAATTTGACAAAATGTGAACTTAGTGTTTTAAATGTTGTCAAATCTAATTGAATACTTAGCAACGCTTCAAAATCTGAAGATACCCTGAATTAAAAAAATAAATAAAAATATGCCAGTGATGGTGTTCGACCACAAGATGGACACAAAGCTCTTCATAATACGTGCGGTGCTTCACTCCATGAGCAAAGTTTACACCTGCACACAGCCATGCGATGCAAGACGAAAAAACGCATCCAAAATGAACAACGCTCAGTTTTATGTTGAATTTCTACACTGATGTGAACACGCCTGCCTCACAATCGAGAGCTTCTTGGTTCGAATCTCCGCTGAGGCTCTTTTTGTTGCGTTACCATGTTCCCCTCCCAGTGCACAATAACATTCACGTTCGCTTCCTGAAGCGTTTCTTTCGTGTTTCCATGCGCGCGGTCTGTTAAAAAGATCACGTCTGCGTCAAGTGAAGCAAAGCCACCACCACACGTCTGGCCGCTCTTAACAGAAGCAGTGATTGCGTGGGCCCTGAATAAACACGACACGAATAGAAACAGATGGAGCCGTTCGTGAGCTTGTCAACACGGCTGGCTGTACATATTTAATATATCTAGCGATCGGTCTTGAGCTGATAGCTGCCTGTGGTGTGTGAATATATTATAATCAAAAATATATTACATTTTGACATCATTATGTGCTGTCTCTATATACATGGGCCAGGTTGCTATGCAAGGGAACACCAATAAAAAAAATATTTAAAAAAAAGTGCAAACATGCCGCTGTTAATCATAAACCACAGCAATGTGCAGAAAGTTACTGTAGAAGATAAATGATCATTCACAGGACTAACTTGTCGGAATCTCCTTGCACCTGTGAGGGGAGGAAAAAAATGACAAAATTGGGAAGGACTGAAGCCAAGTCAGCGCATTGATCGTACCATTTGGATAAAGAAAAAAAAAAAAAAAAAAAGCCCTTCTGAGAAATTGTGAACACAGAAAAACCACAACAAAACGTGCACACATGCAGCAATGGAGGATAAATGATGTGATAAACTTAGTTCTTCAAATGTGGATAGACACATTTTTGCTTTCATATTTTTTGTACCCTCAGTGTGCCCACTTAAAAGCTGTGGTCATTGGAAATGGAGACCATAGGAGAAAAAAAAAAAAAACTTAAAAACTCCACTTACCAAAAAAAATACACAGCTAAGGTCTCATATTTGATATTTGAACCTAAACGGGTAGACGATGATTTTTCCATAGACTGCTTTGGAAATTGCATTTGGAGAAATATTTCTTCGATCGATGTCTGAAAGTTGGTGCTATATACAGCAGTCCTATAAATTATCCTGAAGGCGGTGTCACAATAATTTGATCTCCTGCTCAATTTTCAGCACTTCAAAATGCACAGGAATTGTCCATTACACAATTTCCCACTACCACATGCCAAAATCATGTAGAAAGCCTCTACTACGTACGTCACCCTTATGTTCTGGAATATCCTAACAATATTCTTGTCCATATAGTCTGATGGAACGCTGAGGGGAGGCAAAAAAAAGTCCTCACAGATATTTCACAGACATTATTTATGACGGTAGTATTAAGCCCACTGCAGATGAAGCAGTCGCTCCAGCTTGTTCCGAAAAGAAACTAAGCTGCCAAGATGGAGCTAAATCATAAAACTAGTGCCAAGGCAGCGGTGAGGTAGCATGAAGTCCAATACTATGTTCTCCTGCCAGGACCAATCCCCTGCCCAATACTTGGACAAGATGAGCATTGTGCCTCGTGTGAAAACACTGGTGATGATTGAGGCTTTGGGAAAAAGGGGAATACGGGCGTGACGCTAGACAAAGCCGAGCGTAACGTTTCATTTTCTCCGGTAGCATAATATGCGGCCTCAGTGAACCGCAGCTGTCTCTGAAACCACCTACTAGAGCACACTTAACATACGTACCAATTTTGAACTTGACTGACTTTTATGATCCGCATGACAAGGAAAACCTTTACTGTATGTGCTTACTGTGCGTCCAAATTCGTGGTTTACCCCAAATGACCGACACAGTTAGCTGACCACGACGCTTTAACGGTGTGTAGTACCAAAAGTGGCCTGTGAGAGGCAAGGTGGTGCCACAGGGCATACAAACTTGTCAGAAAATACAAAGAGCAAGAAAAAGTTGGCGAAGGAGAAGAAATGAAAAGTAAGAAAAAACAATCAGTCTTTAGAGTTTACAGGAACACAGGATGAGGGTCTGATTGGTGGTACCTACCCATTGAACTGCTCCGACAGCCCCTGGCTCTCCAGGAGGCCTCGCCTTTGCCCCATGGCCACCTCGCAGGCGTTGTTGTTGGAATAGAGATTGATGGGGGAGTTATAGACGGACGGCTGCGGCACAGAGGGCTGGGAGGGAGGGGCTGTCACTCTGCCAGGAGAGGACGAACTGGACGAGGAGGAGGACAGGGAGCTGATGGTGGAGCGAGTGGGACTAGCCTGGGGAGCCGAAATGGAGTCTGGGGCGGCGAGGTTGGACTTGATGGGGAACGGAGGTTGCGGGGGTTGAGAGAGTGGTTGAGCTGGTGTGAATGCCGACGATTCGGAGGGGATGAAGGCCACTTTGGGGGCGGCGGAAGGAGTCGGAGAACCTCTGTCGCCCCCAAATGGTCGGGCTGTCTTGTTGTAGGCGGGACCGGCCTGGCTTGACGGCTTAGAGTATGTGCTGCTCGGAGCCGTGTGGGTGATTGGGACGGGCTTAATGATTTCTTGAGGCTCAACTTGCATCTAGTGGAAACACACGGCATGCAGCAAACACACACACAACAAAAGTGCTGTAAAGCTTGTGAAAAAAAGCTGCTTTCAAGCAACAACTGAACTGAAATAAAAAAATTAAAAAAAACACACAACACAATGTGGCATGCAAAGCACACCGACATTAACTCAGAAGGGCACAAAGTTTATGAAGAAGAAGTCACGCTAATATTTGACACCATACCTGAGACCCGCCTTTGGCTGCACTTGAGGCTCTGTGAAGACAGAAAGAAACTCAAATGAAAACAGGCTCTTTTTTTATCAACTAAAGGACAACGACGCCGGCTTATTAGCGAACCCCGCCCTCGGGTCAGATGTTGACGTCATTTGTGCGCGCACCTCCACTTGCTGTTTTCACTTAGCGGCTAATAGAGACAAAGCGGATTTTCCAGCGTACGTACGATGAGCCAAAGAAAAGAGCAAAGGGTGTCAAGATCAAACGGCACATTCCATTAGGAAGATGATGTGTGTGACATCAGAGAGGCTTTCACACCCTATCTTTTCTCAGAGTAGTCTGACAAAACACGAGTAGGGTGGTCCCGGTGAACATCTGCTCAAGCGAGCCTCCTCTGCTTTTTGTCTCCCCGACTTGACAGCTTGGACCCAATTGGACCAAGTATCCACACGGACATACTGTACTTTGGGGGAAGGATCATGTGTGGAAATAAGCGCACATTACGTTATGTAACGATGTAGTGTCATTATTAAAATAGTCATAATGGAATACAGACCATCATTTATTCGTCATTACTACCACCACCTACCGTATGTGTTTTTCTCTGGACCTTCAAAGGACAATTTTTCTTACTGCTGTCAAGTCATAATTGCGTATTGTCTAAACACATTGTATCTGAGTAGTTTTCTTTTTTTTTTTAGATTTGAACATCTTTGAATTTGTTCTGGAAAATTGAACAAATTGTCGAAATTAGGCTCAAACGCGACAATTGCAAGGGTTGAACTTATCCGTGGCTAAATAAGCTCCATTATGTCACTCAACGTGGGGGCACGACAGTTAAGAGACATTAAGTGCTCCTCATCAACCTTGACTCGGCAATTCCGTCACGCTCACGCATACACGCGGACAAAAAGATATCCGAGAGGAAAGACTGGGGAGGTTAAGCGAAGGAATAAGCCTTGAGGGGGGATAAGGCAGCATTTCCATCCTGTCGGCGTCTCGTCGAGAGCCAAGAGAAACAGTCTGGCGTGCGGCATTTGACTAAATGATGGAGAAGGTAGCGGACGCGCAACCCGAGTTGATAGTCGACTGATTAGAGCGGAACCTCCGCGTAGCTCTGACTTCAAAACATCTGCCACTGTCAATTATCTTCCATTAACTGGCATATTTTGATACGATTCGCATTGGAGGCCCAACAGGTTGACAAATAGCGCCAGAGGAGAGGCGAGAGTGTTCCATTATTGGATACGCTCCCGTTCGCTCATTCTTGTCTTCCGACCGCTACGCCACAAGCGGCAGAGGCAGCCAGGAGTCAGTGGGGGATTCAGGCATTATTAGACTGTCATCTCCTCCACCCCCAAAGTCGGAATTGCGGCCAAGCCATGGCAGTGGCGCTGCACGAATATTCAACCGGCAGCTGCATTGGACCTTTTGACTCGGGATTACAACGCTGTGTTTCGGGTCACCGATTTCCATCGGAATGTCAGCGGTGCCTCATTGGGTCGGTCTGAAATCAGTCATTCTTTGGAGTGAAATGTAAATATTTATGAAATCCTTTCATGGTTTTGACCTAGCATCTGCAACACGCGTTTCTTATTCAATTTGATTATGTGTGTTTAAGCAAATCCATGTTTAGAAAAATAAGAGGACAATGGGGTTGAGCAAAAAAAAAAAAAAAGTTCTTATGGATAAAGTTCTACTTAAGAGAGGGTTTGTGCTTTAGCTTACTAGCTAGGAAGCTCAGATGTGCAGCAAAGTGCAAAAATGAAGTTTGAAGTGATAGAAATGAGAGCATTAGAGGAAGACAAACATATTTCTGAGACGCAGAAAATAAATTGGGTGATAGTATTCAAATTTTAAGCTTACAATGCATTTCGCTGAGTAACATCGTATAAAAGCTTTTTTGCATTATCTGTCCCAACCAGGTGCTGCCAAATGCAACCTCTTGTTTGATTACAGCGTGCCGTATAGTTCAATGACAATAAATAAACACCAATTATCATTCTTTCCTACGACTACTTCCCACAGCTGGATTGCGTAACTCAAGTGTTGGGACTACGACAAAGCACGGCCGTTGAAGTTCAGCGTAAACGTTTGGTCACATCGACTCAAAACACAATTGAAGGGCTCATACTTCTAGGATAAACACCAATTTTAATTTTACATTCTTGTTGTTACACTTGCCTGTGACTCTATGAGATACTAGCCATCTGTTCTTCTTGCCTATGATTATTTCTTAAGGTCTGATAGCCAGAGAAGATTAGACAAAGTCAGAGTCCAAGTTTTGTTCTTTCACCTAGCAACAAGGGAATAACATCAGCATCAGTGAACCAGAGCTCTGCCCAGACAGTATATGGAAAGACTGCTCCGTTTGGAATACCTCAATGCGTGCAGGCCACGCAGTTTCGTCTATCTCAAAACGTGCTTGCAACAGAGAATCTGTGACGGATGAAAAATCCAAATCATACAATTTATGAGTTGCAAGAATAGAGCATTTTTTGTTCTTGTTTGTTTGTGCTCTCGAAACGGCTATTTTGAGAGAAAGAGCTATTTGAGGGTTAATTTATGAAGCCTAAAAGTAGTGGTTGGTTACATGATCCGTTTGGAAATGGACAAAGGTAAACACGTCTAGAGGCTGAAATGTCTACCTCTCGAGAGCTGGAGCCTGGGACTAAACCTTACTCGCATAAATCATCTTTTGGCAGTTTGGACGAATGTTATTACAAACCCGAGAGTCTTTATCTGTGAGGCTAAAGATCCTAAATCACATTCTGGGGACCAAGCTGGAGAAAGACAAAATAGCGTTTGCTTTTGGGGAGAATTTTAATGACACCCAAATGTAATGGTGCAAGGAGTCTTAAAAGAGCCTTGTGTGTGTGTATATATTTGGAGACCTGCACTTTGTCAACACCGTGTTTTGATGTATTGTGCATCCGGTGGCCATAGAAGATTACATGCAGATGTGGCACCGAGCTATTTTAGGGTCATTTTCCCACCATTAAGTGGCAAGGCTCTTTTCTAATTCCATCTGCCCATAGAACAGGTCATTCGAAAAAAAACCTGGGACTTTATTTTTCTGTCATCACATTTTACAGCCTTGAGCGTGTGCGTGCCACTTGTTTTTGTTTTTTTTTCCCTCCGTTGAGCAATGTACTACGGCGTTTGGCACAAACAACCTGCTCGTGAATGTGAGCCATTTGCGTTTGTTAGTAAGTCGTCATCCAGCGAACAGCTCGCTGTTGTAATTTTGGGAGATGTGGTAAAAACAAATCACTAACAGCACAGTCAGAAGCTAACACAACCATGCCAATGAATATTAAAGGGAACCTGTAGTCGAAATGTTTTTAATTATTCTTATATAAAAAAAAGTATTTGCAAAATTTTGGCTAATGTAAAATGTACCACACTTACACCAATGTGCGACTAATCTGTGTGAAAGACTATCTCAAAGCCAAAAGCTACTGTAAGCAGAGCTGCAGTGAGTTTTGTTGAAAGTGCAGATTAGCATTAGCCGGCAGCGCTATCAGCAATAGCTTCTGATTAGTAGCACATATCAGAATCAGCGGCGAGTTCTGGTCAGAGTTGCTCATGCGGTGGATGACGGTCAGTATCGTTTTACTATCGGAAATGGAATTCCAGGTCTCTTCCTTTTCCTAATGGGCAGAGCAGAGGAACACTTGATGCACTCGGCGCGACTTGACATAAAGCACAGCTGAAAGCCCCAGCTGATGTCTTCAACAGATTTTGGGTCTGGCCTCTAAGAGCCTGTCTACAACTGCTAATTAAGAGTGCTAAAAAGCAGACATTTCATTGCCATACAGATATAAAGCAGATTCTTACTTTTGACATATTTTAAGACTATAATATGAAACGCTTATGTCTAGTAAGAGCATGAATTCCAAATGTCAACCCACTAAAACTTGACCGTGTTGGTTACCTCTGTAGATTTAGGCTCAGATTGCCCGTGCAGGCTTTAATCTTGTTCTGGGCTTCGAGGTGGTTCATGGTGTCAGTGGAGATGCCATTTATGGAAAGGATGACGTCTCCGACGCTAATCTTGGCTTTGGCTGCCTTTCCTCCATCCGTCAGCTGCGAAGTTACATGCAAAAAAAAAAGTTACTATTTCCATCAAAGATTAGAATATGTAGTGATGGTGCAAATATAATTTGGCTAAATTCTGTAGAGGCCGCGTGCCTTGTGTTCAGTTATGTAATTTTCCACGCAAATAGGACAATTACGATCAATAGCCGATTAATCGGAGCACAAGAAGGACACATAAAAACTCTGAAATATAAAATCCAGGCACGGGATTAAAAAAAAATGATCACATAGATTTATTAGAATGAGAAGCTTGTCTACAAGGTGTGGCGTCGTCAGGGTAACCCAGTGTCGTGAATCATTCAACGCACCTTGTTTACGCACTCGAAACCTGTACAGCCATGCTGGCTGCCATCATGAAAAGAACACTGCGTAATCATGACTTTTGCTCTGGCTTGGTTTCTACATATCGATGTGTGGTATCTCTCGAGCCTGAAAGGCAAGGACGGGCTCCAGGATTTATTCTTTGCTGACTGAGAAATAGTTTTCGAAAACAATTTGATTATTGGAGTCGGGGGCTACAGCAATCTTGTTTCATTGTTTGCAGTATTTTTACAAGTTGAACAACACATTTAAGGATAACGTGTAATTTTGAAGGATAATTAAGAGTTCCCAAATTAGGCTGTTGTTTACCCGCAAATATCACCAATTAAGAAGTCCCATTCCCACCATTACATTGTTTATGAAGAAATTCACACCTTTTCTTTCTCTGCGTTCAAATTACCTTACGCAAGTATTTCCACGGTTTAAAATAGGAAGACAATGGGGGCAAAAAAAAAACAAACAACGTACCATTGTTCTCGACTTCACAATAGCCCAAATAGGGGAAAAAGGAGCTGGAAGGAATGAGGAAGGGACAGAGGTGGAGGCCAAAGCTTGCAAGGGACACTGACTCATTTCTATGGAGTCACGCTTCCTTGGGTTCACTCGGTAGCCTCCGAGGGGGTGACGGAAGCTTACGTAAGCCTTAGCAGAAGTCTCGGAAAACCATGATGCCATAAAAGAGAGTCCTGAGGTGTTAACCGGTCACGACAATGACTCAGCTGACTCCGGCGTCTGTCCTGATTCACTTACTCGTAACAAAACGACATACCGGCAACGGGTGCCTCTTACTAAAACAGGAAACTTAACGGTACAGAGGCAAAGAAAAGCTGTTGAAAGGCCGCTGAATGCGTTTGGATGGCTGGGTCCTTTGTCTTAACTTCCCAGCATTAGCCTGTTTGTGGGTTGTAAAGCTAATGGCGAGTGACAAAAGAATTCTCCCCTTGTAAGGGCCCGAGAAACAACAACAACGTGTAGAGCTATATAAGGGAAATTTACTCGCAGACTATTTGCGGGCACGAAGGGGGAAAAATGTCTGTAATGTACTCGATGTGAAATGTTTTATATAGCCGTGTTTAATGCCCAGGCCTGCGGTGAACTTAATGGTCAGTTTTTCCTCACGTACACACAAAATTAATGAATGTTACTGGCAGGTGAAGTCTGTAATAAATTTGAATGACAAGAAGATAAGTGAAGTGGAAGTTTGGCTGTAATGTCTGACAAAAAGGGAGGAGGATGTTTTCGCAATGTGGTTTTGATGAATATCAGTGGATTTGAAAGATTTTAGTTCAAACGGGGACGTGAGGAATGAAACGGAGTTGAAAATAAAGTTACTTTAATTTGATTTTAAAGTTGCTTCAAAACCATTTTGGGACCATTTGGATTTGAACAGAGGAGCTTGCATTTATATTTTTACCATCTGTTCAATAAAGCGATAATAGTTTGTTGTTCTAACTAGCGGTGGTAGACTTTATGAAATCAGCTAACAGCTACACCTACTGTATCATTTATCATTACAGTTTAGACTGCATGATGTATTGTTTTTACATTGTATAATAGCAGCTGTTATTTTATTTTTTTTCATTTGGAAGCCTGTTCAAATACCAAAACCAAACAAATCAAAGAAGAGCCGGCGTCCCAGCGCAGACTCCTAAAGAGTTTCCCACTGTAATGCCGAACAGCCACAGTACTTAAAAGTTGGATTCGGAAAGCGCAAAGGCTGTTTGAGAAACTTTGTGTTACTTTGGCCAAAACCTTTTGAAAGCTCGAAAGAAGATTCGACTCACTGCTGTGGTCCGCTTCGGCATACTTGAAAAATATTGCACAATACACGTTTGATTTATCCACTTTAAATCCCGTGGCGAAGCACGATGAAGATGATTAAATTAGTACCTACATTGCACTTTGATGTATGCGCATTTTCCCCGACTGTGAAATATAGACGACATATGGTTGTTTCTGTAGAGGATCCAACGAGAAACACTTTACCGGACATCAAATGAGCCCAGACAGATTAACGGCCTCCCGCCATGTGTCTTCAATCCGACAAAAACGACAATAAAAAGAATAATATAGATCTATTTAAGTGTTTACTTAGAAATACTCGAAAAGGAATGGCGTAAACCTACACGCAATAAATTCTGAGTGTTTTTCTGGCTTTTAACAGCTCGATGTCTGCTCTGCGGAGTACGCTGCTGCCAAAATGGGAATTTTTCACAATGCGGACGAGCGTGCTCGGGACTTTTTCGCACAATGGAGAAAGAAAAGAGGGCATTAAGTGAGATGAATGAAAGTACTTCCTGTGGAGGACACGGGCAACAGACGATATATAGCGAGCGCATCATCATTTGGAATGTTCCTAATCTTCCCCGCTGCGGCGCTTCCTGCCCTCCCGCCAGTGAAAGCGCGGCGTGAGGAAGAAGGCCGCCGTCACCTCCAGAAGGAGAAGTCGTGTAACAGGAAGTGCTTCGCGATACCAGCCCACATGCGTCGAGTCGACTAAGATGGATGACCTTATATGGAAGAGACACACACACGCTGTTTGTTAATGGCACTAATGGCAAGGCCCGACACAACAATACAGGGGGCGCCAAATACTTCAGTATTCAAACGTCCCAATTAAGAGCTCAAAAAGCGGGTTCAACACATGGTTGTCATGGTTTGACGACAGCCTCTTATTACTTCAATGAAGCCTTTGGAAAAGCCGCGCCGACCTTAAACAGGAGCGCTTAGTCAAATCGCCATGACAACACAACACAAAACAACACAAAAGCAGCGCGACACGGCGCTTGAACACTGAACGCTCTGTAGTCCGCTTCAGAAACAACCCAGAGGATATGAAAGCAAAGGGTTCCAATCCAGAATTCCTTTTCTTTCCCTTCATAACACGATGTGTGTTTGAGCTTATGTGACAGGAAGCCACTGGGGAAGCCAAGTCTGCCGTGAAGGCAAAAAACAGTTAATTGAATTTATCTTCTGGCAAGTGGGCCTAATGTCGTTGCCCAGTTGAGCTATAATAGTTGTCGGTGGCTCCAGGGCTTCGCATTCCCTGTGTTGACAGACAGACTGACAATGGCAGTTGATCGGTGTGTAAAAAATTAAGAGCGCTATTTATAGACCGGACAAGGTTGTTGTGTTGCGGAGCTTGTTTGACTGCGACTGGGAAAGAAAAAAAAAAAGAAAAAAATTTCACTTTATTGCTGCCGGTGGCATTGAAAGTTTGGCAAACGGATCACGCTCGCATTTGGAGTGCCACGGAGTCTCGAGTAACCGCATTAATTGTCCCAATCCTTCAGGCCGAGTTCCAGTCTTTCTTGACTTGGACTCTCATTAGAATCAAACGTTAGCACGAAATGACCGAGCAAAAGGCGTCTGAGTCAACAGAGTCCTGTTGAATGAGTTCAGGGCAATTGCTAAATCAGGAAGCGTACATATCCAAGTATGGATGCAGAGGCTTCAGAGGAGTTATGGCAACCACTCAATGGCAATTTATTTTGGCTATGTCTAAGAATGAAAACACGAGACAGATCATGCTGGGAAGCCACTAAATACATAGTGGTAGAAATGACAAGTATACAGACATGGTGACTAATAGCACGGAAATCAAGAGATTCCAAATAAATGGACCGGCAGACAGACAGCATGTAGTCTGGCAGCAAACATACAAGCTGTTTATCTCAATCTTTTCCTATAAATGTCCTTAATTTTGGTGGTGTGGGGGGGAATAAAATCGGCTTAGGTAGGTCTTCATCGCTTCAAACAATGCGCATCACCATCAATGACCGGATGAATAGCATCGGTGTTATACAAAGAGTGGAGCAACACACGGAGACAGAAAATATAATACTCTCAAGCCTCCGATAAAAGATCAATATTACCGGAACATTGGACCACCCTCATACATTTTCAAATGTCTGTGTTATTAGCTATACAGTATAAATGTATATGCATGCACAGAATTTCTCATATCACTCTAAAAAAACAACTCAATTGGGAAAACAATATAAAGGACTGATTTGTTTGGATTTAATACATCCAGTATTTCTGAAAAACACTTTTTTACTTGCTGGTGTGGAAGCCACATTGTGTACAGGACGCATACTTTTCCAGGAAATTTTCTACAGCCTCAACAACATTTGACTTTAATAATAGTGCTACGTGTAATCCGACCTATGGAATCCAGGCATTCAGTCTAAAACACATACAACAGTGGCTTGAGTCTGGCTATTTTTTTGTTAGTATAGTAAGGTGATATTTTCAAACCCAAACACCTATTGAATGTCCACTTTTGCATATTTTCCCAGCGGAAAGTTGTCCAGAAATTTAAATACGCATGATGCACCTCTCTAACATGAGTGAAGCAGCATATATATATTATAACCACAAGTAATTTGGTCAGTAAATCATCCAGAGGACACCGCGGGTTCTCGGTATTCCGTTCACAGAGCAGATGCGCATATGTTTATGATCAATACTGATCATTCGAAACAACGTCTGGTCACGCTGGGACACCGCACTCATTATCATATATGGTATCTGCTACGTAGACGCATCGGGGTACACCCGTCTGTGGTTGGTCCTATACAAGACCAGCCTTTCATAATTCGGCCGAGATAATCAAGTGGCTGTAACGTGTGGTGGATGACATCATAAATCTCTGTTCTATATACTGTACTGCGAGCGGAGTCTATTTTGCACGGTGAACCCTGAAATAAGCTCGTGGTCCAAGCAGTTTTCTTCTCACTCATCAAAATCAGGAAGGAAATGAATGTTTAAAAATCAATGGCAGATGTTTCCATATGTCAATTCTGGATACACGCCTCACTCTTGAGCAAACAGCATAATCACTTTCGATTGTCATCCGGGTCATAGGACAAACACGTTCCCTTTCTCTAATGACATCTTGAATGTTTTGAAGTCTTCAAAACTTATCTGATGTGTTAAGCCTTTGGAAAGTATCAGCTGCGGCACTCCAGCTTGCCCTTGTTTTGTTTTCAAACACGAATGACCTTCAAATACGTTTGACCCATGCAGAGCAGCCCCTCCCCTAAACGCAAAAAAAAAACACACTGCGCTTTGGGCCCCACCCCTCCATAGGGGGGCCACATTGTTGCGTGAGGGGACGTGTTTGCTCATATGGGCAGTGGCTGTGCAATTGAAAAGATTGGCTTAGGGCCCCAAATTAGACAATCAAATTGCTCTTTCTAACAACAGATATCAAGAGTGGAGCCGTAATCCTCCCTCATATTTACAAAAATGACTCGCATTCTTGTTTTGACGTCTCACTTGGGAGGTTGCATTTTCCGATAAGCGAAAACAAACAAGAGGAAGACTCCTTCCTGGCAAAAATGACAACAAGCGGAAATGTCAACCATTCACATCCACAGAGAAGAAAATATGTTGAACACAGACTAAGTACTTAATTCAAGAAATGTTACCCACCAGTACTCCCCCTTGCAAACTCAGCTGACTGCTTATTTTTAACCCAGGGGCAAAACATGACAGAGTCAATCCCAGTCACGTTCTTGACAACTCGTGAAACTTTTATGAGTCCCTCCCCATGCCTCACGTACACACACTACGGCACCTCTAGAAATCCATAGCAGTCAAACCGATACGCCATCAATTCACACGTGTTTCTTTATAATCACATCTTGATGACAAGTATGCTGCGTGTCAGCGCGACGACATAATGTCACACATTCCGAGTTTATCTCGGTGGAAGCGGGACAAAAATAGGCCGGGCCGCTTGGCCAGCTTGCTCCAATCATGTCGGCGACTTTGTACTTAGAGACGCTTAAGTGTTCCTCAAAAGAAGTCGAGCTGTAACCGATGCTGCCGGCGACAAATAAACAGCTCGCGACCTCGGCTGTGACACCGAGATTACAACTTCATAACAGGAAGCGGTCGACTAAATAACGCGGCGCATTCCACAAGAATCAGATCTTCCTTTAATTCCTGGAACAATCGAGCGCGTTGCACTTCGAGCCCTCACGCCGGCAACATAAACAGTCGAACTATGTATAGGCTAGGCAGTGACTTCTCCCTTAATATTACTCTAAAATCATGTGGCCCCCAATAGTTATTACTTAACCACAGCGGTTTTCTGAAGTTTCCATCATATGGCAAATTTAAGGAGAACTTTTAGATGCTCCAATGTGGACCTAGCATTTAAAGTTTACTGTTTTTCACATGGGGGCCAAGCACTGGCGTAACATCCCTCATTTAAATGACCAAAATGACAGCAAATTGTGGTTCATAGGAGGAATTCATTATGCTGGGTAAATGCATAGAGGCGCTTAGAAAGTATAACAATCATGGTGGAATGAATTTGTAGCGTTGGAGTTTGTTCCATGGCCAAGATAGTAATTCACTTTACTTGTATATTAAATCAATGTTACACCATTGAAATGAATTCAATTGTCATAAAACTATTCCAGCCGCGACATGGAGAAAAAAAAACACCACATCAAAAATCGTCAAGTCAACCCAGTACAACGTAATATTTGACGTCTATTCTCATCAATGGCAGTGAATGAGTTCGTCGAGGTTATCACACGCAAGTGTAGCACGGATGGGCCACATGCCCGAGAGGTTACACAGGAGGCGTAGTCGCCACTCACCCGTGAAATCGTAAGGGGAAGGCCGAAGTCCTTCCCTCCTTGTAGTCTAAAGCCCCACGGGGCCGAACCAGCCAGGGTGACGCTGTAGTTGCTCATGATTCACCTGAGGGACACACAAGAAGATTTGATTAGATGGGATCCATCAATTTTTTTTTTTTTTAACTCGATTATTTGTCCGCTTTGGGTCGGCGTTTGGCTATAAAGGGAGGAGCCTAGCCCGGTGAGTGATGTGGGGGGTCAGGGAAAGCTGAATAAAAAATGAAGCCCGTCATGATATTTCTAGATGGCTAAAACAAGCCAATATGGAGCCAGATATCGTTTAGAATGTCGAGTATGGAGTCAAGGGAAGGATTTGGAAAATGAAGAATGGCTTGGCAATAGTATCCTCTTCCTTTCGACAGACTGGGAGACGCTTTGGCTTCAATCTCCACTGTGGTCTAGACGATATCCTGGTTGCTCTGCATCCATAAAATCCAGTTCTTTAGCGTACAAATGCTGATGAGGAAATCAAAGTGTGGATTGGAGACACACCCCGGGCGAATAAAGACATGCCAGGGCTTGCTTTCCACTGAGTGCCAGCTTCATTTTGTTTTTTGCAGGAGGGATGATTTGAATGCATAGAGTAAAAAAAAAAAAGATTTTCTACCCACTACGCACATGAATGGACAGCGCCAAATGTGCACACACATGTGCACCACTCCGATTATTTCACGCGCGATTAAGTTTCACCGGTTTAAGCCCTGTTTTTGCATTCCCCCTGAAAATTGCAAGCGCTGGGACAAGGTTAAGTGCTGTCACATGTTCTCAGTTTCCCCCCGTTGAAGAGTTGGAAAGAAAATTGCCTTGTCATATTTACAGAACACCGCTTGGATTTTAATATGTCACAGTGTGGATTTTATGACGGCGTCCAGCGGAGAGACTGCGTGAAATCTGCCACAGCGCTTGTGGAATTATTGGACCTGTGACCTGTCCGACAGGAAGGGTGGTAGCTGACATGAAAACATCAAAGTCATTAACGTCACACATGACCAACGTAATTACACGGAAAAAGAAACAATTGGGACTCCCCTGATCTTGCCAAATTTAAAACCTGCCCACGGCTTTCGCAAGACTCGGCCAAGGACTTAGTCATGAACAACGATGCCTTGTCATCTTCGAAGAATGTCACGTTGCGGTTTCTAAGTGCCTCCTTCTGGGGGCACGCTACCATCTATCGCGGTCTATCACCTGGTCGGCCTCATCGGAGAGACTCGAAGATCCTTCCAAATAGTAAATGGAGGGGAGGCTACAAGAAATTAAATCACGTGAACATCTATTGACTCTATTTATATCTTCATCCTCAATGTGACCTTCAGCTGTGATGGGACAAAAAGTGGGATTTCTGCTCTACAGTCATTTTGGTTTATCATTATTAGAATAAAAAAAATAATCTCAAGAACCAATGCCCAAGAAGACAAAGAAAGTCTGTTTTGGTTCATTTTGTTTTTGGTTGCTACCAAATTTGAGTCGAGTAAATTGGGTAGGTGAGGCAATACACCAAAACATTTGACTTTTCATCATTGTGTGATGAGACAGATGACTCGCTGGAAAACAGGAAACTGGATTAACGCAACTATAAAATCTTCCACTCGCCACTCAACACACCCTCCTTCCAGTAGTTGTCATGGTAACGACAGTTACACTCGCTTTTGACCCTGCAGTACTTAATTCAAGCTACAACTTTATAAGTTGACGTATAATAAATTTGATATAAAAAAAAAACACTTTTTCAAAATGGCTGAGCCCAACAGATGACTGAGACAGATGACTTTTTATGAATAGACTACAAC